>NC_090298.1:177969665-178577965 GCF_039906515.1 Pseudorca crassidens | reverse complement strand
CATAAGATATCACTACTACACGGAATGTAAACTTGGCTACACAGGAACAGAATTACAAAACAGAACAGGGTCTCAAATGTAGAAAACCAACTTATGCTTGCTTAAGGGGAAAGGTGAGTTGGGGTGCTGCATAAAACCAGAGATTGAAATTAGCAGAGATACCGTTCCATAAGCCAAATATGTAATAGACAAGAGCTACTCCTTTCTCAACCAAGTGGAATCAACACCCCATATTAAACGCCTAAGAATATACCTGACTAGTAAGAATCTTAAAACCTATGGATTTCTATGTCTCCGAAAGAGAATCAAGCGTGTGTACAGCGGCATAAACGCAGCAGTGATAGGATTGGTGAGGTTCGGTGAGCAAATGCAGACCCTTTGAAGTCATATTGCATGGTACCCATTCCATGGGTCTCAACTCTCCAGGTTTAAGGGATTCTTCCTTCAGCTAAAACATGCATGTGGAACCCAGAGTATGATCCACCGTGTGATCGGGAAACGTGTTCAAATGTGTCTCAGGTTTCGTCCCCTGGTACTCGGGTGCAACATTCCAGACGCTTTACTAACACTCTCCCCACTTGGAGAGTCAGTGCCTTTAACCTCCTGTTTGGCACAGTTTGCAATTTCTGCGGAAAATGAACAGGAATAGGGAGAACCAATGAGAGACTAGCTGGAGGTGTCTGGACAGGCAAATTTAACTCTCATTTCCCACCAGGAACAGGAATTAACCAAAGGCTCAGCGTGCCATTCCGGAACCACCCTATGTCCTGAAGCAATCCTGCGGTGTTGCGGCCAGCTCACAAGAAAGCGAGTTGAAGAAAGGAGCTCAGGGGCACTGTAATTCACAAACCTGCAGAGTTATAAATGACAGCTATCGTCCAAAAATATATTGAAGTAAGGCTGCCAAGAGGACTTGAAAGCGGGGCAGAATTGCAGGAAACCGGTTTCAGGAGGTAGACTGGAATTGCATGTAAAGCATAGGAAAAGAGGCAGAACGTCCACAATGATGCACTTGGCCAAAAAGGGCGTATGCGTTTTTTCCTGAATATATTCAGGAAAAAACGCATACGCCCTTTTTGGCCAACCAAGCAAGCTTGCAAAGGAAATCTGCACTACAATGAAGTCTCACTGCCCTCCGGTCAAAAGGGCCATCTGAAAAAAGTGTAACATCCAGAAAGGCAGGACAGGCCATGGAGAACTGGGAGCCTTGTTATGCTGATGGGCGGGATGTAAATTGCCAACAGCCACTCTGGAGAAGTGTATGGTGTTTCCTGAAACATCTAAAAAACAAAGCAACAGAGCCTAGGACATTTCCACTTATGGTCCTATAGCTTAGGGAAATTAAAATCAAAAAGACACAGTCACCCCAAAGTTTGGGACAGCTCTGTTTACAAGAACCTCGTTTACGGTACAAGTTCTATATCACAGAAAGCGAAAAATGGATAAAGAAGTTGTGGTACTTACGTACAATGCAATATCACTCAGCAATGAAATGTATGTCATCAGGCCCGTAACAGCATAATGAGTGGATTCAGGTACGATGATTCTAAGTGAGATAAGTCACACAGAAAAAGAAACATCATAAGATATCACTACTACACGGAATGTAAACTTGGCTACACAGGAACTGAATTACAAAACAGAACAGGGTGTCAAATGTAGAAAACCAACTTATGCTTGCTTAAGGGGAAAGGTGAGTTGGGGTGCTGCATAAAACCAGAGATTGAAATTAGCACAGATACCGTTCCACAAGCCAAATATGTAATAGACAAGATCTACTCCTTGCTCAACGAAGAGGACACAACACCCCATATTAAACGCCTAAGAATATACCTGACTAGTAAGAATCTTAAAACCTATGGACTTATTTGTCTCCGAAAGAGAATCAAGCGTGTGTACAGCGGCATAAGCGCAGCAGTGATAGGATTGGTGACGTTCGGTGAGCAAATGCAGACCCTTTGAAGTCATATTGCGTGGTACCTATTCCTTGGGTCTCAACTTTCCAGGTTTAAGGGATTCTTCCTTCAGCTAAAACATGCATGTGGAACCCAGAGTATGATCCACCGTGTGATCGGAAAACGTGTTAAAATGTGTCAGTTTTCGTCCGCTGGTACTCGGGTGCAACATTCCAGATGCTTTACTAACACTCTCCCCACTTGGAGAGTCAGTGCCTTTAACCTCCTGTTTGGCCCAGTTCGCAATTTCTGCGGAAGATGAACAGGAATAGGGAGAACCAATGAGAGACTAGCTGGAGGTGTCTGGACGGGCAAATTTAACTCTCATTTCCCACCAGGAAGAGGAATTAACCAAAGGCTCAGCGTGCCATTCCGGAACCACCCTATGTCCTGAAGCAATCCTGCGGTGTTGCGGCCAGCTCACAAGAAAGCGAGTTGAAGAAAGGAGCTCAGGGGCACTGTATTTCACAAACCTGCAGAGTTAAAAATGACAGCTATCGTCCAAAAATATATTGAAGTAAGGGTACCAAGAGGACTTGAAAGCGGGGCAGAATTGTAGGAAACCGATTTCAGGAGGTAGACTGGAATTGCATGTAAAGCATAGGAAAAGAGGCAGAACGTCCACAATGATGCACTTGGCCAAAAAGGGCGTATGCGTTTTTTCCTGAATATATTCAGGAAAAAACGCATACGCCCTTTTTGGCCAACCAAGCAAGCTTGCAAAGGAAATCTGCACTACAATGAAGTCTCACTGCCCCCCGGTCAATAGGGCCATCTGAAAAAAGTGTAAAATCCAGAAAGGCAGGACAGGCCATGGAGAACTGGGAGCCTTGTTATGCTGATGGGCGGGATGTAAATTGCCAACAGCCACTCTGGAGAAGTGTATGGTGTTTCCTGAAACATCTAAAAAACAAAGCAACAGAGCCTAGGGCACTTCCACTTATGGTCCTATAGCTTAGGGAAATTAAAATCAAAAAGACACAGCCACCCCAAAGTTTGGGACAGCTCTGTTTACAAGAACCTCGTTTACGGTACAAGTTCAATATCACAGAAAGTGAAAAATGGACAAAGATTTTGTGGTACTTACGTACAATGCAATATCACTCAGCAATGAAATCTATATCATCAGGCCCGTAGCAGCATAATGAGTGGATTCAGGTACGATGATTCTAAGTGAGATAAGTCACACAGAAAAAGAAACATCATAAGATATCACTACTACAGGGAATGTAAACTTGGCTACACAGAAACTGAATTACAAAACAGAACACGGTCTCAAATGTAGAAAACCAACTTATGCTTGCTTAAGGGGAAAGGTGAGTTGGGGTTCTGCATAAAACCAGAGATTGAAATTAGCACAGATACCATTCCATAAGCCAAATAGGTAATAGACAAGAGCTACTCCTTGCTCAACGAAGTGGACTCAACACCCCATATTAAATGCCTAAGAATATACCTGACTAGTAAGAATCTTAACACCTATGGATTTATATGTCTCCGAAAGAGAATCAAGCGTGTGTACAGCGGCATAAATGCAGCAGTGATAGGATTGGTGAGGTTCGGTGAGCAAATGCAGACCCTTTGAAGTCATATTGCATGGTAGCCATTCCATGGGTCTCAACTCTCCAGGTTTAAGGGATTCTTCCTTCAGCTAAAACATGCATGTGGAACCCAGAGTATGATCAACCGTGTGATCGGGAAACGTGTTCAAATGTGTCTCAGTTTTTGTCCCCTGGTACTCGGGTGCAACATTCCAGACGCTTTACTAACACTCTCCCCACTTGGAGAGACAGTGCCTTTAACCTCCTGTTTGGCCCAGTTTGCAATTTCTGCGGAAAATGAACAGAAATAGGGAGAACCAATGAGAGACTAGCTGGAGGTGTCTGGATGGGCAAATTTAACTCTCATTTCCCACCAGGAAGAGGAATTAACCAAAGGCTCAGCGTGCCATGCCGGAACCACACTAGGGCCTGAAGCAATGCTGCGGTGTTGCGGCCAGCTCACAAAAAAGCGAGTTGAAGAAAGGAGCTCAGGGGCACTGTAATTCACAAACCTGCAGAGTTAAAAATGACAGCTATCATCCAAAAATATATTGAAGTAAGGCTGCCAAGAGGACTTGAAAGCGGGGCAGAATTGCAGGAAACCGATTTCAGGAGGTAGACTGGAATTGCATGTAAAGCATAGGAAAAGAGGCAGAACGTCCACAATGATGCACTTGGCCAAAAAGGGCGTATGCGTTTTTTCCTGAATATATTCAGGAAAAAACGCATACGCCCTTTTTGGCCAACCAAGCAAGCTTGCAAAGGAAATCTGCACTACAATGAAGTCTCACTGCCCCCCGGTCAAAAGGGCCATCTGAAAAAAGTATAACATCCAGAAAGGCAGGACAGGCCATGGAGAACTGGGAGCCTTGTTATGCTGATGGGCGGGATGTAAATTGCCAACAGCCACTCTGGAGAAGTGTATGGTGTTTCCTGAAACATCTAAAAAACAAAGCAACAGAGCCTAGGGCACTTCCACTTATGGTCCTATAGCTTAGGGAAATTAAAATCAAAAAGACACAGCCACCCCAAAGTTTGGGCCGGCTCTGTTTACAAGAATCTCGTTTATGGTACAAGTTCAATATAGCAGAAAGTGAAAAATGGATAAAGAAGTTGTGGTACTTACGTACAATGCAATATCACTCAGGAATGAAATCTATGTCATCAGGCCCATAGCAGCATAATGAGTGGATTCAGGTACGATGATTCTAAGTGAAATAAGTCACACAGAAAAAGAAACATCATAAGATATCACTAATACACGGAATGTAAACTTGGCTACACAGGAACTGAATTACAAAACAGAACAGGATCTCAAATGTAGAAAACCAACTTATGCTTGCTTAAGGGGAAAGGTGAGTTGGGGTGTTGCATAAAACCAGAGATTGAAATTAGCACAGATACCATTCCATAAGCCAAATAGGTAATAGACAAGAGCTACTCCTTGCTCAACGAAGTGGACTCAACACCCCATATTAAATGCCTAAGAATATACCTGACTAGTAAGAATCTTAACACCTATGGATTTATATGTCTCCGAAAGAGAATCAAGCGTGTGTACAGCGGCATAAATGCAGCAGTGATAGGATTGGTGAGGTTCGGTGAGCAAATGCAGACCCTTTGAAGTCATATTGCATGGTAGCCATTCCATGGGTCTCAACTCTCCAGGTTTAAGGGATTCTTCCTTCAGCTAAAACATGCATGTGGAACCCAGAGTATGATCAACCGTGTGATCGGGAAACGTGTTCAAATGTGTCTCAGTTTTTGTCCCCTGGTACTCGGGTGCAACATTCCAGACGCTTTACTAACACTCTCCCCACTTGGAGAGACAGTGCCTTTAACCTCCTGTTTGGCCCAGTTTGCAATTTCTGCGGAAAATGAACAGAAATAGGGAGAACCAATGAGAGATTAGCTGGAGGTGTCTGGATGGGCAAATTTAACTCTCATTTCCCACCAGGAAGAGGAATTAACCAAAGGCTCAGCGTGCCATGCCGGAACCACACTAGGGCCTGAAGCAATGCTGCGGTGTTGCGGCCAGCTCACAAAAAAGCGAGTTGAAGAAAGGAGCTCAGGGGCACTGTAATTCACAAACCTGCAGAGTTAAAAATGACAGCTATCGTCCAAAAATATATTGAAGTAAGGCTGCCAAGAGGACTTGAAAGCGGGGCAGAATTGCAGGAAACCGATTTCAGGAGGTAGACTGGAATTGCATGTAAAGCATAGGAAAAGAGGCAGAACGTCCACAATGATGCACTTGGCCAAAAAGGGCGTATGCGTTTTTTCCTGAATATATTCAGGAAAAAACGCATACGCCCTTTTTGGCCAACCAAGCAAGCTTGCAAAGGAAATCTGCACTACAATGAAGTCTCACTGCCCCCCGGTCAAAAGGGCCATCTGAAAAAAGTATAAAATCCAGAAAGGCAGGACAGGCCATGGAGAACTGGGAGCCTTGTTATGCTGATGGCCGGGATGTAAATTGCCAATAGCCTCTCTGGAGAAGTGTATGGTGTTTCCTGAAACATCTACAAAACAAAGTAACAGAGCCTAGGGCACTTCCACTTATGGTCGTATAGCTTAGGGAAATTAAAATCAAAAAGACACAGCCACCATAAAGTTTGGGACGGCTCTGTTTACAAGAACCTCGTTTACGGTACAAGTTCAATATCACAGAAAGCCAAGAATGGATAAAGAATTTGTGGTACTTACGTACAATGGAATATCACTCAGCAATGAAATGTATATCATCAGGCCCGTAGCAGCATAATGAGTGGATTCAGGTACGATGATTCTAAGTGAAATAAGTCACACAGAAAAAGAAACATCATAAGATATCACTACTACATGGAATGTTACCTTGGCTACACAGGAACTGAATTACAAAACAGAACAGGATCTCAAATGTAGAAAACCAACTTATGCTTGCTTAAGGGGAAAGGTGAGTTGGGGTGCTGCATAAAACCAGAGATTGAAATTAGCACAGATACCATTCCATAAGCCAAATAGGTAATAGACAAGAGCTACTCCTTGCTCAACGAAGTGGACTCAACACCCCATATTAAATGCCTAAGAATATACCTGACTAGTAAGAATCTTAACACCTATGGATTTATATGTCTCCGAAAGAGAATCAAGCGTGTGTACAGCGGCATAAATGCAGCAGTGATAAGATTGGTGAGGTTCGGTGAGCAAATGCAGACCCTTTGAAGTCATATTGCATGGTACCCATTCCATGGGTCTCAACTCTCCAGGTTTAAGGGATTCTTCCTTCAGCTAAAACATGCATGTGGAACCCAGAGTATGATCCACCGTGTGATCGGGAAACGTGTTCAAATGTGTCTCAGTTTTCGTCCCCTGGTACTCGGGTGCAACATTCCAGTCGCTTTACTAACACTCTCCCCACTTGGAGAGTCAGTGCCTTTAACCTCCTGTTTGGCCCAGTTTGCAATTTCTGCGGAAAATGAACAGGAATAGGGAGAACCAATGAGAGACTAGCTGGAGGTGTCTGGACGGGCAAATTTAACTCTCATTTCCCACCAGGAAGAGGAATTAACCAAAGGCTCAGCGTGCCATGCCGGAACCACACTAGGGCCTGAAGCCATGCTGCGGTGTTGCGGCCAGCTCACAAGAAAGCGAGTTGAAGAAAGGAGCTCAGGGGCACTGTAATTCACAAACCTGCAGAGTTATAAATGACAGCTATCGTCCAAAAATATATTGAAGTAAGGCTGCCAAGAGGACTTGAAAGCGGGGCAGAATTGCAGGAAACCGATTTCAGGAGGTAGACTGGAATTGCATGTAAAGCATAGGAAAAGAGGCAGAACGTCCACAATGATGCACTTGGCCAAAAAGGGCGTATGCGTTTTTTCCTGAATATATTCAGGAAAAAACGCATACGCCCTTTTTGGCCAACCAAGCAAGCTTGCAAAGGAAATCTGCACTACAATGAAGTCTCACTGCCCCCCGGTCAAAAGGGCCATCTGAAAAAAGTATAAAATCCAGAAAGGCAGGACAGGCCATGGAGAACTGGGAGCCTTGTTATGCTGATGGCCGGGATGTAAATTGCCAATAGCCTCTCTGGAGAAGTGTATGGTGTTTCCTGAAACATCTACAAAACAAAGCAACAGAGCCTAGGGCACTTCCACTTATGGTCGTATAGCTTAGGGAAATTAAAATCAAAAAGACACAGCCACCATAAAGTTTGGGACGGCTCTGTTTACAAGAACCTCGTTTACGGTACAAGTTCAATATCACAGAAAGCCAAGAATGGATAAAGAATTTGTGGTACTTACGTACAATGCAATATCACTCAGCAATGAAATGTATATCATCAGGCCCGTAGCAGCATAATGAGTGGATTCAGGTACGATGATTCTAAGTGAAATAAGTCACACAGAAAAAGAAACATCATAAGATATCACTACTACATGGAATGTTACCTTGGCTACACAGGAACTGAATTACAAAACAGAACAGGGTCTCAAATGTAGAAAACCAACTTATGCTTGCTTAAGGGGAAAGGTGAGTTGGGGTGCTGCATAAAACCAGAGATTGAAATTAGCACAGATACCGTTCCATAATCCAAATATGTAATAGACAAGAGCTACTCCTTGCTCAACGAAGAGGACTCAACACCCCATATTAAACGTCTAAGAATATACCTGACTAGGAAGAATCTTAAAATCTATGGATTTATATGTCTCCGAAAGAGAATCAAGCGTGTGTACAGTGGCATAAGCGCAGCAGTGATAGGATTGGTGAGGTTCGGTGAGCCAATGCAGAACCTTTGAAGTCATATTGCATGGTACCCATTCCATGGGTCTCAACTCTCCAGGTTTAAGGGATTCTTCCTTCAGCTAAAACATGCATGTGGAACCCAGAGTATGATCCACCGTGTGATCGGGAAACGTGTTCAAATGTGTCTCAGTTTTTGTCCCCTGGTACTCGGGTGCAACATTCCAGACGCTTTACTAAAACTCTCCCCACTTGGAGAGTCAGTGCCTTTAACCTCCTGTTTGACCCAGTTTGCAATTTCTGCGGAAAATGAACAGGAATAGGGAGAACCAATGAGAGATTACCTGGAGGTGTCTGGACGGGCAAATTTAACTCTCATTTCCCACCAGGAAGAGGAATTAACCAAAGGCTCAGCGTGCCATGCCGGAACCACACTAGGGCCTGAAGCAATCCTGCGGTGTTGCGGCCAGCTCACAAGAAAGCGAGTTGAAGAAAGGAGCTCAGGGGCACTGTAATTCACAAACCTGCAGAGTTAAAAATGACAGCTATCGTCCAAAAATATATTGAAGTAAGGCTGCCAAGAGGACTTGAAAGCGGGGCAGAATTGCAGGAAACCGATTTCAGGAGGTAGACTGGAATTGCATGTAAAGCATAGGAAAAGAGGCAGAACGTCCACAATGATGCACTTGGCCAAAAAGGGCGTATGCGTTTTTTCCTGAATATATTCAGGAAAAAACACATACGCCCTTTTGGGCCAACCAAGCAAGCTTGCAAAGGAAATCTGCACTACAATGAAGTCTCACTGCTCAACCGGTCAAAAGGGCCATCTGAAAAAAGTGTAAAATCCAGAAAGGCAGGACAGGCCATGGAGAACTGGGAGCCTTGTTATGCTGATGGGCGGGATGTAAATTGCCAACAGCCACTCTGGAGAAGTGTATGGTGTTTCCTGAAACATCTAAAAAACAAAGCAACAGAGCCTAGGGCACTTCCACTTATGGTCCTATAGCTTAGGGAAATTAAAATCAAAAAGACACAGCCACCCCAAAGTTTGGGATGGCTCTGTTTACAAGAACCTCATTTACAGTACAAATTCAATATCACAGAAGGTGAAAAATGGATAAAGAATTTGTGGTACTTACGTACAATGCAATATCACTGAGCAATGAAATCTATATCATCAGGCCCGTAGCAGCATAATGAGTGGATTCAGGTACGATGATTCTAAGTGAGATAAGTCACACAGAAAAAGAAACATCATAAGATATCACTACTACACGGAATGTAAACTTGGCTTCACAGAAACTGAATTACAAAACAGAACACGGTCTCAAATGTAGAAAACCAACTTATGCTTGCTTAAGGGGAAAGGTGAGTTGGGGTTCTGCATAAAACCAGAGATTGAAATTAGCACAGATACCATTCCATAAGCCAAATATGTAATAGACAAGAGCTACTCCTTGCTCAACGAAGTGGAATCTACACCCCATATTAATCGCCTAAGAATATACCTGACTAGTAATAATCTTAAAACCTATGGATTTATATGTCTCCAAAAGAGAATCAAGCATGTGTACAGCGGCATAAATGCAGCAGTGATAGGATTGGTGAGGTTTGATGAGCAAATGCAGACCCTTTGAAGTCATATTGCATGGTAGCCATTCCATGGGTCTCAACTTTCCAGGTTTAAGGGATTCTTCCTTCAGCTAAAACATGCATGTGGAACCCAGAGTATGATCCACCGTGTGATCGGGAAACGTGTTCAAATGTGTCTCAGTTTTTGTCCCCTGGTACTCGGGTGCAACATTCCAGATGCTTTACTAACACTCTCCCCACTTGGAGAGTCAGTGCCTTTAACCTCCTGTTTGGCCCAGTTTGCAATTTCTGCGGAAAATGAACAGGAATAGGGAGAACCAATGAGAGACTAGCTGGAGGTGTCTGGATGGGCAAATTTAACTCTCATTTCCCACCAGGAAGAGGAATTAACCAAAGGCTCAGCGTGCCATGCCGGAACCACACTAGGGCCTGAAGCAATCCTGCGGTGTTGCGGCCAGCTCACAAGAAAGTGAGTTGAAGAAAGGAGCTCAGGGGCACTGTAATTCACAAACCTGCAGAGTTAAAAATGACAGCTATCGTCCAAAAATATATTGAAGTAAGGCTGCCAAGAGGACTTGAAAGCGGGGCAGGATTGCAGGAATCCGATTTCAGGAGGTAGACTGGAATTGCATGTAAAGCATAGGAAAAGAGGCAGAACGTCCACAATGATGCACTTGGCCAAAAAGGGCGTATGCGTTTTTTCCTGAATATATTCAGGAAAAAACGCATACGCCCTTTTTGGCCAACCAAGCAAGCTTGCAAAGGAAATCTGCACTACAATGAAGTCTCACTGCCCCCCGGTCAAAAGGGCCATCTGAAAAAAGTATAAAATCCAGAAAGGCAGGACAGGCCATGGAGAACTGGTAGCCTTGTTATGCTGATGGGCAGGATGTAAATTGCCAACAGCCACTCTGGAGAAGTGTATGGTGTTTCCTGAAACATCTAAAAAACAAAGCAACAGAGCCTAGGGCACTTCCACTTATGGTCCTATAGCTTAGGGAAATTAAAATCAAAAAGACACAGCCACCCCAAAGTTTGGGACGGCTCTGTTTACAAGAACCTCGTTTACGGTACAAGTTCAATATCACAGAAAGCAAAAAATGGATAAAGAAGTTGTGGTACTTACGTACAATGCAATATCACTCAGCAATGAAATCTATGTCATCAGGCCCATAACAGCATAATGAGTGGATTCAGGTACGATGATTCTAAGTGAGATAAGTCACACAGAAAAAGAAACATCATAAGATATCACTACTACACGGAATGAAAACTTGGCTACACAGGAACTGAATTACAAAACAGAACAAGGTCTCAAATGTAGAAAACCAACTTATGCTTGCTTAAGGGGAAAGGTGAGTTGGGGTGCTGCATAAAACCAGAGATTGAAATTAGCACAGATACCGTTCCATAAGCCAAATATGTAATAGAGAAGAGCTACTCCTTGCTCAACGAAGAGGACTCAACACCCCATATTAAACGTCTAAGAATATACCTGACTAGTAAGAATCTTAAAATCTATGGATTTCTATGTCTCCGAAAGAGAATCAAGCGTGTGTACAGTGGCATAAGCGCAGCAGTGATAGGATTGGTGAGGTTCGGTGAGCCAATGCAGAACCTTTGAAGTCATATTGCATGGTACCCATTCCATGGGTCTCAACTCTCCAGGTTTAAGGGATTCTTCCTTCAGCTAAAACATGCATGTGGAACCCAGAGTATGATCCACCGTGTGATCGGGAAACGTGTTCAAATGTGTCTCAGTTTTTGTCCCCTGGTACTCGGGTGCAACATTCCAGACGCTTTACTAAAACTCTCCCCACTTGGAGAGTCACTGCCTTTAACCTCCTGTTTGGCCCAGTTTGCAATTTCTGCGGAAAATGAACAGGAATAGGGAGAACCAATGAGAGACTAGCTGGAGGTGTCTGGATGGGCAAATTTAACTCTCATTTCCCACCAGGAAGAGGAATTAACCAAAGGCTCAGCGTGCCATGCCGGAACCACACTAGGGCCTGAAGCAATCCTGCGGTGTTGCGGCCAGCTCACAAGAAAGCGAGTTGAAGAAAGGAGCTCAGGGGCACTGTAATTCACAAACCTGCAGAGTTAAAAATGACAGCTATCGTCCAAAAATATATTGAAGTAAGGCTGCCAAGAGGACTTGAAAGCGGGGCAGAATTGCAGGAATCCGATTTCAGGAGGTAGACTGGAATTGCATGTAAAGCATAGGAAAAGAGGCAGAACGTCCACAATGATGCACTTGGCCAAAAAGGGCGTATGCGTTTTTTCCTGAATATATTCAGGAAAAAACGCATACACACTTTTTGGCCAACCAAGCAAGCTTGCAAAGGAAATCTGCAGTACAATGAAGTCTCACTGCCCCCCGGTCAAAAGGGCCATCTGAAAAAAGTATAAAATCCAGAAAGGCAGGACAGGCCATGGAGAACTGGGAGCCTTGTTATGCTGATGGGCGGGATGTAAATTGCCAACAGCCACTCTGGAGAAGTGTATGGTGTTTCCTGAAACATCTAAAAAACAAAGCAACAGAGCCTAGGGCACTTCCACTTATGGTCCTATAGCTTAGGGAAATTAAAATCAAAAAGACACAGCCACCCCAAAGTTTGGGCCGGCTCTGTTTACAAGAATCTCGTTTATGGTACAAGTTCAATATCGCAGAAAGTGAAAAATGGATAAAGATGTTGTGGTACTTACGTACAATGCAATATAACTCAGGAATGAAATCTATGTCATCAGGTCCATAGCAGCATAATGAGTGGATTCAGGTACGATGATTCTAAGTGAAATAAGTCACACAGAAAAAGAAACATCATAAGATATCACTAATACACGGAATGTAAACTTGGCTACACAGGAACTGAATTACAAAACAGAACAGGATCTCAAATGTAGAAAACCAACTTATGCTTGCTTAAGGGGAAAGGTGAGTTGTGGTGCTGCATAAAACCAGAGATTGAAATTAGCACAGATACCGTTCCATAAGCCAAATATGTAATAGACAAGAGCTACTCCTTGCTCAACGAAGAGGACTCAACACCCCATATTAAACGTCAAAGAATATACCTGACTAGGAAGAATCTTAAAACCTATGGATTTATATGTCTCCGAAAGAGAATCAAGCGTGTGTACAGTGGCATAAGCGCAGCAGTGATAGGATTGGTGAGGTTCGGTGAGCCAATGCAGAACCTTTGAAGTCATATTGCATGGTACCCATTCCATGGGTCTCAACTTTCCAGGTTTAAGGGATTCTTCCTTCACCTAAAACATGCATGTGGAACCCAGAGTATGATCCACCGTGTGATCGGGAAACATATTCAAATGTGTCTCAGGTTTTGTCCCCTGGTACTCGGGTGCAACATTCCAGACGCTTTACTAACACTCTCTCCACTTGGAGAGTCAGTGCCTTTAACCTCCTGTTTGACCCAGTTTGCAATTTTTGCGGAAGATGAACAGGAATAGGGAGAACCAGTGAGAGACTAGCTGGAGGTGTCTGGACGGGCAAATTTAACTCTCATTTCCCACCAGGAAGAGGAATTAACCAAAGGCTCAGCGTGCCATGCCAGAACCACACTATGGCCTGAAGCAATGCTGCGGTGTTGCGGCCAGCTCACAAGAAAGCGAGTTGAAGAAAGGAGCTCAGGGGCACTGTAATTCACAAACCTGCAGAGTTATAAATGACAGCTATCGTCCAAAAATATATTGAAGTAAGGCTGCCAAGAGGACTTGAAAGCGGGGCAGAATTGCAGGAAACCGATTTCAGGAGGTAGACTGGAATTGCATGTAAAGCATAGGAAAAGAGGCAGAACGTCCACAATGATGCACTTGGCCAAAAAGGACGTATGCGTTTTTTCCTGAATATATTCAGGAAAAAACGCATACGCCCTTTTTGGCCAACCAAGCAAGCTTGCAAAGGAAATCTGCACTACAATGAAGTCTCACTGCCCCCTGGTCAAAAGGGCCATCTGAAAAAAGTGTAAAATCCAGAAAGGCAGGACAGGCCATGGAGAACTGGGAGCCTTGTTATGCTGATGGGCGAGATGTAAATTGCCAACAGCCACTCTGGAGAAGTGTATGGTGTTTCCTGAAACATCTAAAAAACAAAGCAACAGAGCCTAGGGCACTTCCACTTATGGTCCTATAGCTTAGGGAAATTAAAATCAAAAAGATACAGCCACCCCAATGTTTGGGACGGCTCTGTTTACAAGAACCTCATTTACAGTACAAATTCAATATCACAGAAGGTGAAAAATAGATAAAGAAATTGTGGTACTTACGTACAATGCAATATCACTCAGCAATGAAATCTATATCATCAGGCCCGTAGCAGCATAATGAGTGGATTCAGGTACGATGATTCTAAGTGAGATAAGTCACACAGAAAAGGAAACATCATAAGATATCACTACTACACGGAATGTAAACTTGGCTACACAGAAACTGAATTACAAAACAGAACACGGTCTCAAATGTAGAAAACCAACTTATGCTTGCTTAAGGGGAAAGGTGAGTTGGGGTTCTGCATAAAACCAGAGATTGAAATTAGCACAGATACCATTCCATAAGCCAAATATGTAATAGACAAGATCTACTCCTTGCTCAACGAAGTGGACTCTACACCCCATATTAATCGCCTAAGAATATACCTGACTAGTAATAATCTTAAAACCTATGGATTTATATGTCTCCAAAAGAGAATCAAGCATGTGTACAGCGGCATAAACGCAGCAGTGATAGGATTTCTGAGGTTTGATGAGCAAATGCAGACCCTTTGAAGTCATATTGCATGGTAGCCATTCCATGGGTCTCAACTCTCCAGGTTTAAGGGATTCTTCCTTCAGCTAAAACATGCATGTGGAACCCAGAGTATGATCCACCGTGTGATCGGGAAACGTGTTCAAATGTGTCTCAGTTTTTGTCCCCTGGTACTCGGGTGCAACATTCCAGACGCTTTACTAACACTCTCCCCACTTGGAGAGTCACTGCCTTTAACCTCCTGTTTGGCCCAGTTTGCAATTTCTGCGGAAAATGAACAGGAATAGGGAGAACCAATGAGAGACTAGCTGGAGGTGTCTGGATGGGCAAATTTAACTCTCATTTCCCACCAGGAAGAGGAATTAACCAAAGGCTCAGCGTGCCATGCCGGAACCACACTAGGGCCTGAAGCAATCCTGCGGTGTTGCGGCCAGCTCACAAGAAAGCGAGTTGAAGAAAGGAGCTCAGGGGCACTGTAATTCACAAACCTGCAGAGTTAAAAATGACAGCTATCGTCCAAAAATATATTGAAGTAAGGCTGCCAAGAGGACTCGAAAGCGGGGCAGAATTGCAGTAATCCGATTTCAGGAGGTAGACTGGAATTGCATGTAAAGCATAGGAAAAGAGACAGAATGTCCACAATGATGCACTTGGCCAAAAAGGGCGTATGCGTTTTTTCCTGAATATATTCAGGAAAAAACGCATACGCCCTTTTTGGCCAACCAAGCAAGCTTGCAAAGGAAATCTGCACTACAATGAAGTCTCACTGCCCCCCAGTCAAAAGGGCCATCTGAAAAAAGTGTAAAATCCAGAAAGGCAGGACAGGCCATGGAGAACTGGGAGCCTTGTTATGCTGATGGGCTGGATGTAAATTGCCAACAGCCACTCTGGAGAAGTGTATGGTGTTTCCTGAAACATCTAAAAAACAAAGCAACAGAGCCTAGGGCACTTCCACTTATGGTCCTATAGCTTAGGGAAATTAAAATCAAAAAGAAACAGCCACCCCAAAGTTTGGGACGTCTCTGTTTACAAGAACCTCATTTACGGTACAAGTTCAATATCACAGAAAGCGAAAAATGGATAAAGAATTTGTGGTACTTATGTACAATGCAATATCACTCAGCAATGAAATGTATATCATCAGGCCCGTAGCAGCATAATGAGTGGATTCAGGTACGATGATTCTAAGTGAAATAAGTCACACAGAAAAAGAAACATCATAAGATATCCCTACTACACGGAATGTAAACTTGGCTACCCAGGAACTGAAATACAAAACAGAACAGTGTCTCAAATGTAGAAAACCAACTTATCCTAGCTTAAGGGGAAAGGTGAATTGGGGTGCTGCATAAAACCAGAGATTGAAATTAGCACAGATACCGTTCCATAAGCCAAATATGTAATAGACAAGAGCTACTCCTTGCTCAACGAAGAGGACTCAACACCCCATATTAAACGTCTAGGAATATACCTGACTAGTAAGAATCTTAAAACCTATGGATTTATATGTCTCCGAAAGGGAATCAAGCGTGTGTACAGTGGCATAAGCACAGCAGTGATAGGATTGGTGAGGTTCGGTGAGCCAATGCAGAACCTTTGAAGTCATATTGCATGGTACCCATTCCATGGGTCTCAACTCTCCAGGTTTAAGGGATTCTTCCTTCACCTAAAACATGCATGTGGAACCCAGAGTATGATCCACCGTGTGATCGGGAAACGTGTTGAAATGTGTCTCAGGTTTCGTCTCCTCGTACTCGGGTGCAACATTCCAGACGCTTTACTAACACTCTCCCCACTTGGAGAGTCAGTGCCTTTAACCTCCTGTTTGGCCCAGTTTGCAATTTCTGCGGAAGATGAACAGGAATAGGGAGAACCAATGAGAGACTATCTGGAGGTGTCTGGACGGGCAAATTTAACTCTCATTTCCCACCAGGAAGAGGAATTAACCAAAGGCTCAGCTTGCCATGCCGGAACCACACTAGGGCCTGAAGCAATCCTGCGGTGTTGCGGCCAGCTCACAAGAATGCGAGTTGAAGAAAGCAGCTCAGGGGCACTGTAATACACAAACCTGCAGAGTTAAAAATGACAGCTATCGTCCAAAAATATATTGAAGTAAGGCTGCCAAGAGGACTTGAAAGCGGGGCAGAATTGCAGGAATCCGATTTCAGGAGGTAGACTGGAATTGCATGTAAAGCATAGGAAAAGAGGCAGAACGTCCACAATGATGCACTTGGCCAAAAAGGGTGTATGCGTTTTTTCCTGAATATATTCAGGAAAAAACGCATACGCCCTTTTTGGCCAACCAAGCAAGCTTGCAAAGGAAATCTGCACTACAATGAAGTCTCACTGCCCCCCGGTCAAAAGGGCCATCTGAAAAAAGTGTAAAATCCAGAAAGGCAGGACAGGCCATGGAGAACTGGGAGCCTTGTTATGCTGATGGGCGGGATGTAAATTGCCAACAGCCACTCTGGAGAAGTGTATGGTGTTTCCTGAAACATCTACAAAACAAAGCAACAGAGCCTAGGGCACTTCCACTTATGGTCCTATAGCTTAGGGAAATTAAAATCAAAAAGACACAGCCACCCCAAAGTTTGGGATGGCTCTGTTTACAAGAACCTCGTTTACAGTACAAGTTCAATATCACAGAAGGTGAAAAATGGATAAAGAAGTTGTGGTACTTACGTACAATGCAATATCACTCAGCAATGAAATCTATGTCATCAGGCCCATAGCAGCATAATGAGTGGATTCAGGTACGATGATTCTAAGTGAGATAAGTCACACAGAAAAAGAAACATCATAAGATATCACTACTACACGGAATGTAAACTTGGCTACACAGGAACTGAATTACAAAACAGAACAGGGTCTCAAATGTAGAAAACCAACTTATGCTTTCTTAAGGGGAAAGGTGAGTTGGGGTGCTGCATAAAACCAGAGATTGAAATTAGCACAGATACCGTTCCATAAGCCAAATATGTAATAGACAAGAGCTACTCCTTTCTCAACCAAGTGGAATCAACACCCCATATTAAACGCCTAAGAATATACCTGACTAGTAAGAATCTTAAAACCTATGGATTTCTATGTCTCCGAAAGAGAATCAAGCGTGTGTACAGCGGCATAAACGCAGCAGTGATAGGATTGGTGAGGTTCGGTGAGCAAATGCAGACCCTTTGAAGTCATATTGCATGGTACCCATTCCATGGGTCTCAACTCTCCAGGTTTAAGGGATTCTTCCTTCAGCTAAAACATGCATTTGGAACCCAGAGTATGATCCACCGTGTGATCGGGAAACGTGTTCAAATGTGTCTCAGGTTTCGTCCCCTGGTACTCGGGTGCAACATTCCAGACGCTTTACTAACACTCTCCCCACTTGGAGAGTCAGTGCCTTTAAACTCCTGTTTGGCCCAGTTTGCAATTTCTGCGGAAAATGAACAGGAATAGGGAGAACCAATGAGAGACTAGCTGGAGGTGTCTGGACGGGCAAATTTAACTCTCATTTCCCACCAGGAAGAGGAATTAACCAAAGGCTCAGCATGCCATTCCGGAACCACACTAGGGCCTGAAGCAATGCTGCGGTGTTGCGGCCAGCTCACAAGAAAGTGAGTTGAAGAAAGGAGCTCAGGGGCACTGTAATTCACAAACCTGCAGAGTTATAAATGACAGCTATTGTCCAAAAATATATTGAAGTAAGGCTGCCAAGAGGACTTGAAAGCGGGGCAGAATTGCAGGAAACCGGTTTCAGGAGGTAGACTGGAATTGCATGTAAAGCATAGGAAAAGAGGCAGAACGTCCACAATGATGCACTTGGCCAAAAAGGGCGTATGCGTTTTTTCCTGAATATATTCAGGAAAAAACGCATACGCCCTTTTTGGCCAACCAAGCAAGCTTGCAAAGGAAATCTGCACTACAATGAAGTCTCACTGCCCCCCGGTCAAAAGGGCCATCTGAAAAAAGTGTAACATCCAGAAAGGCAGGACAGGCCATGGAGAACTGGGAGCCTTGTTATGCTGATGGGCGGGATGTAAATTGCCAACAGCCACTCTGGAGAAGTGTATGGTGTTTCCTGAAACATCTAAAAAACAAAGCAACAGAGCCTAGGACATTTCCACTTATGGTCCTATAGCTTAGGGAAATTAAAATAAAAAAGACACAGTCACCCCAAAGTTTGGGACAGCTTTGTTTACAAGAACCTCGTTTACGGTACAAGTTCTATATCACAGAAAGCGAAAAATGGATAAAGAAGTTGTGGTACTTACGTACAATGCAATATCACTCAGCAATGAAATGTATGTCATCAGGCCCGTAACAGCATAATGAGTGGATTCAGGTACGATGATTCTAAGTAAGATAAGTCACACAGAAAAAGAAACATCATAAGATATCACTACTACACGGAATGTAAACTTGGCTACACAGGAACTGAATTACAAAACAGAACAGGGTGTCAAATGTAGAAAACCAACTTATGCTTGCTTAAGGGGAAAGGTGAGTTGGGGTGCTGCATAAAACCAGAGATTGAAATTAGCACAGATACCGTTCCACAAGCCAAATATGTAATAGACAAGATCTACTCCTTGCTCAACGAAGAGGACACAACACCCCATATTAAACGCCTAAGAATATACCTGACTAGTAAGAATCTTAAAACCTATGGACTTATTTGTCTCCGAAAGAGAATCAAGCGTGTGTACAGCGGCATAAGCGCAGCAGTGATAGGATTGGTGACGTTCGGTGAGCAAATGCAGACCCTTTGAAGTCATATTGCGTGGTACCTATTCCTTGGGTCTCAACTTTCCAGGTTTAAGGGATTCTTCCTTCAGCTAAAACATGCATGTGGAACCCAGAGTATGATCCACCGTGTGATCGGAAAACGTGTTCAAATGTGTCAGTTTTCGTCCGCTGGTACTCGGGTGCAACATTCCAGATGCTTTACTAACACTCTCCCCACTTGGAGAGTCAGTGCCTTTAACCTCCTGTTTGGCCCAGTTTGCAATTTCTGCGGAAAATGAACAGGAATAGGGAGAACCAATGAGAGACTAGCTGGAGGTGTCTGGACGGGCAAATTTAACTCTCATTTCCCACCAGGAAGAGGAATTAACCAAAGGCTCAGCGTGCCATGCCGGAACCACACTAGGGCCTGAAGCAATGCTGCGGTGTTGCGGCCAGCTCACAAGAAAGCGAGTTGAAGAAAGGAGCTCAGGGGCACTGTAATTCACAAACCTGCAGAGTTATAAATGACAGCTATCGTCCAAAAATATATTGAAGTAAGGCTGCCAAGAGGACTCGAAAGCGGGGCAGAATTGCAGGAATCCGATTTCAGGAGGTAGACTGGAATTGCATGTAAAGCATAGGAAAAGAGGCAGAACGTCCACAATGATGCACTTGGCCAAAAAGGGCGTATGCGTTTTTTCCTGAATATATTCAGGAAAAAACGCATACGCCCTTTTTGGCCAACCAAGCAAGCTTGCAAAGAAATCTGCAGTACAATGAAGTCTCACTGCCCCCCAGTCAAAAGGGCCATCTGAAAAAAGTGTAAAATCCAGAAAGGCAGGACAGCTCATGGAGAATTGGGAGCCTTGTTATGCTGATGGGCGGGATGTAAATTGCCAACAGCCACTCTGGAGAAGTGTATGGTGTTTCCTGAAACATCTAAAAAACAAAGCAACAGAGCCTAGGGCACTTCCACTTATGGTCGTATAGCTTAGGGAAATTAAAATCAAAAAGACACAGCCACCCCAAAGTTTGGGACGGCTCTGTTTACAAGAACCTCGTTTACGGTACAAGTTCAATATCACAGAAAGCGAAAAATGGATAAAGAAGTTGTAGTACTTACGTACAATGCAATATCACTCAGCAATGAAATCTATGTCATCAGGCCCATAGCAGCATAATGAGTGGATTCAGGTACGATGATTCTAAGTGAGATAAGTCACACAGAAAAAGAAACATCATAAGATATCACTAATACACGGAATGTAAACTTGGCTACACAGGAACTGAATTACAAAACAGAACAAGGTCTCAAATGTAGAAAACCAACTTATGCTTGCTTAAGGGGAAAGGTGAGTTGGGGTGCTGCATAAAACCAGAGATTGAAATTAGCACAGATACCGTTCCATAAGCCAAATATGTAATAGACAAGAGCTACTCCTTGCTCAACGAAGAGGACTCAACACCCCATATTAAACGTCTAAGAATATACCTGACTAGTAAGAATCTTAAAATCTATGGATTTATATGTCTCCGAAAGAGAATCAAGCGTTTCTACAGAGGCATAAATGCAGCAGTAATAGGATTGGTGAGGTTCGGTGAGCCAATGCAGACCCTTTGAAGTCATATTGCATGGTACCCATTCCATGGGTCTCAACTCTCCAGGTTTAAGGGATTCTTCCTTCAGCTAAAACATGCATGTGGAACCCAGAGTATGATCCACCGTGTGATCGGGAAACGTGTTCAAATGTGTCAGATTTCGTCCCCTGGTACTCGGGTGCAACATTCCAGATGCTTTACTAACACTCTCCCCACTTGGAGAGTCAGTGCCTTTAACCTCCTGTTTGGCCCAGTTTGCAATTTCTGCGGAAAATGAACAGGAATAGGGAGAACCAATGAGAGACTAGATGGAGGTGTCTGGACGGGCAAATTTAACTCTCATTTCCCACCAGGAAGAGGAATTAACCAAAGGCTCAGCATGCCATGCCGGAACCACACTAGGGCCTGAAGCAATCCTGCGGAGTTGCGGCCAGCTCACAAGAAAGCGAGTTGAAGAAAGGAGCTCAGGGGCACTGTAATTCACAAACCTGCAGAGTTAAAAATGACAGCTATCGTCCAAAAATATATTGAAGTAAGGCTGCCAAGAGGACTTGAAAGCGGGGCAGAATTGCAGGAATCCGATTTCAGGAGGTAGACTGGAATTGCATGTAAAGCATAGGAAAAGAGGCAGAACGTCCACAATGATGCACTTGGCCAAAAAGGGCGTATGCGTTTTTTCCTGAATATATTCAGAAAAAAACGCATACGCCCTTTTTGGCCAACCAAGCAAGCTTGCAAAGGAAATCTGCAGTACAATGAAGTCTCACTGCCCCCCAGTCAAAAGGGCCATCAGAAAAAAGTGTAAAATTAAGAAAGGCAGGACAGCTCATGGAGAATTGGGAGCCTTGTTATGCTGATGGGCGGGATGTAAATTGCCAACAGCCACTCTGGAGAAGTGTATGGTGTTTCCTGAAACATCTAAAAAACAAAGCAACAGAGCCTAGGGCACTTCCACTTATGGTCGTATAGGTTAGGGAAATTAAAATCAAAAAGAAACAGCCACCCCAAAGTTTGGGACGGCTCTGTTTACAAGAACCTCGTTTACGGTACAAGTTCAATATCACAGAAAGCGAAAAATGGATAAAGAAGTTGTGGTACTTACGTACAATGCAATATCACTCAGCAATGAAATCTATGTCATCAGGCCCATAGCAGAATAATGAGTGGATTCAGGTACGATGATTCTAAGTGAGATAAGTCACACAGAAAAAGAAACATCATAAGATATCACTACTACACGGAATGTAAACTTGGCTACACAGGAACTGAATTACAAAACAGAACACGGTCTCAAATGTAGAAAACCAACTTATGCTTGCTTAAGGGGAAAGGTGAGTTGGGGTTCTGCATAAAACCAGAGATTGAAATTAGCACAGATACCATTCCATAAGCCAAATATGTAATAGACAAGAGCTACTCCTTGCTCAACGAAGTGGACTCTACACCCCATATTAATCGCCTAAGAATATACCTGACTAGTAATAATCATAAAACCTATGGATTTATATGTCTCCAAAAGAGAATCAAGCATGTGTACAGCGGCATAAACGCAGCAGTGATAGGATTGGTGAGGTTTGATGAGCAAATGCAGACCCTTTGAAGTCATATTGCATGGTACCCATTCCATGGGTCTCAACTCTCCAGGTTTAAGGGATTCTTCCTTCAGCTAAAACATGCATGTGGAACCCAGAGTATGATCCACCGTGTGATCGGGAAACGTGTTCAAATGTGTCTCAGTTTTTGTCCCCTGGTACTCGGGTGCAACATTCCAGACGCTTTACTAACACTCTCCCCACTTGGAGAGTCAGTGCCTTTAACCTCCTGTTTGGCCCAGTTTGCAATTTCTGTGGAAAATGAACAGGAATAGGGAGAACCAATGAGAGACTAACTGGAGGTGTCTGGACGGGCAAATTTAACTCTCATTTCCCACCAGGAAGAGGAATTAACCAAAGGCTCAGCGTGCCATGCCGGAACCACACTAGGGTCTGAAGCAATCCTGCGGTGTTGCGGCCAGCTCACAAGAAAGTGAGTTGAAGAAAGGAGCTCATGGGCACTGTAATTCACAAACCTGCAGAGTTAAAAATGACAGCTATCGTCCAAAAATATATTGAAGTAAGGCTGCCAAGAGGACTTGAAAGCGGGGCAGAATTGCAGGAAACCGATTTCAGGAGGTAGACTGGAATTGCATGTAAAGCATAGGAAAAGAGGCAGAACGTCCACAATGATGCACTTGGCCAAAAAGGGCGTATGCGTTTTTTCCTGAATATATTCAGGAAAAAACGCATACGCCCTTTTTGGCCAACCAAGCAAGCTTGCAAAGGAAATCTGCACTACCATGAAGTCTCACTGCCTCCCGGCCAAAAGGGCCATCTGAAAAAAGTGTAAAATCCAGAAAGGCAGGACAGGCCATGGAGAACTGGGAGCCTTGTTATGCTGATGGGCGGGATGTAAATTGCCAACAGCCACTCTGGAGAAGTGTATGGTGTTTCCTGAAACATCTAAAAAACAAAGCAACAGAGCCTAGGGCACTTCCACTTATGGTCCTATAGCTTAGGGAAATTAAAATCAAAAAGACACAGCCACCCCAAAGTTTGGGACGGCTCTGTTTACAAGAACCTCATTTACAGTACAAATTCAATATCACAGAAGGTGAAAAATGGATAAAGAATTTGTGGTACTTACGTACAATGCAATATCACTCAGCAATGAAATCTATATCATCAGGCCCGTAGCAGCATAATGAGTGGATTCAGGTACGATGATTCTAAGTGAGATAAGTCACACAGAAAAAGAAACATCATAAGATATCACTACTACACGGAATGTAAACTTGGCTACACAGAAACTGAATTACAAAACAGAACACGGTCTCAAATGTAGAAAACCAACTTATGCTTGCTTAAGGGGAAAGGTGAGTTGGGGTTCTGCATAAAACCAGAGATTGAAATTAGCACAGATACCATTCCATAAGCCAAATATGTAATAGACAAGAGCTACTCCTTGCTCAACGAAGTGGACTCTACACCCCATATTAATCGCCTAAGAATATACCTGACTAGTAATAATCTTAAAACCTATGGATTTATATGTCTCCAAAAGAGAATCAAGCATGTGTACAGCGGCATAAACGCAGCAGTGATAGGATTGGTGAGGTTTGATGAGCAAATGCAGACCCTTTGAAGTCATATTGCATGGTAGCCATTCCATGGGTCTCAACTTTCCAGGTTTAAGGGATTCTTCCTTCAGCTAAAACATGCATGTGGAACCCAGAGTATGATCCACCGTGTGATCGGGAAACGTGTTCAAATGTGTCTCAGTTTTTGTCCCCTGGTACTCGGGTGCAACATTCCAGATGCTTTACTAACACTCTCCCCACTTGGAGAGTCAGTGCCTTTAACCTCCTGTTTGGCCCAGTTTGCAATTTCTGCGGAAAATGAACAGGAATAGGGAGAACCAATGAGAGACTAGCTGGAGGTGTCTGGATGGGCAAATTTAACTCTCATTTCCCACCAGGAAGAGGAATTAACCAAAGGCTCAGCGTGCCATGCCGGAACCACACTAGGGCCTGAAGCAATCCTGCGGTGTTGCGGCCAGCTCACAAGAAAGTGAGTTGAAGAAAGGAGCTCAGGGGCACTGTAATTCACAAACCTGCAGAGTTAAAAATGACAGCTATCGTCCAAAAATATATTGAAGTAAGGCTGCCAAGAGGACTTGAAAGCGGGGCAGGATTGCAGGAATCCGATTTCAGGAGGTAGACTGGAATTGCATGTAAAGCATAGGAAAAGAGGCAGAACGTCCACAATGATGCACTTGGCCAAAAAGGGCGTATGCGTTTTTTCCTGAATATATTCAGGAAAAAACGCATACGCCCTTTTTGGCCAACCAAGCAAGCTTGCAAAGGAAATCTGCACTACAATGAAGTCTCACTGCCCCCCGGTCAAAAGGGCCATCTGAAAAAAGTATAAAATCCAGAAAGGCAGGACAGGCCATGGAGAACTGGGAGCCTTGTTATGCTGATGGGCGGGATGTAAATTGCCAACAGCCACTCTGGAGAAGTGTATGGTGTTTCCTGAAACATCTAAAAAACAAAGCAACAGAGCCTAGGGCACTTCCACTTATGGTCGTATAGCTTAGGGAAATTAAAATCAAAAAGACACAGCCACCCCAAAGTTTGGGACGGCTCTGTTTACAAGAACCTCGTTTACGGTACAAGTTCAATATCACAGAAAGCGAAAAATGGATAAAGAAGTTGTGGTACTTACGTACAATGCAATATCACTCAGCAATGAAATCTATGTCATCAGGCCCATAGCAGCATAATGAGTGGATTCAGGTACGATGATTCTAAGTGAGATAAGTCACACAGAAAAAGAAACATCATAAGATATCACTACTACACGGAATGAAAACTTGGCTACACAGGAACTGAATTACAAAACAGAACAAGGTCTCAAATGTAGAAAACCAACTTATGCTTGCTTAAGGGGAAAGGTGAGTTGGGGTGCTGCATAAAACCAGAGATTGAAATTAGCACAGATACCGTTCCATAAGCCAAATATGTAATAGACAAGAGCTACTCCTTGCTCAACGAAGAGGACTCAACACCCCATATTAAACGTCTAAGAATATACCTGACTAGTAAGAATCTTAAAATCTATGGATTTCTATGTCTCCGAAAGAGAATCAAGCGTGTGTACAGTGGCATAAGCGCAGCAGTGATAGGATTGGTGAGGTTCGGTGAGCCAATGCAGAACCTTTGAAGTCATATTGAATGGTACCCATTCCATGGGTCTCAACTCTCCAGGTTTAAGGGATTCTTCCTTCAGCTAAAACATGCATGTGGAACCCAGAGTATGATCCACCGTGTGATCGGGAAACGTGTTCAAATGTGTCTCAGTTTTTGTCCCCTGGTACTCGGGTGCAACATTCCAGACGCTTTACTAAAACTCTCCCCACTTGGAGAGTCAGTGCCTTTAACCTCCTGTTTGGCCCAGTTTGCAATTTCTGTGGAAAATGAACAGGAATAGGGAGAACCAATGAGAGACTAGCTGGAGGTGTCTGGACGGGCAAATTTAACTCTCATTTCCCACCAGGAAGAGGAATTAACCAAAGGCTCAGCGTGCCATACCGGAACCACACTAGGGCCTGAAGCAATCCTGCGGTGTTGCGGCCAGCTCACAAGAAAGCGAGTTGAAGAAAGGAGCTCAGGGGCACTGTAATTCACAAACCTGCAGAGTTATAAATGACAGCTATCGTCCAAAAATATATTGAAGTAAGGCTGCCAAGAGGACTCGAAAGCGGGGCAGAATTGCAGGAATCCGATTTCAGGAGGTAGACTGGAATTGCATGTAAAGCATAGGAAAAGAGGCAGAACGTCCACAATGATGCACTTGGCCAAAAAGGGCGTATGCGTTTTTTCCTGAATATATTCAGGAAAAAACGCATACGCCCTTTTTGGCCAACCAAGCAAGCTTGCAAAGGAAATCTGCACTACAATGAAGTCTCACTGCCCCCCAGTCAAAAGGGCCATCTGAAAAAAGTGTAAAATCCAGAAAGGCAGGACAGCTCATGGAGAATTGGGAGCCTTGTTATGCTGATGGGCGGGATGTAAATTGCCAACAGCCACTCTGGAGAAGTGTATGGTGTTTCCTGAAACATCTAAAAAACAAAGCAACAGAGCCTAGGGCACTTCCACTTATGGTCCTATAGCTTAGGGAAATTAAAATCAAAAAGACACAGCCACCCCAAAGTTTGGGACGGCTCTGTTTACAAGAACCTCGTTTACGGTACAAGTTCAATATCACAGAAAGCGAAAAATGGATAAAGAAGTTGTGGTACTTACGTACAATGCAATATCACTCAGCAATGAAATCTATGTCATCAGGCCCATAGCAGCATAATGAGTGGATTCAGGTACGATGATTCTAAGTGAGATAAGTCACACAGAAAAAGAAACATCATAAGATATCACTAATACACGGAATGTAAACTTGGCTACACAGGAACTGAATTACAAAACAGAACAAGGTCTCAAATGTAGAAAACCAACTTATGCTTGCTTAAGGGGAAAGGTGAGTTGGGGTGCTGCATAAAACCAGAGATTGAAATTAGCACAGATACCGTTCCATAAGCCAAATATGTAATAGACAAGAGCTACTCCTTGCTCAACGAAGAGGACTCAACACCCCATATTAAACGTCTAAGAATATACCTGACTAGTAAGAATCTTAAAATCTATGGATTTATATGTCTCCGAAAGAGAATCAAGCGTGTGTACAGTGGCATAAGCGCAGCAGTGATAGGATTGGTGAGGTTCGGTGAGCCAATGCAGAACCTTTGAAGTCATATTGAATGGTACCCATTCCATGGGTCTCAACTCTCCAGGTTTAAGGGATTCTTCCTTCAGCTAAAACATGCATGTGGAACCCAGAGTATGATCCACCGTGTGATCGGGAAACGTGTTCAAATGTGTCTCAGTTTTTGTCCCCTGGTACTCGGGTGCAACATTCCAGACGCTTTACTAAAACTCTCCCCACTTGGAGAGTCAGTGCCTTTAACCTCCTGTTTGACCCAGTTTGCAATTTCTGCGGAAAATGAACAGGAATAGGGAGAACCAATGAGAGACTACCTGGAGGTGTCTGGACGGGCAAATTTAACTCTCATTTCCCACCAGGAAGAGGAATTAACCAAAGGCTCAGCGTGCCATGCCGGAACCACACTAGGGCCTGAAGCAATCCTGCGGTGTTGCGGCCAGCTCACAAGAAAGCGAGTTGAAGAAAGGAGCTCAGGGGCACTGTAATTCACAAACCTGCAGAGTTATAAATGACAGCTATCGTCCAAAAATATATTGAAGTAAGGCTGCCAAGAGGACTCGAAAGCGGGGCAGAATTGCAGGAATCCGATTTCAGGAGGTAGACTGGAATTGCATGTAAAGCATAGGAAAAGAGGCAGAACGTCCACAATGATGCACTTGGCCAAAAAGGGCGTATGCGTTTTTTCCTGAATATATTCAGGAAAAAACGCATACGCCCTTTTTGGCCAACCAAGCAAGCTTGCAAAGGAAATCTGCACTACAATGAAGTCTCACTGCCCCCCAGTCAAAAGGGCCATCTGAAAAAAGTGTAAAATCCAGAAAGGCAGGACAGCTCATGGAGAATTGGGAGCCTTGTTATGCTGATGGGTGGGATGTAAATTGCCAACAGCCACTCTGGAGAAGTGTATGGTGTTTCCTGAAACATCTAAAAAACAAAGCAACAGAGCCTAGGGCACTTCCACTTATGGTCCTATAGCTTAGGGAAATTAAAATCAAAAAGACACAGCCACCCCAAAGTTTGGGACGGCTCTGTTTACAAGAACCTCATTTACAGTACAAATTCAATATCACAGAAGGTGAAAAATGGATAAAGAATTTGTGGTACTTACGTACAATGCAATATCACTCAGCAATGAAATCTATATCATCAGGCCCGTAGCAGCATAATGAGTGGATTCAGGTACGATGATTCTAAGTGAGATAAGTCACACAGAAAAAGAAACATCATAAGATATCACTACTACACGGAATGTAAACTTGGCTACACAGAAACTGAATTACAAAACAGAACACGGTCTCAAATGTAGAAAACCAACTTATGCTTGCTTAAGGGGAAAGGTGAGTTGGGGTTCTGCATAAAACCAGAGATTGAAATTAGCACAGATACCATTCCATAAGCCAAATATGTAATAGACAAGAGCTACTCCTTGCTCAACGAAGTGGACTCTACACCCCATATTAATCGCCTAAGAATATACCTGACTAGTAATAATCTTAAAACCTATGGATTTATATGTCTCCAAAAGAGAATCAAGCATGTGTACAGCGGCATAAACGCAGCAGTGATAGGATTGGTGAGGTTTGATGAGCAAATGCAGACCCTTTGAAGTCATATTGCATGGTACCCATTCCATGGGTCTCAACTTTCCAGGTTTAAGGGATTCTTCCTTCAGCTAAAACATGCATGTGGAACCCAGAGTATGATCCACCGTGTGATCGGGAAACGTGTTCAAATGTGTCTCAGTTTTTGTCCCCTGGTACTCGGGTGCAACATTCCAGATGCTTTACTAACACTCTCCCCACTTGGAGAGTCAGTGCCTTTAACCTCCTGTTTGGCCAGTTTGCAATTTCTGCGGAAAATGAACAGGAATAGGGAGAACCAATGAGAGACTAGCTGGAGGTGTCTGGATGGGCAAATTTAACTCTCATTTCCCACCAGGAAGAGGAATTAACCAAAGGCTCAGCGTGCCATGCCGGAACCACACTAGGGCCTGAAGCAATCCTGCGGTGTTGCGGCCAGCTCACAAGAAAGTGAGTTGAAGAAAGGAGCTCAGGGGCACTGTAATTCACAAACCTGCAGAGTTAAAAATGACAGCTATCGTCCAAAAATATATTGAAGTAAGGCTGCCAAGAGGACTTGAAAGCGGGGCAGGATTGCAGGAATCCGATTTCAGGAGGTAGACTGGAATTGCATGTAAAGCATAGGAAAAGAGGCAGAACGTCCACAATGATGCACTTGGCCAAAAAGGGCGTATGCGTTTTTTCCTGAATATATTCAGGAAAAAACGCATACGCCCTTTTTGGCCAACCAAGCAAGCTTGCAAAGGAAATCTGCACTACAATGAAGTCTCACTGCCCCCCAGTCAAAAGGGCCATCTGAAAAAAGTGTAAAATCCAGAAAGGCAGGACAGCTCATGGAGAATTGGGAGCCTTGTTATGCTGATGGGCGGGATGTAAATTGCCAACAGCCACTCTGGAGAAGTGTATGGTGTTTCCTGAAACATCTAAAAAACAAAGCAACAGAGCCTAGGGCACTTCCACTTATGGTCCTATAGCTTAGGGAAATTAAAATCAAAAAGACACAGCCACCCCAAAGTTTGGGACGGCTCTGTTTACAAGAACCTCGTTTACGGTACAAGTTCAATATCACAGAAAGCGAAAAATGGATAAAGAAGTTGTGGTACTTACGTACAATGCAATATCACTCAGCAATGAAATCTATGTCATCAGGCCCATAGCAGCATAATGAGTGGATTCAGGTACGATGATTCTAAGTGAGATAAGTCACACAGAAAAAGAAACATCATAAGATATCACTAATACACGGAATGTAAACTTGGCTACACAGGAACTGAATTACAAAACAGAACAAGGTCTCAAATGTAGAAAACCAACTTATGCTTGCTTAAGGGGAAAGGTGAGTTGGGGTGCTGCATAAAACCAGAGATTGAAATTAGCACAGATACCGTTCCATAAGCCAAATATGTAATAGACAAGAGCTACTCCTTGCTCAACGAAGAGGACTCAACACCCCATATTAAACGTCTAAGAATATACCTGACTAGTAAGAATCTTAAAATCTATGGATTTATATGTCTCCGAAAGAGAATCAAGCGTGTGTACAGTGGCATAAGCGCAGCAGTGATAGGATTGGTGAGGTTCGGTGAGCCAATGCAGAACCTTTGAAGTCATATGGAATGGTACCCATTCCATGGGTCTCAACTCTCCAGGTTTAAGGGATTCTTCCTTCAGCTAAAACATGCATGTGGAACCCAGAGTATGATCCACCGTGTGATCGGGAAACGTGTTCAAATGTGTCTCAGTTTTTGTCCCCTGGTACTCGGGTGCAACATTCCAGACGCTTTACTAAAACTCTCCCCACTTGGAGAGTCAGTGCCTTTAACCTCCTGTTTGACCCAGTTTGCAATTTCTGCGGAAAATGAACAGGAATAGGGAGAACCAATGAGAGACTACCTGGAGGTGTCTGGACGGGCAAATTTAACTCTCATTTCCCACCAGGAAGAGGAATTAACCAAAGGCTCAGCATGCCATGCCGGAACCACACTAGGGCCTGAAGCAATCCTGCGGTGTTGCGGCCAGCTCACAAGAAAGCGAGTTGAAGAAAGGAGCTCAGGGGCACTGTAATTCACAAACCTGCAGAGTTAAAAATGACAGCTATCGTCCAAAAATATATTGAAGTAAGGCTGCCAAGAGGACTTGAAAGCGGGGCAGAATTGCAGGAAACCGATTTCAGGAGGTAGACTGGAATTGCATGTAAAGCATAGGAAAAGAGGCAGAACGTCCACAATGATGCACTTGGCCAAAAAGGGCGTATGCGTTTTTTCCTGAATATATTCAGGAAAAAACGCATACGCCCTTTTTGGCCAACCAAGCAAGCTTGCAAAGGAAATCTGCACTACCATGAAGTCTCACTGCCCAACCGGTCAAAAGGGCCATCTGAAAAAAGTGTAAAATCCAGAAAGGCAGGACAGGCCATGGAGAACTGGGAGCCTTGTTATGCTGATGGGCGGGATGTAAATTGCCAACAGCCACTCTGGAGAAGTGTATGGTGTTTCCTGAAACATCTAAAAAACAAAGCAACAGAGCCTAGGGCACTTCCACTTATGGTCCTATAGCTTAGGGAAATTAAAATCAAAAAGACACAGCCACCCCAAAGTTTGGGACGGCTCTGTTTACAAGAACCTCATTTACAGTACAAATTCAATATCACAGAAGGTGAAAAATGGATAAAGAATTTGTGGTACTTACGTACAATGCAATATCACTCAGCAATGAAATCTATATCATCAGGCCCGTAGCAGCATAATGAGTGGATTCAGGTACGATGATTCTAAGTGAGATAAGTCACACAGAAAAGGAAACATCATAAGATATCACTACTACACGGAATGTAAACTTGGCTACACAGAAACTGAATTACAAAACAGAACACGGTCTCAAATGTAGAAAACCAACTTATGCTTGCTTAAGGGGAAAGGTGAGTTGGGGTTCTGCATAAAACCAGAGATTGAAATTAGCACAGATACCATTCCATAAGCCAAATATGTAATAGACAAGAGCTACTCCTTGCTCAACGAAGTGGACTCTACACCCCATATTAATCGCCTAAGAATATACCTGACTAGTAATAATCTTAAAACCTATGGATTTATATGTCTCCAAAAGAGAATCAAGCATGTGTACAGCGGCATAAACGCAGCAGTGATAGGATTGGTGAGGTTTGATGAGCAAATGCAGACCCTTTGAAGTCATATTGCATGATACCCATTCCATGGGTCTCAACTTTCCAGGTTTAAGGGATTCTTCCTTCAGCTAAAACATGCATGTGGAACCCAGAGTATGATCCACCGTGTGATCGGGAAACGTGTTCAAATGTGTCTCAGTTTTTGTCCCCTGGTACTCGGGTGCAACATTCCAGATGCTTTACTAACACTCTCCCCACTTGGAGAGTCAGTGCCTTTAACCTCCTGTTTGGCCCAGTTTGCAATTTCTGCGGAAAATGAACAGGAATAGGGAGAACCAATGAGAGACTAGCTGGAGGTGTCTGGATGGGCAAATTTAACTCTCATTTCCCACCAGGAAGAGGAATTAACCAAAGGCTCAGCGTGCCATGCCGGAACCACACTAGGGCCTGAAGCAATCCTGCGGTGTTGCGGCCAGCTCACAAGAAAGTGAGTTGAAGAAAGGAGCTCAGGGGCACTGTAATTCACAAACCTGCAGAGTTAAAAATGACAGCTATCGTCCAAAAATATATTGAAGTAAGGCTGCCAAGAGGACTTGAAAGCGGGGCAGGATTGCAGGAATCCGATTTCAGGAGGTAGACTGGAATTGCATGTAAAGCATAGGAAAAGAGGCAGAACGTCCACAATGATGCACTTGGCCAAAAAGGGCGTATGCGTTTTTTCCTGAATATATTCAGGAAAAAACGCATACGCCCTTTTTGGCCAACCAAGCAAGCTTGCAAAGGAAATCTGCACTACAATGAAGTCTCACTGCCCCCCGGTCAAAAGGGTCATCTGAAAAAAGTATAAAATCCAGAAAGGCAGGACAGGCCATGGAGAACTGGGAGCCTTGTTATGCTGATGGGCGGGATGTAAATTGCCAACAGCCACTCTGGAGAAGTGTATGGTGTTTCCTGAAACATCTAAAAAACAAAGCAACAGAGCCTAGGGCACTTCCACTTATGGTCCTATAGCTTAGGGAAATTAAAATCAAAAAGACACAGCCACCCCAAAGTTTGGGACGGCTCTGTTTACAAGAACCTCGTTTACGGTACAAGTTCAATATCACAGAAAGCGAAAAATGGATAAAGAAGTTGTGGTACTTACGTACAATGCAATATCACTCAGCAATGAAATCTATGTCATCAGGCCCATAGCAGCATAATGAGTGGATTCAGGTACGATGATTCTAAGTGAGATAAGTCACACAGAAAAAGAAACATCATAAGATATCACTAATACACGGAATGTAAACTTGGCTACACAGGAACTGAATTACAAAACAGAACAAGGTCTCAAATGTAGAAAACCAACTTATGCTTGCTTAAGGGGAAAGGTGAGTTGGGGTGCTGCATAAAACCAGAGATTGAAATTAGCACAGATACCGTTCCATAAGCCAAATATGTAATAGACAAGAGCTACTCCTTGCTCAACGAAGAGGACTCAACACCCCATATTAAACGTCTAAGAATATACCTGACTAGTAAGAATCTTAAAATCTATGGATTTATATGTCTCCGAAAGAGAATCAAGCGTGTGTACAGTGGCATAAGCGCAGCAGTGATAGGATTGGTGAGGTTCGGTGAGCCAATGCAGAACCTTTGAAGTCATATTGAATGGTACCCATTCCATGGGTCTCAACTCTCCAGGTTTAAGGGATTCTTCCTTCAGCTAAAACATGCATGTGGAACCCAGAGTATGATCCACCGTGTGATCGGGAAACGTGTTCAAATGTGTCTCAGTTTTTGTCCCCTGGTACTCGGGTGCAACATTCCAGACGCTTTACTAAAACTCTCCCCACTTGGAGAGTCAGTGCCTTTAACCTCCTGTTTGACCCAGTTTGCAATTTCTGCGGAAAATGAACAGGAATAGGGAGAACCAATGAGAGACTACCTGGAGGTGTCTGGACGGGCAAATTTAACTCTCATTTCCCACCAGGAAGAGGAATTAACCAAAGGCTCAGCATGCCATGCCGGAACCACACTAGGGCCTGAAGCAATCCTGCGGTGTTGCGGCCAGCTCACAAGAAAGCGAGTTGAAGAAAGGAGCTCAGGGGCACTGTAATTCACAAACCTGCAGAGTTAAAAATGACAGCTATCGTCCAAAAATATATTGAAGTAAGGCTGCCAAGAGGACTTGAAAGCGGGGCAGAATTGCAGGAAACCGATTTCAGGAGGTAGACTGGAATTGCATGTAAAGCATAGGAAAAGAGGCAGAACGTCCACAATGATGCACTTGGCCAAAAAGGGCGTATGCGTTTTTTCCTGAATATATTCAGGAAAAAACGCATACGCCCTTTTTGGCCAACCAAGCAAGCTTGCAAAGGAAATCTGCACTACAATGAAGTCTCACTGCCCCCCGGTCAAAAGGGCCATCTGAAAAAAGTATAAAATCCAGAAAGGCAGGACAGGCCATGGAGAACTGGGAGCCTTGTTATGCTGATGGGCGGGATGTAAATTGTCAACAGCCACTCTGGAGAAGTGTATGGTGTTTCCTGAAACATCTAAAAAACAAAGCAACAGAGCCTAGGGCACTTCCACTTATGGTCCTATAGCTTAGGGAAATTAAAATCAAAAAGACACAGCCACCCCAAAGTTTGGGACGGCTCTGTTTACAAGAACCTCGTTTACGGTACAAGTTCAATATCACAGAAAGCGAAAAATGGATAAAGAAGTTGTGGTACTTACGTACAATGCAATATCACTCAGCAATGAAATCTATGTCATCAGGCCCATAGCAGCATAATGAGTGGATTCAGGTACGATGATTCTAAGTGAGATAAGTCACACAGAAAAAGAAACATCATAAGATATCACTACTACACGGAATGAAAACTTGGCTACACAGGAACTGAATTACAAAACAGAACAAGGTCTCAAATGTAGAAAACCAACTTATGCTTGCTTAAGGGGAAAGGTGAGTTGGGGTGCTGCATAAAACCAGAGATTGAAATTAGCACAGATACCGTTCCATAAGCCAAATATGTAATAGACAAGAGCTACTCCTTGCTCAACGAAGAGGACTCAACACCCCATATTAAACGTCTAAGAATATACCTGACTAGTAAGAATCTTAAAATCTATGGATTTCTATGTCTCCGAAAGAGAATCAAGCGTGTGTACAGTGGCATAAGCGCAGCAGTGATAGGATTGGTGAGGTTCGGTGAGCCAATGCAGAACCTTTGAAGTCATATTGAATGGTACCCATTCCATGGGTCTCAACTCTCCAGGTTTAAGGGATTCTTCCTTCAGCTAAAACATGCATGTGGAACCCAGAGTATGATCCACCGTGTGATCGGGAAACGTGTTCAAATGTGTCTCAGTTTTTGTCCCCTGGTACTCGGGTGCAACATTCCAGACGCTTTACTAAAACTCTCCCCACTTGGAGAGTCAGTGCCTTTAACCTCCTGTTTGGCCCAGTTTGCAATTTCTGTGGAAAATGAACAGGAATAGGGAGAACCAATGAGAGACTAGCTGGAGGTGTCTGGACGGGCAAATTTAACTCTCATTTCCCACCAGGAAGAGGAATTAACCAAAGGCTCAGCGTGCCATACCGGAACCACACTAGGGCCTGAAGCAATCCTGCGGTGTTGCGGCCAGCTCACAAGAAAGCGAGTTGAAGAAAGGAGCTCAGGGGCACTGTAATTCACAAACCTGCAGAGTTATAAATGACAGCTATCGTCCAAAAATATATTGAAGTAAGGCTGCCAAGAGGACTCGAAAGCGGGGCAGAATTGCAGGAATCCGATTTCAGGAGGTAGACTGGAATTGCATGTAAAGCATAGGAAAAGAGGCAGAACGTCCACAATGATGCACTTGGCCAAAAAGGGCGTATGCGTTTTTTCCTGAATATATTCAGGAAAAAACGCATACGCCCTTTTTGGCCAACCAAGCAAGCTTGCAAAGGAAATCTGCACTACAATGAAGTCTCACTGCCCCCCAGTCAAAAGGGCCATCTGAAAAAAGTGTAAAATCCAGAAAGGCAGGACAGCTCATGGAGAATTGGGAGCCTTGTTATGCTGATGGGCGGGATGTAAATTGCCAACAGCCACTCTGGAGAAGTGTATGGTGTTTCCTGAAACATCTAAAAAACAAAGCAACAGAGCCTAGGGCACTTCCACTTATGGTCCTATAGCTTAGGGAAATTAAAATCAAAAAGACACAGCCACCCCAAAGTTTGGGACGGCTCTGTTTACAAGAACCTCGTTTACGGTACAAGTTCAATATCACAGAAAGCGAAAAATGGATAAAGAAGTTGTGGTACTTACGTACAATGCAATATCACTCAGCAATGAAATCTATGTCATCAGGCCCATAGCAGCATAATGAGTGGATTCAGGTACGATGATTCTAAGTGAGATAAGTCACACAGAAAAAGAAACATCATAAGATATCACTAATACACGGAATGTAAACTTGGCTACACAGGAACTGAATTACAAAACAGAACAAGGTCTCAAATGTAGAAAACCAACTTATGCTTGCTTAAGGGGAAAGGTGAGTTGGGGTGCTGCATAAAACCAGAGATTGAAATTAGCACAGATACCGTTCCATAAGCCAAATATGTAATAGACAAGAGCTACTCCTTGCTCAACGAAGAGGACTCAACACCCCATATTAAACGTCTAAGAATATACCTGACTAGTAAGAATCTTAAAATCTATGGATTTATATGTCTCCGAAAGAGAATCAAGCGTGTGTACAGTGGCATAAGCGCAGCAGTGATAGGATTGGTGAGGTTCGGTGAGCCAATGCAGAACCTTTGAAGTCATATTGAATGGTACCCATTCCATGGGTCTCAACTCTCCAGGTTTAAGGGATTCTTCCTTCAGCTAAAACATGCATGTGGAACCCAGAGTATGATCCACCGTGTGATCGGGAAACGTGTTCAAATGTGTCTCAGTTTTTGTCCCCTGGTACTCGGGTGCAACATTCCAGACGCTTTACTAAAACTCTCCCCACTTGGAGAGTCAGTGCCTTTAACCTCCTGTTTGACCCAGTTTGCAATTTCTGCGGAAAATGAACAGGAATAGGGAGAACCAATGAGAGACTACCTGAAGGTGTCTGGACGGGCAAATTTAACTCTCATTTCCCACCAGGAAGAGGAATTAACCAAAGGCTCAGCGTGCCATGCCGGAACAACACTAGGGCCTGAAGCAATCCTGTGGTGTTGCGGCCAGCTCACAAGAAAGCGAGTTGAAGAAAGGAGCTCAGGGGCACTGTAATTCACAAACCTGCAGAGTTATAAATGACAGCTATCGTCCAAAAATATATTGAAGTAAGGCTGCCAAGAGGACTCGAAAGCGGGGCAGAATTGCAGGAATCCGATTTCAGGAGGTAGACTGGAATTGCATGTAAAGCATAGGAAAAGAGGCAGAACGTCCACAATGATGCACTTGGCCAAAAAGGGCGTATGCGTTTTTAACACCTATGGATTTATATGTCTCCGAAAGAGAATCAAGCGTGTGTACAGCGGCATAAATGCAGCAGTGATAGAATTGGTGAGGTTCGGTGAGCAAATGCAGACCCTTTGAAGTCATATTGCATGGTAGCCATTCCATGGGTCTCAACTCTCCAGGTTTAAGGGATTCTTCCTTCAGCTAAAACATGCATGTGGAACCCAGAGTATGATCAACCGTGTGATCGGGAAACGTGTTCAAATGTGTCTCAGTTTTTGTCCCCTGGTACTCGGGTGCAACATTCCAGACGCTTTACTAACACTCTCCCCACTTGGAGAGACAGTGCCTTTAACCTCCTGTTTGGCCCAGTTTGCAATTTCTTTGGAAAATGAACAGAAATAGGGAGAACCAATGAGAGACTAGCTGGAGGTGTCTGGATGGGCAAATTTAACTCTCATTTCCCACCAGGAAGAGGAATTAACCAAAGGCTCAGCGTGCCATGCCGGAACCACACTAGGGCCTGAAGCAATGCTGCGGTGTTGCGGCCAGCTCACAAAAAAGCGAGTTGAAGAAAGGAGCTCAGGGGCACTGTAATTCACAAACCTGCAGAGTTAAAAATGACAGCTATCATCCAAAAATATATTGAAGTAAGGCTGCCAAGAGGACTTGAAAGCGGGGCAGAATTGCAGGAAACCAATTTCAGGAGGTAGACTGGAATTGCATGTAAAGCATAGGAAAAGAGGCAGAACGTCCACAATGATGCACTTGGCCAAAAAGGGCGTATGCGTTTTTTCCTGAATATATTCAGGAAAAAACGCATACGCCCTTTTTGGCCAACCAAGCAAGCTTGCAAAGGAAATCTGCACTACAATGAAGTCTCACTGCCCCCCGGTCAAAAGGGCCATCTGAAAAAAGTATAACATCCAGAAAGGCAGGACAGGCCATGGAGAACTGGGAGCCTTGTTATGCTGATGGGCGGGATGTAAATTGCCAACAGCCACTCTGGAGAAGTGTATGGTGTTTCCTGAAACATCTAAAAAACAAAGCAACAGAGCCTAGGGCACTTCCACTTATGGTCCTATAGCTTAGGGAAATTAAAATCAAAAAGACACAGCCACCCCAAAGTTTGGGCCGGCTCTGTTTACAAGAATCTCGTTTATGGTACAAGTTCAATATATCAGAAAGTGAAAAATGGATAAAGAAGTTGTGGTACTTACGTACAATGCAATATCACTCAGGAATGAAATCTATGTCATCAGGCCCATAGCAGCATAATGAGTGGATTCAGGTACGATGATTCTAAGTGAAATAAGTCACACAGAAAAAGAAACATCATAAGATATCACTAATACACGGAATGTAAACTTGGCTACACAGGAACTGAATTACAAAACAGAACAGGATCTCAAATGTAGAAAACCAACTTATGCTTGCTTAAGGGGAAAGGTGAGTTGGGGTGTTGCATAAAACCAGAGATTGAAATTAGCACAGATACCATTCCATAAGCCAAATAGGTAATAGACAAGAGCTACTCCTTGCTCAACGAAGTGGACTCAACACCCCATATTAAATGCCTAAGAATATACCTGACTAGTAAGAATCTTAACACCTATGGATTTATATGTCTCCGAAAGAGAATCAAGCGTGTGTACAGCGGCATAAATGCAGCAGTGATAGAATTGGTGAGGTTCGGTGAGCAAATGCAGACCCTTTGAAGTCATATTGCATGGTAGCCATTCCATGGGTCTCAACTCTCCAGGTTTAAGGGATTCTTCCTTCAGCTAAAACATGCATGTGGAACCCAGAGTATGATCAACCGTGTGATCGGGAAACGTGTTCAAATGTGTCTCAGTTTTTGTCCCCTGGTACTCGGGTGCAACATTCCAGACGCTTTACTAACACTCTCCCCACTTGGAGAGACAGTGCCTTTAACCTCCTGTTTGGCGCAGTTTGCAATTTCTGCGGAAAATGAACAGAAATAGGGAGAACCAATGAGAGACTAGCTGGAGGTGTCTGGATGGGCAAATTTAACTCTCATTTCCCACCAGGAAGAGGAATTAACCAAAGGCTCAGCGTGCCATGCCGGAACCACACTAGGGCCTGAAGCAATGCTGCGGTGTTGCGGCCAGCTCACAAAAAAGCGAGTTGAAGAAAGGAGCTCAGGGGCACTGTAATTCACAAACCTGCAGAGTTAAAAATGACAGCTATCGTCCAAAAATATATTGAAGTAAGGCTGCCAAGAGGACTTGAAAGCGGGGCAGAATTGCAGGAAACCGATTTCAGGAGGTAGACTGGAATTGCATGTAAAGCATAGGAAAAGAGGCAGAACGTCCACAATGATGCACTTGGCCAAAAAGGGCGTATGCGTTTTTTCCTGAATATATTCAGGAAAAAACGCATACGCCCTTTTTGGCCAACCAAGCAAGCTTGCAAAGGAAATCTGCACTACAATGAAGTCTCACTGCCCCCCGGTCAAAAGGGCCATCTGAAAAAAGTATAAAATCCAGAAAGGCAGGACAGGCCATGGAGAACTGGGAGCCTTGTTATGCTGATGGGCGGGATGTAAATTGCCAACAGCCACTCTGGAGAAGTGTATGGTGTTTCCTGAAACATCTAAAAAACAAAGCAACAGAGCCTAGGGCACTTCCACTTATGGTCCTATAGCTTAGGGAAATTAAAATCAAAAAGACACAGCCACCCCAAAGTTTGGGACGGCTCTGTTTACAAGAATCTCGTTTATGGTACAAGTTCAATATAGCAGAAAGTGAAAAATGGATAAAGAAGTTGTGGTACTTACGTACAATGCAATATCACTCAGGAATGAAATCTATGTCATCAGGCCCGTAGCAGCATAATGAGTGGATTCAGGTACGATGATTCTAAGTGAAATAAGTCACACAGAAAAAGAAACATCATAAGATATCACTAATACACGGAATGTAAACTTGGCTACACAGGAACTGAATTACAAAACAGAACAGGATCTCAAATGTAGAAAACCAACTTATGCTTGCTTAAGGGGAAAGGTGAGTTGGGGTGCTGCATAAAACCAGAGATTGAAATTAGCACAGATACCATTCCATAAGCCAAATAGGTAATAGACAAGAGCTACTCCTTGCTCAACGAAGTGGACTCAACACCCCATATTAAATGCCTAAGAATATACCTGACTAGTAAGAATCTTAACACCTATGGATTTATATGTCTCCGAAAGAGAATCAAGCGTGTGTACAGCGGCATAAATGCAGCAGTGATAAGATTGGTGAGGTTCGGTGAGCAAATGCAGACCCTTTGAAGTCATATTGCATGGTACCCATTCCATGGGTCTCAACTCTCCAGGTTTAAGGGATTCTTCCTTCAGCTAAAACATGCATGTGGAACCCAGAGTATGATCCACCGTGTGATCGGGAAACGTGTTCAAATGTGTCTCAGTTTTCGTCCCCTGGTACTCGGGTGCAACATTCCAGTCGCTTTACTAACACTCTCCCCACTTGGAGAGTCAGTGCCTTTAACCTCCTGTTTGGCCCAGTTTGCAATTTCTGCGGAAAATGAACAGGAATAGGGAGAACCAATGAGAGACTAGCTGGAGGTGTCTGGACGGGCAAATTTAACTCTCATTTCCCACCAGGAAGAGGAATTAACCAAAGGCTCAGCGTGCCATGCCGGAACCACACTAGGGCCTGAAGCCATGCTGCGGTGTTGCGGCCAGCTCACAAGAAAGCGAGTTGAAGAAAGGAGCTCAGGGGCACTGTAATTCACAAACCTGCAGAGTTATAAATGACAGCTATCGTCCAAAAATATATTGAAGTAAGGCTGCCAAGAGGACTTGAAAGCGGGGCAGAATTGCAGGAAACCGATTTCAGGAGGTAGACTGGAATTGCATGTAAAGCATAGGAAAAGAGGCAGAACGTCCACAATGATGCACTTGGCCAAAAAGGGCGTATGCGTTTTTTCCTGAATATATTCAGGAAAAAACGCATACGCCCTTTTTGGCCAACCAAGCAAGCTTGCAAAGGAAATCTGCACTACAATGAAGTCTCACTGCCCCCCCGGTCAAAAGGGCCATCTGAAAAAAGTATAAAATCCAGAAAGGCAGGACAGGCCATGGAGAACTGGGAGCCTTGTTATGCTGATGGCCGGGATGTAAATTGCCAATAGCCTCTCTGGAGAAGTGTATGGTGTTTCCTGAAACATCTACAAAACAAAGTAACAGAGCCTAGGGCACTTCCACTTATGGTCGTATAGCTTAGGGAAATTAAAATCAAAAAGACACAGCCACCATAAAGTTTGGGACGGCTCTGTTTACAAGAACCTCGTTTACGGTACAAGTTCAATATCACAGAAAGCCAAGAATGGATAAAGAATTTGTGGTACTTACGTACAATGCAATATCACTCAGCAATGAAATGTATATCATCAGGCCCGTAGCAGCATAATGAGTGGATTCAGGTACGATGATTCTAAGTGAAATAAGTCACACAGAAAAAGAAACATCATAAGATATCACTACTACATGGAATGTTACCTTGCCTACACAGGAACTGAATTACAAAACAGAACAGGATCTCAAATGTAGAAAACCAACTTATGCTTGCTTAAGGGGAAAGGTGAGTTGGGGTGCTGCATAAAACCAGAGATTGAAATTAGCACAGATACCATTCCATAAGCCAAATAGGTAATAGACAAGAGCTACTCCTTGCTCAACGAAGTGGACTCAACACCCCATATTAAATGCCTAAGAATATACCTGACTAGTAAGAATCTTAACACCTATGGATTTATATGTCTCCGAAAGAGAATCAAGCGTGTGTACAGCGGCATAAATGCAGCAGTGATAAGATTGGTGAGGTTCGGTGAGCAAATGCAGACCCTTTGAAGTCATATTGCATGGTACCCATTCCATGGGTCTCAACTCTCCAGGTTTAAGGGATTCTTCCTTCAGCTAAAACATGCATGTGGAACCCAGAGTATGATCCACCGTGTGATCGGGAAACGTGTTCAAATGTGTCTCAGTTTTCATCCCCTGGTACTCGGGTGCAACATTCCAGTCGCTTTACTAACACTCTCCCCACTTGGAGAGTCAGTGCCTTTAACCTCCTGTTTGGCCCAGTTTGCAATTTCTGCGGAAAATGAACAGGAATAGGGAGAACCAATGAGAGACTAGCTGGAGGTGTCTGGACGGGCAAATTTAACTCTCATTTCCCACCAGGAAGAGGAATTAACCAAAGGCTCAGCGTGCCATGCCGGAACCACACTAGGGCCTGAAGCCATGCTGCGGTGTTGCGGCCAGCTCACAAGAAAGCGAGTTGAAGAAAGGAGCTCAGGGGCACTGTAATTCACAAACCTGCAGAGTTATAAATGACAGCTATCGTCCAAAAATATATTGAAGTAAGGCTGCCAAGAGGACTTGAAAGCGGGGCAGAATTGCAGGAAACCGATTTCAGGAGGTAGACTGGAATTGCATGTAAAGCATAGGAAAAGAGGCAGAACGTCCACAATGATGCACTTGGCCAAAAAGGGCGTATGCGTTTTTTCCTGAATATATTCAGGAAAAAACGCATACGCCCTTTTTGGCCAACCAAGCAAGCTTGCAAAGGAAATCTGCACTACAATGAAGTGTCACTGCCCCCCGGTCAAAAGGGCCATCTGAAAAAAGTATAAAATCCAGAAAGGCAGGACAGGCCATGGAGAACTGGGAGCCTTGTTATGCTGATGGCCGGGATGTAAATTGCCAATAGCCTCTCTGGAGAAGTGTATGGTGTTTCCTGAAACATCTACAAAACAAAGCAACAGAGCCTAGGGCACTTCCACTTATGGTCGTATAGCTTAGGGAAATTAAAATCAAAAAGACACAGCCACCATAAAGTTTGGGACGGCTCTGTTTACAAGAACCTCGTTTACGGTACAAGTTCAATATCACAGAAAGCCAAGAATGGATAAAGAATTTGTGGTACTTACGTACAATGCAATATCACTCAGCAATGAAATGTATATCATCAGGCCCGTAGCAGCATAATGAGTGGATTCAGGTACGATGATTCTAAGTGAGATAAGTCACACAGAAAAAGAAACATCATAAGATATCACTACTACACGGAATGTAAACTTGGCTACAGAGAAACTGAATTACAAAACAGAACACGGTCTCAAATGTAGAAAACCAACTTATGCTTGCTTAAGGGGAAAGGTGAGTTGGGGTGCTGCATAAAACCAGAGATTGAAATTAGCACAGATACCGTTCCATAAGCCAAATATGTAATAGAGAAGAGCTACTCCTTGCTCAACGAAGAGGACTCAACACCCCATATTAAACGTCTAAGAATATACCTGACTAGGAAGAATCTTAAAATCTATGGATTTCTATGTCTCCGAAAGAGAATCAAGCGTGTGTACAGTGGCATAAGCGCAGCAGTGATAGGATTGGTGAGGTTCGGTGAGCCAATGCAGAACCTTTGAAGTCATATTGCATGGTACCCATTCCATGGGTCTCAACTCTCCAGGTTTAAGGGATTCTTCCTTCAGCTAAAACATGCATGTGGAACCCAGAGTATGATCCACCGTGTGATCGGGAAACGTGTTCAAATGTGTCTCAGTTTTTGTCCCCTGGTACTCGGGTGCAACATTCCAGACGCTTTACTAAAACTCTCCCCACTTGGAGAGTCAGTGCCTTTAACCTCCAGTTTGGCCCAGTTTGCAATTTCTGCGGAAAATGAACAGGAATAGGGAGAACCAATGAGAGACTAGCTGGAGGTGTCTGGATGGGCAAATTTAACTCTCATTTCCCACCAGGAAGAGGAATTAACCAAAGGCTCAGCGTGCCATGCCGGAACCACACTAGGGCCTGAAGCAATCCTGCGGTGTTGCGGCCAGCTCACAAGAAAGCGAGTTGAAGAAAGGAGCTCAGGGGCACTGTAATTCACAAACCTGCAGAGTTAAAAATGACAGCTATCGTCCAAAAATATATTGAAGTAAGGCTGCCAAGAGGACTTGAAAGCGGGGCAGAATTGCAGGAATCCGATTTCAGGAGGTAGACTGGAATTGCATGTAAAGCATAGGAATTGAGGCAGAACGTCCACAATGATGCACTTGGCCAAAAAGGGCGTATGCGTTTTTTCCTGAATATATTCAGGAAAAAACGCATACACCCTTTTTGGCCAACCAAGCAAGCTTGCAAAGGAAATCTGCAGTACAATGAAGTCTCACTGCCCGCCGGTCAAAAGGGCCATCTGAAAAAAGTATAAAATCCAGAAAGGCAGGACAGGCCATGGAGAACTGGGAGCCTTGTTATGCTGATGGGCGGGATGTAAATTGCCAACAGCCACTCTGGAGAAGTGTATGGTGTTTCCTGAAACATCTAAAAAACAAAGCAACAGAGCCTAGGGCACTTCCACTTATGGTCCTATAGCTTAGGGAAATTAAAATCAAAAAGACACAGCCACCCCAAAGTTTGGGCCGGCTCTGTTTACAAGAATCTCGTTTATGGTACAAGTTCAATATCGCAGAAAGTGAAAAATGGATAAAGATGTTGTGGTACTTACGTACAATGCAATATCACTCAGGAATGAAATCTATGTCATCAGGTCCATAGCAGCATAATGAGTGGATTCAGGTACGATGATTCTAAGTGAAATAAGTCACACAGAAAAAGAAACATCATAAGATATCACTAATACACGGAATGTAAACTTGGCTACACAGGAACTGAATTACAAAACAGAACAGGATCTCAAATGTAGAAAACCAACTTATGCTTGCTTAAGGGGAAAGGTGAGTTGGGGTGCTGCATAAAACCAGAGATTGAAATTAGCACAGATACCATTCCATAAGCCAAATAGGTAATAGACAAGAGCTACTCCTTGCTCAACAAAGTGGACTCTACACCCCATATTAAATGCCTAAGAATATACCTGACTAGTAAGAATCTTAAAACCTATGGATTTATATGTCTCCGAAAGAGAATCAAGCGTGTCTACAGAGGCATAAATGCAGCAGTAATAGGATTGGTGAGGTTCGGTGAGCAAATGCAGACCCTTTGAAGTCATATTGCATGGTACCCATTCCATGGGTCTCAACTCTCCAGGTTTAAGGGATTCTTCCTTCAGCTAAAACATGCATGTGGAACCCAGAGTATGATCCACCGTGTGATCGGGAAACGTGTTCAAATGTGTCAGATTTCGTCCCCTGGTACTCGGGTGCAACATTCCAGACGCTTTACTAACACTCTCCCCACTTGGAGAGTCAGTGCCTTTAACCTCCTGTTTGGCCCAGTTTGCAATTTCTGCGGAAAATGAACAGGAATAGGGAGAACCAATGAGAGACTAGCTGGAGGTGTCTGGACGGGCAAATTTAACTCTCATTTCCCACCAGGAAGAGGAATTAACCAAAGGCTCAGCATGCAATGCCAGAACCACACTAGGGCCTGAAGCAATCCTGCGGTGTTGCGGCCAGCTCACAAGAAAGCGAGTTGAAGAAAGGAGCTCAGGGGCACTGTAATTCACAAACCTGCAGAGTTAAAAATGACAGCTATCGTCCAAAAATATATTGAAGTAAGGCTGCCAAGAGGACTTGAAAGCGGGGCAGAATTGCAGGAATCCGATTTCAGGAGGTAGACTGGAATTGCATGTAAAGCATAGGAAAAGAGACAGAATGTCCACAATGATGCACTTGGCCAAAAAGGGCGTATGCGTTTTTTCCTGAATATATTCAGGAAAAAACGCATACGCCCTTTTTGGCCAACCAAGCAAGCTTGCAAAGGAAATCTGCACTACAATGAAGTCTCACTGCCCCCCAGTCAAAAGGGCCATCTGAAAAAAGTGAAAAATCCAGAAAGGCCGGACAGGCCATGGAGAACTGGGAGCCTTGTTATGCTGATGGGCGGGATGTAAATTGCCAACAGCCACTCTGGAGAAGTGTATGGTGTTTCCTGAAACATCTAAAAAACAAAGCAACAGAGCCTAGGGCACTTCCACTTATGGTCCTATAGCTTAGGGAAATTAAAATCAAAAAGACACAGCCACCCCAAAGTTTGGGACGGCTCTGTTTACAAGAACCTCGTTTACGGTACAAGTTCAATATCATAGAAAGCGAAAAATGGATAAAGAAGTTGTGGTACTTACGTACAATGCAATATCACTCAGCAATGAAATCTATGTCATCAGGCCCATAGCAGCATAATGAGTGGATTCAGGTACGATGATTCTAAGTGAGATAAGTCACACAGAAAAAGAAACATCATGAGATATCACTAATACATGGAATATAAACTTGGCTACACAGGAACTGAATTACAAAACAGAACAAAGTCTCAAATGTAGAAAACCAACTTATGCTTGCTTAAGGGGAAAGGTGAGTTGTGGTGCTGCATAAAACCAGAGATTGAAATTAGCACAGATACCGTTCCATAAGCCAAATATGTAATAGACAAGAGCTACTCCTTGCTCAACGAAGAGGACTCAACACCCCATATTAAACGTCAAAAAATATACCTGACTAGGAAGAATCTTAAAACCTATGGATTTATATGTCTCCGAAAGAGAATCAAGCGTGTGTACAGTGGCATAAGCGCAGGAGTGATAGGATTGGTGAGGTTCGGTGAGCCAATGCAGAACCTTTGAAGTCATATTGCATGGTACCCATTCCATGGGTCTCAACTTTCCAGGTTTAAGGGATTCTTCCTTCACCTAAAACATGCATGTGGAACCCAGAGTATGATCCACCGTGTGATCGGGAAACATGTTCAAATGTGTCTCAGGTTTTGTCCCCTGGTACTCGGGTGCAACATTCCAGACGCTTTACTAACACTCTCCCCACTTGGAGAGTCAGTGCCTTTAACCTCCTGTTTGACCCAGTTTGCAATTTTTGCGGAAGATGAACAGGAATAGGGAGAACCAGTGAGAGACTAGCTGGAGGTGTCTGGACGGGCAAATTTAACTCTCATTTCCCACCAGGAAGAGGAATTAACCAAAGGCTCAGCGTGCCATGCCAGAACCACACTATGGCCTGAAGCAATGCTGCGGTGTTGCGGCCAGCTCACAAGAAAGCGAGTTGAAGAAAGGAGCTCAGGGGCACTGTAATTCACAAACCTGCAGAGTTATAAATGACAGCTATCGTCCAAAAATATATTGAAGTAAGGCTGCCAAGAGGACTTGAAAGCGGGGCAGAATTGCAGGAAACCGATTTCAGGAGGTAGACTGGAATTGCATGTAAAGCATAGGAAAAGAGGCAGAACGTCCACAATGATGCACTTGGCCAAAAAGGACGTATGCGTTTTTTCCTGAATATATTCAGGAAAAAACGCATACGCCCTTTTTGGCCAACCAAGCAAGCTTGCAAAGGAAATCTGCACTACAATGAAGTCTCACTGCCCCCCGGTCAAAAGGGCCATCTGAAAAAAGTGTAAAATCCAGAAAGGCAGGACAGGCCATGGAGAACTGGGAGCCTTGTTATGCTGATGGGCGGGATGTAAATTGCCAACAGCCACTCTGGAGAAGTGTATGGTGTTTCCTGAAACATCTAAAAAACAAAGCAACAGAGCCTAGGGCACTTCCACTTATGGTCCTATAGCTTAGGGAAATTAAAATCAAAAAGACACAGCCACCCCAAAGTTTGGGACGGCTCTGTTTACAAGAACCTCATTTACAGTACAAATTCAATATCACAGAAGGTGAAAAATAGATAAAGAATTTGTGGTACTTACGTACAATGCAATATCACTCAGCAATGAAATCTATATCATCAGGCCCGTAGCAGCATAATGAGTGGATTCAGGTACGATGATTCTAAGTGAGATAAGTCACACAGAAAAGGAAACATCATAAGATATCACTACTACACGGAATGTAAACTTGGCTACACAGAAACTGAATTACAAAACAGAACACGGTCTCAAATGTAGAAAACCAACTTATGCTTGCTTAAGGGGAAAGGTGAGTTGGGGTTCTGCATAAAACCAGAGATTGAAATTAGCACAGATACCATTCCATAAGCCAAATATGTAATAGACAAGATCTACTCCTTGCTCAACGAAGTGGACTCTACACCCCATATTAATCGCCTAAGAATATACCTGACTAGTAATAATCTTAAAACCTATGGATTTATATGTCTCCAAAAGAGAATCAAGCATGTGTACAGCGGCATAAACGCAGCAGTGATAGGATTTCTGAGGTTTGATGAGCAAATGCAGACCCTTTGAAGTCATATTGCATGGTAGCCATTCCATGGGTCTCAACTCTCCAGGTTTAAGGGATTCTTCCTTCAGCTAAAACATGCATGTGGAACCCAGAGTATGATCCACCGTGTGATCGGGAAACGTGTTCAAATGTGTCTCAGTTTTCGTCCCCTGGTACTCGGGTGCAACATTCCAGACGCTCTACTAACACTCTCCCCACTTGGAGAGTCACTGCCTTTAACCTCCTGTTTGGCCCAGTTTGCAATTTCTGCGGAAAATGAACAGGAATAGGGAGAACCAATGAGAGACTAGCTGGAGGTGTCTGGATGGGCAAATTTAACTCTCATTTCCCACCAGGAAGAGGAATTAACCAAAGGCTCAGCGTGCCATGCCGGAACCACACTAGGGCCTGAAGCAATCCTGCGGTGTTGCGGCCAGCTCACAAGAAAGCGAGTTGAAGAAAGGAGCTCAGGGGCACTGTAATTCACAAACCTGCAGAGTTAAAAATGACAGCTATCGTCCAAAAATATATTGAAGTAAGGCTGCCAAGAGGACTCGAAAGCGGGGCAGAATTGCAGGAATCCGATTTCAGGAGGTAGACTGGAATTGCATGTAAAGCATAGGAAAAGAGACAGAATGTCCACAATGATGCACTTGGCCAAAAAGGGCGTATGCGTTTTTTCCTGAATATATTCAGGAAAAAACGCATACGCCCTTTTTGGCCAACCAAGCAAGCTTGCAAAGGAAATCTGCACTACAATGAAGTCTCACTGCCCCCCAGTCAAAAGGGCCATCTGAAAAAAGTGTAAAATCCAGAAAGGCAGGACAGGCCATGGAGAACTGGGAGCCTTGTTATGCTGATGGGCTGGATGTAAATTGCCAACAGCCACTCTGGAGAAGTGTATGGTGTTTCCTGAAACATCTAAAAAACAAAGCAACAGAGCCTAGGGCACTTCCACTTATGGTCCTATAGCTTAGGGAAATTAAAATCAAAAAGACACAGCCACCCCAAAGTTTGGGATGGCTCTGTTTACAAGAACCTCGTTTACAGTACAAGTTCAATATCACAGAAAGTGAAAAATGGATAAAGAAGTTGTGGTACTTACGTACAATGCAATATCACTCAGCAATGAAATCTATGTCATCAGGCCCATAGCAGCATAATGAGTGGATTCAGGTACGATGATTCTAAGTGAGATAAGTCACACAGAAAAAGAAACATCATAAGATATCACTACTACACGGAATGTAAACTTGGCTACACAGGAACTGAATTACAAAACAGAACAGGGTCTCAAATGTAGAAAACCAACTTATGCTTTCTTAAGGGGAAAGGTGAGTTGGGGTGCTGCATAAAACCAGAGATTGAAATTAGCACAGATACCGTTCCATAAGCCAAATATGTAATAGACAAGAGCTACTCCTTTCTCAACCAAGTGGAATCAACACCCCATATTAAACGCCTAAGAATATACCTGACTAGTAAGAATCTTAAAACCTATGGATTTCTATGTCTCCGAAAGAGAATCAAGCGTGTGTACAGCGGCATAAACGCAGCAGTGATAGGATTGGTGAGGTTCGGTGAGCAAATGCAGACCCTTTGAAGTCATATTGCATGGTACCCATTCCATGGGTCTCAACTCTCCAGGTTTAAGGGATTCTTCCTTCAGCTAAAACATGCATTTGGAACCCAGAGTATGATCCACCGTGTGATCGGGAAACGTGTTCAAATGTGTCTCAGGTTTCGTCCCCTGGTACTCGGGTGCAACATTCCAGACGCTTTACTAACACTCTCCCCACTTGGAGAGACAGTGCCTTTAACCTCCTGTTTGGCCCAGTTTGCAATTTCTGCGGAAAATGAACAGAAATAGGGAGAACCAATGAGAGACTAGCTGGAGGTGTCTGGATGGGCAAATTTAACTCTCATTTCCCACCAGGAAGAGGAATTAACCAAAGGCTCAGCGTGCCATGCCGGAACCACACTAGGGCCTGAAGCAATCCTGCGGTGTTGCGGCCAGCTCACAAGAAAGCGAGTTGAAGAAAGCAGCTCAGGGTCACTGTAATACACAAACCTGCAGAGTTAAAAATGACAGCTATCGTCCAAAAATATATTGAAGTAAGGCTGCCAAGAGGACTTGAATGCGGGGCAGAATTGCAGGAAACCGATTTCAGGAGGTAGACTGGAATTGCATGTAAAGCATAGGAAAAGAGGCAGAACGTCCACAATGATGCACTTGGCCAAAAAGGGCGTATGCGTTTTTTCCTGAATATATACGGGAAAAAACGCATACGCCCTTTTTGGCCAACCAAGCAAGCTTGCAAAGGAAATCTGCACTACAATGAAGTCTCACTGCCCCCCGGTCAAAAGGGCCATCTGAAAAAAGTGTAAAATCCAGAAAGGCAGGACTGGCCATGGAGAACTGGGAACCTTGTTATGCTGATGGGCGGGATGTAAATTGCCAACAGCCACTCTGGAGAAGTGTATGGTGTTTCCTGAAACATCTACAAAACAAAGCAACAGAGCCTAGGGCACTTCCACTTATGGTCCTATAGCTTAGGGAAATTAAAATCAAAAAGACACAGTCACCCCAAAGTTTGGGACAGCTCTGTTTACAAGAACCTCGTTTACAGTTCGAGTTCAATATCACAGAAAGCGAAAAATGGATAAAGAAGTTGTGGTAGGTACGTACAATGCAATATCACTCAGCAATGAAATCTATGTCATCAGGCCCATAGCAGCATAATGAGTGGATTCAGGTACGATGATTCTAAGTGAGATAAGTCACACAGAAAAAGAAACATCATAAGATATCACTAATACACGGAATGTAAACTTGGCTACACAGGAACAGAATTACAAAACAGAACAGGGTCTCAAATGTAGAAAACCAACTTATGCTTTCTTAAGGGGAAAGGTGAGTTGGGGTGCTGCATAAAACCAGAGATTGAAATTAGCACAGATACCGTTCCATAAGCCAAATATGTAATAGACAAGAGCTACTCCTTTCTCAACCAAGTGGAATCAACACCCCATATTAAACGCCTAAGAATATACCTGACTAGTAAGAATCTTAAAACCTATGGATTTCTATGTCTCCGAAAGAGAATCAAGCGTGTGTACAGTGGCATAAACGCAGCAGTGATAGGATTGGTGAGGTTCGGTGAGCAAATGCAGACCCTTTGAAGTCATATTGCATGGTACCCATTCCATGGGTCTCAACTGTCCAGGTTTAAGGGATTCTTCCTTCAGCTAAAACATGCATTTGGAACCCAGAGTATGATCCACCGTGTGATCGGGAAACGTGTTCAAATGTGTCTCAGGTTTCGTCCCCTGGTACTCGGGTGCAACATTCCAGACGCTTTACTAACACTCTCCCCACTTGGAGAGTCAGTGCCTTTAAACTCCTGTTTGGCCCAGTTTGCAATTTCTGCGGAAAATGAACAGGAATAGGGAGAACCAATGAGAGACTAGCTGGAGGTGTCTGGACGGGCAAATTTAACTCTCATTTCCCACCAGGAAGAGGAATTAACCAAAGGCTCAGCATGCCATTCCGGAACCACACTAGGGCCTGAAGCAATGCTGCGGTGTTGCGGCCAGCTCACAAGAAAGCGAGTTGAAGAAAGGAGCTCAGGGGCACTGTAATTCACAAACCTGCAGAGTTATAAATGACAGCTATTGTCCAAAAATATATTGAAGTAAGGCTGCCAAGAGGACTTGAAAGCGGGGCAGAATTGCAGGAAACCGGTTTCAGGAGGTAGACTGGAATTGCATGTAAAGCATAGGAAAAGAGGCAGAACGTCCACAATGATGCACTTGGCCAAAAAGGGCGTATGCGTTTTTTCCTGAATATATTCAGGAAAAAACGCATACGCCCTTTTTGGCCAACCAACCAAGCTTGCAAAGGAAATCTGCACTACAATGAAGTCTCACTGCCCCCCGGTCAAAAGGGCCATCTGAAAAAAGTGTAACATCCAGAAAGGCAGGACAGGCCATGGAGAACTGGGAGCCTTGTTATGCTGATGGGCGGGATGTAAATTGCCAACAGCCACTCTGGAGAAGTGTATGGTGTTTCCTGAAACATCTAAAAAACAAAGCAACAGAGCCTAGGGCACTTCCACTTATGGTCCTATAGCTTAGGGAAATTAAAATCAAAAAGACACAGCCACCCTAAAGTTTGGGACGGCTCTGTTTACAAGATCCTCGTTTACGGTACAAGTTCTATATCACAGAAAGCGAAAAATGGATAAAGAAGTTGTGGTACTTACGTACAATGCAATATCACTCAGCAATGAAATGTATGTCATCAGGCCCGTAACAGCATAATGAGTGGATTCAGGTACGATGATTCTAAGTAAGATAAGTCACACAGAAAAAGAAACATCATAAGATATCACTACTACACGGAATGTAAACTTGGCTACACAGGAACTGAATTACAAAACAGAACAGGGTGTCAAATGTAGAAAACCAACTTATGCTTGCTTAAGGGGAAAGGTGAGTTGGGGTGCTGCATAAAACCAGAGATTGAAATTAGCACAGATACCGTTCCACAAGCCAAATATGTAATAGACAAGATCTACTCCTTGCTCAACGAAGAGGACACAACACCCCATATTAAACGCCTAAGAATATACCTGACTAGTAAGAATCTTAAAACCTATGGACTTATTTGTCTCCGAAAGAGAATCAAGCGTGTGTACAGCGGCATAAGCGCAGCAGTGATAGGATTGGTGACGTTCGGTGAGCAAATGCAGACCCTTTGAAGTCATATTGCGTGGTACCTATTCCTTGGGTCTCAACTTTCCAGGTTTAAGGGATTCTTCCTTCAGCTAAAACATGCATGTGGAACCCAGAGTATGATCCACCGTGTGATCGGAAAACGTGTTGAAATGTGTCAGTTTTCGTCCGCTGGTACTCGGGTGCAACATTCCAGATGCTTTACTAACACTCTCCCCACTTGGAGAGTCAGTGCCTTTAACCTCCTGTTTGGCCCAGTTTGCAATTTCTGCGGAAAATGAACAGGAATAGGGAGAACCAATGAGAGACTAGCTGGAGGTGTCTGGACGGGCAAATTTAACTCTCATTTCCCACCAGGAAGAGGAATTAACCAAAGGCTCAGCGTGCCATGCCGGAACCACACTAGGGCCTGAAGCCATGCTGCGGTGTTGCGGCCAGCTCACAAGAAAGCGAGTTGAAGAAAGGAGCTCAGGGGCACTGTAATTCACAAACCTGCAGAGTTATAAATGACAGCTATCGTCCAAAAATATATTGAAGTAAGGCTGCCAAGAGGACTTGAAAGCGGGGCAGAATTGCAGGAATCCGATTTCAGGAGGTAGACTGGAATTGCATGTAAAGCATAGGAAAAGAGGCAGAACGTCCACAATGATGCACTTGGCCAAAAAGGGCGTATGCGTTTTTTCCTGAATATATTCAGGAAAAAACGCATACGCCCTTTTTGGCCAACCAAGCAAGCTTGCAAAGAAATCTGCAGTACAATGAATTCTCACTGCCCCCCAGTCAAAAGGGCCATCTGAAAAAAGTGTAAAATCCAGAAAGGCAGGACAGCTCATGGAGAATTGGGAGCCTTGTTATGCTGATGGGCGGGATGTAAATTGCCAACAGCCACTCTGGAGAAGTGTATGGTGTTTCCTGAAACATCTAAAAAACAAAGCAACAGAGCCTAGGGCACTTCCACTTATGGTCGTATAGCTTAGGGAAATTAAAATCAAAAAGACACAGCCACCCCAAAGTTTGGGACGGCTCTGTTTACAAGAACCTCGTTTACGGTACAAGTTCAATATCACAGAAAGCGAAAAATGGATAAAGAAGTTGTAGTACTTACGTACAATGCAATATCACTCAGCAATGAAATCTATGTCATCAGGCCCATAGCAGCATAATGAGTGGATTCAGGTACGATGATTCTAAGTGAGATAAGTCACACAGAAAAAGAAACATCATAAGATATCACTAATACACGGAATGTAAACTTGGCTACACAGGAACTGAATTACAAAACAGAAAAAGGTCTCAAATGTAGAAAACCAACTTATGCTTGCTTAAGGGGAAAGGTGAGTTGGGGTGCTGCATAAAACCAGAGATTGAAATTAGCACAGATACCGTTCCATAAGCCAAATATGTAATAGACAAGAGCTACTCCTTGCTCAACGAAGAGGACTCAACACCCCATATTAAACGTCTAAGAATATACCTGACTAGTAAGAATCTTAAAATCTATGGATTTATATGTCTCCGAAAGAGAATCAAGCGTTTCTACAGAGGCATAAATGCAGCAGTAATAGGATTGGTGAGGTTCGGTGAGCCAATGCAGACCCTTTGAAGTCATATTGCATGGTACCCATTCCATGGGTCTCAACTCTCCAGGTTTAAGGGATTCTTCCTTCAGCTAAAACATGCATGTGGAACCCAGAGTATGATCCACCGTGTGATCGGGAAACGTGTTCAAATGTGTCTCAGTTTTTGTCCCCTGGTACTCGGGTGCAACATTCCAGACGCTTTACTAAAACTCTCCCCACTTGGAGAGTCAGTGCCTTTAACCTCCTGTTTGGCCCAGTTTGCAATTTCTGCGGAAAATGAACAGGAATAGGGAGAACCAATGAGAGACTAGCTGGAGGTGTCTGGACGGGCAAATTTAACTCTCATTTCCCACCAGGAAGAGGAATTAACCAAAGGCTCAGCGTGCCATACCGGAACCACACTAGGGCCTGAAGCAATCCTGCGGTGTTGCAGCCAGCTCACAAGAAAGCGAGTTGAAGAAAGGAGCTCAGGGGCACTGTAATTCACAAACCTGCAGAGTTATAAATGACAGCTATCGTCCAAAAATATATTGAAGTAAGGCTGCCAAGAGGACTTGAAAGCGGGGCAGGATTGCAGGAAACCGATTTCAGGAGGTAGACTGGAATTGCATGTAAAGCATAGGAAAAGAGGCAGAACGTCCACAATGATGCACTTGGCCAAAAAGGGCGTATGCGTTTTTTCCTGAATATATTCAGGAAAAAACGCATACGCCCTTTTTGGCCAACCAAGCAAGCTTGCAAAGGAAATCTGCACTACCATGAAGTCTCACTGCCCAACCGGTCAAAAGGGCCATCTGAAAAAAGTGTAAAATCCAGAAAGGCAGGACAGGCCATGGAGAACTGGGAGCCTTGTTATGCTGATGGGCGGGATGTAAATTGCCAACAGCCACTCTGGAGAAGTGTATGGTGTTTCCTGAAACATCTAAAAAACAAAGCAACAGAGCCTAGGGCACTTCCACTTATGGTCCTATAGCTTAGGGAAATTAAAATCAAAAAGACACAGCCACCCCAAAGTTTGGGACGGCTCTGTTTACAAGAACCTCATTTACAGTACAAATTCAATATCACAGAAGGTGAAAAATGGATAAAGAATTTGTGGTACTTACGTACAATGCAATATCACTCAGCAATGAAATCTATAACATCAGGCCCGTAGCAGCATAATGAGTGGATTCAGGTACGATGATTCTAAGTGAGATAAGTCACACAGAAAAAGAAACATCATAAGATATCACTACTACACGGAATGTAAACTTGGCTACACAGGAACTGAATTACAAAACAGAACAGGGTCTCAAATGTAGAAAACCAACTTATGCTTGCTTAAGGGGAAAGGTGAGTTGGGGTGCTGCATAAAACCAGAGATTGAAATTAGCACAGATACCGTTCCATAAGCCAAATATGTAATAGACAAGAGCTACTCCTTGCTCAACGAAGTGGACTCTACACCCCATATTAAACGCCTAAGAATATAGCTGACTAGTAAGAATCTTAAAACCTATGGATTTCTATGTCTCCGAAAGAGAATCAAGCATGTGTACAGCGGCATAAACGCAGCAGTGATAGGATTGGTGAGGTTCGGTGAGCAAATGCAGACCCTTTGAAGTCATATTGCATGGTACCCATTCCATGGGTCTCAACTCTCCAGGTTTAAGGGATTCTTCCTTCAGCTAAAACATGCATGTGGAACCCAGAGTATGATCCACCGTGTGATCGGGAAACGTGTTCAAATGTGTCTCAGTTTTCATCCCCTGGTACTCGGGTGCAACATTCCAGAGGCTTTACTAACACTCTTCCCACTTGGAGAGTCAGTGCCTTTAACCTCCTGTTTGGCCCAGTTTGCAATTTCTGCGGAAGATGAACAGGAATAGGGAGAACCAATGAGAGACTAGCTGGAGGTGTCTGGACGGGCAAATTTAACTCTCATTTCCCACCAGGAAGAGGAATTAACCAAAGGCTCTGCGTGCCATGCCGGAACAACACTAGGACCTGAAGCAAGGCTGCAGTGTTGCGGCCAGCTCACAAGAAATCGAGTTGAAGAAAGGAGCTCAGGGGCACTGTAATTCACAAACCTGCAGAGTTATAAATGACAGCTATCGTCCAAAAATATATTGAAGTAAGGCTGCCAAGAGGACTTGAAAGCGGGGCAGAATTGCAGGAAACCGATTTCAGGAGGTAGACTGGAATTGCATGTAAAGCATAGGAAAAGCGGCAGAACGTCCACAATGATGCACTTGGCCAAAAATTGCATATGCGTTTCTTCCTGAATATATTCAGGAGAAAACGCATACGCACCTTTTGGCCAACCAAGCAAGCTTGCAAAGGAAATCTGCACTACAATGAAGTCTCACTGCCCCCAGGTCAAAAGGGCCATCTGAAAACAGTGTAAAATCCAGAAAGGCAGGACAGGCCATGGAGAACTGGGAGCCTTGTTATGCTGATGGGCGGGATGTAAATTGCCAACAGCCACTCTAGAGAAGTGTATGGTGTTTCCTGAAACATCTACAAAACAAAGCAACAGAGCCTAGGGCACTTCCACTTATGGTCCTATAGCTTAGGGAAATTAAAATCAAAAAGACACAGCCACCCCAAAGTTTGGGACTGCTCTGTTTACAAGAACCTCGTTTACGGTATAAGTTCAATATCACAGAAAGTGAAAAATGGATAAAGAAGTTGTGGTACTTACGTACAATGCAATATCAATCAGCAATGAAATCTATGTCATCAGGCCCATAGCAGCATAATGAGTGGATTCAGGTACGATGATTCTAAGTGAGATAAGTCACAGAAAAAAGAAACATCATTAGATATCACTACTACACGGAATGTAAACTTGGCTACACAGGAACTGAATTACAAAACAGAACAGGGTCACAAATGTAGAAAACCAACTTACGCTTGCTTAAGGGGAAAGGTGAGTTGGGGTGCTGCATAAAACCAGAGATTGAAATTAGCACAGGTACCGTTCCATAAGCCAAATAAGTAATAGACAAGAGCTACTCCTTGCTAAATGAAGAGGACACAGCACCCAATATTAAACGTCTAAGAATATACCTGACTAGTAAGAATCTTAAAACCTATGGATTTATTTGTCTCCAAAAGAGAATCAAGCGTGTGTACAGTGGCATAAGCGCAGCACTGATAGGATTGGTGAGGTTCGGTGAGCAAATGCAGAACCTTTGTAGTCATATTGCATGGTACCCATTCCATGGGTCTCAACTCTCCAGTTTTAAGGGATTCTTCCTTCAGCTAAAACATGCATGTGGAACCCAGAGTATGATCCACCGTGTGATCGGGAAACGTGTTCAAATGTGTCAGTTTTCGTCCCCTGGTACTCGGGTGCAACATTCCAGACGCTTTACTAACACTCTCCCCACTTGGAGAGTCAGTGCCTTTAACCTCCTGTTTGGCCCAGTTTGCAATTTCTGCGGAAGATGAACAGGAATAGGGAGAACCAATGAGAGACTAGCTGGAGGTGTCTGGACAGGCAAATTTAACTCTCATTTCCCACCAGGAAGAGGAATTAACCAAAGGCTCAGCGTGCCATGCCGGAACCACACTAGGGCCTGAAGCAATCCTGCGGTGTTGCGGCCAGCTCACAAGAAAGCGAGTTGAAGAAAGAAGCTCATGAGCACTGTAATTCACAAACTTGCAGAGTTATAAATGACAGCTATCGTCCAAAAATATATTGAAGTAAGGCTGCCAAGAGGACTTGAAAGGGGGGCAAAATTGCAGGAAACCGATTTCAGGAGGTAGACTGGAATTGCATGTAAAGCATACGAAAAGAGGCAGAACGTCCACAATGATGCACTTGGCCAAAAAGTGCGTATGCGTTTTTTCCTCAATATATTCAGGAGAAAACGCATACGCCCTTTTTGGCCAACCAAGCAAGCTTGCAAAGGAAATCTGCACTACAATGAAGTTTCACTGCCCCCCGGTCAAAAGGGCCATCTGAAAACAGTATAAAATCCAGAAAGGCACGACAGGCCATGGAGAACTGGAAGCCTTGTTATCCTGATGGATGGGATGTAAATTGCCAACAGCCACTCTGGAGAAGTGTATGGTGTTTCCTGAAACATCTAAAAAACAGAGCAACAGAGCCTAGGGCACTTCCACTTATGGTCCTATAGCACAGGGAAATTAAAATCAAAAAGACACAGCCACCCCAAAGTTTGGGACGGCTGTCTTTACAAGAACCTCGTTTACGGTACAAGTTCAATATCACAGAAAGTGAAAAATGGATAAAGAAGTTGTGGTACTTACGTACAATGCAATATCACTCAGCAATGAAATCTATGTCATCAGGCCCATAGCAGCATAATGAGTGGATTCAGTTACGATGATTCTAAGTGAAATAAGTCACACAGAAAAAGAAACATCATAAGTTATCACTACTACACGGAATGTAATCTTGGCTACCCAGGAACTGAATTACAAAACAGAACAGGGTCTCAAATGTAGAAAACCAACTTATGCTTGCTTAAGGGGAAAGGTGAATTGGGGTGCTGCATAAAACCAGAGATTGAAATTAGCACAGATACCATTCCATAAGCCAAATATGTAATAGACAAGAGCTACTCCTTGCTCAACGAAGTGGAATCAACACCCTATATTAAACGCCTAAGAATATACCTGCCTAGTAAAAATCTTAAAACCTATGGATTTCTATGTCTCCGAAAGAGTATCAAGCGTGTGTACAGTGGCATAAACGCAGCAGTGATAGGATTGGTGAGGTTCGGTGAGCAAATGCAGACCCTTTGAAGTCATATTTTATGGTACCCATTCCATGGGTCTCAACTCTCCAGGTTTAAGGGATTCTTCCTTCAGCTAAAACATGCATGTGGAACCCAGAGTATGATCCACCGTGTGATCGGGAAACATGTTCAAATGTGTCTCAGGTTTCGTCCCCTGGTACTCGGGTGCAACATTCCAAATGCTTTACTAACACTCTACCCACTTGGAGAGTCAGTGCCTTTAACCTCCTGTTTGGGCCAGTTTGCAATTTCTGCAGAAAATGAACAGGAATAGGGAGAACCAATGAGAGACTAGCTGGAGTTGTCTGGACAGGCAAATTTAACTCTCATTTCCCACCAGGAAGAGGAATTAACCAAAGGCTCAGCGTGCCATGCCAGAACCAAACTAGGGCCTGAAGCAATCTTGTGGTATTGCGGCCAGCTCACAAGAAAGCGAGTTGAAGGAAGGAGCTCAGGGGCACTGTAATTCACAAACCTGCAGAGTTATAAATGACAGCTATCGTCCAAAAATATATTGAAGTAAGGCTGCCAAGAGGACTTGAAAGCGGGGCAGAATTGCAGGAAACCGATTTCAGGAGGTAGACTGGAATTGCATGTAAAGCATAGGAAAAGCGGCAGAACGTCCACAATGATGCACTTGGCCAAAAATTGCGTATGCGTTTTTTCCTGAATATATTCAGGAGAAAACGCATACGCACTTTTTGGCCAACCAAGCAAGCTTGCAAAGGAAATCTGCACTACAATGAAGTCTCACTGCCCCCAGGTCAAAAGGGCCATCTGAAAAAAGTGTAAAATCCAGAAAGGCAGGACAGGCCATGGAGAACTGGGAGCCTTGTTATGCTGATGGGCGGGATGTAAATTGCCAACAGCCACTCTGGAGAAGTGTATGGTGTTTCCTGAAACATCTACAAAGCAAAGCCACAGAGCCTAGGGCACTTCCACTTATGGTCCTATAGCTTAGGGAAATTAAAATCAAAAAGACACAGCCACCCCAAAGTTTGGGACTGCTCTGTTTACAAGAACCTCGTTTACGGTATAAGTTCAATATCACAGAAAGTGAAAAATGGATAAAGAAGTTGTGGTACTTACGTACAATGCAATATCACTCAGCAATGAAATCTATGTCATCAGGCCCATAGCAGCATAATGAGTGGATTCAGGTACGATGATTCTAAGTGAGATAAGTCACAGAAAAAAGAAACATCATTAGATATCACTACTACACGGAATGTAAACTTGGCTAGACAGGAACTGAATTACAAAACAGAACAGGGTCACAAATGTAGAAAACCAACTTATGCTTGCTTAAGGGGAAAGGTGAGTTGGGGTGCTGCATAAAACCAGAGATTGAAATTAGCACAGGTACCGTTCCATAAGCCAAATATGTAATAGACAAGAGCTACTCCTTGCTAAATGAAGAGGACACAGCGCCCAATATTAAACGTCTAAGAATATACCTGACTAGTAAGAATCTTAAAACCTATGGATTTATTTGTCTCCGAAAGAGAATCAAGCGTGTGTACAGTGGCATAAGCGCAGCAGTGATAGGATTGGTGAGGTTCGGTGAGCAAATGCAGAACCTTTGTAGTCATATTGCATGGTACCCATTCCATGGGTCTCAACTCTCCAGGTTTAAGGGATTCTTCCTTCAGCTAAAACATGCATGTGGAACCCAGAGTATGATCCACCGTGTGATCGGGAAACGTGTTCAAATGTGTCAGTTTTCGTCCCCTGGTACTCGGGTGCAACATTCCAGACGCTTTACTAACACTCTCCCCACTTGGAGAGTCAGTGCCTTTAACCTCCTGTTTGGCCCAGTTTGCAATTTCTGCGGAAGATGAACAGGAATAGGGAGAACCAATGAGAGACTAGCTGGAGGTGTCTGGACGGGCAAATTTAACTCTCATTTCCCACCAGGAAGAGGAATTAACCAAAGGCTCAGCGTGCCATGCCGGAACCACACTAGGGCCTGAAGCAATCCTGCGGTGTTGCGGCCAGCTCACAAGAAAGCGAGTTGAAGAAAGAAGCTCATGGGCACTGTAATTCACAAACTTGCAGAGTTATAAATGACAGCTATCGTCCAAAAATATATTGAAGTAAGGCTGCCAAGAGGACTTGAAAGGGGGGCAAAATTGCAGGAAACCGATTTCAGGAGGTAGACTGGAATTGCATGTAAAGCATACGAAAAGAGGCAGAACGTCCACAATGATGCACTTGGCCAAAAAGGGCGTATGCGTTTTTTCCTCAATATATTCAGGAGAAAACGCATACGCCCTTTTTGGCCAACCAAGCAAGCTTGCAAAGGAAATCTGCACTACAATGAAGTTTCACTGCCCCCCGGTCAAAAGGGCCATCTGAAAAAAGTATAAAATCCAGAAAGGCACGACAGGCCATGGAGAACTGGAAGCCTTGTTATCCTGATGGATGGGATGTAAATTGCCAACAGCCACTCTGGAGAAGTGTATGGTGTTTCCTGAAACATCTAAAAAACAGAGCAACAGAGCCTAGGGCACTTCCACTTATGGTCCTATAGCACAGGGAAATTAAAATCAAAAAGACACAGCCACCCCAAAGTTTGGGACGGCTGTCTTTACAAGAACCTCGTTTACGGTACAAGTTCAATATCACAGAAAGTGAAAAATGGATAAAGAAGTTGTGGTACTTACGTACAATGCAATATCACTCAGCAATGAAATCTATGTCATCAGGCCCATAGCAGCATAATGAGTGGATTCAGTTACGATGATTCTAAGTGAAATAAGTCACACAGAAAAAGAAACATCATAAGTTATCACTACTACACGGAATGTAATCTTGGCTACCCAGGAACTGAATTACAAAACAGAACAGGGTCTCAAATGTAGAAAACCAACTTATGCTTGCTTAAGGGGAAAGGTGAATTGGGGTGCTGCATAAAACCAGAGATTGAAATTAGCACAGATAGCATTCCATAAGCCAAATATGTAATAGACAAGAGCTACTCCTTGCTCAACCAAGTGGAATCAACACCCCATATTAAACGCCTAAGAATATACCTGCCTAGTAAAAATCTTAAAACCTATGGATTTCTATGTCTCCGAAAGAGTATCAAGCGTGTGTACAGTGGCATAAGCGCAGCAGTGATAGGATTGGTGAGGTTCGGTGAGCAAATGCAGACCCTTTGAAGTCATATTTTATGGTACCCATTCCATGGGTCTCAACTCTCCAGGTTTAAGGGATTCTTCCTTCAGCTAAAACATGCATGTGGAACCCAGAGTATGATCCACCGTGTGATCGGGAAACGTGTTCAAATGTGTCTCAGGTTTCGTCCCCTGGTACTCGGGTGCAACATTCCAAATGCTTTACTAACACTCTACCCACTTGGAGATTCAGTGCCTTTAACCTCCTGTTTGGGCCAGTTTGCAATTTCTGCAGAAAATGAACAGGAATAGGGAGAACCAATGAGAGACTAGCTGGAGTTGTCTGGACAGGCAAATTTAACTCTCATTTCCCACCAGGAAGAGGAATTAACCAAAGGCTCAGCGTGCCATGCCGGAACCACACTAGGGCCTGAAGCAATCTTGTGGTATTGCGGCCAGCTCACAAGAAAGCGAGTTGAAGGAAGGAGCTCAGGGGCACTGTAATTCACAAACCTGCAGAGTTATAAATGACAGCTATCGTCCAAAAATATATTGAAGTAAGGCTGCCAAGAGGACTTGAAAGCGGGGCAGAATTGCAGGAAACCGATTTCAGGAGGTAGACTGGAATTGCATGTAAAGCATAGGAAAAGCGGCAGAACGTCCACAATGATGCACTTGGCCAAAAATTGCGTATGCGTTTTTTCCTGAATATATTCAGGAGAAAACGCATACGCACTTTTTGGCCAACCAAGCAAGCTTGCAAAGGAAATCTGCACTACAATGAAGTCTCACTGCCCCCAGGTCAAAAGGGCCATCTGAAAAAAGTGTAAAATCCAGAAAGGCAGGACAGGCCATGGAGAACTGGGAGCCTTGTTATGCTGATGGGCGGGATGTAAATTGCCAACAGCCACTCTGGAGAAGTGTATGGTGTTTCCTGAAACATCTACAAAGCAAAGCCACAGAGCCTAGGGCACTTCCACTTATGGTCCTATAGCTTAGGGAAATTAAAATCAAAAAGACACAGCCACCCCAAAGTTTGGGACTGCTCTGTTTACAAGAACCTCGTTTACGGTATAAGTTCAATATCACAGAAAGTGAAAAATGGATAAAGAAGTTGTGGTACTTACGTACAATGCAATATCACTCAGCAATGAAATCTATGTCATCAGGCCCATAGCAGCATAATGAGTGGATTCAGGTACGATGATTCTAAGTGAGATAAGTCACAGAAAAAAGAAACATCATTAGATATCACTACTACACGGAATGTAAACTTGGCTAGACAGGAACTGAATTACAAAACAGAACAGGGTCACAAATGTAGAAAACCAACTTATGCTTGCTTAAGGGGAAAGGTGAGTTGGGGTGCTGCATAAAACCAGAGATTGAAATTAGCACAGGTACCGTTCCATAAGCCAAATATGTAATAGACAAGAGCTACTCCTTGCTAAATGAAGAGGACACAGCGCCCAATATTAAACGTCTAAGAATATACCTGACTAGTAAGAATCTTAAAACCTATGGATTTATTTGTCTCCGAAAGAGAATCAAGCGTGTGTACAGTGGCATAAGCGCAGCAGTGATAGGATTGGTGAGGTTCGGTGAGCAAATGCAGAACCTTTGTAGTCATATTGCATGGTACCCATTCCATGGGTCTCAACTCTCCAGGTTTAAGGGATTCTTCCTTCAGCTAAAACATGCATGTGGAACCCAGAGTATGATCCACCGTGTGATCGGGAAACGTGTTCAAATGTGTCAGTTTTCGTCCCCTGGTACTCGGGTGCAACATTCCAGACGCTTTACTAACACTCTCCCCACTTGGAGAGTCAGTGCCTTTAACCTCCTGTTTGGCCCAGTTTGCAATTTCTGCGGAAGATGAACAGGAATAGGGAGAACCAATGAGAGACTAGCTGGAGGTGTCTGGACGGGCAAATTTAACTCTCATTTCCCACCAGGAAGAGGAATTAACCAAAGGCTCAGCGTGCCATGCCGGAACCACACTAGGGCCTGAAGCAATCCTGCGGTGTTGCGGCCAGCTCACAAGAAAGCGAGTTGAAGAAAGAAGCTCATGGGCACTGTAATTCACAAACTTGCAGAGTTATAAATGACAGCTATCGTCCAAAAATATATTGAAGTAAGGCTGCCAAGAGGACTTGAAAGGGGGGCAAAATTGCAGGAAACCGATTTCAGGAGGTAGACTGGAATTGCATGTAAAGCATACGAAAAGAGGCAGAACGTCCACAATGATGCACTTGGCCAAAAAGGGCGTATGCGTTTTTTCCTCAATATATTCAGGAGAAAACGCATACGCCCTTTTTGGCCAACCAAGCAAGCTTGCAAAGGAAATCTGCACTACAATGAAGTTTCACTGCCCCCCGGTCAAAAGGGCCATCTGAAAAAAGTATAAAATCCAGAAAGGCACGACAGGCCATGGAGAACTGGAAGCCTTGTTATCCTGATGGATGGGATGTAAATTGCCAACAGCCACTCTGGAGAAGTGTATGGTGTTTCCTGAAACATCTAAAAAACAGAGCAACAGAGCCTAGGGCACTTCCACTTATGGTCCTATAGCACAGGGAAATTAAAATCAAAAAGACACAGCCACCCCAAAGTTTGGGACGGCTGTCTTTACAAGAACCTCGTTTACGGTACAAGTTCAATATCACAGAAAGTGAAAAATGGATAAAGAAGTTGTGGTACTTACGTACAATGCAATATCACTCAGCAATGAAATCTATGTCATCAGGCCCATAGCAGCATAATGAGTGGATTCAGTTACGATGATTCTAAGTGAAATAAGTCACACAGAAAAAGAAACATCATAAGTTATCACTACTACACGGAATGTAATCTTGGCTACCCAGGAACTGAATTACAAAACAGAACAGGGTCTCAAATGTAGAAAACCAACTTATGCTTGCTTAAGGGGAAAGGTGAATTGGGGTGCTGCATAAAACCAGAGATTGAAATTAGCACAGATAGCATTCCATAAGCCAAATATGTAATAGACAAGAGCTACTCCTTGCTCAACCAAGTGGAATCAACACCCCATATTAAACGCCTAAGAATATACCTGCCTAGTAAAAATCTTAAAACCTATGGATTTCTATGTCTCCGAAAGAGTATCAAGCGTGTGTACAGTGGCATAAGCGCAGCAGTGATAGGATTGGTGAGGTTCGGTGAGCAAATGCAGACCCTTTGAAGTCATATTTTATGGTACCCATTCCATGGGTCTCAACTCTCCAGGTTTAAGGGATTCTTCCTTCAGCTAAAACATGCATGTGGAACCCAGAGTATGATCCACCGTGTGATCGGGAAACGTGTTCAAATGTGTCTCAGGTTTCGTCCCCTGGTACTCGGGTGCAACATTCCAAATGCTTTACTAACACTCTACCCACTTGGAGATTCAGTGCCTTTAACCTCCTGTTTGGGCCAGTTTGCAATTTCTGCAGAAAATGAACAGGAATAGGGAGAACCAATGAGAGACTAGCTGGAGTTGTCTGGACAGGCAAATTTAACTCTCATTTCCCACCAGGAAGAGGAATTAACCAAAGGCTCAGCGTGCCATGCCGGAACCACACTAGGGCCTGAAGCAATCTTGTGGTATTGCGGCCAGCTCACAAGAAAGCGAGTTGAAGGAAGGAGCTCAGGGGCACTGTAATTCACAAACCTGCAGAGTTATAAATGACAGCTATCGTCCAAAAATATATTGAAGTAAGGCTGCCAAGAGGACTTGAAAGCGGGGCAGAATTGCAGGAAACCGATTTCAGGAGGTAGACTGGAATTGCATGTAAAGCATAGGAAAAGCGGCAGAACGTCCACAATGATGCACTTGGCCAAAAATTGCGTATGCGTTTTTTCCTGAATATATTCAGGAGAAAACGCATACGCACTTTTTGGCCAACCAAGCAAGCTTGCAAAGGAAATCTGCACTACAATGAAGTCTCACTGCCCCCAGGTCAAAAGGGCCATCTGAAAAAAGTGTAAAATCCAGAAAGGCAGGACAGGCCATGGAGAACTGGGAGCCTTGTTATGCTGATGGGCGGGATGTAAATTGCCAACAGCCACTCTGGAGAAGTGTATGGTGTTTCCTGAAACATCTACAAAGCAAAGCCACAGAGCCTAGGGCACTTCCACTTATGGTCCTATAGCTTAGGGAAATTAAAATCAAAAAGACACAGCCACCCCAAAGTTTGGGACTGCTCTGTTTACAAGAACCTCGTTTACGGTATAAGTTCAATATCACAGAAAGTGAAAAATGGATAAAGAAGTTGTGGTACTTACGTACAATGCAATATCACTCAGCAATGAAATCTATGTCATCAGGCCCATAGCAGCATAATGAGTGGATTCAGGTACGATGATTCTAAGTGAGATAAGTCACAGAAAAAAGAAACATCATTAGATATCACTACTACACGGAATGTAAACTTGGCTAGACAGGAACTGAATTACAAAACAGAACAGGGTCACAAATGTAGAAAACCAACTTATGCTTGCTTAAGGGGAAAGGTGAGTTGGGGTGCTGCATAAAACCAGAGATTGAAATTAGCACAGGTACCGTTCCATAAGCCAAATATGTAATAGACAAGAGCTACTCCTTGCTAAATGAAGAGGACACAGAGCCCAATATTAAACGTCTAAGAATATACCTGACTAGTAAGAATCTTAAAACCTATGGATTTATTTGTCTCCGAAAGAGAATCAAGCGTGTGTACAGTGGCATAAGCGCAGCAGTGATAGGATTGGTGAGGTTCGGTGAGCAAATGCAGAACCTTTGTAGTCATATTGCATGGTACCCATTCCATGGGTCTCAACTCTCCAGGTTTAAGGGATTCTTCCTTCAGCTAAAACATGCATGTGGAACCCAGAGTATGATCCACCGTGTGATCGGGAAACGTGTTCAAATGTGTCAGTTTTCGTCCCCTGGTACTCGGGTGCAACATTCCAGACGCTTTACTAACACTCTCCCCACTTGGAGAGTCAGTGCCTTTAACCTCCTGTTTGGCCCAGTTTGCAATTTCTGCGGAAGATGAACAGGAATAGGGAGAACCAATGAGAGACTAGCTGGAGGTGTCTGGACGGGCAAATTTAACTCTCATTTCCCACCAGGAAGAGGAATTAACCAAAGGCTCAGCGTGCCATGCCGGAACCACACTAGGGCCTGAAGCAATCCTGCGGTGTTGCGGCCAGCTCACAAGAAAGCGAGTTGAAGAAAGAAGCTCATGGGCACTGTAATTCACAAACTTGCAGAGTTATAAATGACAGCTATCGTCCAAAAATATATTGAAGTAAGGCTGCCAAGAGGACTTGAAAGGGGGGCAAAATTGCAGGAAACCGATTTCAGGAGGTAGACTGGAATTGCATGTAAAGCATACGAAAAGAGGCAGAACGTCCACAATGATGCACTTGGCCAAAAAGGGCGTATGCGTTTTTTCCTCAATATATTCAGGAGAAAACGCATACGCCCTTTTTGGCCAACCAAGCAAGCTTGCAAAGGAAATCTGCACTACAATGAAGTTTCACTGCCCCCCGGTCAAAAGGGCCATCTGAAAAAAGTATAAAATCCAGAAAGGCACGACAGGCCATGGAGAACTGGAAGCCTTGTTATCCTGATGGATGGGATGTAAATTGCCAACAGCCACTCTGGAGAAGTGTATGGTGTTTCCTGAAACATCTAAAAAACAGAGCAACAGAGCCTAGGGCACTTCCACTTATGGTCCTATAGCACAGGGAAATTAAAATCAAAAAGACACAGCCACCCCAAAGTTTGGGACGGCTGTCTTTACAAGAACCTCGTTTACGGTACAAGTTCAATATCACAGAAAGTGAAAAATGGATAAAGAAGTTGTGGTACTTACGTACAATGCAATATCACTCAGCAATGAAATCTATGTCATCAGGCCCATAGCAGCATAATGAGTGGATTCAGTTACGATGATTCTAAGTGAAATAAGTCACACAGAAAAAGAAACATCATAAGTTATCACTACTACACGGAATGTAATCTTGGCTACCCAGGAACTGAATTACAAAACAGAACAGGGTCTCAAATGTAGAAAACCAACTTATGCTTGCTTAAGGGGAAAGGTGAATTGGGGTGCTGCATAAAACCAGAGATTGAAATTAGCACAGATAGCATTCCATAAGCCAAATATGTAATAGACAAGAGCTACTCCTTGCTCAACCAAGTGGAATCAACACCCCATATTAAACGCCTAAGAATATACCTGCCTAGTAAAAATCTTAAAACCTATGGATTTCTATGTCTCCGAAAGAGTATCAAGCGTGTGTACAGTGGCATAAGCGCGGCAGTGATAGGATTGGTGAGGTTCGGTGAGCAAATGCAGACCCTTTGAAGTCATATTTTATGGTACCCATTCCATGGGTCTCAACTCTCCAGGTTTAAGGGATTCTTCCTTCAGCTAAAACATGCATGTGGAACCCAGAGTATGATCCACCGTGTGATCGGGAAACGTGTTCAAATGTGTCTCAGGTTTCGTCCCCTGGTACTCGGGTGCAACATTCCAAATGCTTTACTAACACTCTACCCACTTGGAGATTCAGTGCCTTTAACCTCCTGTTTGGCCCAGTTTGCAATTTCTGCAGAAAATGAACAGGAATAGGGAGAACCAATGAGAGACTAGCTGGAGTTGTCTGGACAGGCAAATTTAACTCTCATTTCCCACCAGGAAGAGGAATTAACCAAAGGCTCAGCGTGCCATGCCGGAACCACACTAGGGCCTGAAGCAATCTTGTGGTATTGCGGCCAGCTCACAAGAAAGCGAGTTGAAGGAAGGAGCTCAGGGGCACTGTAATTCACAAACCTGCAGAGTTATAAATGACAGCTATCGTCCAAAAATATATTGAAGTAAGGCTGCCAAGAGGACTTGAAAGCGGGGCAGAATTGCAGGAAACCGATTTCAGGAGGTAGACTGGAATTGCATGTAAAGCATAGGAAAAGCGGCAGAACGTCCACAATGATGCACTTGGCCAAAAATTTCGTATGCGTTTTTTCCTGAATATATTCAGGAGAAAACGCATACGCACTTTTTGGCCAACCAAGCAAGCTTGCAAAGGAAATCTGCACTACAATGAAGTCTCACTGCCCCCAGGTCAAAAGGGCCATCTGAAAAAAGTGTAAAATCCAGAAAGGCAGGACAGGCCATGGAGAACTGGGAGCCTTGTTATGCTGATGGGCGGGATGTAAATTGCCAACAGCCACTCTGGAGAAGTGTATGGTGTTTCCTGAAACATCTACAAAGCAAAGCCACAGAGCCTAGGGCACTTCCACTTATGGTCCTATAGCTTAGGGAAATTAAAATCAAAAAGACACAGCCACCCCAAAGTTTGGGACTGCTCTGTTTACAAGAACCTCATTTACGGTATAAGTTCAATATCACAGAAAGTGAAAAATGGATAAAGAAGTTGTGGTACTTACGTACAATGCAATATCACTCAGCAATGAAATCTATGTCATCAGGCCCATAGCAGCATAATGAGTGGATTCAGGTACGATGATTCTAAGTGAGATAAGTCACAGAAAAAAGAAACATCGTTAGATATCACTACTACACGGAATGTAAACTTGGCTAGACAGGAACTGAATTACAAAACAGAACAGGGTCACAAATGTAGAAAACCAACTTATGCTTGCTTAAGGGGAAAGGTGAGTTGGGGTGCTGCATAAAACCAGAGATTGAAATTAGCACAGGTACCGTTCCATAAGCCAAATATGTAATAGACAAGAGCTACTCCTTCCTAAATGAAGAGGACACAGCGCCCAATATTAAACGTCTAAGAATATACCTGACTAGTAAGAATCTTAAAACCTATGGATTTATTTGTCTCCGAAAGAGAATCAAGCGTGTGTACAGTGGCATAAGCGCAGCAGTGATAGGATTGGTGAGGTTCGGTGAGCAAATGCAGAACCTTTGTAGTCATATTGCATGGTACCCATTCCATGGGTCTCAACTCTCCAGGTTTAAGGGATTCTTCCTTCAGCTAAAACATGCATGTGGAACCCAGAGTATGATCCACCGTGTGATCGGGAAACGTGTTCAAATGTGTCAGTTTTCGTCCCCTGGTACTCGGGTGCAACATTCCAGACGCTTTACTAACACTCTCCCCACTTGGAGAGTCAGTGCCTTTAACCTCCTGTTTGGCCCAGTTTGCAATTTCTGCGGAAGATGAACAGGAATAGGGAGAACCAATGAGAGACTAGCTGGAGGTGTCTGGACGGGCAAATTTAACTCTCATTTCCCACCAGGAAGAGGAATTAACCAAAGGCTCAGCGTGCCATGCCGGAACCACACTAGGGCCTGAAGCAATCCTGCGGTGTTGCGGCCAGCTCACAAGAAAGCGAGTTGAAGAAAGAAGCTCATGGGCACTGTAATTCACAAACTTGCAGAGTTATAAATGACAGCTATCGTCCAAAAATATATTGAAGTAAGGCTGCCAAGAGGACTTGAAAGGGGGGCAAAATTGCAGGAAACCGATTTCAGGAGGTAGACTGGAATTGCATGTAAAGCATACGAAAAGAGGCAGAACGTCCACAATGATGCACTTGGCCAAAAAGGGCGTATGCGTTTTTTCCTCAATATATTCAGGAGAAAACGCATACGCCCTTTTTGGCCAACCAAGCAAGCTTGCAAAGGAAATCTGCACTACAATGAAGTTTCACTGCCCCCCGGTCAAAAGGGCCATCTGAAAAAAGTATAAAATCCAGAAAGGCACGACAGGCCATGGAGAACTGGAAGCCTTGTTATCCTGATGGATGGGATGTAAATTGCCAACAGCCACTCTGGAGAAGTGTATGGTGTTTCCTGAAACATCTAAAAAACAGAGCAACAGAGCCTAGGGCACTTCCACTTATGGTCCTATAGCACAGGGAAATTAAAATCAAAAAGACACAGCCACCCCAAAGTTTGGGACGGCTGTCTTTACAAGAACCTCGTTTACGGTACAAGTTCAATATCACAGAAAGTGAAAAATGGATAAAGAAGTTGTGGTACTTACGTACAATGCAATATCACTCAGCAATGAAATCTATGTCATCAGGCCCATAGCAGCATAATGAGTGGATTCAGTTACGATGATTCTAAGTGAAATAAGTCACACAGAAAAAGAAACATCATAAGTTATCACTACTACACGGAATGTAATCTTGGCTACCCAGGAACTGAATTACAAAACAGAACAGGGTCTCAAATGTAGAAAACCAACTTATGCTTGCTTAAGGGGAAAGGTGAATTGGGGTGCTGCATAAAACCAGAGATTGAAATTAGCACAGATAGCATTCCATATGCCAAATATGTAATAGACAAGAGCTACTCCTTGCTCAACCAAGTGGAATCAACACCCCATATTAAACGCCTAAGAATATACCTGCCTAGTAAAAATCTTAAAACCTATGGATTTCTATGTCTCCGAAAGAGTATCAAGCGTGTGTACAGTGGCATAAGCGCAGCAGTGATAGGATTGGTGAGGTTCGGTGAGCAAATGCAGACCCTTTGAAGTCATATTTTATGGTACCCATTCCATGGGTCTCAACTCTCCAGGTTTAAGGGATTCTTCCTTCAGCTAACACATGCATGTGGAACCCAGAGTATGATCCACCGTGTGATCGGGAAATGTGTTCAAATGTGTCTCAGGTTTCGTCCCCTGGTACTCGGGTGCAACATTCCAAATGCTTTACTAACACTCTCCCCACTTGGAGATTCAGTGCCTTTAACCTCCTGTTTGGGCCAGTTTGCAATTTCTGCAGAAAATGAACAGGAATAGGGAGAACCAATGAGAGACTAGCTGGAGTTGTCTGGACAGGCAAATTTAACTCTCATTTCCCACCAGGAAGAGGAATTAACCAAAGGCTCAGCGTGCCATGCCGGAACCACACTAGGGCCTGAAGCAATCTTGTGGTATTGCGGCCAGCTCACAAGAAAGCGAGTTGAAGGAAGGAGCTCAGGGGCACTGTAATTCACAAACCTGCAGAGTTATAAATGACAGCTATCTTCCAAAAATATATTGAAGTAAGGCTGCCAAGAGGACTTGAAAGCGGGCCAGGATTGCAGGAAACCGATTTCAGGAGGTAGACTGGAATTGCATGTAAAGCATAGGAAAAGAGGCAAAACGTCCACAATGATGCACTTGGCCAGAAAGGGCGTATGCGTTTTTTCCTGAATATATTCAGGAAAAAACGCATACGCCCTTTTTGGCCAACCAAGCAAGCTTGCAAAGGAAATCTGCACTACAATGAAGTCTCACTGCCCCCCGGTCAAAAGGGCCATCTGAAAAAAGTGTAAAATCCAGAAAGGCAGGACACGCCATGGAGAACTGGGAGCCTTGTTATGCTGATGGGTGGGATGTAAATTGCCAACAGCCACTCTGGAGAAGTGTATGGTGTTTCCTGAAACATCTAAAAAACAAAGCAACAGAGCCTAGGGCACTTCCACTTATGGTCCTATAGCTTAGGGAAATTAAAATCAAAAAGACACAGCCACCCCAAAATTTGGGACGGCTCTGTTTACAAGAACCTCGTTTACAGTACAAGTTCAATATCACAGAAAGCGAAAAATGGGTACAAAAGTTGTGGTACTTACGTACAATGCAATATCACTCAGCAATGAAATCTATGTCATCAGGCCCATAGCAGCATAATGAGTGTATTCAGGTACGATGATTCTAAGTGAAATAAGTCACACAGAAAAAGAAACATCATACGATATCACTACTAAACGGAATGTAAAGTTGGCTACACAGGAACTGAATTACAAAACAGAACAGAATCTCAAATGTAGAAAACCAACTTATGCTTGCTTAAGGGGAAAGGTGAGTTGGGGTGCTGCATAAAACCAGAGATTGAAATTAGCACAGACACTGTTCCATGAGCCAAATATGTAATAGACAAGAGCTACTCCTTGCTCAACGAAGAAGACACAACACCCCATATTAAACGCCTAAGAATATAACTGACTAGTAAGAATCTTAAACCTATGGATTTATATGTCTCCAAAAGAGAATCAAGCGTGTGTACAGCGGCATAAGCGAAGCAGTGATAAGATTGTTGACGTTCGGTGAGCAAATGCAGACCCTTTGAAGTCATATTGCATGGTACCCATTCCATGGTTCTCAACTCTCCAGGTTTAAGGGATTCTTCCTTCAGCTAAAACATGCATGTGGAACCCTGAGTATGATCTACCATGTGATCGGGAAACGTGTTCAATTGTGTCAGTTTTTGTCCCCTGGTACTCGGGTGCAGCATTCCAGACGCTTTACAAACACTCTCTCCACTCGGAGAGTCAGTGCCTTTAACCTCCTGTTTGGCCCAGTTTGCAATTTCTGCGGAAAATGAACAGGAATAGGGAGAAGCAATGAGAGACTAGCTGGAGGTGTCTGGACGGGCAAATTTAACTCTCATTTCCCATCAGGAAGAGAAATTAACCAAAGGCTCAGCGTGCCATGCCGGAACCACACTAGGGTCTGAAGCAATCCTGCGGTGTTGCGGCCAGCTCACAAGAAAGCGAGTTGAAGAAAGGAGCTCAGGGGCACTGTAATTCACAAACCGGCAGAGTTATAAATGACAGCTATCGTCCAAAAATATATTGAAGTAAGGCAGTCAAGAGGACTTCAAAGCAGGGCAGAATTGCAGGAAACCGATTTCAGGAGGTAGACTGGAATTGCATGTAAAGCATAGGAAAAGAGGCAGAACGTCCACAATGATGCACTTGGCCAAAAAGGGTGTATGCGTTTTTTCCTGAATATATTCAGGAAAAAACCCATACGCACTTTTTGGCCAACCAAGCAAGCTTGCAAAGAAATCTGCACTACAATGAAGTCTCACTGCCCCCCGGTCAAAAGGGCCATGTGAAAAAAGTGTAAAATACAGAAAGGCAGGACAGGCCATGGAGAACTGGGAGCCTTGTTATGCTGATGGGCGGGATGTAAATTGCCAACAGCCACTCTGGATAAGTGTATGGTGTTTCCTGAAACATCTAAAAAACAAAGCAACAGAGCCTAGGGCACTTCCACTTATGGTCCTATAGCTTAGGGAAATTTGCATCAAAAAGGCACAGCCACCCCAAAGTTTGGGACAGCTCTGTTTACAAGAAACTCGTTTACAGTACGAGTTCAATATCACAGAAAGTGAAAAATGGATAAAGAAGTTGTGGTATTTACGTACAATGCAATATCACTCAGCAATGAAATCTATGTCATCAGGCCCATAGCAGCATAATGAGTGGATTCAGGTACGATGATTCTAAGTGAGATAAGTCACACAGAAAAAGAAACATCATAAGATATCACTAATACACGGAATGTAAACTTGGCTACACTGGAACTGAATTACAAAAGAGAACACGGACTCAAATGTAGAAAACCCACTTATGCTTGCTTAAGGGGAAAGGTGAGTTGGGGTGCTGCATAAAACCAGAGATTGAAATTAGCACAGATACCGTTCCATAAGCCAAATATGTAATAGACAAGACCTACTCCTTGCTCAACGAAGAGGACTCAACACCCCACATTAAACGTCTAAGAATATACCTGACTAGTAAGAATCTTAAAACCTATGGATTTATATGTCTCCGAAAGAGAATCAAGCGTGTGTACAGTGGCATAAGCGCAGCAGTGATAGGATTGGTGAGGTTCGGTGAGCAAATGCAGAACCTTTGAAGTCATATTGCATGGTACCCATTCCATGGGTCTCAACTCTCCAGGTTTAAGGGATTCTTCCTTCAGCTAAAACATGCATGAGGAACCCAGAGTATGATCCACCGTATGATCGGGAAACATGTTCAAATGTGTCTCAGGTTTCGTCCCCTGGTACTCGGGTGCAACATTCCAAATGCTTTACTAACACTCTACCCACTTGAGAGTCAGTGCCTTTAACCTCATGTTTGGGCCAGTTTGCAATTTCTGCAGAAAATGAACAGGAATAGGGAGAACCAATGAGAGACTAGCTGGAGTTGTCTGGACAGGCAAATTTAACTCTCATTTCCCACCAGGAAGAGGAATTAACCAAAGGCTCAGCGTGCCATGCCAGAACCAAACTAGGGCCTGAAGCAATCTTGTGGTATTGCGGCCAGCTCACAAGAAAGCGAGTTGAAGGAAGGAGCTCAGGGGCACTGTAATTCACAAACCTACAGAGTTATAAATGACAGCTATCGTCCAAAAATATATTGAAGTTAGGCTGCCAAGAGGACTTGAATGTGGGGCAGAATTGCAGGAAACCGATTTCAGGAGGTAGACTGGAATTGCATGTAAAGAATAGGAAAAGAGGCAGAACGTCCACAATGATGCACTTGGCCAAAAAGGGCGTATGGGTTTTTTCCTGAATATATTCAGGAAAAAACGCATACGCCCTTTTTGGCCAACCAAGCAAGCTTGCAAAGGAAATCTGCGCTACAATGAAGTCTCACTGGCCCCCGGTCAAAAGGGCCATCTGAAAAAAGTGTAAAATCCAGAAAGGCAGGACAGGCCATGGAGAACTGGGAGCCTTGTTATGCTGATGGGCGGGATGTAAATTGCCAACAGCCACTCTGGAGAAGTGTATGGTGTTTCCTGAAACATCTAAAAAACAAAGCAACAGAGCCTAGGGCACTTCCACTTATGGTCCTATAGCTTAGGGAATTTAAAATCAAAAAGACACAGCCACCCCAAAGTTTGGGACGGCTCTGTTTACAAGTACCTCGTTTACAGTACAAATTCAATGTCACAGAAAGTGAAAAATGGATAAAGAAGTTGTGGTACTTACGTACAATGCAATATCACTCAGCAATGAAATCTATGTCATCAGGCCCATAGCAGCATAATGAGTGGATTCAGGTACGATGATTCTAAGTGAAATAAGTCACACAGAAAAAGAAACATCATATCACTACTACACGGAATGTAAACTTGGCTACACAGGAACTGAATTACAAAACAGAACAGGGTCTCAATTGTAGAAAACCAACTTATGCTTGCTTAAGGGGAAAGGTGAGTTGGGGTGCTGCATAAAACCAGAGATTGAAATTAGCACAGATACCGTTCCATAAGCCAAATATGTAATAGACAAGAGCTACTCCTTGCTCAACGAAGTGGACTCTACACCCCATATTAAACGCCTAAGAATATAGCTGACTAGTAAGAATCTTAAAACCTATGGATTTTTATGTCTCCGAAAGAGAATCAGCATGTGTACAGCGGCATAAACGCAGCAGTGATAGGATTGGTGAGGTTCGGTGAGCAAATGCAGACCCTTTGAAGTCATATTGCATGGTACCCATTCCATGGGTCTCAACTCTCCAGGTTTAAGGGATTCTTCCTTCAGCTAAAACATGCATGTGGAACCCAGAGTATGATCCACTGTGTGATCGGGAAACGTGTTCAAATGTGTCTCAGTTTTCGTCCCCTGGTACTCGGGTGCAACATTCCAGACGCTTTACTAACACTTTTCCCACTTGGAGAGTCAGTGCCTTTAACCTCCTGTTTGGCCCAGTTTGCAATTTCTGCGGAAGATGAACAGGAATAGGGAGAACCAATGAGAGACTAGCTGGAGGTGTCTGGACGGGCAAATTTAACTCTCATTTCCCACCAGGAAGAGGAATTAACCAAAGGCTCTGCGTGCCATGCCGGAACAACACTAGGGACTGAAGCAAGGCGGCGGTGTTGCGGCCAGCTCACAAGAAATCGAGTTGAAGAAAAGAGCTCAGGGACACTGTAATTCACAAACCTGCAGAGTTATAAATGACAGCTATCGTCCAAAAATATATTGAAGTAAGGCTGCCAAGAGGACTGGAAAGCGGGGCAGAATTGCAGGAAACCGATTTCAGGAGGTAGACTGGAATTGCATGTAAAGCATAGGAAAAGCGGCAGAACGTCCACAATGATGCACTTGGCCAAAAATTGCGTATGCGTTTCTTCCTGAATATATTCAGGAGAAAACGCATACGCACTTTTTGGCCAACCAAGCAAGCTTGCAAAGGAAATCTGCACTACAATGAAGTCTCACTGCCCCCAGGTCAAAAGGGCCATCTGAAAACAGTGTAAAATCCAGAAAGGCAGGACAGGCCATGGAGAACTGGGAGCCTTGTTATGCTGATGGGCGGGATGTAAATTGCCAACAGCCACTCTAGAGAAGTGTATGGTGTTTCCTGAAACATCTACAAAACAAAGCAACAGAGCCTAGGGCACTTCCACTTATGGTCCTATAGCTTAGGGAAATTAAAATCAAAAAGACACAGCCACCCGAAAGTTTGGGACTGCTCTGTTTACAAGAACCTCGTTTACGGTATAAGTTCAATATCACAGAAAGTGAAAAATGGATAAAGAAGTTGTGGTACTTACGTACAATGCAATATCAATCAGCAATGAAATCTATGTCATCAGGCCCATAGCAGCATAATGAGTGGATTCAGGTACGATGATTCTAAGTGAGATAAGTCACAGAAAAAAGAAACATCATTAGATATCACTACTACACGGAATGTAAACTTGGCTACACAGGAACTGAATTACAAAACAGAACAGGGTCACAAATGTAGAAAACCAACTTATGCTTGCTTAAGGGGAAAGGTGAGTTGGGGTGCTGCATAAAACCAGAGATTGAAATTAGCACAGGTACCGTTCCATAAGCCAAATAAGTAATAGACAAGAGCTACTCCTTGCTAAATGAAGAGGACACAGCACCCAATATTAAACGTCTAAGAATATACCTGACTAGTAAGAATCTTAAAACCTATGGATTTATTTGTCTCCGAAAGAGAATCAAGCGTGTGTACAGTGGCATAAGCGCAGCAGTGATAGGATTGGTGAGGTTCGGTGAGCAAATGCAGAACCTTTGTAGTCATATTGCATGGTACCCATTCCATGGGTCTCAACTCTCCAGATTTAAGGGATTCTTCCTTCAGCTAAAACATGCATGTGGAACCCAGAGTATGATCCACCGTGTGATCGGGAAACGTGTTCAAATGTGTCAGTTTTCGTCCCCTGGTACTCGGGTGCAACATTCCAGACGCTTTACTAACACTCTCCCCACTTGGAGAGTCAGTGCCTTTAACCTCCTGTTTGGCCCAGTTTGCAATTTCTGCGGAAGATGAACAGGAATAGGGAGAACCAATGAGAGACTAGCTGGAGGTGTCTGGACAGGCAAATTTAACTCTCATTTCCCACCAGGAAGAGGAATTAACCAAAGGCTCAGCGTGCCATGCCGGAACCACACTAGGGCCTGAAGCAATCCTGCGGTGTTGCGGCCAGCTCACAAGAAAGCGAGTTGAAGAAAGAAGCTCATGAGCACTGTAATTCACAAACTTGCAGAGTTATAAATGACAGCTATCGTCCAAAAATATATTGAAGTAAGGCTGCCAAGAGGACTTGAAAGGGGGCCAAATTGCAGGAAACCGATTTCAGGAGGTAGACTGGAATTGCATGTAAAGCATACGAAAAGAGGCAGAACGTCCACAATGATGCACTTGGCCAAAAAGGGCGTATGCGTTTTTTCCTCAATATATTCAGGAGAAAACGCATACACACTTTTTGGCCAACCAAGCAAGCTTGCAAAGGAAATCTGCACTACAATGAAGTTTCACTGCCCCCCGGTCAAAAGGGCCATCTGAAAACAGTATAAAATCCAGAAAGGCACGACAGGCCATGGAGAACTGGAAGCCTTGTTATCCTGATGGATGGGATGTAAATTGCCAACAGCCACTCTGGAGAAGTGTATGGTGTTTCCTGAAACATCTAAAAAACAGAGCAACAGAGCCTAGGGCACTTCCACTTATGGTCCTATAGCACAGGGAAATTAAAATCAAAAAGACACAGCCACCCCAAAGTTTGGGACGGCTGTCTTTACAAGAACCTCGTTTACGGTACAAGTTCAATATCACAGAAAGTGAAAAATGGATAAAGAAGTTGTGGTACTTACGTACAATGCAATATCACTCAGCAATGAAATCTATGTCATCAGGCCCATAGCAGCATAATGAGTGGATTCAGTTACGATGATTCTAAGTGAAATAAGTCACACAGAAAAAGAAACATCATAAGTTATCACTACTACACGGAATGTAATCTTGGCTACCCAGGAACTGAATTACAAAACAGAACAGGGTCTCAAATGTAGAAAACCAACTTATGCTTGCTTAAGGGGAAAGGTGAATTGGGGTGCTGCATAAAACCAGAGATTGAAATTAGCACAGATACCATTCCATAAGCCAAATATGTAATAGACAAGAGCTACTCCTTGCTCAACCAAGTGGAATCAACACCCCATATTAAACGCCTAAGAATATACCTGCCTAGTAAAAATCTTAAAACCTATGGATTTCTATGTCTCCGAAAGAGTATCAAGCGTGTGTACAGTGGCATAAACGCAGCAGTGATAGGATTGGTGAGGTTCGGTGAGCAAATGCAGACCCTTTGAAGTCATATTTTATGGTACCCATTCCATGGGTCTCAACTCTCCAGGTTTAAGGGATTCTTCCTTCAGCTAAAACATGCATGTGGAACCCAGAGTATGATCCACCGTATGATCGGGAAACGTGTTCAAATGTGTCTCAGGTTTCGTCCCCTGGTACTCGGGTGCAACATTCCAAATGCTTTACTAACACTTTACCCACTTGGAGAGTCAGTGCCTTTAACCTCATGTTTGGGCCAGTTTGCAATTTCTGCAGAAAATGAACAGGAATAGGGAGAACCAATGAGAGACTAGCTGGAGTTGTCTGGACAGGCAAATTTAACTCTCATTTCCCACCAGGAAGAGGAATTAACCAAAGGCTCAGCGTGCCCTGCCAGAACCAAACTAGGGCCTGAAGCAATCTTGTGGTATTGCGGCCAGCTCACAAGAAAGCGAGTTGAAGGAAGGAGCTCAGGGGCACTGTAATTCACAAACCTACAGAGTTATAAATGACAGCTATCGTCCAAAAATATATTGAAGTTAGGCTGCCAAGAGGACTTGAATGTGGGGCAGAATTGCAGGAAACCGATTTCAGGAGGTAGACTGGAATTGCATGTAAAGAATAGGAAAAGAGGCAGAACGTCCACAATGATGCACTTGGCCAAAAAGGGCGTATGGGTTTTTTCCTGAATATATTCAGGAAAAAACGCATACGCCCTTTTTGGCCAACCAAGCAAGCTTGCAAAGCAAATCTGCGCTACAATGAAGTCTCACTGGCCCCCGGTCAAAAGGGCCATCTGAAAAAAGTGTAAAATCCAGAAAGGCAGGACAGGCCATGGAGAACTGGGAGCCTTGTTATGCTGATGGGCGGGATGTAAATTGCCAACAGCCACTCTGGAGAAGTGTATGGTGTTTCCTGAAACATCTACAAAACAAAGCAACAGAGCCTAGGGCACTTCCACTTATGGTCCTATAGCTTAGGGAAATTAAAATCAAAAAGACACAGCCACCCCAAAGTTTGGGATGGCTCTGTTTACAAGTACCTCGTTTACAGTACAAATTCAATGTCACAGAAAGTGAAAAATGGATAAAGAAGTTGTGGTACTTACGTACAATGCAATATCACTCAGCAATGAAATCTATGTCATCAGGCCCATAGCAGCATAATGAGTGGATTCAGGTACGATGATTCTAAGTGAAATAAGTCACACAGAAAAAGAAACATCATATCACTACTACACGGAATGTAAACTTGGCTACACAGGAACTGAATTACAAAACAGAACAGGGTCTCAAATGTAGAAAACCAACTTATGCTTGCTTAAGGGGAAAGGTGAGTTGGGGTGCTGCATAAAACCAGAGATTGAAATTAGCACAGATACCGTTCCATAAGCCAAATATGTAATAGACAAGAGCTACTCCTTGCTCAACGAAGTGGACTCTACACCCCATATTAAACGCCTAAGAATATAGCTGACTAGTAAGAATCTTAAAACCTATGGATTTTTATGTCTCCGAAAGAGAATCAAGCATGTGTACAGCGGCATAAACGCAGCAGTGATAGGATTGGTGAGGTTCGGTGAGCAAATGCAGACCCTTTGAAGTCATATTGCATGGTACCCATTCCATGGGTCTCAACTCTCCAGGTTTAAGGGATTCTTCCTTCAGCTAAAACATGCATGTGGAACCCAGAGTATGATCCACTGTGTGATCGGGAAACGTGTTCAAATGTGTCTCAGTTTTCGTCCCCTGGTACTCGGGTGCAACATTCCAGAGGCTTTACTAACACTCTTCCCACTTGGAGAGTCAGTGCCTTTAACCTCCTGTTTGGCCCAGTTTGCAATTTCTGCGGAAGATGAACAGGAATAGGGAGAACCAATGAGAGACTAGCTGGAGGTGTCTGGACGGGCAAATTTAACTCTCATTTCCCACCAGGAAGAGGAATTAACCAAAGGCTCTGCGTGCCATGCCGGAACAACACTAGGGCCTGAAGCAAGGCTGCGGTGTTGCGGCCAGCTCACAAGAAATCGAGTTGAAGAAAAGAGCTCAGGGGCACTGTAATTCACAAACCTGCAGAGTTATAAATGACAGCTATCGTCCAAAAATATATTGAAGTAAGGCTGCCAAGAGGACTTGAAAGCGGGACAGAATTGCAGGAAACCGATTTCAGGAGGTAGACTGGAATTGCATGTAAAGCATAGGAAAAGCGGCAGAACGTCCACAATGATGCACTTGGCCAAAAATTGCGTATGCGTTTTTTCCTGAATATATTCAGGAGAAAACGCATACGCACTTTTTGGCCAACCAAGCAAGCTTGCAAAGGAAATCTGCACTACAATGAAGTCTCACTGCCCCCAGGTCAAAAGGGCCATCTGAAAACAGTGTAAAATCCAGAAAGACAGGACAGGCCATGGAGAACTGGGAGCCTTGTTATGCTGATGGGCGGGATGTAAATTGCCAACAGCCACTCTAGAGAAGTGTATGGTGTTTCCTGAAACATCTACAAAACAAAGCAACAGAGCCTAGGGCACTTCCACTTATGGTCCTATAGCTTAGGGAAATTAAAATCAAAAAGACACAGCCACCCCAAAGTTTGGGACTGCTCTGTTTACAAGAACCTCATTTACGGTATAAGTTCAATATCACAGAAAGTGAAAAATGGATAAAGAAGTTGTGGTACTTACGTACAATGCAATATCAATCAGCAATGAAATCTATGTCATCAGGCCCATAGCAGCATAATGAGTGGATTCAGGTACGATGATTCTAAGTGAGATAAGTCACAGAAAAAAGAAACATCATTAGATATCACTACTACACGGAATGTAAACTTGGCTACACAGGAACTGAATTACAAAACAGAACAGGGTCACAAATGTAGAAAACCAAATTATGCTTGCTTAAGGGGAAAGGTGAGTTGGGGTGATGCATAAAACCAGAGATTGAAATTAGCACAGGTACCGTTCCATAAGCCAAATATGTAATAGACAAGAGCTACTCCTTGCTAAATGAAGAGGACACAGCACCCAATATTAAACGTCTAAGAATATACCTGACTAGTAAGAATCTTAAAACCTATGGATTTATTTGTCTCCGAAAGAGAATCAAGCGTGTGTACAGTGGCATAAGCGCAGCAGTGATAGGATTGGTGAGGTTCGGTGAGCAAATGCAGAACCTTTGTAGTCATATTGCATGGTACCCATTCCATGGGTCTCAACTCTCCAGGTTTAAGGGATTCTTCCTTCAGCTAAAACATGCATGTGGAACCCAGAGTATGATCCACCGTGTGATCGGGAAACGTGTTCAAATGTGTCAGTTTTCGTCCCCTGGTACTCCGGTGCAACATTCCAGACGCTTTACTAACACTCTCCCCACTTGGAGAGTCAGTGCCTTTAACCTCCTGTTTGGCCCAGTTTGCAATTTCTGCGGAAGATGAACAGGAATAGGGAGAACCAATGAGAGACTAGCTGGAGGTGTCTGGACAGGCAAATTTAACTCTCATTTCCCACCAGGAAGAGGAATTAACCAAAGGCTCAGCGTGCCATGCCGGAACCACACTAGGGCCTGAAGCAATCCTGCGGTGTTGGGGTCAGCTCACAAGAAAGCGAGTTGAAGAAAGAAGCTCATGAGCACTGTAATTCACAAACTTGCAGAGTTATAAATGACAGCTATCGTCCAAAAATATATTGAAGTAAGGCTGCCAAGAGGACTTGAAAGGGGGGCAAAATTGCAGGAAACCGATTTCAGGAGGTAGACTGGAATTGCATGTAAAGCATACGAAAAGAGGCAGAACGTCCACAATGATGCACTTGGCCAAAAAGGGCGTATACGTTTTTTCCTCAATATATTCAGGAGAAAACGCATACGCCCTTTTTGGCCAACCAAGCAAGCTTGCAAAGGAAATCTGCACTACAATGAAGTCTCACTGCCCCCCGGTCAAAAGGGCCATCTGAAAACAGTATAAAATCCAGAAAGGCACGACAGGCCATGGAGAACTGGAAGCCTTGTTATCCTGATGGATGGGATGTAAATTGCCAACAGCCACTCTGGAGAAGTGTATGGTGTTTCCTGAAACATCTAAAAAACAGAGCAACAGAGCCTAGGGCACTTCCACTTATGGTCCTATAGCACAGGGAAATTAAAATCAAAAAGACACAGCCACCCCAAAGTTTGGGACGGCTGTCTTTACAAGAACCTCGTTTACGGTACAAGTACAATATCACAGAAAGTGAAAAATGGATAAAGAAGTTGTGGTACTTACGTACAATGCAATATCACTCAGCAATGAAATCTATGTCATCAGGCCCATAGCAGCATAATGAGTGGATTCAGTTACGATGATTCTAAGTGAAATAAGTCACACAGAAAAAGAAACATCATAAGTTATCACTACTACACGGAATGTAATCTTGGCTACCCAGGAACTGAATTACAAAACAGAACAGGGTCTCAAATGTAGAAAACCAACTTATGCTTGCTTAAGGGGAAAGGTGAATTGGGGTGCTGCATAAAACCAGAGATTGAAATTAGCACAGATACCATTCCATAAGCCAAATATGTAATAGACAAGAGCTACTCCTTGCTCAACCAAGTGGAATCAACACCCCATATTAAACGCCTAAGAATATACCTGCCTAGTAAAAATCTTAAAACCTATGGATTTCTATGTCTCCGAAAGAGTATCAAGCGTGTGTACAGTGGCATAAACGCAGCAGTGATAGGATTGGTGAGGTTCGGTGAGCAAATGCAGACCCTTTGAAGTCATATTTTATGGTACCCATTCCATGGGTCTCAACTCTCCAGGTTTAAGGGATTCTTCCTTCAGCTAAAACATGCATGTGGAACCCAGAGTATGATCCACCGTGTGATCGGGAAACGTGTTCAAATGTGTCTCAGGTTTCGTCCCCTGGTCCTCGTGTGCAACATTCCAAATGCTTTACTAACACTCTACCCACTTGGAGAGTCAGTGCCTTTAACCTCCTGTTTGGGCCAGTTTGCAATTTCTGCAGAAAATGAACAGGAATAGGGAGAACCAATGAGAGACTAGCTGGAGGTGTCTGGACGGGCAAATTTAACTCTCATTTCCCACCAGGAAGAGGAATTAACCAAAGGCTCAGCGTGCCATGCCAGAACCAAACTAGGGCCTGAAGCAATCTTGTGGTATTGCGGCCAGCTCACAAGAAAGCGAGTTGAAGGAAGGAGCTCAGGGGCACTGTAATTCACAAACCTACAGAGTTATAAATGACAGCTATCGTCCAAAAATATATTGAAGTTAGGCTGCCAAGAGGACTTGAATGTGGGGCAGAATTGCAGGAAACCGATTTCAGGAGGTAGACTGGAATTACATGTAAAGAATAGGAAAAGAGGCAGAACGTCCACAATGACGCACTTGGCCAAAAAGGGCGTATGAGTTTTTTCCTGAATATATTCAGGAAAAAACCCATACGCCCTTTTTGGCCAACCAAGCAAGCTTGCAAAGGAAATCTGCGCTACAATGAAGTCTCACTGCCCCCCGGTCAAAAGGGCCATCTGAAAAAAGTGTAAAATCCAGAAAGGCAGGACAGGCCATGGAGAACTGGGAGCCTTGTTATGCTGATGGGCGGGATGTAAATTGCCAACAGCCACTCTGGAGAAGTGTATGGTGTTTCCTGAAACATCTACAAAACAAAGCAACAGAGCCTAGGGCACTTCCACTTATGGTCCTATAGCTTAGGGAAATTAAAATCAAAAAGACACAGCCACCCCATAGTTTGGGACTGCTCTGTTTACAAGAACCTCGTTTACGGTATAAGTTCAATATCACAGAAAGTGAAAAATGGATAAAGAAGTTGTGGTACTTACGTACAATGCAATATCAATCAGCAATGAAATCTATGTCATCAGGCCCATAGCAGCATAATGAGTGGATTCAGGTACGATGATTCTAAGTGAGATAAGTCACAGAAAAAAGAAACATCATTAGATATCACTACTACACGGAATGTAAACTTGGCTACACAGGAACTGAATTACAAAACAGAACAGGGTCACAAATGTAGAAAACCAACTTATGCTTGCTTAAGGGGAAAGGTGAGTTGGGGTGCTGCATAAAACCAGAGATTGAAATTAGCACAGGTACCGTTCCATAAGCCAAATAAGTAATAGACAAGAGCTACTCCTTGCTAAATGAAGAGGACACAGCACCCAATATTAAACGTCTAAGAATATACCTGACTAGTAAGAATCTTAAAACCTATGGATTTATTTGTCTCCGAAAGAGAATCAAGCGTGTGTACAGTGGCATAAGCGCAGCAGTGATAGGATTGGTGAGGTTCGGTGAGCAAATGCAGAACCTTTGTAGTCATATTGCATGGTACCCATTCCATGGGTCTCAACTCTCCAGTTTTAAGGGATTCTTCCTTCAGCTAAAACATGCATGTGGAACCCAGAGTATGATCCACCGTGTGATCGGGAAACGTGTTCAAATGTGTCAGTTTTCGTCCCCTGGTACTCGGGTGCAACATTCCAGACGCTTTACTAACACTCTCCCCACTTGGAGAGTCAGTGCCTTTAACCTCCTGTTTGGCCCAGTTTGCAATTTCTGCGGAAGATGAACAGGAATAGGGAGAACCAATGAGAGACTAGCTGGAGGTGTCTGGACAGGCAAATTTAACTCTCATTTCCCACCAGGAAGAGGAATTAACCAAAGGCTCAGCGTGCCATGCCGGAACCACACTAGGGCCTGAAGCAATCCTGCGGTGTTGCGGCCAGCTCACAAGAAAGCGAGTTGAAGAAAGAAGCTCATGAGCACTGTAATTCACAAACTTGCAGAGTTATAAATGACAGCTATCGTCCAAAAATATATTGAAGTAAGGCTGCCAAGAGGACTTGAAAGGGGGCCAAATTGCAGGAAACCGATTTCAGGAGGTAGACTGGAATTGCATGTAAAGCATACGAAAAGAGGCAGAACGTCCACAATGATGCACTTGGCCAAAAAGGGCGTATGCGTTTTTTCCTCAATATATTCAGGAGAAAACGCATACACACTTTTTGGCCAACCAAGCAAGCTTGCAAAGGAAATCTGCACTACAATGAAGTTTCACTGCCCCCCGGTCAAAAGGGCCATCTGAAAACAGTATAAAATCCAGAAAGGCACGACAGGCCATGGAGAACTGGAAGCCTTGTTATCCTGATGGATGGGATGTAAATTGCCAACAGCCACTCTGGAGAAGTGTATGGTGTTTCCTGAAACATCTAAAAAACAGAGCAACAGAGCCTAGGGCACTTCCACTTATGGTCCTATAGCACAGGGAAATTAAAATCAAAAAGACACAGCCACCCCAAAGTTTGGGACGGCTGTCTTTACAAGAACCTCGTTTACGGTACAAGTTCAATATCACAGAAAGTGAAAAATGGATAAAGAAGTTGTGGTACTTACGTACAATGCAATATCACTCAGCAATGAAATCTATGTCATCAGGCCCATAGCAGCATAATGAGTGGATTCAGTTACGATGATTCTAAGTGAAATAAGTCACACAGAAAAAGAAACATCATAAGTTATCACTACTACACGGAATGTAATCTTGGCTACCCAGGAACTGAATTACAAAACAGAACAGGGTCTCAAATGTAGAAAACCAACTTATGCTTGCTTAAGGGGAAAGGTGAATTGGGGTGCTGCATAAAACCAGAGATTGAAATTAGCACAGATACCATTCCATAAGCCAAATATGTAATAGACAAGAGCTACTCCTTGCTCAACCAAGTGGAATCAACACCCCATATTAAACGCCTAAGAATATACCTGCCTAGTAAAAATCTTAAAACCTATGGATTTCTATGTCTCCGAAAGAGTATCAAGCGTGTGTACAGTGGCATAAACGCAGCAGTGATAGGATTGGTGAGGTTCGGTGAGCAAATGCAGACCCTTTGAAGTCATATTTTATGGTACCCATTCCATGGGTCTCAACTCTCCAGGTTTAAGGGATTCTTCCTTCAGCTAAAACATGCATGTGGAACCCAGAGTATGATCCACCGTATGATCGGGAAACGTGTTCAAATGTGTCTCAGGTTTCGTCCCCTGGTACTCGGGTGCAACATTCCAAATGCTTTACTAACACTTTACCCACTTGGAGAGTCAGTGCCTTTAACCTCATGTTTGGGCCAGTTTGCAATTTCTGCAGAAAATGAACAGGAATAGGGAGAACCAATGAGAGACTAGCTGGAGTTGTCTGGACAGGCAAATTTAACTCTCATTTCCCACCAGGAAGAGGAATTAACCAAAGGCTCAGCGTGCCCTGCCAGAACCAAACTAGGGCCTGAAGCAATCTTGTGGTATTGCGGCCAGCTCACAAGAAAGCGAGTTGAAGGAAGGAGCTCAGGGGCACTGTAATTCACAAACCTACAGAGTTATAAATGACAGCTATCGTCCAAAAATATATTGAAGTTAGGCTGCCAAGAGGACTTGAATGTGGGACAGAATTGCAGGAAACCGATTTCAGGAGGTAGACTGGAATTGCATGTAAAGAATAGGAAAAGAGGCAGAACGTCCACAATGATGCACTTGGCCAAAAAGGGCGTATGGGTTTTTTCCTGAATATATTCAGGAAAAAACGCATACGCCCTTTTTGGCCAACCAAGCAAGCTTGCAAAGCAAATCTGCGCTACAATGAAGTCTCACTGGCCCCCGGTCAAAAGGGCCATCTGAAAAAAGTGTAAAATCCAGAAAGGCAGGACAGGCCATGGAGAACTGGGAGCCTTGTTATGCTGATGGGCGGGATGTAAATTGCCAACAGCCACTCTGGAGAAGTGTATGGTGTTTCCTGAAACATCTACAAAACAAAGCAACAGAGCCTAGGGCACTTCCACTTATGGTCCTATAGCTTAGGGAAATTAAAATCAAAAAGACACAGCCACCCCAAAGTTTGGGATGGCTCTGTTTACAAGTACCTCGTTTACAGTACAAATTCAATGTCACAGAAAGTGAAAAATGGATAAAGAAGTTGTGGTACTTACGTACAATGCAATATCACTCAGCAATGAAATCTATGTCATCAGGCCCATAGCAGCATAATGAGTGGATTCAGGTACGATGATTCTAAGTGAAATAAGTCACACAGAAAAAGAAACATCATATCACTACTACACGGAATGTAAACTTGGCTACACAGGAACTGAATTACAAAACAGAACAGGGTCTCAAATGTAGAAAACCAACTTATGCTTGCTTAAGGGGAAAGGTGAGTTGGGGTGCTGCATAAAACCAGAGATTGAAATTAGCACAGATACCGTTCCATAAGCCAAATATGTAATAGACAAGAGCTACTCCTTGCTCAACGAAGTGGACTCTACACCCCATATTAAACGCCTAAGAATATAGCTGACTAGTAAGAATCTTAAAACCTATGGATTTTTATGTCTCCGAAAGAGAATCAAGCATGTGTACAGCGGCATAAACGCAGCAGTGATAGGATTGGTGAGGTTCGGTGAGCAAATGCAGACCCTTTGAAGTCATATTGCATGGTACCCATTCCATGGGTCTCAACTCTCCAGGTTTAAGGGATTCTTCCTTCAGCTAAAACATGCATGTGGAACCCAGAGTATGATCCACTGTGTGATCGGGAAACGTGTTCAAATGTGTCTCAGTTTTCGTCCCCTGGTACTCGGGTGCAACATTCCAGAGGCTTTACTAACACTCTTCCCACTTGGAGAGTCAGTGCCTTTAACCTCCTGTTTGGCCCAGTTTGCAATTTCTGCGGAAGATGAACAGGAATAGGGAGAACCAATGAGAGACTAGCTGGAGGTGTCTGGACGGGCAAATTTAACTCTCATTTCCCACCAGGAAGAGGAATTAACCAAAGGCTCTGCGTGCCATGCCGGAACAACACTAGGGCCTGAAGCAAGGCTGCGGTGTTGCGGCCAGCTCACAAGAAATCGAGTTGAAGAAAAGAGCTCAGGGGCACTGTAATTCACAAACCTGCAGAGTTATAAATGACAGCTATCGTCCAAAAATATATTGAAGTAAGGCTGCCAAGAGGACTTGAAAGCGGGACAGAATTGCAGGAAACCGATTTCAGGAGGTAGACTGGAATTGCATGTAAAGCATAGGAAAAGCGGCAGAACGTCCACAATGATGCACTTGGCCAAAAATTGCGTATGCGTTTTTTCCTGAATATATTCAGGAGAAAACGCATACGCACTTTTTGGCCAACCAAGCAAGCTTGCAAAGGAAATCTGCACTACAATGAAGTCTCACTGCCCCCAGGTCAAAAGGGCCATCTGAAAACAGTGTAAAATCCAGAAAGACAGGACAGGCCATGGAGAACTGGGAGCCTTGTTATGCTGATGGGCGGGATGTAAATTGCCAACAGCCACTCTAGAGAAGTGTATGGTGTTTCCTGAAACATCTACAAAACAAAGCAACAGAGCCTAGGGCACTTCCACTTATGGTCCTATAGCTTAGGGAAATTAAAATCAAAAAGACACAGCCACCCCAAAGTTTGGGACTGCTCTGTTTACAAGAACCTCATTTACGGTATAAGTTCAATATCACAGAAAGTGAAAAATGGATAAAGAAGTTGTGGTACTTACGTACAATGCAATATCAATCAGCAATGAAATCTATGTCATCAGGCCCATAGCAGCATAATGAGTGGATTCAGGTACGATGATTCTAAGTGAGATAAGTCACAGAAAAAAGAAACATCATTAGATATCACTACTACACGGAATGTAAACTTGGCTACACAGGAACTGAATTACAAAACAGAACAGGGTCACAAATGTAGAAAACCAAATTATGCTTGCTTAAGGGGAAAGGTGAGTTGGGGTGATGCATAAAACCAGAGATTGAAATTAGCACAGGTACCGTTCCATAAGCCAAATATGTAATAGACAAGAGCTACTCCTTGCTAAATGAAGAGGACACAGCACCCAATATTAAACGTCTAAGAATATACCTGACTAGTAAGAATCTTAAAACCTATGGATTTATTTGTCTCCGAAAGAGAATCAAGCGTGTGTACAGTGGCATAAGCGCAGCAGTGATAGGATTGGTGAGGTTCGGTGAGCAAATGCAGAACCTTTGTAGTCATATTGCATGGTACCCATTCCATGGGTCTCAACTCTCCAGGTTTAAGGGATTCTTCCTTCAGCTAAAACATGCATGTGGAACCCAGAGTATGATCCACCGTGTGATCGGGAAACGTGTTCAAATGTGTCAGTTTTCGTCCCCTGGTACTCCGGTGCAACATTCCAGACGCTTTACTAACACTCTCCCCACTTGGAGAGTCAGTGCCTTTAACCTCCTGTTTGGCCCAGTTTGCAATTTCTGCGGAAGATGAACAGGAATAGGGAGAACCAATGAGAGACTAGCTGGAGGTGTCTGGACAGGCAAATTTAACTCTCATTTCCCACCAGGAAGAGGAATTAACCAAAGGCTCAGCGTGCCATGCCGGAACCACACTAGGGCCTGAAGCAATCCTGCGGTGTTGGGGTCAGCTCACAAGAAAGCGAGTTGAAGAAAGAAGCTCATGAGCACTGTAATTCACAAACTTGCAGAGTTATAAATGACAGCTATCGTCCAAAAATATATTGAAGTAAGGCTGCCAAGAGGACTTGAAAGGGGGGCAAAATTGCAGGAAACCGATTTCAGGAGGTAGACTGGAATTGCATGTAAAGCATACGAAAAGAGGCAGAACGTCCACAATGATGCACTTGGCCAAAAAGGGCGTATACGTTTTTTCCTCAATATATTCAGGAGAAAACGCATACGCCCTTTTTGGCCAACCAAGCAAGCTTGCAAAGGAAATCTGCACTACAATGAAGTCTCACTGCCCCCCGGTCAAAAGGGCCATCTGAAAACAGTATAAAATCCAGAAAGGCACGACAGGCCATGGAGAACTGGAAGCCTTGTTATCCTGATGGATGGGATGTAAATTGCCAACAGCCACTCTGGAGAAGTGTATGGTGTTTCCTGAAACATCTAAAAAACAGAGCAACAGAGCCTAGGGCACTTCCACTTATGGTCCTATAGCACAGGGAAATTAAAATCAAAAAGACACAGCCACCCCAAAGTTTGGGACGGCTGTCTTTACAAGAACCTCGTTTACGGTACAAGTACAATATCACAGAAAGTGAAAAATGGATAAAGAAGTTGTGGTACTTACGTACAATGCAATATCACTCAGCAATGAAATCTATGTCATCAGGCCCATAGCAGCATAATGAGTGGATTCAGTTACGATGATTCTAAGTGAAATAAGTCACACAGAAAAAGAAACATCATAAGTTATCACTACTACACGGAATGTAATCTTGGCTACCCAGGAACTGAATTACAAAACAGAACAGGGTCTCAAATGTAGAAAACCAACTTATGCTTGCTTAAGGGGAAAGGTGAATTGGGGTGCTGCATAAAACCAGAGATTGAAATTAGCACAGATACCATTCCATAAGCCAAATATGTAATAGACAAGAGCTACTCCTTGCTCAACCAAGTGGAATCAACACCCCATATTAAACGCCTAAGAATATACCTGCCTAGTAAAAATCTTAAAACCTATGGATTTCTATGTCTCCGAAAGAGTATCAAGCGTGTGTACAGTGGCATAAACGCAGCAGTGATAGGATTGGTGAGGTTCGGTGAGCAAATGCAGACCCTTTGAAGTCATATTTTATGGTACCCATTCCATGGGTCTCAACTCTCCAGGTTTAAGGGATTCTTCCTTCAGCTAAAACATGCATGTGGAACCCAGAGTATGATCCACCGTGTGATCGGGAAACGTGTTCAAATGTGTCTCAGGTTTCGTCCCCTGGTCCTCGGGTGCAACATTCCAAATGCTTTACTAACACTCTACCCACTTGGAGAGTCAGTGCCTTTAACCTCCTGTTTGGGCCAGTTTGCAATTTCTGCAGAAAATGAACAGGAATAGGGAGAACCAATGAGAGACTAGCTGGAGGTGTCTGGACGGGCAAATTTAACTCTCATTTCCCACCAGGAAGAGGAATTAACCAAAGGCTCAGCGTGCCATGCCAGAACCAAACTAGGGCCTGAAGCAATCTTGTGGTATTGCGGCCAGCTCACAAGAAAGCGAGTTGAAGGAAGGAGCTCAGGGGCACTGTAATTCACAAACCTACAGAGTTATAAATGACAGCTATCGTCCAAAAATATATTGAAGTTAGGCTGCCAAGAGGACTTGAATGTGGGGCAGAATTGCAGGAAACCGATTTCAGGAGGTAGACTGGAATTGCATGTAAAGAATAGGAAAAGAGGCAGAACGTCCACAATGACGCACTTGGCCAAAAAGGGCGTATGAGTTTTTTCCTGAATATATTCAGGAAAAAACCCATACGCCCTTTTTGGCCAACCAAGCAAGCTTGCAAAGGAAATCTGCGCTACAATGAAGTCTCACTGCCCCCCGGTCAAAAGGGCCATCTGAAAAAAGTGTAAAATCCAGAAAGGCAGGACAGGCCATGGAGAACTGGGAGCCTTGTTATGCTGATGGGCGGGATGTAAATTGCCAACAGCCACTCTGGAGAAGTGTATGGTGTTTCCTGAAACATCTACAAAACAAAGCAACAGAGCCTAGGGCACTTCCACTTATGGTCCTATAGCTTAGGGAAATTAAAATCAAAAAGACACAGCCACCCCATAGTTTGGGACTGCTCTGTTTACAAGAACCTCGTTTACGGTATAAGTTCAATATCACAGAAAGTGAAAAATGGATAAAGAAGTTGTGGTACTTACGTACAATGCAATATCAATCAGCAATGAAATCTATGTCATCAGGCCCATAGCAGCATAATGAGTGGATTCAGGTACGATGATTCTAAGTGAGATAAGTCACAGAAAAAAGAAACATCATAAGATATCACTACTACACGGAATGTAAACTTGGCTACACAGGAACTGAATTACAAAACAGAACAGGGTCACAAATGTAGAAAACCAACTTATGCTTGCTTAAGGGGAAAGGTGAGTTGGGGTGCTGCATAAAACCAGAGATTGAAATTAGCACAGGTACCGTTCCATAAGCCAAATATGTAATAGACAAGAGCTACTCCTTGCTAAATGAAGAGGACACAGCGCCCAATATTAAACGTCTAAGAATATACCTGACTAGTAAGAATCTTAAAACCTATGGATTTATTTGTCTCCAAAAGAGAATCAAGCGTGTGTACAGTGGCATAAGCGCAGCAGTGATAGGATTGGTGAGGTTCGGTGAGCAAATGCAGAACCTTTGTAGTCATATTGCATGGTACCCATTCCATGGGTCTCAACTCTCCAGGTTTAAGGGATTCTTCCTTCAGCTAAAACATGCATGTGGAACCCAGAGTATGATCCACCGTGTGATCGGGAAACGTGTTCAAATGTGTCAGTTTTCGTCCCCTGGTACTCGGGTGCAACATTCCAGACGCTTTACTAACACTCTCCCCACTTGGAGAGTCAGTGCCTTTAACCTCCTGTTTGGCCCAGTTTGCAATTTCTGCGGAAGATGAACAGGAATAGGGAGAACCAATGAGAGACTAGCTGGAGGTGTCTGGACAGGCAAATTTAACTCTCATTTCCCACCAGGAAGAGGAATTAACCAAAGGCTCAGCGTGCCATGCCGGAACCACACTAGGGCCTGAAGCAATCCTGCGGTGTTGCGGCCAGCTCACAAGAAAGCGAGTTGAAGAAAGAAGCTCATGGGCACTGTAATTCACAAACTTGCAGAGTTATAAATGACAGCTATCGTCCAAAAATATATTGAAGTAAGGCTGCCAAGAGGACTTGAAAGGGGGGCAAAATTGCAGGAAACCGATTTCAGGAGGTAGACTGGAATTGCATGTAAAGCATACGAAAAGAGGCAGAACGTCCACAATGATGCACTTGGCCAAAAAGGGCGTATGCGTTTTTTCCTCAATATATGCAGGAGAAAACGCATACGCCCTTTTTGGCCAACCAAGCAAGCTTGCAAAGGAAATGTGCACTACAATGAAGTTTCACTGCCCCCCGGTCAAAAGGGCCATCTGAAAACAGTATAAAATCCAGAAAGGCACGACAGGCCATGGAGAACTGGAAGCCTTGTTATCCTGATGGATGGGATGTAAATTGCCAACAGCCACTCTGGAGAAGTGTATGGTGTTTCCTGAAACATCTAAAAAACAGAGCAACAGAGCCTAGGGCACTTCCACTTATGGTCCTATAGCACAGGGAAATTAAAATCAAAAAGACACAGCCACCCCAAAGTTTGGGATGGCTGTCTTTACAAGAACCTCGTTTACGGTACAAGTACAATATCACAGAAAGTGAAAAATGGATAAAGAAGTTGTGGTACTTACGTACAATGCAATATCACTCAGCAATGAAATCTATGTCATCAGGCCCATAGCAGCATAATGAGTGGATTCAGTTACGATGATTCTAAGTGAAATAAGTCACACAGAAAAAGAAACATCATAAGTTATCACTACTACACGGAATGTAATCTTGGCTACCCAGGAACTGAATTACAAAACAGAACAGGGTCTCAAATGTAGAAAACCAACTTATGCTTGCTTAAGGGGAAAGGTGAATTGGGGTGCTGCATAAAACCAGAGATTGAAATTAGCACAGATACCATTCCATAAGCCAAATATGTAATAGACAAGAGCTACTCCTTGCTCAACCAAGTGGAATCAACACCCCATATTAAACGCCTAAGAATATACCTGCCTAGTAAAAATCTTAAAACCTATGGATTTCTATGTCTCCGAAAGAGTATCAAGCGTGTGTACAGTGGCATAAACGCAGCAGTGATAGGATTGGTGAGGTTCGGTGAGCAAATGCAGACCCTTTGAAGTCATATTTTATGGTACCCATTCCATGGGTCTCAACTCTCCAGGTTTAAGGGATTCTTCCTTCAGCTAAAACATGCATGTGGAACCCAGAGTATGATCCACCGTGTGATCGGGAAACGTGTTCAAATGTGTCTCAGGTTTCGTCCCCTGGTCCTCGGGTGCAACATTCCAAATGCTTTACTAACACTCTACCCACTTGGAGAGTCAGTGCCTTTAACCTCCTGTTTGGGCCAGTTTGCAATTTCTGCAGAAAATGAACAGGAATAGGGAGAACCAATGAGAGACTAGCTGGAGGTGTCTGGACGGGCAAATTTAACTCTCATTTCCCACCAGGAAGAGGAATTAACCAAAGGCTCAGCGTGCCATGCCAGAACCAAACTAGGGCCTGAAGCAATCTTGTGGTATTGCGGCCAGCTCACAAGAAAGCGAGTTGAAGGAAGGAGCTCAGGGGCACTGTAATTCACAAACCTACAGAGTTATAAATGACAGCTATCGTCCAAAAATATATTGAAGTTAGGCTGCCAAGAGGACTTGAATGTGGGGCAGAATTGCAGGAAACCGATTTCAGGAGGTAGACTGGAATTGCATGTAAAGAATAGGAAAAGAGGCAGAACGTCCACAATGACGCACTTGGCCAAAAAGGGCGTATGAGTTTTTTCCTGAATATATTCAGGAAAAAACCCATACGCCCTTTTTGGCCAACCAAGCAAGCTTGCAAAGGAAATCTGCGCTACAATGAAGTCTCACTGCCCCCCGGTCAAAAGGGCCATCTGAAAAAAGTGTAAAATCCAGAAAGGCAGGACAGGCCATGGAGAACTGGGAGCCTTGTTATGCTGATGGGCGGGATGTAAATTGCCAACAGCCACTCTGGAGAAGTGTATGGTGTTTCCTGAAACATCTACAAAACAAAGCAACAGAGCCTAGGGCACTTCCACTTATGGTCCTATAGCTTAGGGAAATTAAAATCAAAAAGACACAGCCACCCCATAGTTTGGGACTGCTCTGTTTACAAGAACCTCGTTTACGGTATAAGTTCAATATCACAGAAAGTGAAAAATGGATAAAGAAGTTGTGGTACTTACGTACAATGCAATATCAATCAGCAATGAAATCTATGTCATCAGGCCCATAGCAGCATAATGAGTGGATTCAGGTACGATGATTCTAAGTGAGATAAGTCACAGAAAAAAGAAACATCATAAGATATCACTACTACACGGAATGTAAACTTGGCTACACAGGAACTGAATTACAAAACAGAACAGGGTCACAAATGTAGAAAACCAACTTATGCTTGCTTAAGGGGAAAGGTGAGTTGGGGTGCTGCATAAAACCAGAGATTGAAATTAGCACAGGTACCGTTCCATAAGCCAAATATGTAATAGACAAGAGCTACTCCTTGCTAAATGAAGAGGACACAGCGCCCAATATTAAACGTCTAAGAATATACCTGACTAGTAAGAATCTTAAAACCTATGGATTTATTTGTCTCCAAAAGAGAATCAAGCGTCTGTACAGTGGCATAAGCGCAGCAGTGATAGGATTGGTGAGGTTCGGTGAGCAAATGCAGAACCTTTGTAGTCATATTGCATGGTACCCATTCCATGGGTCTCAACTCTCCAGGTTTAAGGGATTCTTCCTTCAGCTAAAACATGCATGTGGAACCCAGAGTATGATCCACCGTGTGATCGGGAAACGTGTTCAAATGTGTCAGTTTTCGTCCCCTGGTACTCGGGTGCAACATTCCAGACGCTTTACTAACACTCTCCCCACTTGGAGAGTCAGTGCCTTTAACCTCCTGTTTGGCCCAGTTTGCAATTTCTGCGGAAGATGAACAGGAATAGGGAGAACCAATGAGAGACTAGCTGGAGGTGTCTGGACAGGCAAATTTAACTCTCATTTCCCACCAGGAAGAGGAATTAACCAAAGTCTCAGCGTGCCATGCCGGAACCACACTAGGGCCTGAAGCAATCCTGCGGTGTTGCGGCCAGCTCACAAGAAAGCGAGTTGAAGAAAGAAGCTCATGGGCACTGTAATTCACAAACTTGCAGAGTTATAAATGACAGCTATCGTCCAAAAATATATTGAAGTAAGGCTGCCAAGAGGACTTGAAAGGGGGGCAAAATTGCAGGAAACCGATTTCAGGAGGTAGACTGGAATTGCATGTAAAGCATACGAAAAGAGGCAGAACGTCCACAATGATGCACTTGGCCAAAAAGGGCGTATGCGTTTTTTCCTCAATATATTCAGGAGAAAACCCATACGCACTTTTTGGCCAACCAAGCAAGCTTGCATAGGACATCTGCACTACAATGAAGTTTCACTGCCCCCCGGTCAAAAGGGCCATCTGAAAAAAGTATAAAATCCAGAAAGGCACGACAGGCCATGGAGAACTGGAAGCCTTGTTATCCTGATGGATGGGATGTAAATTGCCAACAGCCACTCTGGAGAAGTGTATGGTGTTTCCTGAAACATCTAAAAAACAGAGCAACAGAGCCTAGGGCACTTCCACTTATGGTCCTATAGCACAGGGAAATTAAAATCAAAAAGACACAGCCACCCCAAAGTTTGGGACGGCTGTCTTTACAAGAACCTCGTTTACGGTACAAGTACAATATCACAGAAAGTGAAAAATGGATAAAGAAGTTGTGGTACTTACGTACAATGCAATATCACTCAGCAATGAAATCTATGTCATCAGGCCCATAGCAGCATAATGAGTGGATTCAGTTACGATGATTCTAAGTGAAATAAGTCACACAGAAAAAGAAACATCATAAGTTATCACTACTACACGGAATGTAATCTTGGCTACCCAGGAACTGAATTACAAAACAGAACAGGGTCTCAAATGTAGAAAACCAACTTATGCTTGCTTAAGGGGAAAGGTGAATTGGGGTGCTGCATAAAACCAGAGATTGAAATTAGCACAGATACCATTCCATAAGCCAAATATGTAATAGACAAGAGCTACTCCTTGCTCAACCAAGTGGAATCAACACCCCATATTAAACGCCTAAGAATATACCTGCCTAGTAAAAATCTTAAAACCTATGGATTTCTATGTCTCCGAAAGAGTATCAAGCGTGTGTACAGTGGCATAAACGCAGCAGTGATAGGATTGGTGAGGTTCGGTGAGCAAATGCAGACCCTTTGAAGTCATATTTTATGGTACCCATTCCATGGGTCTCAACTCTCCAGGTTTAAGGGATTCTTCCTTCAGCTAAAACATGCATGTGGAACCCAGAGTATGATCCACCGTGTGATCGGGAAACGTGTTCAAATGTGTCTCAGTTTTCGTCCCCGGGTACTCGGGTGCAACATTCCAGACGCTTTACTAACACTCTACCCACTTGGAGAGTCAGTGCCTTTAACCTCCTGTTTGGGCCAGTTTGCAATTTCTGCAGAAAATGAACAGGAATAGGGAGAACCAATGAGAGACTAGCTGGAGGTGTCTGGACGGGCAAATTTAACTCTCATTTCCCACCAGGAAGAGGAATTAACCAAAGGCTCAGCGTGCCATGCCAGAACCAAACTAGGGCCTGAAGCAATCTTGTGGTATTGCGGCCAGCTCACAAGAAAGCGAGTTGAAGGAAGGAGCTCAGGGGCACTGTAATTCACAAACCTACAGAGTTATAAATGACAGCTATCGTCCAAAAATATATTGAAGTTAGGCTGCCAAGAGGACTTGAATGTGGGGCAGAATTGCAGGAAACCGATTTCAGGAGGTAGACTGGAATTGCATGTAAAGAATAGGAAAAGAGGCAGAACGTCCACAATGATGCACTTGGCCAAAAAGGGCGTATGGGTTTTTTCCTGAATATATTCAGGAAAAAACCCATACGCCCTTTTTGGCCAACCAAGCAAGCTTGCAAAGGAAATCTGCGCTACAATGAAGTCTCACTGCCCCCCGGTCAAAAGGGCCATCTGAAAAAAGTGTAAAATCCAGAAAGGCAGGACAGGCCATGGAGACGTGGGAGCCTTGTTATGCTGATGGGCGGGATGTAAATTGCCATCAGCCACTCTGGAGAAGTGTATGGTGTTTCCTGAAACATCTAAAAAACAAAGCAACAGAGCCTAGGGCACTTCCACTTATGGTCCTATAGCACAGGGAAATTAAAATCAAAAAGACACAGCCACCCCAAAGTTTGGGACTGCTCTGTTTACAAGAACCTCGTTTACGGTATAAGTTCAATATCACAGAAAGTGAAAAATGGATAAAGAAGTTGTGGTACTTACATACAATGCAATATCAATCAGCAATGAAATCTATGTCATCAGGCCCATAGCAGCATAATGAGTGGATTCAGGTACGATGATTCTAAGTGAGATAAGTCACAGAAAAAAGAAACATCATAAGATATCACTACTACACGGAATGTAAACTTGGCTACACAGGAACTGAATTACAAAACAGAACAGGGTCACAAATGTAGAAAACCAACTTATGCTTGCTTAAGGGGAAAGGTGAGTTGGGGTGCTGCATAAAACCAGAGATTGAAATTAGCACAGGTACCGTTCCATAAGCCAAATAAGTAATAGACAAGAGCTACTCCTTGCTAAATGAAGAGGACACAGCGCCCAATATTAAACGTCTAAGAATATACCTGACTAGTAAGAATCTTAAAACCTATGGATTTATTTGTCTCCGAAAGAGAATCAAGCGTGTGTACAGTGGCATAAGCGCAGCAGTGATAGGATTGGTGAGGTTCGGTGAGCAAATGCAGAACCTTTGTAGTCATATTGCATGGTACCCATTCCATGGGTCTCAACTCTCCAGGTTTAAGGGATTCTTCCTTCAGCTAAAACATGCATGTGGAACCCAGAGTATGATCCACCGTGTGATCGGGAAACGTGTTCAAATGTGTCAGTTTTCGTCCCCTGGTACTCGGGTGCAACATTCCAGACGCTTTACTAACACTCTCCCCACTTGGAGAGTCAGTGCCTTTAACCTCCTGTTTGGCCCAGTTTGCAATTTCTGCGGAAGATGAACAGGAATAGGGAGAACCAATGAGAGACTAGCTGGAGGTGTCTGGACAGGCAAATTTAACTCTCATTTCCCACCAGGAAGAGGAATTAACCAAAGTCTCAGCGTGCCATGCCGGAACCACACTAGGGCCTGAAGCAATCCTGCGGTGTTGCAGCCAGCTCACAAGAAAGCGAGTTGAAGAAAGAAGCTCATGGGCACTGTAATTCACAAACTTGCAGAGTTATAAATGACAGCTATCGTCCAAAAATATATTGAAGTAAGGCTGCCAAGAGGACTTGAAAGGGGGGCAAAATTGCAGGAAACCGATTTCAGGAGGTAGACTGGAATTGCATGTAAAGCATACGAAAAGAGGCAGAACGTCCACAATGATGCACTTGGCCAAAAAGGGCGTATGCGTTTTTTCCTCAATATATTCAGGAGAAAACCCATACGCCCTTTTTGGCCAACCAAGCAAGCTTGCAAAGGAAATCTGCACTACAATGAAGTTTCACTGCCTCCCGGTCAAAAGGGCCATCTGAAAAAAGTATAAAATCCAGAAAGGCACGACAGGCCATGGAGAACTGGAAGCCTTGTTATCCTGATGGATGGGATGTAAATTGCCAACAGCCACTCTGGAGAAGTGTATGGTGTTTCCTGAAACATCTAAAAAACAGAGCAACAGAGCCTAGGGCACTTCCACTTATGGTCCTATAGCACAGGGAAATTAAAATCAAAAAGACACAGCCACCCCAAAGTTTGGGACGGCTGTCTTTACAAGAACCTCATTTACGGTACAAGTTCAATATCACAGAAAGTGAAAAATGGATAAAGAAGTTGTGGTACTTACGTACAATGCAATATCACTCAGCAATGAAATCTATGTCATCAGGCCCATAGCAGCATAATGAGTGGATTCAGTTACGATGATTCTAAGAGAAATAAGTCACACAGAAAAAGAAACATCATAAGTTATCACTACTACATGGAATGTAATCTTGGCTACCCAGGAACTGAATTACAAAACAGAACAGGGTCTCAAATGTAGAAAACCAACTTATGCTTGCTTAAGGGGAAAGGTGAATTGGGGTGCTGCATAAAACCAGAGATTGAAATTAGCACAGATACCATTCCATAAGCCAAATATGTAATAGACAAGAGCTACTCCTTGCTCAACCAAGTGGAATCAACACCCCATATTAAACGCCTAAGAATATACCTGCCTAGTAAAAATCTTAAAACCTATGGATTTCTATGTCTCCGAAAGAGTATCAAGCGTGTGTACAGTGGCATAAACGCAGCAGTGATAGGATTGGTGAGGTTCGGTGAGCAAATGCAGACCCTTTGAAGTCATATTTTATGGTACCCATTCCATGGGTCTCAACTCTCCAGGTTTAAGGGATTCTTCCTTCAGCTAAAACATGCATGTGGAACCCAGAGTATGATCCACCGTGTGATCGGGAAACGTGTTCAAATGTGTCTCAGGTTTCGTCCCCTGGTACTCGGGTGCAACATTCCAAATGCTTTACTAACACTCTACCCACTTGGAGAGTCAGTGCCTTTAACCTCCTGTTTGGGCCAGTTTGCAATTTCTGCAGAAAATGAACAGGAATAGGGAGAACCAATGAGAGACTAGCTGGAGTTGTCTGGACAGGCAAATTTAACTCTCATTTCCCACCAGGAAGAGGAATTAACCAAAGGCTCAGCGTGCCCTGCCAGAAACACACTAGGGCCTGAAGAAATCTTGTGGTATTGCGGCCAGCTCACAAGAAAGCGAGTTGAAGGAAGGAGCTCAGGGGCACTGTAATTCACAAACCTACAGAGTTATAAATGACAGCTATCGTCCAAAAATATATTGAAGTTAGGCTGCCAAGAGGACTTGAATGTGGGGCAGAATTGCAGGAAACCGATTTCAGGAGGTAGACTGGAATTGCATGTAAAGAATAGGAAAAGAGGCAGAACGTCCACAATGATGCACTTGGCCAAAAAGGGCGTATGGGTTTTTTCCTGAATATATTCAGGAAAAAACCCATACGCCCTTTTTGGCCAACCAAGCAAGCTTGCAAAGGAAATCTGCGCTACAATGAAGTCTCACAGCCCCCCGGTCAAAAGGGACATCTGAAAAAAGTGTAAAATCCAGAAAGGCAGGACAGGCCATGGAGAACTGGGAGCCTTGTTATGCTGATGGGCGGGATGTAAATTGCCAACAGCCACTCTGGAGAAGTGTATGGTGTTTCCTGAAACATCTACAAAACAAAGCAACAGAGCCTAGGGCACTTCCACTTATGGTCCTATAGCTTAGGGAAATTAAAATCAAAAAGACACAGCCACCCCAAAGTTTGGGACTGCTCTGTTTACAAGAACCTCATTTACGGTATAAGTTCAATATCACAGAAAGTGAAAAATGGATAAAGAAGTTGTGGTACTTACGTACAATGCAATATCAATCAGCAATGAAATCTATGTCATCAGGCCCATAGCAGCATAATGAGTGGATTCAGGTACGATGATTCTAAGTGAGATAAGTCACAGAAAAAAGAAACATCATAAGATATCACTACTACACGGAATGTAAACTTGGCTACACAGGAACTGAATTACAAAACAGAACAGGGTCACAAATGTAGAAAACCAACTTATGCTTGCTTAAGGGGAAAGGTGAGTTGGGGTGCTGCATAAAACCAGAGATTGAAATTAGCACAGGTACCGTTCCATAAGCCAAATATGTAATAGACAAGAGCTACTCCTTGCTAAATGAAGAGGACACAGCGCCCAATATTAAACGTCTAAGAATATACCTGACTAGTAAGAATCTTAAAACCTATGGATTTATTTGTCTCCGAAAGAGAATCAAGTGTGTGTACAGTGGCATAAGCGCAGCAGTGATAGGATTGGTGAGGTTCGGTGAGCAAATGCAGAACCTTTGTAGTCATATTGCATGGTACCCATTCCATGGGTCTCAACTCTCCAGGTTTAAGGGATTCTTCCTTCAGCTAAAACATGCATGTGGAACCCAGAGTATGATCCACCGTGTGATCGGGAAACGTGTTCAAATGTGTCAGTTTTCGTCCCCTGGTACTCGGGTGCAACATTCCAGACGCTTTACTAACACTCTCCCCACTTGGAGAGTCAGTGCCTTTAACCTCCTGTTTGGCCCAGTTTGCAATTTCTGCGGAAGATGAACAGGAATAGGGAGAACCAATGAGAGACTAGCTGGAGGTGTCTGGACAGGCAAATTTAACTCTCATTTCCCACCAGGAAGAGGAATTAACCAAAGTCTCAGCGTGCCATGCCGGAACCACACTAGGGCCTGAAGCAATCCTGCGGTGTTGCGGCCAGCTCACAAGAAAGCGAGTTGAAGAAAGAAGCTCATGGGCACTGTAATTCACAAACTTGCAGAGTTATAAATGACAGCTATCGTCCAAAAATATATTGAAGTAAGGCTGCCAAGAGGACTTGAAAGGGGGGCAAAATTGCAGGAAACCGATTTCAGGAGGTAGACTGGAATTGCATGTAAAGCATACGAAAAGAGGCAGAACGTCCACAATGATGCACTTGGCCAAAAAGGGCGTATGCGTTTTTTCCTCAATATATTCAGGAGAAAACCCATACGCACTTTTTGGCCAACCAAGCAAGCTTGCATAGGAAATCTGCACTACAATGAAGTTTCACTGCCCCCCAGTCAAAAGGGCCATCTGAAAACAGTATAAAATCCAGAAAGGCACGACAGGCCATGGAGAACTGGAAGCCTTGTTATCCTGATGGATGGGATGTAAATTGCCAACAGCCACTCTGGAGAAGTGTATGGTGTTTCCTGAAACATCTAAAAAACAGAGCAACAGAGCCTAGGGCACTTCCACTTATGGTCCTATAGCACAGGGAAATTAAAATCAAAAAGACACAGCCACCCCAAAGTTTGGGACGGCTGTCTTTACAAGAACCTCGTTTACGGTACAAGTACAATATCACAGAAAGTGAAAAATGGATAAAGAAGTTGTGGTACTTACGTACAATGCAATATCACTCAGCAATGAAATCTATGTCATCAGGCCCATAGCAGCATAATGAGTGGATTCAGTTACGATGATTCTAAGTGAAATAAGTCACACAGAAAAAGAAACATCATAAGTTATCACTACTACACGGAATGTAAACTTGGCTACCCAGGAACTGAATTACAAAACAGAACAGGGTCTCAAATGTAGAAAACCAACTTATGCTTGCTTAAGGGGAAAGGTGAATTGGGGTGCTGCATAAAACCAGAGATTGAAATTAGCACAGATACCATTCCATAAGCCAAATATGTAATAGACAAGAGCTACTCCTTGCTCAACCAAGTGGAATCAACACCCCATATTAAACGCCTAAGAATATACCTGCCTAGTAAAAATCTTAAAACCTATGGATTTCTATGTCTCCGAAAGAGTATCAAGCGTGTGTACAGTGGCATAAACGCAGCAGTGATAGGATTGGTGAGGTTCGGTGAGCAAATGCAGACCCTTTGAAGTCATATTTTATGGTACCCATTCCATGGGTCTCAACTCTCCAGGTTTAAGGGATTCTTCCTTCAGCTAAAACATGCATGTGGAACCCAGAGTATGATCCACCGTGTGATCGGGAAACGTGTTCAAATGTGTCTCAGGTTTCGTCCCCTGGTACTCGGGTGCAACATTCCAAATGCTTTACTAACACTCTACCCACTTGGAGAGTCAGTGCCTTTAACCTCCTGTTTGGGCCAGTTTGCAATTTCTGCAGAAAATGAACAGGAATAGGGAGAACCAATGAGAGACTAGCTGGAGTTGTCTGGACAGGCAAATTTAACTCTCATTTCCCACCAGGAAGAGGAATTAACCAAAGGCTCAGCGTGCCATGCCAGAACCAAACTAGGGCCTGAAGCAATCTTGTGGTATTGCGGCCAGCTCACAAGAAAGCGAGTTGAAGGAAGGAGCTCAGGGGCACTGTAATTCACAAACCTACAGAGTTATAAATGACAGCTATCGTCCAAAAATATATTGAAGTTAGGCTGCCAAGAGGACTTGAATGTGGGGCAGAATTGCAGGAAACCGATTTCAGGAGGTAGACTGGAATTGCATGTAAAGAATAGGAAAAGAGGCAGAACGTCCACAATGATGCACTTGGCCAAAAAGGGCGTATGGGTTTTTTCCTGAATATATTCAGGAAAAAACCCATACGCCCTTTTTGGCAAACCAAGCAAGCTTGCAAAGGAAATCTGCGCTACAATGAAGTCTCACTGCCCCCCGGTCAAAAGGGCCATCTGAAAAAAGTGTAAAATCCAGAAAGGCAGGACAGGCCATGGAGAACTGGGAGCCTTGTTATGCTGATGGGCGGGATGTAAATTGCCAACAGCCACTCTGGAGAAGTGTATGGTGTTTCCTGAAACATCTACAAAACAAAGCAACAGAGCCTAGGGCACTTCCACTTATGGTCCTATAGCTTAGGGAAATTAAAATAAAAAAGACACAGCCACCCCAAAGTTTGGGACTGCTCTGTTTACAAGAACCTCGTTTACGGTATAAGTTCAATATCACAGAAAGTGAAAAATGGATAAAGAAGTTGTGGTACTTACGTACAATGCAATATCAATCAGCAATGAAATCTATGTCATCAGGCCCATAGCAGCATAATGAGTGGATTCAGGTACGATGATTCTAAGTGAGATAAGTCACAGAAAAAAGAAACATCATAAGATATCACTACTACACGGAATGTAAACTTGGCTACACAGGAACTGAATTACAAAACAGAACAGGGTCACAAATGTAGAAAACCAACTTATGCTTGCTTAAGGGGAAAGGTGAGTTGGGGTGCTGCATAAAACCAGAGATTGAAATTAGCACAGGTACCGTTCCATAAGCCAAATATGTAATAGACAAGAGCTACTCCTTGCTAAATGAAGAGGACACAGCACCCAATATTAAACGTCTAAGAATATACCTGACTAGTAAGAATCTTAAAACCTATGGATTTATTTGTCTCCGAAAGAGAATCAAGCGTGTGTACAGTGGCATACGCGCAGCAGTGATAGGATTGGTGAGGTTCGGTGAGCAAATGCAGAACCTTTGTAGTCATATTGCATGGTACCCATTCCATGGGTCTCAACTCTCCAGGTTTAAGGGATTCTTCCTTCAGCTAAAACATGCATGTGGAACCCAGAGTATGATCCACCGTGTGATCGGGAAACGTGTACAAATGTGTCAGTTTTCGTCCCCTGGTACTCGGGTGCAACATTCCAGACGCTTTACTAACACTCTCCCCACTTGGAGAGTCAGTGCCTTTAACCTCCTGTTTGGCCCAGTTTGCAATTTCTGCGGAAGATGAACAGGAATAGGGAGAACCAATGAGAGACTAGCTGGAGGTGTCTGGACAGGCAAATTTAACTCTCATTTCCCACCAGGAAGAGGAATTAACCAAAGTCTCAGCGTGCCATGCCGGAACCACACTAGGGCCTGAAGCAATCCTGCGGTGTTGCGGCCAGCTCACAAGAAAGCGAGTTGAAGAAAGAAGCTCATGGGCACTGTAATTCACAAACTTGCAGAGTTATAAATGACAGCTATCGTCCAAAAATATATTGAAGTAAGGCTGCCAAGAGGACTTGAAAGGGGGGCAAAATTGCAGGAAACCGATTTCAGGAGGTAGACTGGAATTGCATGTAAAGCATACGAAAAGAGGCAGAACGTCCACAATGATGCACTTGGCCAAAAAGGGCGTATGCGTTTTTTCCTCAATATATTCAGGAGAAAACACATACGCCCTTATTGGCCAACCAAGCAAGCTTGCATAGAAAATCTGCACTACAATGAAGTTTCACTGCCCCCCGGTCAAAAGGGCCATCTGAAAAAAGTATAAAATCCAGAAAGGCACTACAGGCCATGGAGAACTGGAAGCCTTGTTATCCTGATGGATGGGATGTAAATTGCCAAGAGCCACTCTGGAGAAGTGTATGGTGTTTCCTGAAACATCTAAAAAACAGAGCAACAGAGCCTAGGGCACTTCCACTTATGGTCCTATAGCACAGGGAAATTAAAATCAAAAAGACACAGCCACCCCAAAGTTTGGGACGGCTGTCTTTACAAGAACCTCGTTTACGGTACAAGTTCAATATCACAGAAAGTGAAAAATGGATAAAGAAGTTGTGGTACTTACGTACAATGCAATATCACTCAGCAATGAAATCTATGTCATCAGGCCCATAGCAGCATAATGAGTGGATTCAGTTACGATGATTCTTAGTGAAATAAGTCACACAGAAAAAGAAACATCATAAGTTATCACTACTACACGGAATGTAATCTTGGCTACCCAGGAACTGAATTACAAAACAGAACAGGGTCTCAAATGTAGAAAACCAACTTATGCTTGCTTAAGGGGAAAGGTGAATTGGGGTGCTGCATAAAACCAGAGATTGAAATTAGCACAGATACCATTCCATAAGCCAAATATGTAATAGACAAGAGCTACTCCTTGCTCAACCAAGTGGAATCAACACCCCATATTAAATGCCTAAGAATATACCTGCCTAGTAAAAATCTTAAGACCTATGGATTTCTATGTCTCCGAAAGAGTATCAAGCGTGTGTACAGTGGCATAAACGCAGCAGTGATAGGATTGGTGAGGTTCGGTGAGCAAATGCAGACCCTTTGAAGTCATATTTTATGGTACCCATTCCATGGGTCTCAACTCTCCAGGTTTAAGGGATTCTTCCTTCAGCTAAAACATGCATGTGGAACCCAGAGTATGATCCACCGTGTGATCGGGAAACGTGTTCAAATGTGTCTCAGGTTTCGTCCCCTGGTACTCGGGTGCAACATTCCAAATGCTTTACTAACACTCTACCCACTTGGAGAGTCAGTGCCTTTAACCTCCTGTTTGGGCCAGTTTGCAATTTCTGCAGAAAATGAACAGGAATAGGGAGAACCAATGAGAGACTAGCTGGAGTTGTCTGGACAGGCAAATTTAACTCTCATTTCCCACCAGGAAGAGGAATTAACCAAAGGCTCAGCGTGCCATGCCGGAACCACACTAGGGCCTGAAGCAATCTTGTGGTATTGCGGCCAGCTCACAAGAAAGCGAGTTGAAGGAAGGAGCTCAGGGGCACTGTAATTCACAAACCTACAGAGTTATAAATGACAGCTATCGTCCAAAAATATATTGAAGTTAGGCTGCCAAGAGGACTTGAATGTGGGGCAGAATTGCAGGAAACCGATTTCAGGAGGTAGACTGGAATTGCATGTAAAACATAGGAAAAGAGGCAGAACGTCCACAATGATGCACTTGGCCAAAAAGGGCGTATGCGTTTTTTCCTGAATATATTCTGGAAAAAACGCATACGCCCTTTTTGGCCAACCAAGCAAGCTTGCAAAGGAAATCTGCACTACAATGAAGTCTCACTGGCCCCCGGTCAAAAGGGCCATCTGAAAACAGTATAAAATCCAGAAAGGCCGGACAGGCCATGGAGAACTGGGAGCCTTGTTATGCTGAAGGGCGGGATGTAAATTGCCAACAGCCACTCTGGAGAAGTGTTTGGTGTTTCCTGAAACATCTAAAAAGCAAAGCAACAGAGCTTAGGGCACTTCCACTTATGGTCTTATAGCTTAGGGAAATTAAAATCAAAGAGTCACAGCCACCCCAAAGTTTGGGACGGCTCTGTTTACAAGAACCTCGTTTACGGTACAAGTTCAATATCACAGAAAGTGAGAAATGGATAAAGAAGTTTTGGTAGTTACGTACAATGCAATATCACTCAGCACTGAAATCTGTGTCATCAGGCCCATAGCAGCATAATGAGTGGATTCAGGTACGATGATTCTAAGTGAAATAAGTCACACAGAAAAAGAAACATCATAAGATATCACTACTACACGGAATGTAAACTTGGCTACAAAGGAACTGAATTACAAAACAGAACAGGGTCTCAAATGTAGAAAACCAACTTATGCTTGCTTAAGGGGAAAGGTGAGTTGGGGTGCTGCATAAAACCAGAGATTGAAATTAGCACAGACACCATTCCATAAGCCAAATATGTAATAGACAAGAGCTACTTCTTGCTCAACGAAGTGGACTCTGCACCCCATATTAAACACCTAAGAATATACCTGACTAGTAAGAATCTTAAAACCTATGGATTTCTATGTCTCCGAAAGAGAATCAAGCGTGTGTACAGCGGCATAAACGCAGCAGTGATAGGATTGGTGAGGTTCGGTGAGCAAATGCAGACCCTTTGAAGTCATATTGCATGGTACCCATTCCATGGGTCTCAACTCTCCAGGTTTAAGGGATTCTTCCTTCAGCTAAAACATGCATTTGGAACCCAGAGTATGATCCACCGTGTGATCGGGAAACGTGTTCAAATGTGTCTCAGGTTTCGTCCCCTGGTACTCGGGTGCAACATTCCAGACGCTTTACTAACACTCTCCCCACTTGGAGAGTCAGTGCCTTTAACCTCCTGTTTGGCCCAGTTTGCAATTTCTGCGGAAAATGAACAGGAATAGGGAGAACCAATGAGAGACTAGCTGGAGGTGTCTGGACGGGCAAATTAAACTCTCATTTCCCACCAGGAAGAGGAATTAACCAAAGTCTCAACATGCCATTCCGGAACCACACTAGGGCCTGAAGCAATGCTGCGGTGTTGCGGCCAGCTCACAAGAAAGCGAGTTGAAGAAAGGAGCTCAGGGGCACTGTAATTCACAAACCTGCAGAGTTATAAATGACAGCTATCGTCCAAAAATATATTGAAGTAAGGCTGCCAAGAGGACTTGAAAGCGGGGCAGAATTGCAGGAAACCGGTTTCAAGAGGTAGACTGGAATTGCATGTAAAGCACAGGAAAAGAGGCAGAACGTCCACAATGATGCACTTGGCCAAAAAGTGCGTATGCGTTTTTTCCTGAATATATTCAGGCAAAAACGCATACGCCCTTTTTGGCCAACCAAGCAAGCTTGCAAAGGAAATCTGCACTACAATGAAGTCTCACTGCCCCCCGGTCAAAAGGGCCATCTGAAAAAAGTGTAAAATCCAGAAAGGCAGGACAGGCCATGGAGAACTGGGAGCCTTGTTATGCTGATGGGCGGGATGTAAATTGCCAACAGCCACTCTGGAGAAGTGTATGGTGTTTCCTGAAACATCTAAAAAACAAAGAAAAGAGCCTAGGGCACTTCCACTTATGGTCCTATAGCTTAGGGAAATTAAAATCAAAAAGACACAGCCACCCCAAAGTTTGGGACGGCTCTGTTTACAAGAACCTCGTTTACGGTCAAGTTCAGTATCACAGAAAGCGAAAAATGGATAAAGAGGTTGTGGTACTTAAGTACAATGCAATATCACTCAGCAATGAAATCTATGTCATCAGGCCCATAGCAACATAATGAGTGGATTCATGTACGATGATTCTAAGTAAGATAAGTCATAGAGAAAAAGAAACATCATAAGTTATCACTACTACACGGAATGTAAACATGGCTACCCAGGAACTGAATTACAAAACAGAACAGGGTCTCAAATGTAGAAAACCAACTTATGCTTGCTTAAGGGGAAAGGTGAGTTGGGGTGCTGCATAAAACCAGAGATTGAAATTAGCACAGATACCGTTCCATAAGCCAAATATGTAATAGACAAGAGCTACTCCTTGCTCAACCAAGTGGACTCAACACCCCATATTAAACGCCTAAGAATATACCTGACTAGTAAGAATCTTAAAACCTATGGATTTATATGTCTCCGAAAGAGAATGAAGCGTGTGTACAGCAGCATAAACAGAGCAGTGATAGGATTGGTGAGGATCGGTGAGCAAAGGCAGACCCTTTGAAGTCATAATGCATGGTACCCATTCCATGCGTCTCAACTCTCCAGTTTTAAGGGATTCTTCCTTCAGCTAAAACATGCATGTGGAACCCAGAGTATGATCCACCATGTGATCGGGAAACGTGTTCAAATGTGTCTCAGGTTTCGTCCCCTGGTACTCGGGTGCAACATTCCAGACGCTTTACTAACACTCTCCCCACTTGGAGAGTCAGTGCCTTTAACCTCCTGTTTGGCCCAGTTTGCAGTTTCTGCGGAAAATGAACAGGAATAGGGAGAACCAATGAGAGACTAGCTGGAGGTGTCTGGACGGGCAAATTTAACTCTCATTTCCCACCAGGAAGAGGAATTAAACAAAGGCTCAGCGTGCCATGCCGGAACCACACTAGGGCCTGAAGCAATCCTGCGGTGTTGCGGCCAGCTCACAAGAAAGCGAGTTGAAGAAAGGAGCTCAGGGGCACTGTGATTTACAAACCTGCAGAGTTATAAATGACAGCTATCGTCCAAAAATATATTGAAGTAAGGCTGCCAGGAGGACTTGAAAGCGGGACAGAATTGCAGGAAACCGATTTCAGAAGGTAGACTGGAATTGCATGTAAAGCATAGGAAAAGAGGCAGAACGTCCACAATGATGCACTTGGCCAAAAAGGGCATATGCGTTTTTTCCTCAGGAAAAAATCCATACGCCCTTTAAGGCCAACCAAGCAAGCTTGCAAAGGAAATCTGCACTACAATGAAGTCTCACTGCCCCCCAGTCAAAAGGGCCATCTGAAAAAAGTGTAAAATCCAGAAAGGCAGGACAGGCCATGGAGAATTGGGAGCCTTGTTATGCTGATGGGCGGGATGTAAATTGCCAACAGCCACTCTGGAGAAGTGTATGGTGTTTCCTGAAACATCTAAAAAACAAAGCAACAGAGCCTAGGGCACTTCCACTTACAGTCCTATAGCTTAGGGAAATTAAAATCAAAAAGACACAGCCACCCCAAAGTTTGGGATGGCTCTGTTTACAAGAACCTCGTTTACAGTACAAGTTCAATATCACAGAAAGTGAAAAATGGACAAAGAAGTTGTGGTAGGTACATACAATGCAATATCACTCAGCAATGAAATCTATGTCATCAGGCCCATAGCAGCATTATGAGTGGATTCAGGTACGATGATTCTAAGTGAAATAAGTCACACAGAAAAAGAAACATCATAAGATATCACTACTACACGGAATGTAAACTTGGCTACACAGGAACTGAATTACAAAACAGAACAGGGTCTCAAATGTAGAAAACCAACTTATGCTTGCTTAAGGGGAAAGGTGAGTTGGGGTGCTGCATAAAACCAGAGATTGAAATTAGCACAGATACCGTTCCATAAGCCAAATATGTAATAGACAAGAGCTACTCCTTGCTCAACGAAGAGGACTCAACACCCCATATTAAACGTCTAAGAATATACCTGACTAGTAAGAATCTTAACACCTATGGATTTATATGTCTCCGAAAGAGAATCAAGTGTGTGTACAGCGGCATAAATGCAGCAGTGATAGGATTGGTGAGGTTTGATGAGCAAATGCAGACCCTTTGAAGTCATATTGCATGGTACCCATTCCATGGGTCTCAACTCTCCAGGTTTAAGGGATTCTTCCTTCAGCTAAAACATGCATGTGGAACCCAGAGTATGATCCACCGTGTGATCGGGAAACGTGTTCAAATGTGTCTCAGTTTTCGTCCCCTGGTACTCGGGTGCAACATTCCAGACGCTTTACTAACACTCTCCCCACATGGAGAGTCAGTGCCTTTAACCTCCTGTTTGGCCCAGTTTGCAATTTCTGCGGAAGATGAACAGGAATAGGGAGAACCAATGAGAGACTAGCTGGAGGTGTCTGGACGGGCAAATTTAACTCTCAATTCCCACCAGGAAGAGGAATTAACCAAAGGCTCAGTGTGCCATGCCGGAACCACACTAGGGCCTGAAGCAATGCTGCGGTGTTGCGGCCATCTCACAAGAAAGCGAGTTGAAGAAAGGAGCTCAGGGGCACTGTAATTCACAAACCTGCAGAGTTATAAATGACAGCTATCGTCCAAAAATATATTGAAGTAAGGCTGCCAAGAGGACTTGAAAGCGGGGCAGAATTGCAGGAAACCGATTTCAGGAGGTAGACTGGAATTGCATGTAAAGCATAGGAAAAGAGGCAGAACGTCCACAATGATGCACTTGGCCAAAAAGGGCGTATGCGTTTTTTCCTGAATATATTCAGGAAAAAACGCATACGCCCTTTTGGGCCAACCAAGCAAGCTTGCAAAGGAAATCTGCACTACAATGAAGTCTCACTGCCCCCCGGTCAAAAGGGACATCTGAAAAAAGTGTAAAATCCAGAAAGGCAGGACAGGCCATGGAGAACTGGGAGCCTTGTTATGCTGATGGGCGGGATGTAAATTGCCAACAGCCACTCTGGAGAAGTGTATGGTGTTTCCTGAAACATCTAAAAAACAAAGCAACAGAGCCTAGGGCACTTCCACTTATGGTCCTATAGCTTAGGGAAATTAAAATCAAAAAGACACAGCCACCCCAAAGTTTGGGACGGCTCTGTTTACAAGAACCTCCTTTACGGTACAAGTTCAATATCACAGAAAGCGAAAAATGGATAAAGAAGTTGTGGTACGTACGTACAATGCAATATCACTCAGCAATGAAATCTATGTCATCAGGCCCGTAGCAGCATAATGAGTGGATTCAGGTACGATGATTCTAAGTGAGATAAGTCACACAGAAAAAGAAACATCATAAGATATCACTACTACACGGAATGTAAACTTGGCTACACAGGAACTGAATTACAAAACAGAACAGGGTCTCAAATGTAGAAAACCAACTTATGCTTGCTTAAGGGGAAAGGTGAGTTGGGGTGCTGCATAAAACCAGAGATTGAAATTAGCACAGATACCGTTCCATAAGCCAAATATGTAATAGAAAAGAGCTACTCCTTGCTCAACGAAGAGGACTCAACACCCCATATTAAACGTCTAGGAATATACCTGACTAGTAAGAATCTTAAAACCTATGGATTTATATGTCTCCGAAAGAGAATCAAGCGTGTGTACAGTGGCATAAGCGCAGCAGTGATAGGATTGGTGAGGTTCGGTGAGCTAATGCAGACCCTTTGAAGTCATATTGCATGGTAGCCATTCCATGGGTCTCAACTCTCCAGGTTTAAGGGATTCTTCCTTCAGCTAAAACATGCATGTGGAACCCAGAGTATGATCCACCGTGTGATCGGGAAACGTGTTCAAATGTGTCTCAGTTTTCGTCCCCTGGTACTCGGGTGCAACATTCCAGACGCTTTACTAACACTCTCCCCACATGGAGAGTCAGTGCCTTTAACCTCCTGTTTGGCCCAGTTTGCAATTTCTGCGGAAGATGAACAGGAATAGGGAGAACCAATGAGAGACTAGCTGGAGGTGTCTGGACGGGCAAATTTAACTCTCAATTCCCACCAGGAAGAGGAATTAACCAAAGGCTCAGTGTGCCATGCCGGAACCACACTAGGGCCTGAAGCAATGCTGCGGTGTTGCGGCCAGCTCACAAGAAAGCGAGTTGAAGAAAGGAGCTCAGGGGCACTGTAATTCACAAACCTGCAGAGTTATAAATGACAGCTATCGTCCAAAAATATATTGAAGTAAGGCTGCCAAGAGGACTTGAAAGCGGGGCAGAATTGCAGGAAACCGATTTCAGGAGGTAGACTGGAATTGCATGTAAAGCATAGGAAAAGAGGCAGAACGTCCACAATGATGCACTTGGCCAAAAAGGGCGTATGCGTTTTTTCCTGAATATATTCAGGAAAAAACGCATACGCCCTTTTGGGCCAACCAAGCAAGCTTGCAAAGGAAATCTGCACTACAATGAAGTCTCACTGCCCCCCGGTCAAAAGGGACATCTGAAAAAAGTGTAAAATCCAGAAAGGCAGGACAGGCCATGGAGAACTGGGAGCCTTGTTATGCTGATGGGCGGGATGTAAATTGCCAACAGCCACTCTGGAGAAGTGTATGGTGTTTCCTGAAACATCTAAAAAACAAAGCAACAGAGCCTAGGGCACTTCCACTTATGGTCCTATAGCTTAGGGAAATTAAAATCAAAAAGACACAGCCACCCCAAAGTTTGGGACGGCTCTGTTTACAAGAACCTCATTTACAGTACAAATTCAATATCACAGAAGGTGAAAAATGGATAAAGAATTTGTGGTACTTACGTACAATGCAATATCACTCAGCAATGAAATCTATATCATCAGGCCCGTAGCAGCATAATGAGTGGATTCAGGTACGATGATTCTAAGTGAGATAAGTCACACAGAAAAAGAAACATCATAAGATATCACTACTACACGGAATGTAAACTTGGCTACACAGAAACTGAATTACAAAACAGAACACGGTCTCAAATGTAGAAAACCAACTTATGCTTGCTTAAGGGGAAAGGTGAGTTGGGGTTCTGCATAAAACCAGAGATTGAAATTAGCACAGATACCGTTCCATAAGCCAAATATGTAATAGACAAGAGCTACTCCTTGCTCAACGAAGAGGACTCAACACCCCATATTAAACGTCTAAGAATATACCTGACTAGTAAGAATCTTAACACCTATGGATTTATATGTCTCCGAAAGAGAATCAAGTGTGTGTACAGCGGCATAAATGCTGCAGTGATAGGATTGGTGTGGTTCGGTGAACACATGCAGACCCTATGAAGTCATATTGCATGGTACCCATTCCATGGGTCTCAACTCTCCACGTTTAAGGGATTCTTCCTTTAGCTAAAACATGCATGTGGAACCCAGAGTATGATCCACCGTGTGATCGGGAAACGTGTTCAAATGTCTCAGTTTTCGTCCCCTGGTACTCGGGTGCAACATTCCAGACGCTTTACTAACACTCTCCCCACTTGGAGAGTCAGTGCCTTTAACGTCCTGTTTGGCCCAGTTTGCAATTTCTGCGGAAAATGAACAGGAATAGGGAGAACCAATGAGAGACTAGCTGGAGGTGTCTGGACGGGCAAATTTAACTCTCATTTCCTACCAGGAAGAGGCATTAACCAAAGGCTCAGCGTGCCATCCCGGAACCACACTAGGGCCTGAAGCAATCCTGCGGTGTTGCGGCCAGCTCACAAGAAAGCGAGTTGAAGAAAGGAGCTCAGGGGCACTGTAATTCACAAACCTGCAGAGTTAAAAATGACAGCTATCGTCCAAAAATATATTGAAGTAAGGCTGCCAAGAGGACTTGAAAGCGGGGCAGAATTGCAGGAAACCGATTTCAGGAGGTAGACTGGAATTGCATGTAAAGCATAGGAAAAGAGGCAGAACGTCCACAATGATGCACTTGGCCAAAAAAGGCGTATGCGTTTTTTCCTGAATATATTCAGGAAAAAACGCATACGCCCTTTTTTGGCCAACCAAGCAAGCTTGCAAAGGAAATCTGCACTACAATGAAGTCTCACTGCCCCCCAGTCAAAAGGGCCATCTGAATAAAGTATAAAATACAGAAAGGCAGGACAGGCCATGGAGAATTGGGAACCTTGTTATGCTGATGGGCGGGATGTAAATTGCCAACAGCCACTCTGGAGAAGTGTATGGTGTTTCCTGAAACATCTAAAAAACAAAGCAACAGAGCCTAGGGCACTTCCACTTATGGTCCTATAGCTTAGGGAAATTAAAATCAAAAAGACACAGCCACCCCAAAGTTTGGGACGGCTCTGTTTACAAGAACCTCGTTTACGGTACAAGTTCAATATCACAGAAAGCGAAAAACGGATAAAGAAGTTGTGGTACGTACGTACAATGCAATATCACTCAGCAATGAAATCTATGTCATCAGGCCCGTAGCAGCATAATGAGTGGATTCAGGTACGATGATTCTAAGTGAGATAAGTCACACAGAAAAAGAAACATCATAAGATATCACTAATACACGGAATGTAAACTTGGCTACACAGGAACTGAATTACAAAACAGAACAGGGTCTCAAATGTAGAAAACCAACTTATGCTTGCTTAAGGGGAAAGGTGAGTTGGGGTGCTGCATAAAACCAGAGATTGAAATTAGCACAGATACCGTTCCATAAGCCAAATATGTAATAGAAAAGAGCTACTCCTTGCTCAACGAAGAGGACTCAACACCCCATATTAAACGTCTAGGAATATACCTGACTAGTAAGAATCTTAAAACCTATGGATTTATATGTCTCTGAAAGAGAATCAAGCGTGTGTACAGTGGCATAAGCGCAGCAGTGATAGGATTGGTGAGGTTCGGTGAGCCAATGCAGAACCTTTGAAGTCATATTGCATGGTACCCATTCCATGGGTCTCAACTCTCCAGGTTTAAGGGATTCTTCCTTCAGCTAAAACATGCATGTGGAACCCAGAGTATGATCCACCATTTGACCGGGAAACGTGTTGAAATGTGTCTCAGGTTTCGTCCCCTGGTATTCGGGTGCAACATTCCAGACGCTTTACTAACACTCTCCCCACTTGGAGAGTCAGTGCCTTTAACCTCCTGTTTCGCCCAGTTTGCAATTTCTGCGGAAGATAAACAGGAATAGGGAGAACCAATGAGAGACTAGTAGGAGGTGTCTGGACGGGCAAATTTAACTCTCATTTCCCACCAGGAAGAGGAATTAACCAAAGGCTCAGCGTGCCATCCCGGAACCACACTAGGGCCTGAAGCAATCCTGCGGTGTTGCGGCCAGCTCACAAGAAAACGAGTTGAAGAAAGGAGCTCAGAGGCACTGTAATTCACAAACCTGCAGAGTTATAAATGACAGCTATCGTCCAAAAATATATTGAAGTAAGGCTGCCAAGAGGACTTGAAAGCGGGGCAGAATTGCAGGAAACCGATTTCAGGAGGTAGACTGGAATTGCATGTAAAACATAGGAAAAGAGGCAGAACGTCCACAATGATGCACTTGGCCAAAAAGGGCGTATGCGTTTTTTCCTGAATATATTCAGGAAAAAACGCATACGCCCTTTTTGGCCAACCAAGCAAGCTTGCAAAGGAAATCTGCACTACAATGAAGTCTCACTGCCCCCCAGTCAAAAGGGCCATCTGAAAAAAGTGTAAAATCCAGAAAGGCAGGACAGGCCATGGAGAATTGGGAGCCTTGTTATGCTGATGGGCGGGATGTAAATTGCCAACAGCCACTCTGGAGAAGTGTATGGTGTTTCCTGAAACATCTAAAAAACAAAGCAACAGAGCCTAGGGCACTTCCACTTACAGTCCTATAGCTTAGGGAAATTAAAATCAAAAAGACACAGCCACCCCAAAGTTTGGGATGGCTCTGTTTACAAGAACCTCGTTTACAGTACAAGTTCAATATCACAGAAAGTGAAAAATGGACAAAGAAGTTGTGGTAGGTACATACAATGCAATATCACTCAGCAATGAAATCTATGTCATCAGGCCCATAGCAGCATTATGAGTGGATTCAGGTACGATGATTCTAAGTGAAATAAGTCACACAGAAAAAGAAACATCATAAGATATCACTACTACACGGAATGTAAACTTGGCTACACAGGAACTGAATTACAAAACAGAACAGGGTCTCAAATGTAGAAAACCAACTTATGCTTGCTTAAGGGGAAAGGTGAGTTGGGGTGCTGCATAAAACCAGAGATTGAAATTAGCACAGATACCGTTCCATAAGCCAAATATGTAATAGACAAGAGCTACTCCTTGCTCAACGAAGAGGACTCAACACCCCATATTAAACGTCTAAGAATATACCTGACTAGTAAGAATCTTAACACCTATGGATTTATATGTCTCCGAAAGAGAATCAAGTGTGTGTACAGCGGCATAAATGCAGCAGTGATAGGATTGGTGAGGTTTGATGAGCAAATGCAGACCCTTTGAAGTCATATTGCATGGTAGCCATTCCATGGGTCTCAACTCTCCAGGTTTAAGGGATTCTTCCTTCAGCTAAAACATGCATGTGGAACCCAGAGTATGATCCACCGTGTGATCGGGAAACGTGTTCAAATGTGTCTCAGTTTTCGTCCCCTGGTACTCGGGTGCAACATTCCAGACGCTTTACTAACACTCTCCCCACATGGAGAGTCAGTGCCTTTAACCTCCTGTTTGGCCCAGTTTGCAATTTCTGCGGAAGATGAACAGGAATAGGGAGAACCAATGAGAGACTAGCTGGAGGTGTCTGGACGGGCAAATTTAACTCTCAATTCCCACCAGGAAGAGGAATTAACCAAAGGCTCAGTGTGCCATGCCGGAACCACCCTAGGGCCTGAAGCAATGCTGCGGTGTTGCGGCCATCTCACAAGAAAGCGAGTTGAAGAAAGGAGCTCAGGGGCACTGTAATTCACAAACCTGCAGAGTTATAAATGACAGCTATCGTCCAAAAATATATTGAAGTAAGGCTGCCAAGAGGACTTGAAAGCGGGGCAGAATTGCAGGAAACCGATTTCAGGAGGTAGACTGGAATTGCATGTAAAGCATAGGAAAAGAGGCAGAACGTCCACAATGATGCACTTGGCCAAAAAGGGCGTATGCGTTTTTTCCTGAATATATTCAGGAAAAAACGCATACGCCCTTTTGGGCCAACCAAGCAAGCTTGCAAAGGAAATCTGCACTACAATGAAGTCTCACTGCCCCCCGGTCAAAAGGGACATCTGAAAAAAGTGTAAAATCCAGAAAGCCAGGACAGGCCATGGAGAATTGGGAGCCTTGTTATGCTGATGGGCGGGATGTAAATTGCCAACAGCCACTCTGGAGAAGTGTATGGTGTTTCCTGAAACATCTAAAAAACAAAGCAACAGAGCCTAGGGCACTTCCACTTACAGTCCTATAGCTTAGGGAAATTAAAATCAAAAAGACACAGCCACCCCAAAGTTTGGGATGGCTCTGTTTACAAGAACCTCATTTACAGTACAAGTTCAATATCACAGAAAGTGAAAAATGGACAAAGAAGTTGTGGTAGGTACATACAATGCAATATCACTCAGCAATGAAATCTATGTCATCAGCCCCATAGCAGCATAATGAGTGGATTCAGGTACGATGATTCTAAGTGAAATAATTCACACAGAAAAAGAAACATCATAGGATATCACTACTACACGGAATGTAAACTTGGTTACAAAGGAACTGAATTACAAAACAGAACAGGGTCTCAAATGTAGAAAACCATCTTATGCTTGCTTAAGGGGAAAGGTGAGTTGGGGTGCTGCATAAAACCAGAGATTGAAATTAGCACAGGTACCGTTCCATAAGCCAAATATGTAATAGACAAGAGCTACTCCTTGCTCAACGAAGAGGACTCAACACCCCATATTAAACGTCTAAGAATATACCTGACTAGTAAGAATCTTAACACCTATGGATTTATATGTCTCCGAAACAGAATCAAGTGTGTGTACAGCGGCATAAATGCTGCAGTGATAGGATTGGTGAGGTTCGGTGAACACATGCAGACCCTATGAAGTCATATTGCATGGTACCCATTCCATGGGTCTCAACTCTCCAGGTTTAAGGGATTCTTCCTTTAGCTAAAACATGCATGTGGCACCCAGAGTATGATCCACCGTGTGATCGGGAAACGTGTTCAAATGTCTCACTTTTCGTCCCCTGGTACTCGGGTGCAACATTCCAGACGCTTTACTAACACTCTCCCCACTTGGAGAGTCAGTGCCTTTAACCTCCTGTTTGGCCCAGTTTGCAATTTCTGCGGAAGATGAACAGGAATAGGGAGAACCAATGAGAGACTAGCTGGAGGTGTCTGGACGGGCAAATTTAACTCTCATTTCCCACCAGGAAGAGGCATTAACCAAAGGCTCAGCGTGCCATGCCGGAACCACACTAGGGCCTGAAGCAATCCTGCGGTGTTGCGGCCAGCTCACAAGAAAGCGAGTTGAAGAAAGGAGCTCAGGGGCACTGTAATTCACAAACCTGCAGAGTTATAAATGACAGCTATCGTCCAAAAATATATTGAAGTAAGCCTGCCAAGAGGACTCGAAAGCGGGGCAGAATTGCAGGAATCCGATTTCAGGAGGTAGACTGGAATTGCATGTAAAGCATAGGAAAAGAGACAGAATGTCCACAATGATGCACTTGGCCAAAAAGGGCGTATGCGTTTTTTCCTGAATATATTCAGGAAAAAACGCATACGCCCTTTTTGGCCAACAAAGCAAGCTTGCAAAGGAAATCTGCACTACAATGAAGTCTCACTGCCCCCCAGTCAAAAGGGCCATCTGAAAAAAGTGTAAAATCCAGAAAGGCCGGACAGGCCATGGAGAACTGGGAGCCTTGTTATGCTGATGGGCGGGATATAAATTGCCAACAGCCACTCTGGAGAAGTGTATGGTGTTTCCTGAAACATCTAAAAAACAAAGCAACAGAGCCTAGGGCACTTCCACTTATGGTCCTATAGCTTAGGGAAATTAAAATCAAAAAGACACAGCCACCCCAATGTTTGGGCCGGCTCTGTTTACAAGAATCTCATTTACGGTACAAGTTCAATATCGCAGAAAGTGAAAAATGGATAAAGAAGTTGTGGTACTTACGTACAATGCAATATCACTCAGGAATGAAATCTATGTCATCAGGCCCGTAGCAGCATAATGAGTGGATTCAGGTACGATGATTCTAAGTGAAATAAGTCACACAGAAAAAGAAACATCATAAGATATCACTAATACACGGAATGTAAACTTGGCTACACAGGAACTGAATTACAAAACAGAACAGGATCTCAAATGTAGAAAACCAACTTATGCTTGCTTAAGGGGAAAGGTGAGTTGGGGTGCTGCATAAAACCAGAGATTGAAATTAGCACAGATACCATTCCATAAGCCAAATAGGTAATAGACAAGAGCTACTCCTTGCTCAACGAAGTGGACTCAACACCCCATATTAAATGCCTAAGAATATACCTGACTAGTAAGAATCTTAAAACCTATGGATTTATATGTCTCCGAAAGAGAATCAAGCATGTCTACAGCGGCATAAATGCAGCAGTGATAGGATTGGTGAGGTTCGGTGAGCAAATGCAGACCCTTTGAAGTCATATTGCGTGGTACCCATTCCATGGGTCTCAACTCTCCAGGTTTAAGGGATTCTTCCTTCAGCTAAAACATGCATGTGGAACCCAGAGTATGATCCACCGTGTGATCGGAAACGTGTTCAAATGTGTCAGATTTCGTCCCCTGGTACTCGGGTGCAACATTCCAGACGCTTTACTAACACTCTCCCCACTTGGAGAGTCAGTGCCTTTAACCTCCTGTTTGGCCCAGTTTGCAATTTCTGCGGAAGATGAACAGGAATAGGGAGAACCAATGAGAGACTAGCTGGAGGTGTCTGGACGGGCAAATTTAACTCTCATTTCCCACCAGGAAGAGGAATTAACCAAAGGCTCAGCATGCCATGCCGGAACCACACTAGGGCCTGAAGCAATCCTGCGGTGTTGCGGCCAGCTCACAAGAAAGCGAGTTGAAGAAAGGAGCTCAGAGGCACTGTAATTCACAAACCTGCAGAGTTATAAATGACAGCTATCGTCCAAAAATATATTGAAGTAAGGCTGCCAAGAGGACTCGAAAGCGGGGCAGAATTGCAGGAAACCGATTTCAGGAGGTAGACTGGAATTGCATGTAAAGCATAGGAAAAGAGGCAGAACGTCCACAATGATGCACTTGGCCAAAAAGGGCGTATGCGTTTTTTCCTGAATATATTCAGGAAAAAACACATACGCCCTTTTTGGCCAACCAAGCAAGCTTGCAAAGGAAATCTGCACTACAATGAAGTCTCACTGCCCCCCGGTCAAAAGGGCCATCTGAAAAAAGTGTAAAATCCAGAAAGGCAGGACAGGCCATGGAGAATTGGGAGCCTTGTTATGCTGATGGGCGGGATGTAAATTGCCAACAGCCACTCTGGAGAAGTGTATGGTGTTTCCTGAAACATCTAAAAAACAAAGCAACAGAGCCTAGGGCACTTCCACTTATGGTCCTATAGCTTAGGGAAATTAAAATCAAAAAGACACAGCCACCCCAAAGTTTGGGACGGCTCTGTTTACAAGAACCTCGTTTACAGTACAAGTTCAATATCACAGAAAGTGAAAAATGGACAAAGAAGTTGTGGTAGGTACATACAATGCAATATCACTCAGCAATGAAATCTATGTCATCAGGCCCATAGCAGCATAATGAGTGGATTCAGGTACGATGATTCTAAGTGAAATAAGTCACACAGAAAAAGAAACATCATAAGATATCACTACTACATGGAATGTAAACTTGGCTACACAGGAACTGAATTACAAAACAGAACAGGGTCTCAAATGTAGAAAACCAACTTATGCTTGCTTAAGGGGAAAGGTGAGTTGGGGTGCTGCATAAAACCAGAGATTGAAATTAGCACAGATACCGTTCCATAAGCCAAATATATAATAGACAAGAGCTACTCCTTGCTCAACGATGTGGACTCTACACCCCATATTAAACGCCTAAGAATATACCTGACTAGTAAGAATCTTAAAACCTATGGATTTATATGTCTCCAAAAGAGAATCAAGAGTGTGTACAGCGGCATAAATGCTGCAGTGATAGGATTGGTGAGGTTCGGTGAACACATGCAGACCCTATGAAGTCATATTGCATGGTACCCATTCCATGGGTCTCAACTCTCCAGGTTTAAGGGATTCTTCCTTCAGCTAAAACATGCATGTGGAACCCAGAGTATGATCCACCGTGTGATCGGGAAACGTGTTCAAATGTCTCACTTTTCGTCCCCTGGTACTCGGGTGCAACATTCCAGACGCTTTACTAACACTCTCCCCACTTGGAGAGTCAGTGCCTTTAACCTCCTGTTTGGCCCAGTTTGCAATTTCTGCGGAAAATGAACAGGAATAGGGAGAACCAATGAGAGACTAGCTGGAGGTGTCTGGACGGGCAAATTTAACTCTCATTTCCCACCAGGAAGAGGAATTAACTAAAGGCTCAGTGTGCCATGCCGGAACCACACTAGGGCCTGAAGCAATGCTGCGGTGTTGCGGCCAGCTCACAAGAAAGCGAGTTGAAGAAAGGAGCTCAGAGGCACTGTAATTCACAAACCTGCAGAGTTAAAAATGACAGCTATCGTCCAAAAATATATTGAAGTAAGTCTGCCAAGAGGACTTGAAAGCGGGGCAGAATTGCAGGAAACCGGTTTCAGGAGGTAGACTGGAATTGCATGTAAAGCATAGGAAAAGAGGCAGAACGTCCACAATGATGCACTTGGCCAAAAAGGGCGTATGCGTTTTTTCCTGAATATATTCAGGAAAAAACGCATACGCCCTTTTTGGCCAACCAAGCAAGCTTGCAAAGGAAATCTGCAGTACAATGAAGTCTCACTGCCCCCCGGTCAAAAGGGCCATCTGAAAAAAGTGTAAAATCCAGGAAGCAGGACAGGCCATGGAGAATTGGGAGCCTTGTTATGCTGATGGGCGGGATGTAAATTGCCAACAGCCACTTTGGAGAAGTGTATGGTGTTTCCTGAAACATCTAAAAAACAAAGCAACAGAGCCTAGGGCACTTCCACGTATGGTCCTATAGCTTAGGGAAATTAAAATCAAAAAGACACAGCCACCCCAAAGTTTGGGCCGGCTCTGTTTACAAGAATCGCGTTTACGGTACAAGTTCAATATCGCAGAAAGTGAAAAATGGATAAAGAAGTTGTGGTACTTACGTACAATGCAATATCACTCAGGAATGAAATCTATGTCATCAGGCCCGTAGCAGCATAATGAGTGGATTCAGGTACGATGATTCTAAGTGAAATAAGTCACACAGAAAAAGAAACATCATAAGATATCACTAATACACGGAATGTAAACTTGGCTACACAGGAACTGAATTACAAAACAGAACAGGATCTCAAATGTAGAAAACCAACTTATGCTTGCTTAAGGGGAAAGGTGAGTTGGGGTGCTGCATAAAACCAGAGATTGAAATTAGCACAGATACCATTCCATAAGCCAAATAGGTAATAGACAAGAGCTACTCCTTGCTCAACGAAGTGGACTCAACACCCCATATTAAATGCCTAAGAATATACCTGACTAGTAAGAATCTTAAAACCTATGGATTTATATGTCTCCGAAAGAGAATCAAGCATGTCTACAGCGGCATAAATGCAGCAGTGATAGGATTGGTGAGGTTCGGTGAGCAAATGCAGACCCTTTGAAGTCATATTGCGTGGTACCCATTCCATGGGTCTCAACTCTCCAGGTTTAAGGGATTCTTCCTTCAGCTAAAACATGCATGTGGAACCCAGAGTATGATCCACCGTGTGATCGGAAACGTGTTCAAATGTGTCAGATTTCGTCCCCTGGTACTCGGGTGCAACATTCCAGACGCTTTACTAACACTCTCCCCACTTGGAGAGTCAGTGCCTTTAACCTCCTGTTTGGCCCAGTTTGCAATTTCTGCGGAAGATGAACAGGAATAGGGAGAACCAATGAGAGACTAGCTGGAGGTGTCTGGACGGGCAAATTTAACTCTCATTTCCCACCAGGAAGAGGAATTAACCAAAGGCTCAGCATGCCATGCCGGAACCACACTAGGGCCTGAAGCAATCCTGCGGTGTTGCGGCCAGCTCACAAGAAAGCGAGTTGAAGAAAGGAGCTCAGAGGCACTGTAATTCACAAACCTGCAGAGTTATAAATGACAGCTATCGTCCAAAAATATATTGAAGTAAGGCTGCCAAGAGGACTCGAAAGCGGGGCAGAATTGCAGGAAACCGATTTCAGGAGGTAGACTGGAATTGCATGTAAAGCATAGGAAAAGAGGCAGAACGTCCACAATGATGCACTTGGCCAAAAAGGGCGTATGCGTTTTTTCCTGAATATATTCAGGAAAAAACACATACGCCCTTTTTGGCCAACCAAGCAAGCTTGCAAAGGAAATCTGCACTACAATGAAGTCTCACTGCCCCCCGGTCAAAAGGGCCATCTGAAAAAAGTGTAAAATCCAGAAAGGCAGGACAGGCCATGGAGAATTGGGAGCCTTGTTATGCTGATGGGCGGGATGTAAATTGCCAACAGCCACTCTGGAGAAGTGTATGGTGTTTCCTGAAACATCTAAAAAACAAAGCAACAGAGCCTAGGGCACTTCCACTTATGGTCCTATAGCTTAGGGAAATTAAAATCAAAAAGACACAGCCACCCCAAAGTTTGGGACGGCTCTGTTTACAAGAACCTCGTTTACAGTACAAGTTCAATATCACAGAAAGTGAAAAATGGACAAAGAAGTTGTGGTAGGTACATACAATGCAATATCACTCAGCAATGAAATCTATGTCATCAGGCCCATAGCAGCATAATGAGTGGATTCAGGTACGATGATTCTAAGTGAAATAAGTCACACAGAAAAAGAAACATCATAAGATATCACTACTACATGGAATGTAAACTTGGCTACACAGGAACTGAATTACAAAACAGAACAGGGTCTCAAATGTAGAAAACCAACTTATGCTTGCTTAAGGGGAAAGGTGAGTTGGGGTGCTGCATAAAACCAGAGATTGAAATTAGCACAGATACCGTTCCATAAGCCAAATATATAATAGACAAGAGCTACTCCTTGCTCAACGATGTGGACTCTACACCCCATATTAAACGCCTAAGAATATACCTGACTAGTAAGAATCTTAAAACCTATGGATTTATATGTCTCCAAAAGAGAATCAAGAGTGTGTACAGCGGCATAAATGCTGCAGTGATAGGATTGGTGAGGTTCGGTGAACACATGCAGACCCTATGAAGTCATATTGCATGGTACCCATTCCATGGGTCTCAACTCTCCAGGTTTAAGGGATTCTTCCTTCAGCTAAAACATGCATGTGGAACCCAGAGTATGATCCACCGTGTGATCGGGAAACGTGTTCAAATGTCTCACTTTTCGTCCCCTGGTACTCGGGTGCAACATTCCAGACGCTTTACTAACACTCTCCCCACTTGGAGAGTCAGTGCCTTTAACCTCCTGTTTGGCCCAGTTTGCAATTTCTGCGGAAAATGAACAGGAATAGGGAGAACCAATGAGAGACTAGCTGGAGGTGTCTGGACGGGCAAATTTAACTCTCATTTCCCACCAGGAAGAGGAATTAACTAAAGGCTCAGTGTGCCATGCCGGAACCACACTAGGGCCTGAAGCAATGCTGCGGTGTTGCGGCCAGCTCACAAGAAAGCGAGTTGAAGAAAGGAGCTCAGAGGCACTGTAATTCACAAACCTGCAGAGTTAAAAATGACAGCTATCGTCCAAAAATATATTGAAGTAAGTCTGCCAAGAGGACTTGAAAGCGGGGCAGAATTGCAGGAAACCGGTTTCAGGAGGTAGACTGGAATTGCATGTAAAGCATAGGAAAAGAGGCAGAACGTCCACAATGATGCACTTGGCCAAAAAGGGCGTATGCGTTTTTTCCTGAATATATTCAGGAAAAAACGCATACGCCCTTTTTGGCCAACCAAGCAAGCTTGCAAAGGAAATCTGCAGTACAATGAAGTCTCACTGCCCCCCGGTCAAAAGGGCCATCTGAAAAAAGTGTAAAATCCAGGAAGCAGGACAGGCCATGGAGAATTGGGAGCCTTGTTATGCTGATGGGCGGGATGTAAATTGCCAACAGCCACTTTGGAGAAGTGTATGGTGTTTCCTGAAACATCTAAAAAACAAAGCAACAGAGCCTAGGGCACTTCCACGTATGGTCCTATAGCTTAGGGAAATTAAAATCAAAAAGACACAGCCACCCCAAAGTTTGGGCCGGCTCTGTTTACAAGAATCGCGTTTACGGTACAAGTTCAATATCGCAGAAAGTGAAAAATGGATAAAGAAGTTGTGGTACTTACGTACAATGCAATATCACTCAGGAATGAAATCTATGTCATCAGGCCCATAGCAGCATATTGAGTGGATTCAGGTACGATGATTCTAAGTGAAATAAGTCACACAGAAAAAGAAACATCATAAGATATCACTAATACACGGAATGTAAACTTGGCTACACAGGAACAGAATTACAAAACAGAACAGGATCTCAAATGTAGAAAACCAACTTATGCTTGCTTAAGGGGAAAGGTGAGTTGGGGTGCTGCATAAAACCAGAGATTGAAATTAGCACAGATACCATTCCATAAGCCAAATAGGTAATAGACAAGAGCTACTCCTTGCTCAACGAAGTGGACTCAACACCCAATATTAAATGCCTAAGAATATACCTGACTAGTAAGAATCTTAAAACCTATGGATTTATATGTCTCCGAAAGAGAATCAAGCATGTCTACAGCGGCATAAATGCAGCAGAGATAGGATTGGTGAGGTTCGGTGAGCAAATGCAGACCCTTTGATGTCATATTGAATGGTACCCATTCCATGGGTCTCAACTCTCCAGGTTTAAGGGATTATTCCTTCAGCTAAAACATCCATGTGGAACCCAGAGTATGATCCACCATGTGATCGGGAAACGCGTTCAAATGTGTCTCAGTTTTCGTCACCTGGTACTCGGGTGCTACATTCCAGTCACTTTACTAAAACTCTCCCCACTTGGAGAGTCAGTGCCTTTAACCTCCTGTTTGGCCCAGTTTGCAATTTCTGCGGAAAATGAACAGGAATAGGGAGAACCAATGAGAGACTAGCTGGAGGTGCCTGTACGGGCAAATTTAACTCTCATTTCCCACCAGGAAGAGGAATTAACCAAAGGCTCAACGTGCCATGCCGGAACCACACTAGGGCCTGAAGCAATGCTGCGGTGTTGCGGCCAGCTCACAAGAAAGCGAGTTGAAGAAAGGAGCTCAGGGGCACTGTAATTCACAAACCTGCAGAGTTATAAATGACAGCTATCGTCCAAAAATATATTGAAGTAAGGCTGCCAGGAGGACTTGAATGCGGGGCAGAATTGCAGGAAACCGATTTCAGGAGGTAGACTGGAATTGCATGTAAAGCATAGGAAAAGAGGCAGAACGTCCACAATGATGCACTTGGCCAAAAAGGGCGTATGCGTTTTCTCCTGAATATATTCAGGAAAAAACGCATACGCCCTTTTGGGACAACCAAGCAAGCTTGGAAAGGAAATCTGCACTACAATGAAGTCTCACTGCCCCCCTGTCAAAAGGGCCATCTGAAAAAAGTATAAAATCCAGAAAGGCAGGACAGGCCATGGAGAACTGGAAACCTTTTTATGCTGATGGGCGGGATGTAAATTGCCAACAGCCACTCTGGAGAAGTGTATGGTGTTTCCTGAAACATCTAAAAAACAAAGCAACAGAGCCTAGGGCACTTCCACTTATGGTCCTATAGCTTAGGGAAATTAAAATCAAAAAGACACAGCCACCCCAAAGTTTGGGACGGCTCTGTTTACAAGAACCTCATTTACGGTACAAGTTCAATATCACAGAAAGCGAAAAATGGATAAAGAATTTGTGGTACTTACGTACAATGCAATATCACTCAGCAATGAAATCTATATCATCAGGCCCGTAGCAGCATAATGAGTGGATTCAGGTACGATGATTCTAAGTGAAATAAGTCACACAGAAAAAGAAACATCATAAGATATCACTACTACACGGAATGTAAACTTGGCTACACAGGAACTGAATTACAAAACAGAACAGGGTCTCAAATGTAGAAAACCAACTTATGCTTGCTTAAGGGGAAAGGTGAGTTGGGGTGCTGCATAAAACCAGAGATTGAAATTAGCACAGATACCATTCCATAAGCCAAATATGTAATAGACAAGAGCTACTCCTTGCTCAACGAAGTGGACTCTACACCCCATATTAAACGTCTAAGAATATACCTGACTAGTAAGAATCTTAAAACCTATGGATTTATATGTCTCCGAAAGAGAATCAAGCGTGTGTACAGTGGCATAAGCGCAGCAGTGATAGGATTGGTGAGGTTTGGTGAGCCAATGCAGAACCTTTGAAGTCATATTGCATGGTACCCATTCCATGGGTCTCAACTCTCCAGGTTTACGGGATTCTTCCTTCAGCTAAAACATGCATGTGGAACCCAGAGTATGATCCACCGTGTGATCGGGAAACGTGTTCAAATGTGTCTCAGGTTTCGTCCCCAGGTACTCGGGTGCAACATTCCAGTCACTTTACTAACACTCTCCCAACTTGGAGAGTCAGTGCCTTTAACCTCCTGTTTGGCCCAGTTTGCAATTTTTGCGGAAGATGAACAGGAATAGGGAGAACCAATGAGAGACTAGCTGGAAGTGCCTGTACGGGCAAATTTAACTCTCATTTCCCACCAGGAAGAGGAATTAACCAAAGGCTCAGCGTGCCATGCCGGAACCACACTAAGGCCTGAAGCAATGCTGCGGTGTTGCGGCCAGCTCACAGGAAAGTGAGTTGAAGAAAGGAGCTCAGGGGCACTGTAATTCACAAACCTGCAGAGTTATAAATGACAGCTATCGTCCAAAAATATATTGAAGTAAGGCTGCCAAGAGGACTTGAAAGCGGGGCAGAATTGCAGGAAACCGATTTCAGGAGGTAGACTGGAATTGCATGTAAAACATAGGAAAAGAGGCAGAACGTCCACAATGATGCACTTGGCCAAAAAGGGCGTATGCGTTTTCTCCTGAATATATTCAGGAAAAAACGCATACGCCCTTTTGGGCCAACCAAGCAAGCTTGCAAAGGAAATCTGCACTACAATGAAGTCTCTCTGCCCCCCGGTAAAAAGGGCCATCTGAAAAAAGTGTAAAATCCAGAAAGGCAGGACAGGCCATGGAGAACTGGGAGCCTTGTTATGCTGATGGGCGGGATGTAAATTGCCAACAGCCACTCTGGAGAAGTGTATGGTGTTTCCTGAAACATCTAAAAAACAAAGCAACAGAGCCTAGGGCACTTCCACGTATGGTCCTATAGCTTAGGGAAATTAAAATCAAAAAGACACAGCCACCCCAAAGTTTGGGACGGCTCTGTTTACAAGAACCTCGTTTACGGTACAAGTTCAATATCACAGAAAGCGAAAAATGGATAAAGAAGTTGTGGTACTTACGTACAATGCAATATCACTCAGCAATGAAATCTATGTCATCAGGCCAGTAGCAGCATAATGAGTGGATTCAGGTACGATGATTCTAAGTGAAATAAGTCACACAGAAAAAGAAACATCATAAGATATCACTACTACACGGAATGTAAACTTGGCTACACAGGAACTGAATTACAAAACAGAACAGGGTCTCAAATGTAGAAAACCAACTTATGCTTGCTTAAGGGGAAAGGTGAGTTGGGGTGCTGCATAAAACCAGAGATTGAAATTAGCACAGATACCGTTCCATAAGCCAAATATGTAATAGACAAGAGCTACTCCTTGCTCAACGAAGTGGACTCTACACCCCATATTAAACGCCTAAGAATATACCTGACTAGTAAGAATCTTAAAACCTATGGATTTCTATGTCTCCGAAAGAGAATCAAGCGTGTGTACAGCGGCATAAACGCAGCAGTGATAGGATTGGTGAGGTTCGGTGAGCAAATGCAGACCCTTTGATGTCATATTGCATGGTACCCATTCCATGGGTCTCAACTCTCCAGGTTTAAGGGATTCTTCCTTCATCTAAAACATGCATGTGGAAGCCAGAGTATGATCCACCATGTGATCGGGAAACGTGTTCAAATGTGTCTCAGTTTTCGTCCCCTGGTACTCGGGTGCAACATTCCAGTCACTTTACTAACACTCTCCCCACTTGGAGAGTCAGTGCCTTTAACCTCCTGTTTGGCCCAGTTTGCAATTTCTGCGGAAAATGAACAGGAATAGGGAGAACCAATGAGAGACTAGCTGGAGGTGCCTGTACGGGCAAATTTAACTCTCATTTCCCACCAGGAAGAGGAATTAACCTAAGGCTCAACGTGCCGTGCCGGAACCACACTAGGGCCTGAAGCAATGCTGCGGTGTTGCGGCCAGCTCACAAGAAAGCGAGTTGAAGAAAGGAGCTCAGGGGCACTGTAATTCACAAACCTGCAGAGTTATAAATGACAGCTATCGTCCAAAAATATATTGAAGTAAGGCTGCCAAGAGGACTTGAATGCGGGGCAGAATTGCAGGAAACCGATTTCAGGAGGTAGACTGGAATTGTATGTAAAGCATAGGAAAAGAGGCAGAACGTCCACAATGATGCACTTGGCCAAATAGGGCGTATGCGTTTTTTCCTGAATATATTCAGGAAAAAACGCATACGCCCTTTTGGGCCAACCAAGCAAGCTTGCAAAGGAAATCTGCACTACAATGAAGTCTCACTGCCCCCCGGTCAAAAGGGCCATCTGAAAAAAGTATAAAATCCAGAAAGGCAGGACAGGCCATGGAGAACTGGGAGCCTTGTTATGCTGATGGGCGGGATGTAAATTGCCAACAGCCACTCTGGAGAAGTGTATGGTGTTTCCTGAAACATCTACAAAACAAAGCAACAGAGCCTAGGGCACTTCCACTTATGGTCCTATAGCTTAGGGAAATTAAAATCAAAAAGACACAGCCACCCCAAAGTTTGGGAAGGCTCTGTTTACAAGAACCTCGTTTACGGTACAAGTTCAATATCACAGAAAGCGAAAAATGGATAAAGAAGTTGTGGTACTTACGTACAATGCAATATCACTCAGCAATGAAATCTATATCATCAGGCCCGTAGCAGCATAATGAGTGGATTCAGGTACGATGATTCTAAGTGAAATAAGTCACACAGAAAAAGAAACATCATAAGATATCACTACTACACGGAATGTAAACTTGGCTACACAGGAACTGAATTACAAAACAGAACAGGGTCTCAAATGTAGAAAACCAACTTATGCTTGCTTAAGGGGAAAGGTGAGTTGGGGTGCTGCATAAAACCAGAGATTGAAATTAGCACAGATACCGTTCCATAAGCCAAATATGTAATAGACAAGAGCTACTCCTTGCTCAACGATGTGGACTCTACACCCCATATTAAACGCCTAAGAATATACCTGACTAGTAAGAATCTTAAAACCTATGGATTTCTATGTGTCCGAAAGAGAATCAAGCGTGTGTACAGGGGCATAAACGCAGCAGTGATAGGATTGGTGAGGATCGGTGAGCAAACGCAGACCCTTTGAAGTCATATTGCATGGTACCCATTCCATGGGTCTCAACTCTCCAGGTTTAAGGGATTCTTCCTTCATCTAAAACATGCATGTGGAAGCCAGAGTATGATCCACCATGTGATCGGGAAACGTGTTCAAATGTGTCTCAGTTTCGTCCCCTGGTACTCGGGTGCAACATTCCAGACGCTTTACTAACACTCTCCCCACTGGGAGAGTCAGTGACTTTAACCTCCTGTTTGGCCCAGTTTGCAATTTCTGCGGAAAATGAACAGGAATAGGGAGAACCAATGAGAGACTAGCTGGAGGTGTCTGGACGGGCAAATTTAACTCTCATTTCCCACTAGGAAGAGGAATTAACCAAAGGCTCAGCGTGCCATGCCGGAACCACACTAGGGCCTGAATCAATCCTGCGGTGTTGCGGCCAGCTCACAAGAAAGCGAGTTGAAGAAAGGAGCTCAGGGGCACTGTAATTCACAAACCTGCAGAGTTATAAATGACAGCTATCGTCCAAAAATATATTGAAGTAATGCTGCCAAGAGGACTTGAATGCGGGGCAGAATTGCAGGAAACCGATTTCAGGAGGAAGACTGGAATTGCATGTAAAGCATAGGAAAAGAGGCAGAACGTCCACAATGATGCCCTTGGCCAAAAAGGGCGTATGCGTTTTTTCCTGAATATATTCAGGAAAAAACGCATACGCCCTTTTTGGCAAACCAAGCAAGCTTGCAATGGAAATCCGAACTACTATGAAGTGTCACTTCCCCCCGGTTTAAAGAGCCATCTGAAAAAAGTGGAAAATGCAGAAAGGCAAGACAGGCCATGGGGATAAAGGAACCTTGTTATGCTGATGGGCAGGATGTAAATTTCCAACAGCCACTCTGGAGAAGTGTATGGTGTTTCCTGATACATCTGAAAAACAAAGCAACAGAGTCTAGGGCATTTCCACTTATGGTCCTATAGCTTAGGGAAATTAAAATCAAAAAGACACAGCCACCCCAAAATTTGGGACGGCTCTGTTTACAGGAACCTCTTCTACGGTACAAGTTAAATATCCCAGAGAGCAAATAATTGATAAAGAAGTTGCGGTACTTAACGTACAACAGAATACCACTCAGCAATGAAATCTGTGTCACCAGGCCTGTACCAGCATAATGAGTGGATTGAGGCACGATGATTCTAAGTGAAATAAGTCACACAGAAAAAGAAACATCATAAGGTATCACTAATACATGGAATGTAAACTTGGCTACACATGAACTGAATTACAAAACAGTACAGGGTCTCAAGTTTAGAAAACCAACTTATGCTTGCTTAAGGGGAAAGGTGAGTTGGGGTGCTGCATAAAACCAGAGTTTGAAATTAGCACAGATACCATTCCATAAGCCAAATATGTAATAGACAAGACCTACCCCTTGCTCAACGAAATGGACTCAACAATGAGGTATCACTTCACACCTGTTAGAATGAGCATCATCTGAAAATCTACAAACAACAATTGCTGGAAAGGGTGTGGGGAAAAGGAAGCCTCTTCCACTATTGTTGGGAATATAAATTGATACAGTCACTATGGAGAACAATATGGAGTCTTAAGAAACTAATAATAGAATTACCATATGATACAGCAATCCCAGTACTGGAAATATACCCAGACAAAACTATAAATCAAAAAGAGACATTCACCGCAATGTTCATTGCATCACTATTTACAATATCGAGGTAATGGAAGCAACCTAAATGCCCACAGACAGACGAATGCATAAAGATGTGGTACATATATAAAATGGAATATTACTAAGCCATGAAAGGAATGAAATTGGGTCATTTGTAGAGACGTCGATGGATCTAGAGACTGTCATACAGAGTGAAGTAAGTCAGAAAGAGAAAAACAAATCTTGTATATTCATGCATATATGTGGAACCTAGAAAAACTGTACAGATTAACCGTTTTGCAAGGCATAAATAGAGCAACAGATGTAGACAACAATCGTATGGACAACAAGGGGGGAAAGCTCTTGGGGGGGTGGTGGTGGGAGGAGTTGAGAGATTGGGATTGGCATGTAAACATTTATATGTATAAAATAGATAACCAATAAGAACCTGCTGTATAAAAATATAAAATAAAATTCAAAATTAAAAAGAAATAAAATTTAAAAAACAAAACAGAAAAAACAATTATTCCCTTCACATACATGTATTTATATGAATAAATTATTTCCATGCTTATATCTGTAAATACAAAAAAGAGGAATAAAATCTACCTTGAACCAAAAACGAAAAAGAGAAAAAAAAAACAGAACCCACCAGTTACTCAGAGGAAAACCATATCAGGCCACTTGCTCCAGTTGTAAACAATTCTGAAGTTGGTCAGTGGTGGGGAATCGTCTCCCATTCAGCCAGCAGCCCCCACACAACAAGCGTCCTCATTGCAAAGCTGGGGCACTGTGCCGAGGCATCTGTGAGTAAACGTGAGCTGAGCCCCAGGCCAGTTGCTGCTGAACTGTTCCCACCCTTCCCAGGTAAAACACCTGAATATATACAAGGACTTGAAAGCCTAGAGGAAGGGCCATGGAGCCACACGAGTGACAGCATGCCAGCTGACTTGGTGCCTGCAGGCCAGCCAGGATGGTCCTGGCCCTGGGTGCTCTTCTGGAAGATTTCCATTTCCCTGCCTGAGATACCCGTCCTGTCCCTGCCCCCACTGCTTTTTTCCTTCCTCACCTCTGCCCAGGGAGAAATTCCAGCAGCAGGTATGGGTGACACATCCTCTTCTTTAGCAGGTGGCAGCCTGGCAACTGCTGCAGAAAGTCCAGCAGAGCCCCACTCACACTGGGCCACCCACAAAGCCGTGGCCTCTCACTCCCTCCCACCAGCCCAGCCCCGAGACTGCTGACAGGGCAGAGAAAATGGCGTCAGGCACAGCTGCAGGGGCTCTTGCTGCCTGGAGTGGTATTTATATTGATCTCAACCCAGGCACACCTGGGGAGGGCTGGCCGGCACGGTAAGGCTGCCCAGGTCAGCCAATCATCACCCCTCAGGGGCTCACAGTTGCAGAAAATGGAACTTGCTGAACCGGCCAGGTCCAAGGAACAGGTGTGGGCTCCTGAGAGTCAGGATAGACAAGGGGCTGCAGCTTTGGCTTGTTTTCTAATCATTTTATCTGGCCCATGAGTGGGAGACAACTTCAAGAAAAGCCTCTCCTAATGAGAGGAACCCAGGAGTCAGGGAGAGGAGGGGTGGGTGGTGGTTGGAGACAGAGGCTTGGTGCCCCGGGTGCAGTGGAAGTCTCTGGAAGACCAGGTAGAGGGAGGCCACACAGAGTGATGTCCAGGGTCACAGACCTGTCGGAGCTGCTGTTTGTTAGTTCAAGTCCTGCTCTGAGGTGCTCTGTGTCAGCTCTGAGCGACAGGTGAGATGGGGGTGCTCTTCAGTGAGAGCTATGTGCACGGTTCCTGTGTGCCCAGCCCTGCCACGGTACCTGCAAGGGTAGCTCTGTATCCTGGGAGAGGCCTGACCACGAGAGCCCCGTGGGCTGGGTTGGGGGTGGGGTACCTGCCCAGGAGAGCTCCATATCCTGGGATTGGCCTGACCACGAGAGCCCCATGGGCTGCTGGGGACCTGGTAAAGGATGTCAGGACAGTCAGTGAAGCCACCGAGGATATACCTCCAGTTGCTCCTAATTCCTACACCCTGCTGGTCATTCTACCAACCACCAGGACATGGTATTCTGTATTAGTCTAAATGATGCCTTCTTTTGTATTCCATTAGTCCCAGAGTCACAAGAAATTTTGGCTTGTGAGTGGCAGGACTCAACATACAACTAAAACAATACTTCCGGGCCGTCTTGCCCCAAGGGTTCAAAAATTCCCACACCATCTTTGGGGAAAGCTTAGCTAAAGACCGAAAAGTTCTACCTCTAGAAAAGGAAACCCTCCTTCAATATGCAGACGACATTCTGATCGCCAGCCCTACTAAGGAGGCCTCTGAACTACCAAGCCAATAAAGGATAGAAGTTGTCCAAGAAAAAGCTCAAATATCACAGACTGCGGTGACCTGCCTGGGCTTCATTCTCACACAAGGTCGGAGAAGCCCATCCCAGGAAAGGGAAGAAACCATTTGCAGCCTTACCCCTTTCTAAAACTAGAAGACAGCTTAGGGGTTCCTGGGGAGGCCAGGGTTTGCTGCTTCTGGATCCCTAACTACAGTCTACTAGCTGGGCCTCTATATGAAACACTGAAAGGAAAAGATGATGATCCTTTTGAACAGAATCCAGAAGTGGCCTTTCAAGAATGGAAAGAGCAGTCAATTCAGACCCTTGCCCTGGAACTCCCTAATTGAGCTAAACCCTTTGACCTTTCCATTCCCGGTGAAAGGTGAGTCGCCATTGGAGAATTAGTGCAAAAACTGGGACCACTTGAAATGGAACAACGCAAGAATGCCATCCAGGTAGGATAAAATAGAGTCACCAAGGGGCTTGGCCCACTGCCACATCTGGCCAAGATACTGGCGGTATCTAAAAACCTGGAAATCAGCAGCCCAAAAGGCCACCTCCCTCCTAAGGGAAAAGGACCCCACGTGGTGATCCTAATCACCAACCATGCCCTGAAGTTGCAGGGTTCGCTCCGTGGGCACACCGACCTCGAGTGAGGAGGCCCTCCAACTCCAACATCCAGAGAGATAACCGGGGGCAACAGGGCACCATGACGACTCGTGTGAACATCACTTGACCTGGAGTTTCTCTCATAAAACAACAATAGTGTGTCCCGAATGAGTAGACTACTGCTTGCAGGACTTACTGCACCCGGAGGGGAGCTAATAATCTTGGCGGGGGAAACGTATATCACACTGTCACCATAGAAAAGCCTACAGACACCGTGATGATGGTGGCCAATAAGACCGGCTGGACTCCTGTTTACTTCAAAAGGCTGTTGACTCAGTGGCCATCATGGTCCTTGATCACCACTGACCCTGGACTGTCTGGGAGTTGAGCGGGCAGGGCTCTGACACCTGGTGCTGTTTTTACGTTAATTCAGGGGCCTAATTGAAGAAAGAGCAGACTACTGGTCAGAGCATCTAGGCTGGCAGAAACGGTCAGCCTAAGGTGGCCGAACAAATGTGGGGCGGGGTGAAACCGGCCCCCACAGCGTCTCTGCGCATCTCTTTCCTGAACCCTTAAAGGTCATTAGAATCTATAACACTTCCAATGCTGGTGCTCAGGCGGACGAGCAGGGAGGCAGGGGTCCTGGGGCCAATCAACGTCACCTGGAGGCTGCTGGGGAGAAGTTCTGACCCTCATCCCCTGGTATGAGGGCTCCCAACTCAACACTCAGCAGTTACAGAAGAAGGGTCTGCACCCTCAGCACTCCAAGAATGAGGAACGGGACAAAAGGCAGAGGAGGGGTTTGTCCCCAGCAAAGCCCATTAAAAATCCCTGGGAGATAAAAATAGAATCTGGGCAATAAAGTCAAGTCTGACCTTTTTTATCCTTTGTGCTTTGTCTAATTTCACGTGCTCCTAGGGTCCCGCATGCAGAGGTTCCACACCCGGCACTTCAGACCAGATTTCCTAGTGGAGAATGGCTGGGTCGACACCTCAGCTCCTGGGGCCCAGTGCAGACTCCGAGATATAGAGCCTGAGCTGCAGCCAACCCGGCCCTCGAGTGCTCCGCCCCCTCCCTCCCACTGACTCTGACAGGATCTCTACACAGCAGCCCAGCCCACAGCCCACGGGGTAGTGCATGCTCTCACCTCTCCATTCTCTGATCAAAATATAAAGTTTCCTTTGCTTGTGAACCAAACTCAGTCTCGATCTGTTGGCCCCAATGACACTGGGCAGGGGGACACTTGTTGGGGTCCACTCTGGAGGATCAGTAACAGAAATTGAGACTATTGTAACTTCAATGAACAGATGTGTGAGCCAAACTGTAGTTAACATAGAACAGTTTATAAGGCTCGGGTAAAATAAGATGTTTCTAACACTTCCATTTGATATTTCCATCACTTTATTATAAGCAAGTTCAGTGAAAAGGTTTGTCTTATTTGTCAGGTCAATATTAGAGAAATGAAGTGATTTCTTTCCAAGGATGTACATCTAATAATCTTGGTTAAAGCTTCAATCTTGTTTTAAATGCTTTTCCATTGAAAATGATACCTCTCTTTCAGCTCCCCCATTTCTGAGAAGTATAAAATCTTATAATTTATTATTACCAAAGGGGAAAGGTGGGAGGAGGGATAAATTAACAGTTTGGAATTAACACATACACACTGCTATGTATAAAATAGATCATCAACAAGGAACTACTGTATAGCACAGGGAACTACACTCAATATTTTGCAATAACCTATAAGGGGAAATAATCGGAAAAAGAATAGATATTTTTATTGACATCATCTATCAATGACAGTTAAAGTGTAACCTAAGGGAAGCCGGTGGTGAGTGCTTCTGACCCTGAAGACTTCAATCATCTAAAGTTTGGACTCTGCCTACTTCCCAAGGCCCTTAATGAACATATGTGTAGCCGTAGCTTAAAAAATTCCCCAGTTTGGGTTTCAGGGAGACACTGATTTTGAAAAAGCCCTGGTGTTCTCCTTACATGAATGGGACTCTTCCTACTGCTAAAACATGTCTGTCACACACAGAGGATGGTATACCGTCTGATCGGGAAGAGTTTGGAAAAGGCATCTCATCTCCTCATCTCCTGGTGCTCAGGTTCACCCCTCCAGCGTCTTTACTAACAGTCTCCCCACTTGGAGATGTCAGCACTGTCAACATCCTGTTGCGTACAGTTTGGAATTTGTCCAGAGGATGAAGCGGAAGGATGAGGAACAACAAGAGACAAGTCCTAGGTGTTCAGACAGGCACATGTCACTCTAATTTCCAATCAGGAAGACGAATTGACCAAAGGCTAGGGTTGCCCATGGAAACAGTATAGGGCTTGAGGAAATCCCACTGCTTTGTGGCCAGTTCCCATAAACACAAGTTGAACAATGGAACTCAGGGGCAGTAAAATTCATGAAACTGCAGAGTTGAAAATATCTATCACTGAAAAATGTCTTGAGGAAAGTCAGAGAAAAGGATTGGTAAGCAAGGGAGAATGGCAGGAAAGGGATTTGAGGAGGTAGAAAGGACTCACCATTAAGCACAAGAAAAGGGGCTGAACATTGCCAACATTGCAGTTGGCCAAAAAGGCTGTATGCATTTTTTTCTGTATATATTCAAGAAAAGGGCATACACTTTTTTAGCCAACCAAACAGGTGGGCACTGGAAATCAATACTACAAAAGATATCACTTCGCATCAGTCAGAAGAGCCATCCTCATAAAGTGTAAACACCAGAAATGCAGGACAGGGCAAGGAGAAGAGGGAGCCCTGTGAGGCTTATAGTGGAAATGTATATTGCCAATGGCCATTCTGGAGAAGTGTATTGTGTTTACTAAAGCATCTAAAAAATGAGCTACAGAGCATAGGGCACTTGCACTCATGGGCGTATGTCTTGGGAAAAACAAAAATCGAGAGGACACAGGCACCCCAATGTTTACTGCCTCTCTGTTTAAAAGATCCTCGACTAGGATATAACTTAAATGTCTCTGGAGGGAAAAAATGGATAGAGATGTGGTACTTATGTAGAGTGGAATATTACTCAGCCTGGAAGTCAATGAAATATGGCCAGTTGTAACAACTCCGGAGGAGTTACGTATGATCATTCTAAGTGACATAATTCAAAAAGAAAAAGACACATATCATAAGATATCACTTAAAGGTGGAATCCAAAATGACTACACATGAAATAAATTACAAAACAAAAACATAGTCAAATATGTAGACAACACGCGTAAGGCTGCTAAACGGGAAAGGTGGGGAGGGGTGAGGCATCATCCAGGAGGTTGAAATTAGCAAAGATACCATTCCAAATACCAAACTGATAATCAACAAGGCCTACACGGTAGCTAAAAGAACTGCACTCAGCACACTCAAGTCACTGGAAAAGAATATATATGACTGGTAAGAATCTGAAAAAGAATTTATTGATGTCTCTCTGTATGTGAATCACGTGGATGTACAGCAGCAAGAAACAGAGCTTTGAAAATCAGCTGTAACCAATATAGTAATAAATTGAAAAAAATAAACGACAGAGAGACAGAGAAAACCTCTTACAACTTTTCCTCAGGGACGGTGATGCAACATGGATTGAACACATCTAGACCCACAGCAGGATGAGACATAAGGCTGGAAATTGTTCGCGCTAAGAGAAATATGAGGTTGGGTGAGGAAATGCACACCCTTTAAAGTAATACTACCTGGTACCCATTCAATGGGTCCCAAATCTGCAGGTTCAAGGGATCTTCCTACAGCGAAAACATGCATGGAAAACCCAGAGGACTGTACACCATGTGATCGGGAGATGTGTCTAAAATGCACCTCATTTATCCTCTCCTGGTGCTCCTGTTCATCATTCCAGCCACGTTACTTAGAATCTCCCCACTTAGAGAATCAGCACATTTAAACTTCTGTTTCACACATTTTGCAAATTGTGAGGAGGATGAACGGGAAGAGGGGGAACCAATGAGAGAATAGTTGTAGGGGTTTGGACGGGCACATGTCACTCTAATTTCCCATTAAGAATAAGAATTTAAAAAAGGCTCAGCCCGCCTCGCCGGAGCCAAAATAGGGCCTGAAGCAATCCTGCGGCTTTGAGGCCAGCTCACAAAAGAGCAACTTAAAAAATGGAGCTCAGGGTCACTGCAATTCACAAACCTGCAGAGTTATAAATGAAAACTAACGTCCCAAAATATGTTGAGGTAAGGCAAAGAAGAGGATCTGAATGCAAGACAGAATTGCAAGAAACAGATTTCAAGAGATAGATTGGACTCGTCTTTAAAGCACATGAAAAGCGGCAGAATTTCGACAATGATGCAGTTGGCCCATAAGGGAGTATGCGTTTTTTCCTGAATATATCCAGGAAAAAACGCATACGCACTTTATGGGCAACCAAGCAAGCAAGCAATGCAAATGTGCACAACAAAGAAGTCTCATTTCCCACCGGTCAAAAGGGCCATCCGAAAAAATTGTAAAAACCAGAAATGCAGGACAGGCCATGGAGAACAGGGAGCCTTTATACGCTGATGGACAGTGTGTGAACTGCCGAGAGCCACTCTGGAGAAATGTATGGTGGTTCCTAAATCATCTAAAAAACAGAGCTACAGAGCATAGGGCACTTCCAATCACGGAAGTATATCTAGGGAAGTCTAAAAATCAACAAGACACAAGCACACCACAGTTTAGGGCTACTCTGTTTACAAGAACCTCAACTTCAGTACACCTTAAATATCCCAGGAAAGAGAACAATGGATAAAGAAAATGTGGTACTTATGTACAATGGAATATCTCTTCACCATGAAATCAATGTAATAAGGCTAGTAGAAGGATAAAGAGTGGATTTAGGTCCGATAATACTACTTGAAATAAGTCAAACAGAAAAAGAAACATATCATAAGATATCACTTATAGAGGGAGGATAAATATGGCTGCACAAAAAATGAATTACAAAACAGAACAGTGTCTCACATTTAGAAAACACACTTATGTCAGCTTAAGGGGAAAGGAGAGGTGGGGTGATGCATAAAACCAGAGTTTGAAATTAGCACAGATACCGTTCAATAAACCAAATAGGTATTAGACAAGATCTACACCTTGCTCAATGAACTGGCCTCAACACACCCTATACACCGCAGAGAAATATATCTGAGTAATAAGAATCTTAAAACCCATGTATTGATATATCTCCATAAGGGAATCAAGTGTGTGCAGAGCGGCCAAACACAGCAGTGAAAATGAGCTAAACCCCATTATAGAAATAAATTTTAAAACCAAAACGCAGAAACAATGAAAGAGAGAAAAATTCTTACAAAATTCGCTCAGGGGCTGTGATGCAACCTGGAATGACCACATATAAACCCACAGCTGGATAAGACATAAGGCTGGACACTTGGGGCTGAGAGGATTGGTGAGCTTTGGTGAGCAACTGCTGAAAGTTTAATGCAATACTTCATGCTACTCATTCCAAGGGTCCCAACACTCCAGGTTGAAGGGAATCTTCCTACAGCTAAACCATGCATGGGAAATCCAGCGGATGGTATACCATATGATCGGGAAAGGTTTCTAAAACGCACCTCATTTTCCTCTCCTGGGGCTCCGGATCAACATTCCAGCCACTTTACTAACAACATCTCCACATGGAGAGTCAATGCCTTTACGTTCCGGTATCGCACAGTCTGCAGTTAGTGCGGAGGATGAATGGGAATAGGGGGAACCAGTGAGAAAATAGCTGTAGCGGTTTCAATGGGAACATGTCACTCTAATTCACATCAGGAAGAAGAATTAACCAAAGGCAGAGCAAGGCGACCCAGAAGAAGAATAGGGCCTGAAGAAATCCTGTGGATATGAGGCAAGATCACAAAAATAAGAGCTGAAAAATGCAGCTAAGGGCCACGGCAATTCAAAAACCTGCAGAGTTAAAAAGGCCAACAATTTTCAAACAGTATATTGAGGTAAGGCTATGAAGAGGCACTGACAGCAAGGCAGAATTGCAGGAAACCGATTTCAGGAGGTAGACTGGAATTGCATGTAAAGCCTAGGAAAAGAGGCAGAACGTCCACAATGATGTACTTGGCCAAAAAGGGCGTATGCGTTTTTTCCTGAATATATTCAGGAAAAAACGCATACGCCCTTTTTGGCCAACCAAGCAAGCTTGCAAAGGAAATCTGCACTACAATGAAGTCTCACTGGCCCCCAGTCAAAAGGGCCATCTGAAAAAAGTGTAAAATCCAGAAAGGCAGGACAGGCCATGGAGAACTGGGAGCCTTGTTATGCTGATGGGCGGGATGTAAATTGCCAACAGCCACTCTGCAGAAGTGTATGGTGTTTCCTGAAACATCTAAAAAACAAAGCAACAGAGCCTAGGGCACTTCCACTTATGGTCCTATAGCTTAGGGAAATTAGAATCAAAAAGGCACAGCCACCCCAAAGTTTGGGACAGCTGTGTTTACAAGAACCTCGTTTACAGTACGAGTTCAATATCACAGAAAGTGAAAAATGGATAAAGAAGTTGTGGTAGGTACGTACAATGCAATATCACTCAGCAATGAAATCTATGTCATCAGGCCCATAGCAGCATAATGAGTGGATTCAGGTACGATGATTCTAAGTGAAATAAGTCACACAGAAAAAGAAACATCATAAGTTATCACTACTACACGGAATGTAAACTTGGCTACACAGGAACTGAATTACAAAACAGAACAGGGTCTCAAATGTAGAAAACCAACTTATGCTTGCTTAAGGGGAAAGGTGAGTTGGGGTGCTGCATAAAACCAGAGATTGAAATTAGCACAGATACCATTCCATAAGCCAAATAGGTAATAGACAAGAGCTACTCCTTGCTAAACCAAGTGGACTCAACACCCCATATTAAACGCCTAAGAATATACCTGCCTAGTAAGAATCTTAAAACCTATGGATTTCTATGTCTCCGAAAGCGAATCAAGCGTGTGTACAGCGGCATAAACGCAGCAGTGATAGGATTGGTGAGGTTCGGTGAGCAAATGCAGACCCTTTGAAGTCATATTGCGTGGTACCCATTCCATGGGTCTCAACTCTCCAGGTTTAAGGGATTCTTCCTTCAGCTAAAACATGCATGTGGAACCCAGAGTATGATCCACCGTGTGATCGGGAAACGTGTTTAAATGTGTCTCAGGTTTCGTCCCCTGGTACTCGGGTGCAACATTCCAGACGCTTTACTAACACTCTCCCCACTCGGAGAGTCAGTGCCTTTAACCTCTTGTTTGGCCCAGTTTGCAATTTTTGCGGAAGATGAACAGGAATAGGGAGAACCAATGAGAGACTAGCTGGAGGTGTCTGGACGGGCAAATTTAACTCTCATTTCCCACCAGGAAGAGGAATTAACCAAAGGCTCAGCGTGCCATGCCGGAACGACACTAGGGCCTGAAGCAATCCTGCGGTGTTGCGGCCGGCTCACAAGAAAGCGAGTTGAAGAAAGGAGCTCAGAGGCACTGTAATTCACAAACCTGCAGAGTTATAAATGACAGCTATCGTCCAAAAATATATTGAAGTAAGGCTGCCAAGAGGACTTGAAAGCGGGGCAGAATTGCAGGAAACCGATTTCAGGAGGTAGACTGGAATTGCATGTAAAGCATAGGAAAAGAGGCAGAACGTCCACAATGATGCACTTGGCCAAAAAGGGCGTATGCGTTTTTTCCTGAATATATTCAGGAAAAAACGCATACGCCCTTTTTGGCCAACCAAGCAAGCTTGCAAAGAAATCTGCACTACAATGAAGTCTCACTGCCCCCCGGTCAAAAGGGCCATCTGAAAAAAGTGTAAAATCCAGAAAGGCAGGACAAGCCATGGAGACGTGGGAGCCTTGTTATGCTGATGGGCGGGATGTAAATTGCCAACAGCCACTCTGGAGAAGTGTATGGTGTTTCCTGAAACATCTAAAAAACAAAGCAACAGAGCCTAGGGCACTTCCACTTATGGTCCTATAGCTTAGGGAAATTAAAATCAAAAAGACACAGCCACCCCAAAGTTTGGGACGGCTCTGTTTACAAGAACCTCGTTTACGGTACAAGTTCAATATCACAGAAAGCGAAAAATGGATAAAGAAGTTGTGGTACTTACGTACAATGCAATATCACTCAGCAATGAAATCTATGTCATCAGGCCCGTAGCAGCATAATGAGTGGATTCAGGTACGATGATTCTAAGTGAGATAAGTCACACAGAAATAGAAACATCATAAGATATCACTACTACACGGAATGTAAACTTGGCTACACAGGAACTGAATTACAAAACAGAACAGGGTCTCAAATGTAGAAAACCAACTTATGCTTGCTTAAGGGGAAAGGTGAGTTGGGGTGCTGCATAAAACCAGAGATTGAAATTAGCACAGATACCGTTCCATAAGCCAAATATGTAATAGACAAGAGCTAGTCTTTGCTCAACGAAGAGGACTCAACACCCCATATTAAACGTCTAAGAATATACCTGACTAGTAAGAATCTTAAAATCTATGGATTTATATGTCTCCGAAAGAGAATCAAGCGTGTGTACAGTGGCAAAATCGCAGCAGTGATAGGATTGGTGAGGTTCGGTGAGCCAATGCAGAACCTTTGAAGTCATATTGCATGGTACCCATTCCATGGGTCTCAACTCTCCAGGTTTAAGGGATTCTTCCTTCAGCTAAAACATGCCTGTGGAACCCAGAGTATGATCCACCGTGTGATTGGGAAACGTGTTCAAATGTGTCTCAGGTTTCGTCCCCTGGTACTCGGGTGCAACATTCCAGAGGCTTTACTAACACTCTCCCCACTTGGAGAGTCAGTGCCTTTAACCTCCTGTTTGGCCCAGTTTGCCATTTCTGCGGAAAATGAACAGGAATAGGGAGAACCAATGAGAGACTAGCTGGAAGTGCCTGTACGGGCAAATTTAACTCTCATTTCCGACCAGGAAGAGGAATTAACCAAAGGCTCAGCGTGCCATGCCGGAACCACACTAGGGCCTGAAGCAATGCTGCGGTGTTGCGGCCAGCTCACAGGAAAGTGAGTTGAAGAAAGGAGCTCAGGGGCACTGTAATTCACAAACCTGCAGAGTTATAAATGACAGCTATCGTCCAAAAATATATTGAAGTAAGCCTGCCAAGAGGACTCGAAAGCGGGGCAGAATTGCAGGAAACCGATTTCAGGAGGTAGACTGGAATTGCATGTAAAGCATAGGAAAAGAGGCAGAACGTCCACAATGATGCACTTGGCCAAAAAGGGCGTATGCGTTTTTTCCTGAATATATTCAGGAAAAAACGCATACGCCCTTTTGGGCCAACCAAGCAAGCTTGCAAAGGAAATCTGCACTACAATGAAGTCTCACTGCCACCCAGTCAAAAGGGCCATCTGAAAAAAGTGTAAAATCCAGAAAGGCAGGACAGGCCATGGAGAATTGGGAGCCTTGTTATGCTGATGGGCGGGATGTAAATTGCCAACAGCCACTCTGGAGAAGTGTATGGTGTTTCCTGAAACATCTAAAAAACAAAGCAACAGAGCCTAGGGCACTTCCACTTACGGTTCTATAGCTTAGGGAAATTAAAATCAAAAAGACACAGCCACCCCAAAGTTTGGGACAGCTCTGTTTACAAGAACCTCGTTTACAGTACAAGTTCAATATCACAGAAAGTGAAAAATGGATAAAGAAGTTGTGGTACTTACGTACAATGCAATATCACTCAGCAATGAAATGTATATCATCAGGCGCGTAGCAGCATAATGAGTGGATTCAGGTACGATGATTCTAAGTGAAATAAGTCACACAGAAAAAGAAACATCATAAGTTATCACTACTACACGGAATGTAAACTTGGCTACACAGGAACTGAATTACAAAACAGAACAGGGTCTCAAATGTAGAAAACCAACTTATGCTTGCTTAAGGGGAAAGGTGAGTTGGGGTGCTGCATAAAACCAGAGATTGAAATTAGCACAGATACCGTTCCATAAGCCAAATATGTAATACACAAGAGCTACTCCTTGCTCAACGAAGTGGACTCTACACCCCATATTAAACGCCTAAGAATATAGCTGACTAGTAAGAATCTTAAAACCTATGGATTTCTATGTCTGCGAAAGAGAATGAAGTGTGTGTACAGCGGCATAAACGCAGCAGTGATAGGATTGGTGAGGTTCGGTGAGCAAATGCAGACCCTTTGAGGTCATATTGCATGGTACCCATTCCATGGGTCTCAACTCTCCAGGTTTAAGGGATTCTTCCTTCAGCTAAAACATGCATGTGGAACCCAGAGTATGATCCACCGTGTGATCGGGAAACGTGTTCAAATGTGTCTCAGGTTTCGTCCCCTGGTACTCGGGTGCAACATTCCAGTCGCTTTACTAACACTCTCCCCACTTGGAGAGTCAGTGCCTTTAACCTCCTGTTTGGCCCAGTTTGCAATTTTTGCGGAAGATGAACAGGAATAGTGAGAACCAATGAGAGAGTAGCTGGAGGTGTCTGGACGGGCAAATTTAACTCTCATTTCCCACCAGGAAGACGAATTAACCAAAGGCTCAGCGTGCCATGCCGGAACGACACTAGGGCCTGAAGCAATGCTGCGGTGTTGCGGCCAGCTCACAAGAAAGCGAGTTGAAGAAAGGAGCTCAGAGGCACTGTAATTCACAAACCTGCAGAGTTATAAATGACAGCTATCGTCCAAAAATATATTGAAGTAAGGCTGCCAAGAGGACTTGAAATCGGGGCAGAATTGCAGGAAACCGATTTCAGGAGGTAGACTGGAATTGCATGTAAAGCATAGGAAAAGAGGCAAAACGTCCACAATGATGCACTTGGCCAAAAAGGGCGTATGCGTTTTTTCCTGAATATATTCAGGAAAAAACGCATACGCCCTTTTTGGCCAACCAAGCAAGCTTGCAAAGAAATCTGCACTACAATGAAGTCTCACTGCCGCCCGGTCCAAAGGGCCATCTGAAAAAAGTGTAAAATCCAGAAAGGCAGGACAGGCCATGGAGACGTGGGAGCCTTGTTATGCTGATGGGCGGGATGTAAATTGCCAACAGCCACTCTGGAGAAGTGTATGGTGTTTCCTGAAACATCTACAAAACAAAGCAACAGAGCCTAGGGCACTTCCACTTATGGTCCTATAGCTTAGGGAAATTAAAATCAAAAAGACACAGCCACCCCAAAGTTTGGGACGGCTGTGTTTACAAGAACCTCGTTTACGGTACAAATTCAATATCACAGAAAGCGAAAAATGGATAAAGAAGTTGTGGTACTTACGTACAATGCAATATCACTCAGCAATGAAATCTATGTCATCAGGCCCATAGCAGCATAATGAGTGGATTCAGGTACGATGATTCTAAGTGAGATAAGTCACACAGAAAAAGAAACATCATAAGATATCACTACTACACGGAATGTAAACTTGGCTACACAGGAACTGAATTACAAAACAGAACAGGGTCTCAAATGTAGAAAACCAACTTATGCTTGCTTAAGGGGAAAGGGGAGTTGGGGTGCTGCATAAAACCAGAGATTGAAATTAGCACAGATACCGTTCCATAAGCCAAATATGTAATAGACAAGAGCTAGACTTTGCTCAACGAAGAGGACTCAACACCCCATATTAAACGTCTAAGAATATACCTGACTAGTAAGAATCTTAAAATCTATGGATTTATATGTCTCCGAAAGAGAATCAAGCGTGTGTACAGTGGCAAAAGCGCAGCAGTGATAGGATTGGTGAGGTTCGGTGAGCCAATGCAGAACCTTTGAAGTCATATTGCATGGTATCCATTCCATGGGTCTCAACGCTCCAGGTTTAAGGGATTCTTCCTTCAGCTAAAACATGCCTGTGGAACCCAGAGTATGATCCACCGTGTGATTGGGAAACGTGTTCAAATGTGTCTCAGGTTTCGTCGCCTGGTACTCGGGTGCTACATTCCAGAGGCTTTACTAACACTCTCCCCACTTGGAGAGTCAGTGCCTTTAACCTCCTGTTTGGCCCAGTTTGCCATTTCTGCGGAAAATGAACAGGAATAGGGAGAACCAATGAGAGACTAGCTGAAAGTGCCTGTACGGGCAAATTTAACTCTCATTTCCCACCAGGAAGAGGAATTAACCAAAGGCTCAGCGTGCCATGCCGGAACCACACTAGGGCCTGAAGCAATGCTGCGGTGTTGCGGCCAGCTCACAGGAAAGTGAGTTGAAGAAAGGAGCTCAGGGGCACTGTAATTCACAAACCTGCAGAGTTATAAATGACAGCTATCGTCCAAAAATATATTGAAGTAAGCCTGCCAAGAGGACTCGAAAGCGGGGCAGAATTGCAGGAAACCGATTTCAGGAGGTAGACTGGAATTGCATGTAAAGCATAGGAAAAGAGGCAGAACGTCCACAATGATGCACTTGGCCAAAAAGGGCGTATGCGTTTTTTCCTGAATATATTCAGGAAAAAACGCATACGCCCTTTTGGGCCAACCAAGCAAGCTTGCAAAGGAAATCTGCACTACAATGAAGTCTCACTGCCACCCAGTCAAAAGGGCCATCTGAAAAAAGTGTAAAATCCAGAAAGGCAGGACAGGCCATGGAGAATTGGGAGCCTTGTTATGCTGATGGGCGGGATGTAAATTGCCAACAGCCACTCTGGAGAAGTGTATGGTGTTTCCTGAAACATCTAAAAAACAAAGCAACAGAGCCTAGGGCACTTCCACTTACGGTTCTATAGCTTAGGGAAATTAAAATCAAAAAGACACAGCCACCCCAAAGTTTGGGACAGCTCTGTTTACAAGAACCTCGTTTACAGTACAAGTTCAATATCACAGAAAGTGAAAAATGGATAAAGAAGTTGTGGTACTTACGTACAATGCAATATCACTCAGCAATGAAATGTATATCATCAGGCGCGTAGCAGCATAATGAGTGGATTCAGGTACGATGATTCTAAGTGAAATAAGTCACACAGAAAAAGAAACATCATAAGTTATCACTAATACACGGAATGTAAACTTGGCTACACAGGAACTGAATTACAAAACAGAACAGGGTCTCAAATGTAGAAAACCAACTTATGCTTGCTTAAGGGGAAAGGTGAGTTGGGGTGCTGCATAAAACCAAAGATTGAAATTAGCACAGATACCGTTCCATAAGCCAAATATGTAATAGACAAGAGCTACTCCTTGCTCAACGAAGAGGACTCAACACCCCATATTAAACGTCTAAGAATATACCTGACTAGTAAGAATCTTAAAACCTATGGATTTCTATGTCTCCGAAAGAGAATGAAGCGTGTGTACAGCGGCATAAACGCAGCAGTGATAGGATTGGTGAGGTTCGGTGAGCAAATGCAGACCCTTTGAGGTCATATTGCATGGTACCCATTCCATGGGTCTCAACTCTCCAGGTTTAAGGGATTCTTCCTTCAGCTAAAACATGCATGTGGAACCCAGAGTATGATCCACCATGTGATCGGGAAACGTGTTCAAATGTGTCTCAGTTTTCGTCCCCTGGTACTCGGGTGCAACATTCCAGTCACTTTACTAACACTCTCCCCACTTGGAGAGTCAGTGCCTTTAACCTCCTGTTTGGCCCAGTTTGCAATTTCTGCGGAAAAAGAACAGGAATAGGGAGAACCAATGAGAGACTAGCTGGAGGTGTCTGGACGGGCAAATTTAACTCTCATTTCCCACCAGGAAGAGGAATTAACCAAAGGCTCAGCGTGCCATGCCGGAAAGACACTAGGGCCTGAAGCAATGCTGCGGTGTTGCGGCCAGCTCACAAGAAAGCGAGTTGAAGAAAGGAGCTCAGGTGCACTGTAATTCACAAACCTGCAGAGTTATAAATGACAGCTATCGTCCAAAAATATATTGAAGTAAGGCTGCCAAGAGGACTTGAAAGCGGGGCAGAATTGCAGGAAACCGATTTCAGGAGGTAGACTGGAATTGCATGTAAAGCATAGGAAAAGAGGCAGAACGTCCACAATGATGCACTTGGCCAAAAAGGGCGTATGCGTTTTTTCCTGAATATATTCAGGAAAAAACGCATACGCCCTTTTGGGCCAACCAAGCAAGCTTGCAAAGGAAATCTGCACTACAATGAAGTCTCACTGCCCCCCGGTCAAAAGGGACATCTGAAAAAAGTGTAAAATCCAGAAAGGCAGGACAGGCCATGGAGAACTGGGAGCCTTGTTATGCTGATGGGCGGGATGTAAATTGCCAACAGCCACTCTGGAGAAGTGTATGGTGTTTCCTGAAACATCTACAAAACAAAGCAACAGAGCCTAGGGCACTTCCACTTATGGTCCTATAGCTTAGGGAAATTAAAATCAAAAAGACACAGCCACCCCAAAGTTTGGGACGGCTGTGTTTACAATAACCTCGTTTACGGTACAAGTTCAATATCACAGAAAGCGAAAAATGGATAAAGAAGTTGTGGTACTTACGTACAATGCAATATCACTCAGCAATGAAATCTATCTCATCAGGCCCATAGCAGCATAATGAGTGGATTCAGGTACGATGATTCTAAGTGAAATAAGTCACACAGAAAAAGAAACATCATAAGATATCACTACTACACGGAATGTAAACTTGGCTACACAGGAACTGAATTACAAAACAGAACAGGGTCTCAAATGTAGAAAACCAACTTACACTTTCTTAAGGGGAAAGGTGAGTTGGGGTGCTGCATAAAACCAGAGATTGAAATTAGCACAGATACCGTTCCATAAGGCAAATATGTAATAGACAAGAGCTACTCCTTGGTCAACCAAGTGGAATCAACACCCCATATTAAACGCTTAAGAATATACCTGACTAGTAAGAATCTTAAAACCTATGGATTTCTATGTCTGCGAAAGAGAATCAAGCGTGTGTACAGCGGCATAATCGCAGCAGTGATAGGATTGGTGACGTTCGGTGAGCAAATGCAGACCCTTTGAAGTCATATTGCGTGGTACCTATTCCTTGGGTCTCAACTTTCCAGGTTTAAGGGATTCTTCCTTCAGCTAAAACATGCATGTGGAACTCAGAGTATGATCCACCATGTGATCGGGAAACGTGTTCAAATGTGTCTCAGGTTTCGTCCCCTGGTACTCGGGTGCAACATTCCAGACGCTTTACTAACACTCTCCCCACTTGGAGAGTCAGTGCCTTTAACCTCCTGTTTGGCCCAGTTTGCAGTTTCTGCGGAAAATGAACAGGAATACGGAGAACCAATGAGAGACTAGCTGGAGGTGTCTGGACGGGCAAATTTAACTCTCATTTCCCACCAGGAAGAGGAATTAACCAAAGGCTCAGCGTGCCATGCCGGAACCACACTAGGGCCTGAAGCAATGCTGCGGTGTTGCGGCCAGCTCACAAGAAAGCGAGTTGAAGAAAGGAGCTCAGGGGCACTGTAATTTACAAACCTGCAGAGTTATAAATGACAGCTATCGTCCAAAAATATATTGAAGTAAGGCTTCCAGGAGGACTTGAAAGCGGGACAGAATTGCAGGAAACCGATTTCAGAAGGTAGACTGGAATTGCATGTAAAGCATAGGAAAAGAGGCAGAACGTCCACAATGATGCACCTTGCCAAAAAGGGCATATGCGTTTTTTCCTCAGGAAAAAATGCATACGCCCTTTAAGGCCAACCAAGCAAGCTTGCAATGGAAATCTGCACTACAATGAAGTCTCACTGCCCCACGGTCAAAAGGGCCATCTGAAAAAAGTGTAAAATCCAGAAAGGCAGGACAGGCCATGGAGAACTGGGAGCCTTGTTATGCTGATGGGCGGGATGTAAATTGCCAACAGCCACTCTGGAGAAGTGTATGGTGTTTCCTGAAACATCTAAAAAACAAAGCAACAGAGCCTAGGGCACTTCCACTTATGGTCCTATAGCTTAGGGAAATTAAAATCAAAAAGGCACAGCCACCCCAAAGTTTGGGACAGCTCTGTTTACAAGAACCTCGTTTACGGTACAAGTTCAATATCACAGAAAGCGAAAAATGGATAAAGAAGCTGTGTTACCTACGTACAATGCAATATCACTCAGCAATGAAATCTATGTCATCAGGGCCGTAGCAGTATAATCAGTGGATTCAGGTACGATGATTCTAAGTGAAATAAGTCACACAGAAAAAGAAACATCATAAGATATCACTACTACACGGAATGTAAACTTGGCTACACAGGAACTGAATTACAAAACAGAACAGGGTCTCAAATGTAGAAAACCAACTTATGCTTGCTTAAGGGGAAAGGTGAGTTGGGGTGCTGCATAAAACCAGAGATTGAAATTAACACAGATAGCGTTCCTTAAGCCAAATATGTAATAGACAAGAGCTACTCCTTGCTCAACGAAGAGGACTCAACACCCCATATTAAACGCCTAAGAATATACCTGACTAGTAAGAATCTTAAAACCTATGGATTTATATGTCTCCGAAAGAGAATCAAGCGTGTGTACAGCGGCATAAACGCAGCAGTGATAGGATTGGTGAGGTTCGGTGATCAAATGCAGACCCTTTGAAGTCATATTGCATGGTACCCATTCCATGGGTCTCAACTCTCCCGGTTTAAGGGATTCTTCCTTCAGCTAAACCATGCATGTGGAATGCAGAGTATGATCCAACACGTGATCGGGAAACATGTTCAAATGTGTGTCACTTTTCGTCCCCTCGTACTCGGGTGCATCATTCCAGACGCTTTACTAACACTCTCCCCACTTGGAGAGTCAGTGCCTTTAACCTCCTGTTTGGCCCAGTTTGCAATTACTGCGTAAGATGAACAGGAATAGGGAGAACCAATGAGAGACTAGCTGGAGGTGTCTGGATGGGCAAATTTAACTCTCATTTCCCACCAGGAAGACGAATTAACCAAAGGCTCAGCATGAAGTGCCGGAACCACACTAGGGCCTGAAGCAATCTTGCGGTGTTGCGGCCAGCTCACAAGAAAGAGAGTTGAAGAAAGGAGCTCAGGGGCACTGTAATTCACAAACCTGCAGAGTTATAAATGACAGCTATCATCCAAAATTATACTGAAGTAAGGCTGCGAAGAGGACTTGAATGCGGGGCACAATTGCTGGAAACCGATTTCAGAAGGTACACGGGAGTCGCTCTTAAAGCATAGGAAAAGAGACAGAACTTGGAAAATAATGCACTTGGCAAAAAAGGGCATATGTGTTTTACCCAGAGCTCTCATAACCGAGGGGAGGAGATTCCCAGCAGGCTCCAACTGCCACCTGAGGGTTCACGTTGCCAAGGCAACGTGAGCAAGCCAGGCAGGAGTTACCTCACAGCAGAGGTCCCACCTCACAGAAGGGTGAGAAACCCAGCCAATATCAGACTCTCACCAGAGGGCCCACATCACCAAGGGGATGGGAACCAGGCAGGAGTGTCTTCACACCAGTGGGGCCACATCATCGAAAGGTGAGCTACTCAGCACATGTGTCCTCAAACCAGAGGACCCACATCACCAAGGGCCTCGGAGTGAGGCAGGCAGGAGTAGCCTCACAACACTGGGCCCATAGAGTAAAAAGTGAGGAATCCAGCAGTTGGAACCTCCCAGCAGGCGGCCCAGAGCACTGAGGCTATGGGATCCAGGCCACAGTGAACTCACAGAAGAGGGCCCATGTCATGAAACTGAGCAACCCAGCCATTGGGACCTCAGACCAGGAGGCCCACATCCCCATGGGGATATAAATCTGGTAGGAGTGTCCTCGCACCACTGAGAACGTATCAGAAAATTTTGGGAGACCAGCAGTTAGGGCCTGACGCCAGAGGACCCTCATCACCAAGGGAAGGAGGCTCCCAGCAGGCTCCAACTGCCACCAGAGGGCTGACGTCGCCAAGGCGATGTGTGCCAACCAGGCACGAATGACCTCACAGCAGAGGGCCCACCTCAGAGAAGTGTGACGAACCCAGTCAGGATCAGACTTGCACCAGAGGGCCCACATCACCAAATGGATTGGAACCAGGCAGGAGTGTCCTCACATGAGTAGGGCCACATCATCTAAAGGTGAGGAACCCAGAACATGTGGCTTCAAACCATAGGACACCCATCACCAAGGGGCTGGGAGTGAGGCAGGCAGGAGGAGCCTCACAACAGAGGGCCCCAAAATAAGAAAGGTGAGGAATCCAGCAGTTGGAACCTCCCAGCAGGCGGCCCAGAGCACAGAGGCTAGGGGATCCAAGCCAGAGTGAACTAACACCAGACAGCCCACATCATGAAACTGTGAGCAACCCAGACATTGGGACCTCAGAGCAGAAGGCCCACATCCCCATGGTGATGGGAACATGACAGGAGTGTCCTGGCATCACTGGGCTCACATCAGAAAACGTGGGGTGCTCAGAAGTTAGGGCCTGACGCTAGAGGGCACTCATCACCGAGGGGAGGAGGCTCCCAGCAGGCTCCAGCTGCCACCAGAGGGCCAACGTCACCAAGGCGATGTGTGACAGCCCGGCAGGAGTGACCTCACAGCAGAGGGCCCACCTCACAGAAGGGTGAGGAACACAGCCAGGATCAGACTCTCACCAGAGGGCCCACATCACCAAGGAGATGGGAACCAGGCAGGAGTGTCCCCACACCAGTGGGACAACATCATCGAAAGGTGAGGATCCCAGCACATGTAGCCTCAAACCAGAGGAACCACATCACCAAGGGGTTCGGAATGAGGCTGGCAGGACCGGCCTCACAACACAGGGTCCATAGAATATAAAAGTTGAGGAATCCAGCAGTTGGAACCTCCCAGCAAGTGGCCCAGAGCACCGAGGCTATGGGATCTAGGCCGCAGTGAACTCACAGCAGAGGGCCCACATCATGAACCTGTGAGCAGCCCAGCCGTTGGGACCTCAGAACAGAAGGCCCACATCCCCATTGGGATGGGAACCTGGCAGGAGTGGCTTTGCACCACTTAGCACATATCAGAAAATGTTAGGAGCCCAGCAGTTAGGGCCTGACGCCAGGGGGCCCTCATAACTGAGGGGAGGAGACTCCCAGCAGGTTCCAACTGCCAACAGAGGGCCCACGTCTACAAGGTGGCATGCACCAGCCAGGCAGTAGCGACCTCACAGCAGAGGGCCTATCTCACAGAAGGCTGAGGAACCGAGGTAGGATGAGACTCTTGCCAGAGGGCCCACAACACCAAGGGGATGGGAACCAGTCAGGACTGTCCTCCCACCAGTGGGACCACATCATCGAAAGGTGAGGAACCCAGCACATGCGGCCTCATATCAGAGGACATACATCACAAAGGGGATGGGAGTGAGGCAGGTAGGAGTAGCCTAAAAACAGAGGGCCCAAAGAATAAAAAAGGTGAGGAATCCAGCATTTGGAACCTCCCAGCAGGCGGCCGAGAGCACAGAAGCTATGGGATGCAGGCAGGAGTGAACTAACAGCAGAGAGCCCACATCATGAAACTGTGAGCAACCCAGGCGTTGGGACCTCAGAGCAGAAAGCCCACATCCCCATGGGGATGGGAACCTGACAGGAGTGTCCTGGCATCACTGGGCTCACATCAGAAAACGTGGGGAGCCCAGCAGTTAGGGCCTGATGCTAGAGGGCCGTCATCACCGAGGGCAGGAGGCTCCCAGCAGGTTCCATGTGCCAACAGAGGGCCCACGTCGCCAAGGTGATGTGTGCAAGTCAGGCAGGATTGACCTCACAGCAGAGGGCCTACCTCACAGAAGAGTGAGGAACCCAGCCAGGATAAGACTGTCACCAGAAGGCCCACATCACCAAGGGGATGGGAACCAGGCAGGAGTGTCCTCACACCAGTGGGGCCACATCATTGAAAGTTGCGGAACCCAGCACATGTGGCCTCAAACCAGAGGACCCACATCACGAAGGAGTTGCGAGTGAGGCAGGCAGGAGGAGCATCGCAACACAGTACCCATAGAATACAAAAGTTGAGGAATCGAGCAGTTGGAACCTTCCAGCAGGCGGCCCAGAGCACAGAGGCTATGGCATCCAGGCCAGAGTGAACTAACAGCAGAAAGCCCACATCATGAAACTGTGAACAACCCAGCCGTTGGGACCTCAGAGCAGAAGGCCCACATCCCAATGGGGATGTGAACCTGGATGGAGTGTCTTCGAACCACTGGGCGCACATCACAAAATGTGGGGAGCCCAGCCGTTAGGGCCTGATGCCAGAGGGCCCTCATCACCGAGGGGAGGAGGCTCCCAGCAGGCTCCAAGTGCCACCAGAGGGCTCATGTCCACAAGACGAGGTGAGCAAGCCAGGCAGGAGTGACCTCAGAGCAGACGGCCCACCTCACAGAAGGGTGAGGAACCCAGCCAGGATCAGACTCTCAACAGAAAGCCCACATCACCAAGGGGATGTGAACCAGGCAGGAGTCTCCTAAGACCATTGGTCCCACATCATCAAAAGGTGAGGAACCCAGCACATGTGGCCTCAAACCAGAGGACACACATCACGAAGGGGCTGGGAGTGAGGCAGGCAGGAGGATACTCACAACAGAGGGCCCAAAAAATTTAAAAAGTGAGGAATCCAGCCGTTGGAACCTCCCAGCAGGCGGCCCAGAGCACCGAGGCTATGGGATCCAGGCCACAGTGAACTAACACCAGAGAGCCCACATCATGAAACTGTGATCAACCCAGCCGTTGGAACCTCAGAGCAGAAGGCCCACATCCCCATGGAGATGGGAACCTAAGAGCAGTGCCCGAGCATCACTGGGCTCACTAAGAAAAGTTGGGGAGCCCAGCAATTAGGGTCTGACGTCAGAGGGCCCTCATCACAGTGGTGAGGAGGCTCCCAGCAGGGTCCAAGTGCCACCAGAGGGCTCATGTCAACAAGGCGAGGTGAGCAAGCCAGGCAAGAGTTACCTGATAGTAGAGGGCCCACCTCACAGATGGGTGAGGAACCCAGCCAGGATCAGACTCTCACCAGAGGGCCCACATCACAAAGGGGATGGGAACCAGTCAGGATTATCCTCACACCAGTGGGGCCTCATCATCTTAAGGTGAGGAACCCAGCACATGTGTCCTCAAACCAGAGGACCCACATCACCAAGGGCCTTGGAGTGAGGCAGGCAGGAGTAGCCTCACAACACAGGACACATAATATAAAAAACGTGAGGATTCCAGCATTTAGACCTTCCAGCAGGCGGCTCAGAACACCGAGGCTATGGGATCCAGGCCGCAGTGAACTCACAGCAGAGGGCCCACATCATAAAACTGTGAGCAACACAGGCGTTGGGACCTCAGCGCAGAAGGCCCACATCCCCATGGGAATGGGAACCTGGCTGGAGTGTCCTCGCACCACTGGGCGCACATCAGAAAATGTGGGGAGCCCACCATTTAGGGCCTGACACCAGAGGGCCGTCATCACCGAGAGGAGGAGGCACCCTGCATGCTCCAACTGCCATCAGAGGGCTCACGTCTCCAAGGTGACGTGTGCCAGCCAGGCAAGAGTGACCTCACAGAAGAGGGCCTACCTCACAGAACGTTGAGGAACCCAGCCAGGATTAGACTCTCGCCAGAGGGCCCACCTCACCAAGGGGATGGGAACCAGGCAGGAGTGTCCTCACACGAGTGGGGCCACATCATCGAAAGGTGAGGAACGCAGCACATGTGGCCTCAAGCCATAGGACAGTCATCACCAAGGGGCTGGCAGTGAGGCAGGCAGGAGGAGCCTCACAACAGAGGGCACATAGAATAAAAAAGTTGAGGAATCCAGCAGTTGGAACCTCCCAGCAGGCGGCTCAGAGCACCGATGATAAGGGATCCTTGCCGGAGTGAACTCACAGCAGAGGGCCCACATCATGGTACTGTGAGCAAGCCAGCCATTTTGACCTCAGAGCAGAAGGCCCATATCCCCATGGGGATGGGAACCTGGCAAGAGTGTCCTCACTCACTTGGCGCACATCAGAAAATGTGGGGAGCCCAGCAGTTATGGCCTAAGGCAAGAGGGCCCTCATCACCGAGGGGAGGAGGATCCCAGCACACTCCAACTGCCACCAGAGGGCCCACGTCGCCAAGGTGACGTGTGCCAGACAGGCATGATTGACCTCACAGCAGAGGGCCCACCTCACAGAAGGGTGAGGAACCCAGCCAGGATCAGACTCTCACCTGAGGGCCCACATCAGCAAGGGGATGGGAACCAGTCAGGACTGTCTTCCCTCCAGTGGGGCCACATCATCGAAAGGTGCGGAACCCAGCACATGTGGCCTCAAATCAGAGGACACATATCACAAAGGGAATGGGAGTGAGGCAGGCAGGAGTAACCTAAAAACAGAGGGCCCAAAGAATAAGAAAGGTGAGGAATCCAGCAGTTAGAACCTCCCAGCAGGCGGCCGAGAGCACAGAAGCTATGGGATGCAGGCAGGAGTGAACTAACAGCAGAGAGCCCACATCATGAAACTGTGAGCAACCCAGGCATTGGGACCTCAGAGCAGAAGGCCCACATCCCAATGGGGATGTGAACCTGGCTGCAGTGTCCTCGCACCACTGGGCGCACATCACAAAATGTGGGGAGCCCAGCAGTTAGGGCCTGACACCAGAGGGCCCTCATCAACGAGGGGAGGAGGCTCCCAGCAGGCTCAAGTGCCACCAGAGGGCTCATGTCCACAAGGCGAGGTGAGCAAGCCAGGCAGGAGTGACCTCACAGCAGACGGCCCACCTCACAGAAGGGTGAGGAACCCAGCCAGGATCAGACTCTCAACAGAAAGCCCACATCACCAAGGGGATGTGAACCAGGCAGGAGTCTCCTAAGACCATTGGTCCCACATCATTGAAAGGTGAGGAACCCAGCACATGTGGCCTCAAACCAGAGGACACACATCACGAAGGGGCTGGGAGTGAGGCAGGCAGGAGGATACTCACAACAGAGGGCCCAAAAAATTAAAAAAGTGAGGAATCCAGCCGTTGGAACCTCCCAGCAGGCGGCCAAGAGCACAGAGGCTATGGGATCCAGGCCTCTGTGAACTAACACCAGAGAGCCCACATCATGAAAATGTGAACAACCCAGCCGTTGGAACCTCAGAGCAGAAGGCCCACATCCCCATGGAGATGGGATCCTAAGAGGAGTGCCCAAGCATCATTGGGCTCACTAAGAAAAGTTGGTGAGCCCAGCAGTTAGGGCCTGATGCAAGAGGGCCCTCATCACTGGGGGGAGGAGATTCCCAGCACGCTCCAACTGCCACCACACAGCTGACTTCACCAAGGCAATGTGTGCCAGCCATGCAGGAGTGACCTATCAGCAGAGGGTCTCCCTCACAGAAGGGTGAGGAGCACAGCCAGGAACAGACTCTCACCAGGGGGTCCACATAACCACGTGGATGAGAACCAGGCAGGAGTGTCCTCACACTAGTGGGGCCACATCATCGAAAGGTGAGGAACCCAGCAAAGGTGGCCACAAACCAGAGGACACACATCACGAAGGGGCTGGGAGTGAGGCAGGCAGGAGGATACTCACAACAGAGGGCCCAAAAAATTTAAAAAGTGAGGAATCCAGCCGTTGGAACCTCCCAGCAGGCGGCCAAGAGCACAGAGGCTATGGGATCCAGGCCACAGTGAACTAACACCAGAGAGCCCACATCATGAAACTGTGATCAACCCAGCCGTTGGAACCTCAGAGCAGAAGGCCCACATCCCCATGGAGATGGGAACCTAAGAGGAGTGCCCGAGCATCACTGGGCTCACTAAGAAAAGTTGGGGAGCCCAGCAATTAGGGCCTGACGTCAGAGGGCCCTCATCACAGTGGTGAGGAGGCTCCCAGCAGGGTCCAAGTGCCACCAGAGGGCTCATGTCAACAAGGCGAGGTGAGCAAGCCAGGCAAGAGTTACCTGATAGTAGAGGGCCCACCTCACAGATGGGTGAGGAACCCAGCCAGGATCAGACTCTCACCAGAGGGCCCACATCACAAAGGGGATGGGAACCAGTCAGGATTATCCTCACACCAGTGGGGCCTCATCATCTTAAGGTGAGGAACCCAGCACATGTGTCCTCAAACCAGAGGACCCACATCACCAAGGGCCTTGGAGTGAGGCAGGCAGGAGTAGCCTCACAACACAGGACACATAATATAAAAAACGTGAGGATTCCAGCATTTAGACCTTCCAGCAGGCGGCTCAGAACACCGAGGCTATGGGATCCAGGCCGCAGTGAACTCACAGCAGAGGGCCCACATCATAAAACTGTGAGCAACACAGGCGTTGGGACCTCAGCGCAGAAGGCCCACATCCCCATGGGAATGGGAACCTGGCTGGAGTGTCCTCGCACCACTGGGCGCACATCAGAAAATGTGGGGAGCCCACCATTTAGGGCCTGACACCAGAGGGCCGTCATCACCGAGAGGAGGAGGCACCCTGCATGCTCCAACTGCCATCAGAGGGCTCACGTCTCCAAGGTGACGTGTGCCAGCCAGGCAAGAGTGACCTCACAGAAGAGGGCCTACCTCACAGAACGTTGAGGAACCCAGCCAGGATTAGACTCTCGCCAGAGGGCCCACCTCACCAAGGGGATGGGAACCAGGCAGGAGTGTCCTCACACGAGTGGGGCCACATCATCGAAAGGTGAGGAACGCAGCACATGTGGCCTCAAGCCATAGGACAGTCATCACCAAGGGGCTGGCAGTGAGGCAGGCAGGAGGAGCCTCACAACAGAGGGCACATAGAATAAAAAAGTTGAGGAATCCAGCAGTTGGAACCTCCCAGCAGGCGGCTCAGAGCACCGATGATAAGGGATCCTTGCCGGAGTGAACTCACAGCAGAGGGCCCACATCATGGTACTGTGAGCAAGCCAGCCATTTTGACCTCAGAGCAGAAGGCCCATATCCCCATGGGGATGGGAACCTGGCAAGAGTGTCCTCACTCACTTGGCGCACATCAGAAAATGTGGGGAGCCCAGCAGTTATGGCCTAAGGCAAGAGGGCCCTCATCACCGAGGGGAGGAGGATCCCAGCACACTCCAACTGCCACCAGAGGGCCCACGTCGCCAAGGTGACGTGTGCCAGACAGGCATGATTGACCTCACAGCAGAGGGCCCACCTCACAGAAGGGTGAGGAACCCAGCCAGAATCAGACTCTCACCTGAGGGCCCACATCAGCAAGGGGATGGGAACCAGTCAGGACTGTCTTCCCTCCAGTGGGGCCACATCATCGAAAGGTGCGGAACCCAGCACATGTGGCCTCAAATCAGAGGACACATATCACAAAGGGAATGGGAGTGAGGCAGGCAGGAGTAACCTAAAAACAGAGGGCCCAAAGAATAAGAAAGGTGAGGAATCCAGCAGTTAGAACCTCCCAGCAGGCGGCCGAGAGCACAGAAGCTATGGGATGCAGGCAGGAGTGAACTAACAGCAGAGAGCCCACATCATGAAACTGTGAGCAACCCAGGCATTGGGACCTCAGAGCAGAAGGCCCACATCCCAATGGGGATGTGAACCTGGCTGCAGTGTCCTCGCACCACTGGGCGCACATCACAAAATGTGGGGAGCCCAGCAGTTAGGGCCTGACACCAGAGGGCCCTCATCAACGAGGGGAGGAGGCTCCCAGCAGGCTCAAGTGCCACCAGAGGGCTCATGTCCACAAGGCGAGGTGAGCAAGCCAGGCAGGAGTGACCTCACAGCAGACGGCCCACCTCACAGAAGGGTGAGGAACCCAGCCAGGATCAGACTCTCAACAGAAAGCCCACATCACCAAGGGGATGTGAACCAGGCAGGAGTCTCCTAAGACCATTGGTCCCACATCATTGAAAGGTGAGGAACCCAGCACATGTGGCCTCAAACCAGAGGACACACATCACGAAGGGGCTGGGAGTGAGGCAGGCAGGAGGATACTCACAACAGAGGGCCCAAAAAATTAAAAAAGTGAGGAATCCAGCCGTTGGAACCTCCCAGCAGGCGGCCAAGAGCACAGAGGCTATGGGATCCAGGCCTCTGTGAACTAACACCAGAGAGCCCACATCATGAAAATGTGAACAACCCAGCCGTTGGAACCTCAGAGCAGAAGGCCCACATCCCCATGGAGATGGGATCCTAAGAGGAGTGCCCAAGCATCATTGGGCTCACTAAGAAAAGTTGGTGAGCCCAGCAGTTAGGGCCTGATGCAAGAGGGCCCTCATCACTGGGGGGAGGAGATTCCCAGCACGCTCCAACTGCCACCACACAGCTGACTTCACCAAGGCAATGTGTGCCAGCCATGCAGGAGTGACCTATCAGCAGAGGGTCTCCCTCACAGAAGGGTGAGGAGCACAGCCAGGAACAGACTCTCACCAGGGGGTCCACATAACCACGTGGATGAGAACCAGGCAGGAGTGTCCTCACACTAGTGGGGCCACATCATCGAAAGGTGAGGAACCCAGCAAAGGTGGCCACAAACCAGAGGACCCACATCACCAAGGGGTTGAGAGTGAGGTAGGTGTCTGGACGGGCATATTTAACACTCATTTCCCACCAGGAAGAGGAATTAACCAAAGGCTCAGTGTGCCCTGCCAGAAGCAGATTAGGGCCTGAAGCAGTCTTGCGGGTTTGCGGCCAGCTCACAAGAAAGCGAGTTGAAGAAAGGAGCTCAGGGGTCCTGTAATTCACAAACCTGCAGAGTTATAAATGACAGATAACGTCCAAAAATATATTGAAGTAAGGCTGCGAAGAGGACTTGAAAGCGGGGCAGAATTTCAGGAAACCGATTTCAGGAGGTAGACTGGATTTGCATTTAAAGCATACGAAAAGAGGCAGAACATCGACAATGATGCACGTGACATAAAAGGGCGTATGAGTTTGTTCCTGAATATATTCAGGAAAAAACGCATACGCCCTTTTTGGCAAACCAAGCAAGCTTGCAATGGAAATCCGAACTACTATGAAGTGTCACTTCCCCCCGGTCTAAAGGGCCATCTGAAAAAAGTGTAAAATCCACAAAGGCAAGACAGGCCATGGGGAAAAAGAAGCCTTGTTATGCAATGGGCGGGATGTAAATTACCAACAGCCACTCTGGAGAAGTGTATGGTGTTTCCTGATACATCTGAAAAACAAAGCAACAGAGTCTAGGGCATTTCCACTTATGGTCCTATAGCTTAGGGAAATTAAAATCAAAAAGACACAGCCACCCCAGAATTTGGGATGGCTCTGTTTACAGGAACCTCTTCTATGGTACAAGTTAAATATCCCAGAGAACAAATAATTGATAAAGAATTTGTGGTACTTACGTACAACAGAATACCACTCAGCAATGAAATCTGTGTCACCAGGCCTGTACCAGCATAATGAGTGGATTGAGGCACGATGATTCTAAGTGAAATAAGTCACACAGAAAAAGAAACATCATAAGGTATCACTAATGCACGGAATGTAAACTTGGCTACACAGGAACTGAATTACAAAACAGAACAGGGTCTCAAGTTTAGAAAACCAACTTATGCTTGCTTAAGGGGAAAGGTGAGTTGGGGTTCTGCATAAAACCAGAGTTTGAAAGTAGCACAGATACCGTTCCATAAGCCAAATATGTAATAGACAAGACCTACCCCTTGCTCAACGAAATGGACTCAACAATGAGGTATCACCTCACACCTGTTAGAATGGGCATCATCTGAAAATCTACAAACAACAAATGCTGGAAAGGGTGTGGAGAAAAGGAAGCCTCTTCCACTATTGTTGGGAATATAAATTGATACAGTCACTATGGAGAACAATATGGAGTTTCTTAAGAAACTAATAATAGAATTACCATATGATACAGCAATCCCAGTACTGGACATATACCCAGACAAAACCATAAATCAAAAAGAGACATTCACCGCAATGTTCATTGCATCACTATTTACAATATCGAGGTAATGGAAGCAACCTAAATGCCCACAGACAGACGAATGCATAAAGATGTGGTACATATATAAAATGGAATATTACTAAGCCATGAAAGGAATGAAATTGGGTCATTTGTAGAGACGTCGATGGATCTAGAGACTGTCATACAGAGTGAAGTAAGTCAGAAAGAGAAAAACAAATCTTGTATATTCATGCATATATGTGGAACCTAGAAAAACTGTACAGATTAACCGTTTTGCAAGGCATAAATAGAGCAACAGATGTAGACAACAATCGTATGGACAACAAGGGGGGAAAGCTCTTGGGGGGGTGGTGGTGGGAGGAGTTGAGAGATTGGGATTGGCATGTAAACATTTATATGTATAAAATAGATAACCAATAAGAACCTGCTGTATAAAAATATAAAATAAAATTCAAAATTAAAAAGAAATAAAATTTAAAAAACAAAACAGAAAAAACAATTATTCCCTTCACATACATGTATTTATATGAATAAATTATTTCCATGCTTATATCTGTAAATACAAAAAAGAGGAATAAAATCTACCTTGAACCAAAAACGAAAAAGAGAAAAAAAAAAAACAGAACCCACCAGTTACTCAGAGGAAAACCGTATCAGGGCACTTGCTCCAGTTGTAAACAATTCTGAAGTTGGTCAGTGGTGGGGAATCGTCTCCCATTCAGCCAGCAGCCCCCACACAACAAGCGTCCTCATTGCAAAGCTGGGGCACTGTGCCGAGGCATCTGTGAGTAAACGTGAGCTGAGCCCCAGGCCAGTTGCTGCTGAACTGTTCCCACCCTTCCCAGGTAAAACACCTGAATATATACAAGGACTTGAAAGCCTAGAGGAAGGGCCATGGAGCCACACGAGTGACAGCATGCCAGCTGACTTGGTGCCTGCAGGCCAGCCAGGATGGTCCTGGCCCTGGGTGCTCTTCTGGAAGATTTCCATTTCCCTGCCTGAGATACCCGTCCTGTCCCTGCCCCCACTGCTTTTTTCCTTCCTCACCTCTGCCCAGGGAGAAATTCCAGCAGCAGGTATGGGTGACACATCCTCTTCTTTAGCAGGTGGCAGCCTGGCAACTGCTGCAGAAAGTCCAGCAGAGCCCCACTCACACTGGGCCACCCACAAAGCCGTGGCCTCTCAATCCCTCCCACCAGCCCAGCCCCGAGACTGCTGACAGGGCAGAGAAAATGGCGTCAGGCACAGCTGCAGGGGCTCTTGCTGCCTGGAGTGGTATTTATATTGATCTCAACCCAGGCACACCTGGGGAGGGCTGGCCGGCACGGTAAGGCTGCCCAGGTCAGCCAATCATCACCCCTCAGGGGCTCACAGTTGCAGAAAATGGAACTTGCTGAACCGGCCAGGTCCAAGGAACAGGTGTGGGCTCCTGAGAGTCAGGATAGACAAGGGGCTGCAGCTTTGGCTTGTTTTCTAATCATTTTATCTGGCCCATGAGTGGGAGACAACTTCAAGAAAAGCCTCTCCTAATGAGAGGAACCCAGGAGTCAGGGAGAGGAGGGGTGGGTGGTGGTTGGAGACAGAGGCTTGGTGCCCCGGGTGCAGTGGAAGTCTCTGGAAGACCAGGTGGAGGGAGGCCACACAGAGTGATGTCCAGGGTCACAGACCTGTCGGAGCTGCTGTTTGTTAGTTCAAGTCCTGCTCTGAGGTGCTCTGTGTCAGCTCTGAGCGACAGGTGAGATGGGGGTGCTCTTCAGTGAGAGCTATGTGCACGGTTCCTGTGTGCCCAGCCCTGCCACGGTACCTGCAAGGGTAGCTCTGTATCCTGGGAGAGGCCTGACCACGAGAGCCCCGTGGGCTGGGTTGGGGGTGGGGTACCTGCCCAGGAGAGCTCCATATCCTGGGATTGGCCTGACCACGAGAGCCCCATGGGCTGCTGGGGACCTGGTAAAGGATGTCAGGACAGTCAGTGAAGCCACCGAGGATATACCTCCAGTTGCTCCTAATTCCTACACCCTGCTGGTCATTCTACCAACCACCAGGACATGGTATTCTGTATTAGTCTAAATGATGCCTTCTTTTGTATTCCATTAGTCCCAGAGTCACAAGAAATTTTGGCTTGTGAGTGGCAGGACTCAACATACAACTAAAACAATACTTCCGGGCCGTCTTGCCCCAAGGGTTCAAAAATTCCCACACCATCTTTGGGGAAAGCTTAGCTAAAGACCGAAAAATTCTACCTCTGGAAAAGGAAACCCTCCTTCAATATGCAGACGACATTCTGATCGCCAGCCCTACTAAGGAGGCCTCTGAACTACCAAGCCAATAAAGGATAGAAGTTGTCCAAGAAAAAGCTCAAATATCACAGACTGCGGTGACCTGCCTGGGCTTCATTCTCACACAAGGTCGGAGAAGCCCATCCCAGGAAAGGGAAGAAACCATTTGCAGCCTTACCCCTTTCTAAAACTAGAAGACAGCTTAGGGGTTCCTGGGGAGGCCAGGGTTTGCTGCTTCTGGATCCCTAACTACAGTCTACTAGCTGGGCCTCTATATGAAACACTGAAAGGAAAAGATGATGATCCTTTTGAACAGAATCCAGAAGTGGCCTTTCAAGAATGGAAAGAGCAGTCAATTCAGACCCTTGCCCTGGAACTCCCTAATTGAGCTAAACCCTTTGACCTTTCCATTCCCGGTGAAAGGTGAGTCGCCATTGGAGAATTAGTGCAAAAACTGGGACCACTTGAAATGGAACAACACAAGAATGCCATCCAGGTAGGATAAACTACAGTCACCAAGGGGCTTGGCCCACTGCCACATCTGGCCAAGATACTGGCGGTATCTAAAAACCTGGAAATCAGCAGCCCAAAAGGCCACCTCCCTCCTAAGGGAAAAGGACCCCACATGGTGATCCTAATCACCAACCATGCCCTGAAGTTGCAGGGTTCGCTCCGTGGGCACACCGACCTCGAGTGAGGAGGCCCTCCAACTCCAACATCCAGAGAGATAACCAGGGGCAACAGGGCACCATGACGACTCGTGTGAACATCACTTGACCTGGAGTTTCTCTCATAAAACAACAATAGTGTGTCCCGAAGGAGTAGACTACTGCTTGCAGGACTTACTGCACCTGGAGGGGAGCTAATAATCTTGGCGGGGGAAACGTATATCACACTGTCACCATAGAAAAGCCTACTGACACCGTGATGATGGTGGCCAATAAGACCGGCTGGACTCCTGTTTACTTCAAAAGGCTGTTGACTCAGTGGCCATCATGGTCCTTGATCACCACTGACCCTGGACTGTCTGGGAGTTGAGCGGGCAGGGCTCTGACACCTGGTGCTGTTTTTACGTTAATTCAGGGGCCTAATTGAAGAAAGAACAGACTACTGGTCAGAGCATCTAGGCTGGCAGAAACGGTCAGCCTAAGGTGGCCGAACAAATGTGGGGCGGGGTGAAACCGGCCCCCACAGCGTCTCTGCACATCTCTTTCCTGGACCCTTAAAGGTCATTAGAATCTATAACACTTCCAATGCTGGTGCTCAGGCGGACGAGCAGGGAGGCAGGGGTCGTGGGGCCAATCAACGTCACCTGGAGGCTGCTGGGGAGAAGTTCTGACCCTCGTCCCCTGGTATGAGGCTCCCAACTCAGCACTCAGCAGTTACAGAAGAAGGGTCTGCACCCTCAGCACTCCAAGAATGAGGAACGGGACAAAAGGCAGAGGAGGGGTTTGTCCCCAGCAAAGCCCATTAAAAATCCCTGGGAGATAAAAATAGAATCTGGGCAATAAAGTCAAGTCTGACCTTTTTTATCCTTTGTGCTTTGTCTAATTTCACGTGCTCCTAGGGTCCCGCATGCAGAGGTTCCACACCCGGCACTTCAGACCAGATTTCCTAGTGCAGAATGGCTGGGTCGACACCTCAGCTCCTGGGGCCCAGTGCAGACTCCGAGATATAGAGCCTGAGCTGCAGCCAACCCGGCCCTCGAGTGCTCCGCCCCCTCCCTCCCACTGACTCTGACAGGATCTCTACACAGCAGCCCAGCCCACAGCCCACGGGGTAGTGCATGCTCTCACCTCTCCATTCTCTGTTTAAAATATAAAGTTTCCTTTGCTTGTGAACCAAACTCAGTCTCGATCTTTTGGCCCCAATGACACTGGACAGGGGGACACTTGTTGGGGTCCATTCTGGAGGATCAGTAACAGAAATTGAGACTCTTGTAACTTCAATGAACAGATGTGTGAGCCAAACTGTAGTTAACATAGAACAGTTTATAAGGCTCGGGTAAAATAAGATGTTTCTAACACTTCCATTTGATATTTCCATCACTTTATTATAAGCAAGTTCAGTGAAAAGGTTTGTCTTATTTGTCAGGTCAATATTAGAGAAATGAAGTGATTTCTTTCCAAGGATATACATCTAATAATCTTGGTTAAAACTTCAATCTTGTTTTAAATGCTTTTCCATTGAAAATGATACCTCTCTTTCAGCTCCCCCATTTCTGAGAAGTACAAAATCTTATAATTTATTATTACCAAAGGGGAAAGGTGGGAGGAGGGATAAATTAACAGTTTGGAATTAACACATACACACTGCTATGTATAAAATAGATCATCAACAAGGAACTACTGTATAGCACAGGGAACTACACTCAATATTTTGCAATAACCTATAAGGGGAAATAATCGGAAAAAGAATAGATATTTTTATTGACATCATCTATCAATGACAGTTAAAGTGTAACCTAAGGGAAGCCGGTGGTGAGTGCTTCTGACCCTGAAGACTTCAATCATCTAAAGTTTGGACTCTGCCTACTTCCCAAGGCCCTTAATGAACATATGTGTAGCCGTAGCTTAAAAAATTCCCCAGTTTGGGTTTCGGGGAGACACTGATTTTGAAAAAGCCCTGGTGTTCTCCTTACATGAATGGGACTCTTCCTACTGCTAAAACATGTCTGTCACACCCAGAGGATGGTATACCGTCTGATTGGGAAGAGTTTGGAAAAGACATCTCATCTCCTCATCTCCTGGTGCTCGGGTTCACCCCTCCAGCGTCTTTACTAACAGTCTCCCCACTTGGAGATGGCAGCACTGTCAACATCCTGTTGCGTACAGTTTGGAATTTGTCCAGAGGATGAAGCGGAAGGATGAGGAACAATGAGAGACAAGTCCTAGGTGTTCAGACAGGCACATGTCACTCTAATTTCCAATCAGGAAGACGAATTGACCAAAGGCTAGGGTTGCCCATGGAAACAGTATAGGGCTTGAGGAAATCCCACTGCTTTGTGGCCAGTTCCCATAAACACAAGTTGAACAATGGAACTCAGGGGCAGTAAAATTCACGAAACTGCAGAGTTGAAAATATCTATCACTGAAAAATGTCTTGAGGAAAGTCAGAGAAAAGGATTGGTAAGCAAGGGAGAATGGCAGGAAAGGGATTTGAGGAGGTAGAAAGGATTCGCCATTAAGCACAAGAAAAGGGGCTGAACATTGCCAACATTGCAGTTGGCCAAAAAGGCTGTATGCGTTTTTTTCTGTATATATTCAAGAAAAGGGCATATACTTTTTTAGCCAACCAAACAGGTGGGCACTGGAAATCAATACTACAAAAGATATCACTTCGCATCAGTCAGAAGAGCCATCCTCATAAAGTGTAAACACCAGAAATGCAGGACAGGGCAAGGAGAAGAGGGAGCCCTGTGAGGCTTATAGTGGAAATGTATATTGCCAATGGCCATTCTGGAGAAGTGTATTGTGTTTACTAAAGCATCTAAAAAATGAGCAACAGAGCATAGGGCACTTGCACTCATGGGCGTATGTCTTGGGAAAAACAAAAATCGAGAGGACACAGGCACCCCAATGTTTACTGCCTCTCTGTTTAAAAGATCCTCGACTAGGATATAACTTAAATGTCTCTGGAGGGAAAAAATGGATAGAGATGTGGTACTTATGTAGAGTGGAATATTACTCAGCCTGGAAATCAATGAAATATGGCCAGTTGTAACAACTCCGGAGGAGTTACGTATGATCATTCTAAGTGACATAATTCAAAAAGAAAAAGACACATATCATAAGATATCACTTAAAGGTGGAATCCAAAATGGCTACACATGAAATAAATTACAAAACAAAAACATAGTCAAATATGTAGAAAACACGCATAAGGCTGCTAAACGGGAAAGGTGGGGAGGGGTGAGGCATCATCCAGGAGGTTGAAATTAGCAAAGATACCATTCCAAATACCAAACTGATAATCAACAAGGCCTACACGGTAGCTAAAAGAACTGCACTCAGCACACTCAAGTCACTGGAAAAGAATATATATGACTGGTAAGAATCTGAAAAAGAATTTATTGATGTCTCTCTGCATGTGAATCAAGTGGATGTACAGCAGCAAGAAACAGAGCTTTGAAAATCAGCTGTAACCAATATAGTAATAAATTGAAAAAAATAAACGACAGAGAGAAAGAGAAAACCTCTTACAACTTTTCCTCAGGGACGGTGATGCAACATGGATTGAACACATCTAGACCCACAGCAGGATGAGACATAAGGCTGGAAACTGTTCTTGCTAAGAGAAATGTGAGGTTGGGTGAGGAAATGCACACCCTTTAAAGTAATACTACCTGGTACCCATTCAATGGGTCCCAAATCTGCAGGTTCAAGGGATCTTCCTACAGCGAAAACATGCATGGAAAACCCAGAGGACTGTACACCATGTGATCGGGAGATGTGTCTAAAATGCACCTCATTTATCCTCTCCTGGTGCTCCTGTTCATCATTCCAGCCACGTTACTTAGAATCTCCCCACTTAGAGAATCAGCACATTTAAACTTCTGTTTCACACATTTTGCAAATTGTGAGGAGGATGAACGGGAAGAGGGGGAACCAATGAGAGAATAGTTGTAGGGGTTTGGATGGGCACATGTCACTCTAATTTCCCATTAAGAATAAGAATTAAAAAAAGGCTCAGCCCGCCTCGCCAGAGCCAAAATAGGGCCTGAAGCAATCCTGCGGCTTTGAGGCCAGCTCACAAAAGAGCAACTTAAAAAATGGAGCTCAGCGTCACTGCAATTCACAAACCTGCAGAGTTATAAATGAAAACTAACGTCCCAAAATATGTTGAGGTAAGGCAAAGAAGAGGATCTGAATGCAAGACAGAATTGCAAGAAACAGATTTCAAGAGATAGATTGGACTCGTCTTTAAAGCACATGAAAAGCGGCAGAATTTCGACAATGATGCAGTTGGCCCAAAAGGGAGTATGCGTTTTTTCCTGAATATATCCAGGAAAAAACACATACGCACTTTATGGGCAACCAAGCAAGCAAGCAATGCAAATGTGCACAACAAAGAAGTCTCATTTCCCACCGGTCAAAAGGGCCATCCGAAAAAATTGTAAAAACCAGAAATGCAGGACAGGCCATGGAGAACAGGGAGCCTTTATACGCTGATGGACAGTGTGTGAACTGCCGAGAGCCACTCTGGAGAAGTGTATGGTGGTTCCTAAATCATCTAAAAAACAGAGCTACAGAGCATAGGGCACTTCCAATCACGGAAGTATATCTAGGGAAGTCTAAAAATCAACAAGACACAAGCACACCACAGTTTAGGGCTACTCTGTTTACAAGAACCTCAACTTCAGTACACCTTAAATATCCCAGGAAAGAGAACAATGGATAAAGAAAATGTGGTACTTATGTACAATGGAATATCTCTTCACCATGAAATCAATGTAATAAGGCTAGTAGAAGGATAAAGAGTGGATTTAGGTCCGATAATACTACTTGAAATAAGTCAAACAGAAAAAGAAACATATCATAAGATATCACTTATAGAGGGAGGATAAATATGGCTGCACAAAAAATGAATTACAAAACAGAACAGTGTCTCACATTTAGAAAACACACTTATGTCAGCTTAAGGGGAAAGGAGAGGTGGGGTGATGCATAAAACCAGAGTTTGAAATTAGCACAGATACCGTTCAATAAACCAAATAGGTATTAGACAAGATCTACACCTTGCTCAATGAACTGGCCTCAACACACCCTATACACCGCAGAGAAATATATCTGAGTAATAAGAATCTTAAAACCCATGTATTGATATATCTCCATAAGGGAATCAAGTGTGTGCAGAGCGGCCAAACACAGCAGTGAAAATGAGCTAAACCCCATTATAGAAATAAATTTTAAAACCAAAACGCAGAAACAATGAAAGAGAGAAAAATTCTTACAAAATTCGCTCAGGGGCTGTGATGCAACCTGGAATGACCACATATAAACCCACAGCTGGATAAGACATAAGGCTGGACACTTGGGGCTGAGAGGATTGGTGAGCTTTGGTGAGCAACTGCTGAAAGTTTAATGCAATACTTCATGCTACTCATTCCAAGGGTCCCAACACTCCAGGTTGAAGGGAATCTTCCTACAGCTAAACCATGCATGGGAAATCCAGCGGATGGTATACCATATGATCGGGAAAGGTTTCTAAAACGCACCTCATTTTCCTCTCCTGGGGCTCCGGATCAACATTACAGCCACTTTACTAAAAACATCCCCACATGGAGAGTCAATGCCTTTACGTTCCGGTATCGCACAGTCTGCAGTTAGTGCGGAGGATGAATGGGAATAGGGGGAACCAGTGAGAAAATAGCTGTAGCGGTTTCAATGGGCACATGTCACTCTAATTTCACATCAGGAAGAAGAATTAACCAAAGGCAGAGCAAGGCGCCCCAGAAGAAGAATAGGGCATAAAAAAATCCTGTGGATATGAGGCAAGATCACAAAAATAAGAGCTGAAAAATGGAGCTAAGGGCCACTGCAATTCAAAAACCTGCAGAGTTATAAAGGCCAACTATTTTCCAAAAGTATATTGAGGTAAGGCTATGAAGAGCAACTGACAGCAAGGCAGAATTGCAGGAAACCGATTTCAGGAGGTAGACAAGAATTGCATTGACAACATATGAAAAGACTCAGAACGTCGAAAATGATGCACTTGGCCAAAAAGGGCGTATGCGTTTTTTCCTGAATATATTCAGGAAAAAATGCATACGCCCTTTTTGGCCAACCAAGCAAGCTTGCAAAGAAATCTGCACTACAGTGAAGTCTCTCTGCCCCCCGGTCAAAAGGGCCATCTGAAAAAAGTGTAAAATCCAGAAAAGCAGGACAGGCCATGGAGAACTGGGAGCCTTGTTATGCTGGTGGGCGGGATGTAAATTGCCAACAGCCACTCTGGAGAAGTGTATGGTGTTTCCTGAAACATCTAAAAAACAAAGCAACAGAGCCTAGGGCACTTCCACTTATGGTCCTATAGCTTAGGGAAATTAAAATCAAAAACACACAGCCACCCCAAAGTTTGGGACGGCTCTGTTTACAAGAACCTCGTTTGTGGTACAAGTTCAATATCACAGAAAGTGAAAAATAGATAAAGAAGTTGTGGTACTTACGTACAAAGCAATATCACTCAGCAATGAAATCTATGTCATCAGGCCCATAGCAGCATAATGAGTGGATTCAGGTACGATGATTCTAAGTGAAATAAGTCACACAGAAAAAGAAACATCATAAGTTATCACTACTACACGGAATGTAAACTTGGCTACACAGGAACTGAATTACAAAACAGAACAGGGTCTCAAATGTAGAAAACCAACTTATGCTTGCTTAAGGGGAAAGGTGAGTTGGGGTGCTGCATAAAACCAGAGATTGAAATTAGCACAGATACCATTCCATAAGCCAAATAGGTAATAGACAAGAGCAACTCCTTGCTAAACCAAGTGGACTCAACACCCCATATTAAACGCCTAAGAATATACCTGCCTAGTAAGAATCTTAAAACCTATGGATTTCTAAGTCTCCGAAAGAGAATCAAGCGTGTGTACAGCGACATAAATGCAGCAGTGATAGGATTGGTGAGGTTCGGTGAGCAAATGCAGACCCTTTGAAGTCATATTGCATGGTACCCATTCCATGGGTCTCAACTCTCCAGGTTTAAGGGATTCTTCCTTCAGCTAAAACATGCATGTGGAACCCAGAGTATGATCCACCGTGTGATCGGGAAACGTGTTCAAATGTGTCTCAGGTTTCGTCCTCTGGTACTCGGGTGCAACATTCCAGACGCTTTACTAACACTCTCCCCACTTGGGGAGTCAGTGCCTTTAACCTCCTGTTTGGCCCAGTTTGAGATTTCTGCGGAAAATGAACAGGAATAGGGAGAACCAATGAGAGACTAGCTGGAGGTGTCTGGACGGGCAAATTTAACTCTCATTTCCCACCAGGAAGAGGAATTAACCAAAGGCTCAGCGTGCCATGCCGGAACCACACTAGGGCCTGAAGCAATGCTGCGGTGTTACAGCCAGCTCACAAGAAAGCGAGTTGAAGAAAGGAGCTCAGGGGCACTGTAATTCACAAACCTGCAGAGTTATAAATGACAGCCATCGTCCAAAAATATATTGAACTAAGGCTGCCAAGAGGACTTGAAAGCAGGGCAGAATTGCAGGAAACCGATTTCAGGAGGTAGACTGGAATTGCATGTAAAGCATAGGAAAAGAGGCAGAACGTCCACAATGATGCACTTGGCCAAAAAGGGCGTATGCGTTTTTTCCTGAATATATTCAGGAAAAAACGCATACGCCCTTTTTGGCCAACCAAGCAAGCTTGCAAAGGAAATCTGCACTACAATGAAGTCTCACTGGCCCCCAGTCAAAAGGGCCATCTGAAAAAAGTATAAAATCCAGAAAGGCCGGACAGGCCATGGAGAATTGGGAGCCTTGTTATGCTGATGGGCGGGATGTAAATTGCCAACAGCCACTCTGGAGAAGTGTATGGTGTTTCCTGAAACATCTAAAAAACAAAGCAACAGAGCCTAGGGCACTTCCACTTAAGGTTCTATAGCTTAGGGAAATTAAAATCTAAAAGACACAGCCACCCCAAAGTTTGGGACGGCTCTGTTTACAAGAACCTCGTTTACGGTACAAGTTCAATATCACAGAAAGCGAAAAATGGAAAAAGAAATTGCGGTACTTACGTACAATGCAATATCACGCAGCAATGAAATCTATGTCATCAGGCCCACAGCAGCATAATGAGTGGATTCAGGTACGATGATTCTAAGTGAAATAAGTCACACAGAAAAAGGAACATCATAAGATATCACTACTACACGGAATGTAAACTTGGCTACACAGGAACTGAATTACAAAACAGAACAGGGTCTCAAATGTAGAAAACCAACTTATGCTTGCTTAAGGGGAAAGGTGAGTTGGGGTGCTGCATAAAACCAAAGATTGAAATTAGCACAGATACCGTTCCATAAGCCAAATATGTAATAGACAAGAGCTACTCCTTGCTCAACGAAGTGTACTCTACACCCCATATTAAACGCCTAAGAAGATACCTGACTAGTAAGAATCTTAAAACCTATGGATTTCTATGTCTCCGAAAGAGAATCAAGCATGTGTACAGCGGCATAAATGCAGCAGTGATAGGATTGGTGAGGTTCGGTGAGCCAATGCAGAACCTTTGAAGTCATATTGCATGGTACCCATTCCATGGGTCTCAACTCTCCAGGTTTACGGGATCCTTCCTTCAGCTAAAACATGCATGTGGAACCCAGAGTATGATCCACCGTGTGATCGGGAAACGTGTTCAAATGTGTCTCAGGTTTCGTCCCCTGGTACTCGGGTGCAACATTCCAGACGCTTTACTAACACTCTCCCCACATGGAGAGTCAGTGCCTTTAACCTCCTGTTTGGCCCAGTTTGCAATTTCTGCGGAAGATGAACAGGAATAGGGAGAACCAATGAGAGACTAGCTGGAGGTGTCTGGACGGGCAAATTTAACTCTCATTTCCCACCAGGAAGAGGAATTAACCAAAGGCTCAGTGTGCCATTCCGGAACCACACTAGGGCCTGAAGCAATGCTGCGGTGTTGCGGCCAGCTCACAAGAAAGCGAGTTGAAGAAAGGAGCTCAGGGGCACTGTAATTCACAAACCTGCAGAGTTATAAATGACAGCTATCGTCCAAAAATATATTGAAGTAAGGCTGCCAAGAGGACTTGAAAGCGGGGCAGAATTGCAGGAAACCGATTTCAGGAGGTAGACTGGAATTGCATGTAAAGCATAGGAAAAGAGGCAGAACGTCCACAATGATGCACTTGGCCAAAAAGGGCGTATGCGTTTTTTCCTGAATATATTCAGGAAAAAACGCATACGCCCTTTTGGGCCAACCAAGCAAGCTTGCAAAGGAAATCTGCACTACAATGAAGTCTCACTGCCCCCCGGTCAAAAGGGACATCTGAAAAAAGTGTAAAATCCAGAAAGGCAGGACAGGCCATGGAGAACTGGGAGCCTTGTTATGCTGATGGGCGGGATGTAAATTGCCAACAGCCACTCTGGAGAAGTGTATGGTGTTTCCTGAAACATCTAAAAAACAAAGCAACAGAGCCTAGGGCACTTCCACTTATGGTCCTATAGCTTAGGGAAATTAAAATCAAAAAGACACAGCCACCCCAAAGTTTGGGACGGCTCTGTTTACAAGAACCTCGTTTACGGTACAAGTTCAATATCACAGAAAGCGAAAAATGGATAAAGAAGTTGTGGTACGTACGTACAATGCAATATCACTCAGCAATGAAATCTATGTCATCAGGCCCGTAGCAGCATAATGAGTGGATTCAGGTACGATGATTCTAAGTGAGATAAGTCACACAGAAAAAGAAACATCATAAGATATCACTAATACACGGAATGTAAACTTGGCTACACAGGAACTGAATTACAAAACAGAACAGGGTCTCAAATGTAGAAAACCAACTTATGCTTGCTTAAGGGGAAAGGTGAGTTGGGGTGCTGCATAAAACCAGAGATTGAAATTAGCACAGATACCGTTCCATAAGCCAAATATGTAATAGAAAAGAGCTACTCCTTGCTCAACGAAGAGGACTCAACACCCCATATTAAACGTCTAGGAATATACCTGACTAGTAAGAATCTTAAAACCTATGGATTTATATGTCTCCGAAAGAGAATCAAGCGTGTGTACAGTGGCATAAGCGCAGCAGTGATAGGATTGGTGAGGTTCGGTGAGCCAATGCAGAACCTTTGAAGTCATATTGCATGGTACCCATTCCATGGGTCTCAACTCTCCAGGTTTAAGGGATTCTTCCTTCAGCTAAAACATGCATGTGGAACCCAGAGTATGATCCACCATTTGACCGGGAAACGTGTTGAAATGTGTCTCAGGTTTCGTCCCCTGGTATTCGGGTGCAACATTCCAGACGCTTTACTAACACTCTCCCCACTTGGAGAGTCAGTGCCTTTAACCTCCTGTTTCGCCCAGTTTGCAATTTCTGCGGAAGATAAACAGGAATAGGGAGAACCAATGAGAGACTAGCTGGAGGTGTCTGGACGGGCAAATTTAACTCTCAATTCCCACCAGGAAGAGGAATTAACCAAAGGCTCAGTGTGCCATGCCGGAACCACACTAGGGCCTGAAGCAATGCTGCGGTGTTGCGGCCAGCTCACAAGAAAGCGAGTTGAAGAAAGGAGCTCAGGGGCACTGTAATTCACAAACCTGCAGAGTTATAAATGACAGCTACCGTCCAAAAATATATTGAAGTAAGCCTGCCAAGAGGACTCGAAAGCGGAGCAGAATTGCAGGAATCCGATTTCAGGAGGTAGACTGGAATTGCATGTAAAGCATAGGAAAAGAGACAGAATGTCCACAATGATGCACTTGGCCAAAAAGGGCGTATGCGTTTTTTCCTGAATATATTCAGGAAAAAACGCATACGCACTTTTTGGCCAACCAAGCAAGCTTGCAAAGGAAATCTGCACTACAATGAAGTCTCACTGCCCCCCGGTCAAAAGGGCCATCTGAAAAAAGTGTAAAATCCAGAAAGGCAGGACAGGCCATGGAGAACTGGGAGCCTTGTTATTCTGATGGGCGGGATGTAAGTTGCCAACAGCCACTCTGGAGAAGTGTATGGTGTTTCCTGAAACATCTAAAAAACAAAGCAACAGAGCCTAGGGCACTTCCACTTATGGTCCTATAGCTTAGGGAAATTAAAATCAAAAAGAAACAGCCACCCCAAAGTTTGGGACGGCTCTGTTTACAAGAACCTCGTTTACGGTACAAGTTCAATATCACAGAAAGCGAAAAATGGATAAAGAAGTTGTGGTACTTACATACAATGCAATATCACTCAGCAATGAAACCTATGTCATCAGGCCCATAGCAGCATAATGAGTGGATTCAGGTACGATGATTCTAAGTGAGATAAGTCACACAGAAAAAGAAACATCATAAGATATCACTAATACACGGAATGTAAACTTGGCTACACAGGAACTGAATTACAAAACAGAACAAGGTCTCAAATGTAGAAAACCAACTTATGCTTGCTTAAGGGGAAAGGTGAGTTGGGGTGCTGCATAAAACCAGAGATTGAAATTAGCACAGATACCGTTCCATAAGCCAAATATGTAATAGAAAAGAGCTACTCATTGCTCAACGAAGAGGACTCAACACCCCATATTAAACGTCTAAGAATATACCTGAATAGTAAGAATCTTAAAACCTATGGATTTACATGTCTCCGAAAGAGAATCAAGCGTGTGTACAGTGGCATAAGCGCAGCAGTGATAGGATTGGTTAGGTTCCGTGAGCCAATGCAGAACCTTTGAAGTCATATTGCATGGTACCCATTCCATGGGTCTCAACTCTCCAGGTTTAAGGGATTCTTCCTTCAGCTAAAACATGCATGTGGAACTCAGAGTATGATCCACCGTGTGATCGGGAAACGTGTTCAAATGTGTCTCAGTTTTCGTCCCCTGGTACTCGGGTGCAACATTCCAGACGCTTTACTAACACTCTCCCCACTTGGAGAGTCAGTGCCTTTAACCTCCTGTTTGGCCCAGTTCGCAATTTCTGCGGAAGATGAACAGGAATAGGGAGAACCAATGAGAGAGTAGCTGGAGGTGTCTGGACGGGCAAATTTTACTCTCATTTCCCACCAGGAAGAGGAATTAAGCAAAGGCTCAGCGTGCCATGCCGGAACCACACTAGGGCCGGAAGCAATGCTATGGTGTTGCGGCCAGCTCACAAGAAATCGGGTTGAAGAAAGGAGCTCAGAGGCACTGTAATTCACAAACCTGCAGAGTTATAAATGACAATTATCGTCCAAAAATATATTGAAGTAAGGCTGCCAAGAGGACTTGAAAGCGGGGCAGAATTGCAGGAAACCGATTTCAGGAGGTAGAGAGGATTTGCATGTAAAGCATAGGAAAAGAGGCAGAACGTCCACAATGATGCACTTGGCCAAAAAGGGCATATGCGTTTTTTCCTGAATATATTCAGGAAAAAACGCATATGCCCTTTTTGGCCGACCAAGCAAGCTTGCAAAGGAAATCTGCACTACAATGAAGTCTCACTGGCCCCCAGTCAAAAAGGCCATCTGAAAAAAGTGTAAAATCCAGAAAGGCAGGACAGGCCATGGAGAACTGAGAGCCTTGTTATGCTGATGGGCGGGATGTAAATTGCCAACAGCCACTCTGGAGAAGTGTATGGTGTTTCCTGAAACATCTAAAAAACAAAGCAACAGAGCCTAGGGCACTTCCACTTATGGTCCTATAGCTTAGGGAAATTAAAATCAAAAAGACACAGCCACCCCAAAGTTTGGGACGGCTCTGTTTACAAGAACCTCGTTTACAGTACAAGTTCAATATCACAGAAAGCGAAAAATGGATAAAGAAGTTGTGGTACTTACGTACAATGCAATATCACTCAGCAATGAAATCTATGTCATCAGGCCCACAGCAGCATAATGAGTGGATTCAGGTACGATGATTCTAAGTGAAATAAGTCACACAGAAAAAGAAACATCATAAGATATCACTACTACACGGAATGTAAACTTGGCTACACAGGAAATGAATTACAAAACAGAACAGGGTCTCAAATGTAGAAAACCAACTTATGCTTGCTTAAGGGGAAAGGTGAGTTGGGGTGCTGCATAAAACCAGAGATTGAAATTAGCACAGATACCGTTCCATAAGCCAAATATGTAATAGACAAGAGCTACTCCTTGCTCAACGAAGTGGACTCTACACCCCATATTAAACGCCTAAGAATATACCTGACTAGTAAGAATCTTAAAACCTATGGATTTATATGTCTCCGAAAGAGAATCAAGCGTGTGTACAGCGGCATAAACGCAGCAGTGATAGGATTGGTGAGGTTCGGTGAGCCAATGCAGAACCTTTGAAGTCATATTGCATGGTATCCATTCCATGGGTCTCAACTCTCCAGGTTTAAGGGATTCTTCCTTCAGCTAAAACATGCATGTGGAACCCAGAGTATGATCCACCGTGTGATCGGGAAACGTGTTCAAATGTGTCTCAGTTTTCGTCCCCTGGTACTCGGGTGCAACATTCCAGACGCTTTACTAACACTCTCCCCACATGGAGAGTCAGTGCCTTTAACCTCCTGTTTGGCCCAGTTTGCAATTTCTGCGGAAGATGAACAGGAATAGGGAGAACCAATGAGAGACTAGCTGGAGGTGTCTGGACGGGCAAATTTAACTCTCATTTCCCACCAGGAAGAGGCATTAACCAAAGGCTCAGCGTGCCATCCCGGAACCACACTAGGGCCTGAAGCAATGCTGCAGTGTTGCGGCCAGCTCACAAGAAAGCGAGTTGAAGAAAGGAGCTCAGGGGCACTGTAATTCACAAACCTGCAGAGTTATAAATGACAGCTATCGTCCAAAAATATATTGAAGTAAGGCTGCCAAGAGGACTTGAAAGCGGGGCAGAATTGCAGGAAACCGATTTCAGGAGGTAGACTGGAATTGCATGTAAAGCATAGGAAAAGAGGCAGAACGTCCACAATGATGCACTTGGCCAAAAAGGGCGTATGCGTTTTTTCCTGAATATATCCAGGAAGAAACGCATACGCCCTTTTGGGCCAACCAAGCAAGCTTGCAAAGGAAATCTGCACTACAATGAAGTCTCACTGCCCCCCGGTCAAAAGGGACATCTGAAAAAAGTGTAAAATCCAGAAAGGCAGGACAGGCCATGGAGAACTGGGAGCCTTGTTATGCTGATGGGCGGGATGTAAATTGCCAACAGCCACTCTGGAGAAGTGTATGGTGTTTCCTGAAACATCTAAAAAACAAAGCAACAGAGCCTAGGGCACTTCCACTTATGGTCCTATAGCTTAGGGAAATTAAAATCAAAAAGACACAGCCACCCCAAAGTTTGGGACGGCTCTGTTTACAAGAACCTCGTTTACGGTACAAGTTCAATATCACAGAAAGCGAAAAATGGATAAAGAAGTTGTGGTACGTACGTACAATGCAATATCACTCAGCAATGAAATCTATGTCATCAGGCCCGTAGCAGCATAATGAGTGGATTCAGGTACGATGATTCTAAGTGAGATAAGTCACACAGAAAAAGAAACATCATAAGATATCACTAATACACGGAATGTAAACTTGGCTACACAGGAACTGAATTACAAAACAGAACAGGGTCTCAAATGTAGAAAACCAACTTATGCTTGCTTAAGGGGAAAGGTGAGTTGGGGTGCTGCATAAAACCAGAGATTGAAATTAGCACAGATACCGTTCCATAAGCCAAATATGTAATAGAAAAGAGCTACTCCTTGCTCAACGAAGAGGACTCAACACCCCATATTAAATGCCTAAGAATATACCTGACTAGTAAGAATCTTAAAACCTATGGATTTATATGTCTCCGAAAGAGAATCAAGCATGTCTACAGCGGCATAAATGCAGCAGTGATAGGATTGGTGAGGTTCGGTGAGCAAATGCAGACCCTTTGAAGTCATATTGCATGGTACCCATTCCATGGGTCTCAACTCTCCAGGTTTAAGGGATTCTTCCTTCAGCTAAAACATGCATGTGGAACCCAGAGTATGATCCACCGTGTGATCGGGAAACGTGTTCAAATGTGTCAGATTTCGTCCCCTCGTACTCGGGTGCAACATTCCAGACGCTTTACTAACACTCTCCCCACTTGGAGACTCAGTGCCTTTAACCTCCTGTTTGGCCCAGTTTGCAATTTCTGCGGAAGATGAACAGGAATAGGGAGAACCAATGAGAGACTAGCTGGAGGTGTCTGGACGGGCAAATTTAACTCTCATTTCCCACCAGGAAGAGGAATTAACCAAAGGCTCAGCATGCCATGCCGGAACCACACTAGGGCCTGAAGCAATCCTGCGGTGTTGCGGCCAGCTCACAAGAAAGCGAGTTGAAGAAAGGAGCTCAGAGGCACTGTAATTCACAAACCTGCAGAGTTATAAATGACAGCTATCGTCCAAAAATATATTGAAGTAAGGCTGCCAAGAGGACTCGAAAGCGGGGCAGAATTGCAGGAAACCGATTTCAGGAGGTAGACTGGAATTGCATGTAAAGCATAGGAAAAGAGGCAGAACGTCCACAATGATGCACTTGGCCAAAAAGGGCGTATGCGTTTTTTCCTGAATATATTCAGGAAAAAACACATACGCCCTTTTGGGCCAACCAAGCAAGCTTGCAAAGGAAATCTGCACTACAATGAAGTCTCACTGCCCCCCGGTCAAAAGGGCCATCTGAAAAAAGTGTAAAATCCAGAAAGGCAAGACAGGCCATGGAGAATTGGGAGCCTTGTTATGCTGATGGGCGGGATGTAAATTGCCAACAGCCACTCTGGAGAAGTGTATGGTGTTTCCTGAAACATCTAAAAAACAAAGCAACAGAGCCTAGGGCACTTCCACTTACGGTCCTATAGCTTAGGGAAATTAAAATCAAAAAGACACAGCCACCCCAAAGTTTGGGATGGCTCTGTTTACAAGAACCTCGTTTACAGTACAAGTTCAATATCACAGAAAGTGAAAAATGGACAAAGAAGTTGTGGTAGGTACATACAATGCAATATCACTCAGCAATGAAATCTATGTCATCAGGCCCATAGCAGCATAATGAGTGGATTCAGGTACGATGATTCTAAGTGAAATAAGTCACACAGAAAAAGAAACATCATAAGATATCACTACTACACGGAATGTAAACTTGGCTACAAAGGAACTGAATTACAAAACAGAACAGGGTCTCAAATGTAGAAAACCAACTTATGCTTGCTTAAGGGGAAAGGTGAGTTGGGGTGCTGCATAAAACCAGAGATTGAAATTAGCACAGATACCGTTCCATAAGCCAAATATGTAATAGACAAGAGCTACTCCTTGCTCAACGAAGAGGACTCAACACCCCATATTAAACGTCTAAGAATATACCTGACTAGTAAGAATCTTAACACCTATGGATTTATATGTCTCCGAAACAGAATCAAGTGTGTGTACAGCGGCATAAATGCTGCAGTGATAGGATTGGTGAGGTTCGGTGAACACATGCAGACCCTATGAAGTTATATTGCATGGTACCCATTCCATGGGTCTCAACTCTCCAGGTTTAAGGGATTCTTCCTTTAGCTAAAACATGCATGTGGCACCCAGAGTATGATCCACCGTGTGATCGGGAAACGTGTTCAAATGTCTCACTTTTCGTCCCCTGGTACTCGGGTGCAACATTCCAGACGCTTTACTAACACTCTCCCCACTTGGAGAGTCAGTGCCTTTAACCTCCTGTTTGGCCCAGTTTGCAATTTCTGCGGAAGATGAACAGGAATAGGGAGAACCAATGAGAGACTAGCTGGAGGTGTCTGGACGGGCAAATTTAACTCTCATTTCCCACCAGGAAGAGGCATTAACCAAAGGCTCAGCGTGCCATGCCGGAACCACACTAGGGCCTGAAGCAATCCTGCGGTGTTGCGGCCAGCTCACAAGAAAGCGAGTTGAAGAAAGGAGCTCAGGGGCACTGTAATTCACAAACCTGCAGAGTTATAAATGACAGCTATCGTCCAAAAATATATTGAAGTAAGCCTGCCAAGAGGACTCGAAAGCGGGGCAGAATTGCAGGAATCCGATTTCAGGAGGTAGACTGGAATTGCATGTAAAGCATAGGAAAAGAGACAGAATGTCCACAATGATGCACTTGGCCAAAAAGGGTGTATGCGTTTTTTCCTGAATATATTCAGGAAAAAACGCATACACCCTTTTTGGCCAACCAAGCAAGCTTGCAAAGGAAATCTGCACTACAATGAAGTCTCACTGCCCCCCAGTCAAAAGGGCCATCTGAAAAAAGTGTAAAATCCAGAAAGGCCGGACAGGCCATGGAGAACTGGGAGCCTTGTTATGCTGATGGGCGGGATATAAATTGCCAACAGCCACTCTGGAGAAGTGTATGGTGTTTCCTGAAACATCTAAAAAACAAAGCAACAGAGCCTAGGGCACTTCCACTTATGGTCCTATAGCTTAGGGAAATTAAAATCAAAAAGACACAGCCACCCCAATGTTTGGGCCGGCTCTGTTTACAAGAATCTCATTTACGGTACAAGTTCAATATCGCAGAAAGTGAAAAATGGATAAAGAAGTTGTGGTACTTACGTACAATGCAATATCACTCAGGAATGAAATCTATGTCATCAGGCCCGTAGCAGCATAATGAGTGGATTCAGGTACGATGATTCTAAGTGAAATAAGTCACACAGAAAAAGAAACATCATAAGATATCACTAATACACGGAATGTAAACTTGGCTACACAGGAACTGAATTACAAAACAGAACAGGATCTCAAATGTAGAAAACCAACTTATGCTTGCTTAAGGGGAAAGGTGAGTTGGGGTGCTGCATAAAACCAGAGATTGAAATTAGCACAGATACCATTCCATAAGCCAAATAGGTAATAGACAAGAGCTACTCCTTGCTCAACGAAGTGGACTCAACACCCCATATTAAATGCCTAAGAATATACCTGACTAGTAAGAATCTTAAAACCTATGGATTTATATGTCTCCGAAAGAGAATCAAGCATGTCTACAGTGGCATAAATGCAGCAGTGATAGGATTGGTGAGGTTCGGTGAGCAAATGCAGACCCTTTGAAGTCATATTGCATGGTACCCATTCCATGGGTCTCAACTCTCCAGGTTTAAGGGATTCTTCCTTCAGCTAAAACATGCATGTGGAACCCAGAGTATGATCCACCGTGTGATCGGGAAACGTGTTCAAATGTGTCAGATTTCGTCCCCTGGTACTCGGGTGCAACATTCCAGACGCTTTACTAACACTCTCCCCACTTGGAGAGTCAGTGCCTTTAACCTCCTGTTTGGCCCAGTTTGCAATTTCTGCGGAAGATGAACAGGAATAGGGAGAACCAATGAGAGAGTAGCTGGAGGTGTCTGGACGGGCAAATTTAACTCTCATTTCCCACCAGGAAGAGGAATTAACCAAAGGCTCAGCATGCCATGCCGGAACCACACTAGGGCCTGAAGCAATCCTGCGGTGTTGCGGCCAGCTCACAAGAAAGCGAGTTGAAGAAAGGAGCTCAGAGGCACTGTAATTCACAAACCTGCAGAGTTATAAATGACAGCTATCGTCCAAAAATATATTGAAGTAAGGCTGCCAAGAGGACTCGAAAGCGGGGCAGAATTGCAGGAAACCGATTTCAGGAGGTAGACTGGAATTGCATGTAAAGCATAGGAAAAGAGGCAGAACGTCCACAATGATGCACTTGGCCAAAAAGGGCGTATGCGTTTTTTCCTGAATATATTCAGGAAAAAACACATACGCCCTTTTGGGCCAACCAAGCAAGCTTGCAAAGGAAATCTGCACTACAATGAAGTCTCACTGCCCCCCGGTCAAAAGGGCCATCTGAAAAAAGTGTAAAATCCAGAAAGGCAAGACAGGCCATGGAGAATTGGGAGCCTTGTTATGCTGATGGGCGGGATGTAAATTGCCAACAGCCACTCTGGAGAAGTGTATGGTGTTTCCTGAAACATCTAAAAAACAAAGCAACAGAGCCTAGGGCACTTCCACTTATGGTCCTATAGCTTAGGGAAATTAAAATCAAAAAGACACAGCCACCCCAAAGTTTGGGACGGCTCTGTTTACAAGAACCTCGTTTACAGTACAAGTTCAATATCACAGAAAGTGAAAAATGGACAAAGAAGTTGTGGTAGGTACATACAATGCAATATCACTCAGCAATGAAATCTATGTCATCAGGCCCATAGCAGCATAATGAGTGGATTCAGGTACGATGATTCTAAGTGAAATAAGTCACACAGAAAAAGAAACATCATAAGATATCACTACTACATGGAATGTAAACTTGGCTACACAGGAACTGAATTACAAAACAGAACAGGGTCTCAAATGTAGAAAACCAACTTATGCTTGCTTAAGGGGAAAGGTGAGTTAGGGTGCTGCATAAAACCAGAGATTGAAATTAGCACAGATACCGTTCCATAAGCCAAATATGTAATAGACAAGAGCTACTCCTTGCTCAACGATGTGGACTCTACACCCCATATTAAACGCCTAAGAATATACCTGACTAGTAAGAATCTTAAAACCTATGGATTTATATGTCTCCAAAAGAGAATCAAGAGTGTGTACAGCGGCATAAATGCTGCAGTGATAGGATTGGTGAGGTTCGGTGAACACATGCAGACCCTATGAAGTCATATTGCATGGTACCCATTCCATGGGTCTCAACTCTCCAGGTTTAAGGGATTCTTCCTTCAGCTAAAACATGCATGTGGAACCCAGAGTATGATCCACCGTGTGATCGGGAAACGTGTTCAAATGTCTCACTTTTCATCCCCTGGTACTCGGGTGCAACATTCCAGACGCTTTACTAACACTCTCCCCACTTGGAGAGTCAGTGCCTTTAACCTCCTGTTTGGCCCAGTTTGCAATTTCTGCGGAAAATGAACAGGAATAGGGAGAACCAATGAGAGACTAGCTGGAGGTGTCTGGACGGGCAAATTTAACTCTCATTTCCCACCAGGAAGAGGAATTAACCAAAGGTTCCGTGTGCCATGCCGGAACCACACTAGGGCCTGAAGCAATGCTGCGGTGTTGCGGCCAGCTCACAAGAAAGCGAGTTGAAGAAAGGAGCTCAGGCGCACTGTAATTCACAAACCTGCAGAGTTAAAAATGACAGCTATCGTCCAAAAATATATTGAAGTAAGTCTGCCAAGAGGACTTGAAAGCGGGGCAGAATTGCAGGAAACCGGTTTCAGGAGGTAGACTGGAATTGCATGTAAAGCATAGGAAAAGAGGCAGAACGTCCACAATGATGCACTTGGCCAAAAAGGGCGTATGCGTTTTTTCCTGAATATATTCAGGAAAAAACGCATACGCCCTTTTGGGCCAACCAAGCAAGCTTGCAAAGGAAATCTGCAGTACAATGAAGTCTCACTGCCCCCCGGTCAAAAGGGCCATCTGAAAAAAGTGTAAAATCCAGGAGGCAGGACAGGCCATGGAGAATTGGGAGCCTTGTTATGCTGATGGGCGGGATGTAAATTGCCAATAGCCACTCTGGAGAAGTGTATGGTGTTTCCTGAAACATCTAAAAAACAAAGCAACAGAGCCTAGGGCACTTCCACTTATGGTCCTATAGCTTAGGGAAATTAAAATCAAAAAGACACAGCCACCCCAAAGTTTGGGCCGGCTCTGTTTACAAGAATCTCGTTTACGGTACAAGTTCAATATCGCAGAAAGTGAAAAATGGATAAAGAAGTTGTGGTACTTACGTACAATGCAATATCACTCAGGAATGAAATCTATGTCATCAGGCCCATAGCAGCATATTGAGTGGATTCAGGTACGATGATTCTAAGTGAAATAAGTCACACAGAAAAAGAAACATCATAAGATATCACTAATACACGGAATGTAAACTTGGCTACACAGGAACAGAATTACAAAACAGAACAGGATCTCAAATGTAGAAAACCAACTTATGCTTGCTTAAGGGGAAAGGTGAGTTGGGGTGCTGCATAAAACCAGAGATTGAAATTAGCACAGATACCATTCCATAAGCCAAATAGGTAATAGACAAGAGCTACTCCTTGCTCAACGAAGTGGACTCAACACCCCATATTAAATGCCTAAGAATATACCTGACTAGTAAGAATCTTAAAACCTATGGATTTATATGTCTCCGAAAGAGAATCAAGCATGTCTACAGCGGCATAAATGCAGCAGTGATAGGATTGGTGAGGTTCGGTGAGCAAATGCAGACCCTTTGATGTCATATTGCATGGTATCCATTCCATGGGTCTCAACTCTCCAGGTTTAAGGGATTCTTCCTTCAGCTAAAACATGCATGTGGAACCCAGAGTATGATCCACCATGTGATCGGGAAACGTGTTCAAATGTGTCTCAGTTTTTGTCCCCTGGTATTCGGGTGCAACATTCCAGACGCTTTACTAACACTCTCCCCACTTGGAGACTCAGTGCCTTTAACCTCCTGTTTGGCCCAGTTTGCCATTTCTGCGGAAAATGAACAGGAATAGGGAGAACCAATGAGAGACTAGCTGGAGGTGTCTGGACGGGCAAATTTAACTCTCATTTCCCACCAGGAAGAGGAATTAACCAAAGGCTCAGCGTGCCATCCCGGAACCACACTAGGGACTGAAGCAATGCTGCGGTGTTGCGGCCAGCTCACAAGAAAGCGAGTTGAAGAAAGGAGCTCAGGGGCACTGTAATTCACAAACCTGCAGAGTTATAAATGACAGCTATCGTCCAAAAATATATTGACGTAAGGCTGCCAAGAGTACTTGAAAGCGGGGCAGAATTGCAGGAAACCGATTTCAGGAGGTAGACTGGAATTGCATGTAAAGCATAGGAAAAGAGGCAGAACGTCCACAATGATGCACTTGGCCAAAAAGGACGTATGCGTTTTTTCCTGAATATATTCAGGAAAAAACGCATACGCCCTTTTTGGCCAACCAAGCAAGCTTGCAAAGGAAATCTGCACTACAATGAAGTCTCACTGCCCCCCGATCAAAAGGGCCATCTGAAAAAAGTGTAAAATCCAGAAAGGCAGGACAGGCCATGGAGAACTGGGAGCCTTGTTATGCTGATGGGCGGGATGTAAATTGCCAACAGCCACTCTGGAGAAGTGTATGGTGTTTCCTGAAACATCTAAAAAACAAAGCAACAGAGCCTAGGGCAGTTCCACTTATGGTCCTATAGCTTAGGGAAATTAAAATCAAAAAGACACAGCCACCCCAAAGTTTGGGACGGCTCTGTTTACAAGAATCTCATTTACGGTACAAGTTCAATATCGCAGAAAGTGCAAAATGGATAAAGAAGTTGTGGTACTTACGTACAATGCAATATCACTCAGCAATGAAATCTATGTCATCAGGCCCGTAGCAGCATAATGAGTGGATTCAGGTACGATGATTCTAAGTGAGATAAGTCACACAGAAAAAGAAATATCATAAGATATCACTAATACATGGAATGTAAACTTAGCTACACAGGAACTGAATTACAAAACAGAACAGGTTCTCAAATGTAGAAAAGCAACTTATGCTTGCTTAAGGGGAAAGGTGAGTTGGGGTGCTGCCTAAAATCAGAGATTGAAATTAGCACAGATACCGTTCCATAAGCCAAATATGTAATAGACAAGAGCTACTCCTTGCTCAACGAAGTGGACTCTACACCCCATATTAAACGCCTAAGAATATACCTGACTAGTAAGAATCTTAAAACCTATGGATTTATATGTCTCCGAAAGAGAATCAAGCGTGTGTACAGCGGCATAAACGCAGCAGTGATAGGATTGGTGAGGTTCGGTGAGCAAATGCAGACCCTTTGAGGTCATATTGCATGGTACCCATTCCATGGGTCTCAACTCTCCACGTTTACGGGATTATTCCTTCAGCTAAAACATGCATGTGGAACCCAGAGTATGATCCACCATGTGATCGGGAAACGCGTTCAAATGTGTCTCAGTTTTCGTCACCTGGTACTCGGGTGCTACATTCCAGTCACTTTACTAAAACTCTCCCCACTTGGAGAGTCAGTGCCTTTAACCTCCTGTTTGGCCCAGTTTGCAATTTCTGCGGAAAATGAACAGGAATAGGGAGCACCAATGAGAGACTAGCTGTAGGTGCCTGTACGGGCAAATTTAACTCTCATTTCCCACCAGGAAGAGGAATTAACCAAAGGCTCAACGTGCCATGCCGGAACCACACTAGGGCCTGAAGCAATGCTGCGGTGTTGCGGCCAGCTCACAAGAAAGCGAGTTGAAGAAAGGAGCTCAGGGGCACTGTAATTCACAAACCTGCAGAGTTATAAATGACAGCTATCGTCCAAAAATATATTGAAGTAAGGCTGCCAAGAGGACTTGAATGTGGGGCAGAATTGCAGGAAACCGATTTCAGGAGGTAGACTGGAATTGCATGTAAAGCATAGGAAAAGAGGCAGAACGTCCACAATGATGCACTTGGCCAAAAAGGGCGTATGCGTTTTTTCCTGAATATATTCAGGAAAAAACACATACGCCCTTTTGGGCCAACCAAGCAAGCTTGGAAAGGAAATCTGCACTACAATGAAGTCTCACTGCCCCCCTGTCAAAAGGGCCATCTGAAAAAAGTATAAAATCCAGAAAGGCAAGACAGGCCATGTAGAACTGGAAACCTTGTTATGCTGATGGGCGGGATGTAAATTGCCAACAGCCACTTTGGAGAAGTGTATGGTGTTTCCTGAAACATCTAAAAAACAAAGCAACAGAGCCTAGGGCACTTCCACTTATGGTCCTATAGCTTAGGGAAATTAAAATCAAAAAGACACAGCCACCCCAAAGTTTGGGAAGGCTCTGTTTACAAGAACCTCGTTTACGGTACAAGTTCAATATCACAGAAAGCGAAAAATGGATAAAGAATTTGTGGTACTTACGTACAATGCAATATCACTCAGCAATGAAATCTATATCATCAGGCCCGTAGCACCATAATGAGTGGATTCAGGTACGATGATTCTAAGTGAAATAAGTCACACAGAAAAAGAAACATCATAAGATATCACTACTACACGGAATGTAAACTTGGCTACACAGGAACTGAATTACAAAACAGAACAGGGCCTCAAATGTAGAAAACCAACTTATGCTTGCTTAAGGGGAAAGGGGAGTTGGGGTGCTGCATAAAACCAGAGATTGAAATTAGCACAGATACTGTTCCATAAGCCAAATATATAATAGACAAGAGCTACTCCTTGCTCAACGAAGTGGACTCTACACACCATATTAAACGCCTAAGAATATACCTGACTAGTAAGAATCTTAAAACCTATGGATTTCTATGTGTCCGAAAGAGAATCAAGCGTGTGCACAGGGTCATAAACGCAGCAGTGATAGGATTGGTGAGGATCGGTGAGCAAACGCAGACCCTTTGAAGTCATATTGCATGGTACCCATTCCATGGGTCTCAACTCTCCAGGTTTACGGGATTCTTCCTTCAGCTAAAACATGCATGTGGAACCCAGAGTATGATCCACCGTGTGATCGGGAAACGTGTTCAAATGTGTCTCAGTTTTTGTCCCCTGGTACTCGGGTGCAACATTCCAGTCACTTTACTAAAACTCTCCGCACTTGGAGAGTCAGTTCCTTTAACCTCCTGTTTGGCCCAGTTTGCAATTTCTGCGGAAAATGAACAGGAATAGGGAGAACCAATGAGAGACTAGCTGGAGGTGCCTGTACGGGCAAATTTAACTCTAATTTCCCACCAGGAAGTGGAATTAACCAAAGGCTCAGCGTGCCATGCCGGAACCACACTAGGGCCTGAAGCAATGCTGCGGTGTTGCGGCCAGCTCACAAGAAAGCGAGTTGAAGAACGGAGCTCAGGGGCACTGTAATTCACAAACCTGCAGAGTTATAAATGACAGCTATCATCCAAAAATATATTGAAGTAAGGCTGCCAAGAGGACTTGAATGCGGGGCAGAATTGCAGGAAACCGATTTCAGGAGGTAGACTGGAATTGCATGTAAAGCATAGGAAAAGAGGCAGAACGTCCACAATGATGCACTTGGCCAAAAAGGGCGTATGCGTTTTTTCCTGAATATATTCAGGAAAAAACGCATACGCCCTTTTTGGTCAACCAAGCAAGCTTGCAAAGGAAATCTGCACTACAATGAAGTCTCACTGCCTCCCGGTCCAAAGGGCCATCTGAAAAAAGTGTAAAATCCAGAAAGGCAGGACAGGCCATGGAGAACTGGGAGCCTTGTTATGCTGATGGGCGGGATGTAAATTGCCAACAGCCACTCTGGAGAAGTGTATGGTGTTTCCTGAAACATCTAAAAAACAAAGCAACAGAGCCTACGGCACTTCCACTTATGGTCCTATAGCTTATGGAAATTAAAATCAAAAAGAAACAGCCACCCCAAAGTTTGGGACGGCTCTGTTTACAAGAACCTCGTTTACGGTACAAGTTCAATATCACAGAAAGTGAAAAATGGATAAAGAAGTTGTGGTACGTATGTACAATGCAATATCACTCAGCAATGAAATCTATGTCATCAGGCCCGTAGCAGCATAATGAGTGGATTCAGGTACGATGATTCTACGTGAGATAAGTCACAGAGAAAAAGAAACATCATAAGATATCACTAATACACGGAATGTAAACTTGGCTACACAGGAACTGAAATAAAAAACAGAACAGGGTCTCAAATGTAGAAAACCAACTTATGCTTGCTTAAGGGGAAAGGTGAGTTGGGGTGCTGCATAAAACCAGAGATTGAAATTAGCACAGATACCGTTCCATAAGCCAAATATGTAATAGACAAGAGCTACTCCTTGCTTAACGAAGAGGACTCAACACCCCATATTAAACGTCTAAGAATATACCTGACTAGTAAGAATCTTAAAACCTATGGATTTATATGTCTCCGAAAGAGAATCAAGCGTGTGTACAGTGGCATAAGCGCAGCAGTGATAGGATTGGTGAGGTTTGGTGAGCCAATGCAGAACCTTTGAAGTCATATTGCATGGTACCCATTCCATGGGTCTCAACTCTCCAGGTTTAAGGGATTCTTCCTTCAGCTAAAACATGCATGTGGAACCCAGAGTATGATCCACCGTGTGATCGGGAAACGTGTTCAAATGTGTCTCAGGTTTCGTCCCCAGGTACTCGGGTGCAACATTCCAGTCGCTTTACTAACACTCTCCCAACTTGGAGAGTCAGTGCCTTTAACCTCCTGTTTGGCCCAGTTTGCAATTTTTGCGGAAGATGAACAGGAATAGGGAGAACCAATGAGAGACTAGCTGGAAGTGCCTGTACGGGCAAATTTAACTCTCATTTCCCACCAGGAAGAGGAATTAACCAAAGGCTCAGCGTGCCATGCCGGAACTACACTAGGGCCTGAAGCAATGCTGCGGTGTTGCGGCCAGCTCACAGGAAAGTGAGTTGAAGAAAGGAGCTCAGGGGCACTGTAATTCACAAACCTGCAGAGTTATAAATGACAGCTATCGTCCAAAAATATATTGAAGTAAGGCTGCCAAGAGGACTTGAAAGCGGGGCAGAATTGCAGGAAACCGATTTCAGGAGGTAGACTGGAATTGCATGTAAAGCATAGGAAAAGAGGCAGAACGTCCACAATGATGCACTTGGCCAAAAAGGGCGTATGCGTTTTCTCCTGAATATATTCAGGAAAAAACGCATACGCCCTTTTGGGCCAACCAAGCAAGCTTGCAAAGGAAATCTGCACTACAATGAAGTCTCTCTGCCCCCCGGTCAAAAGGGCCATCTGAAAAAAGTGTAAAATCCAGAAAGGCAGGACAGGCCATGGAGAACTGGGAGCCTTGTTATGCTGATGGGCGGGATGTAAATTGCCAACAGCCACTCTGGAGAAGTGTATGGTGTTTCCTGAAACATCTACAAAACAAAGCAACAGAGCCTAGGGCACTTCCACTTATGGTCCTATAGCTTAGGGAAATTAAAATCAAAAAGACACAGCCACCCCAAAGTTTGGGACGGCTCTGTTTACAAGAACCTCGTTTACGGTACAAGTTCAATATCACAGAAAGCGAAAAATGGATAAAGAATTTGTGGTACTTACGTACAATGCAATATCACTCAGCAATGAAATCTATGTCATCAGGCCCGTAGCAGCATAATGAGTGGATTCAGGTACGATGATTCTAAGTGAAATAAGTCACACAGAAAAAGAAACATCATAAGATATCACTACTACACGGAATGTAAACTTGGCTACACAGGAACTGAATTACAAAACAGAACAGGGTCTCAAATGTAGAAAACCAACTTATGCTTGCTTAAGGGGAAAGGTGAGTTGGGGTGCTGCATAAAACCAGAGATTGAAATTAGCACAGATACCGTTCCATAAGCGAAATATGTAATAGACAAGAGCTACTCCTTGCTCAACGAAGTGGACTCTACACCCCATATTAAACGCCTAAGAATATACCTGACTAGTAAGAATCTTAAAACCTATGGATTTCTATGTCTCCGAAAGAGAATCAAGCGTGTGTACAGCGGCATAAACGCAGCAGTGATAGGATTGGTGAGGTTCGGTGAGCAAATGCAGACCCTTTGAGGTCATATTGCATGGTACCCATTCCATGGGTCTCAACTCTCCAGGTTTAAGGGATTCTTCCTTCAGCTAAAACATGCATGTGGAACCCAGAGTATGATCCACCATGTGATCGGGAAACGTGTTCAAATGTGTCTCAGTTTTCGTCCCCTGGTACTCGGGTGCAACATTCCAGTCACTTTACTAACACTCTCCCCACTTGGAGAGTCAGTGCCTTTAACCTCCTGTTTGGCCCAGTTTGCAATTTCTGCGGAAAATGAACAGGAATAGGGAGAACCAATGAGAGACTAGCTGGAGGTGCCTGTACGGGCAAATTTAACTCTCATTTCCCACCAGGAAGAGGAATTAACCTAAGGCTCAACGTGCCATGCCGGAACCACACTAGGGCCTGAAGCAATGCTGCGGTGTTGCGGCCAGCTCACAAGAAAGCGAGTTGAAGAAAGGAGCTCAGGGGCACTGTAATTCACAAACCTGCAGAGTTATAAATGACAGCTATCGTCCAAAAATATATTGAAGTAAGGCTGCCAAGAGGACTTGAATGCGGGGCAGAATTGCAGGAAACCGATTTCAGGAGGTAGACTGGAATTGCATGTAAAGCATAGGAAAAGAGGCAGAACGTCCACAATGATGCACTTGGCCAAATAGGGCGTATGCGTTTTTTCCTGAATATATTCAGGAAAAAACGCATACGCTCTTTTGGGCCAACCAAGCAAGCTTGCAAAGGAAATCTGCAGTACAATGAAGTCTCACTGCCCCCCGGTCAAAAGGGCCATCTGAAAAAAGTGTAAAATCCAGAAAGGCAGGACAGGCCATGGAGAACTGGGAGCCTTGTTATGCTGATGGGCGGGATGTAAATTGCCAACAGCCACTCTGGAGAAGTGTATGGTGTTTCCTGAAACATCTACAAAACAAAGCAACAGAGCCTAGGGCACTTCCACTTATGGTCCTATAGCTTAGGGAAATTAAAATCAAAAAGACACAGCCACCCCAAAGTTTGGGAAGGCTCTGTTTACAAGAACCTCGTTTACGGTACAAGTTCAATATCACAGAAAGCGAAAAATGGATAAAGAAGTTGTGGTACTTACGTACAATGCAATATCACTCAGCAATGAAATCTATATCATCAGGCCCGTAGCAGCATAATGAGTGGATTCAGGTACGATGATTCTAAGTGAAATAAGTCACACAGAAAAAGAAACATCATAAGATATCACTACTACACGGAATGTAAACTTGGCTACACAGGAACTGAATTACAAAACAGAACAGGGTCTCAAATGTAGAAAACCAACTTATGCTTGCTTAAGGGGAAAGGTGAGTTGGGGTGCTGCATAAAACCAGAGATTGAAATTAGCACAGATACCGTTCCATAAGCCAAATATGTAATAGACAAGAGCTACTCCTTGCTCAACGAAGTCTACTCTACACCCCATATTAAACGCCTAAGAATATACCTGACTAGTAAGAATCTTAAAACCTATGGATTTCTATGTGTCCGAAAGAGAATCAAGCGTGTGTACAGGGGCATAAACGCAGCAGTGATAGGATTGGTGAGGATCGGTGAGCAAACGCAGACCCTTTGAAGTCATATTGCATGGTACCCATTCCATGGGTCTCAACTCTCCAGGTTTAAGGGATTCTTCCTTCAGCTAAAACATGCATGTGGAAGCCAGAATATGATCCACCATGTGATCGGGAAACGTGTTCAAATGTGTCTCAGTTTCGTCCCCTGGTACTCGGGTGCAACATTCCAGACGCTTTACTAACACTCTCCCCACTTGGAGAGTCAGTGACTTTAACCTCCTGTTTGGCCCAGTTTGCAATTTCTGCGGAAAATGAACAGGAATAGGGAGAACCAATGAGAGACTAGCTGGAGGTGTCTGGACGGGCAAATTTAACTCTCATTTCCCACTAGGAAGAGGAATTAACCAAAGGCTCAGCGTGCCATGCCGGAACCACACTAGGGCCTGAATCAATCCTGCGGTGTTGCGGCCAGCTCACAAGAAAGCGAGTTGAAGAAAGGAGCTCAGGGGCACTGTAATTCACAAACCTGCAGAGTTATAAATGACAGCTATCGTCCAAAAATATATTGAAGTAATGCTGCCAAGAGGACTTGAATGCGGGGCAGAATTGCAGGAAACCGATTTCAGGAGGAAGACTGGAATTGCATGTAAAGCATAGGAAAAGAGGCAGAACGTCCACAATGATGCCCTTGGCCAAAAAGGGCGTATGCGTTTTTTCCTGAATATATTCAGGAAAAAACGCATACGCCCTTTTTGGCAAACCAAGCAAGCTTGCAATGGAAATCCGAACTACTATGAAGTGTCACTTCCCCCCGGTTTAAAGAGCCATCTGAAAAAAGTGGAAAATGCAGAAAGGCAAGACAGGCCATGGGGATAAAGGAACCTTGTTATGCTGATGGGCAGGATGTAAATTTCCAACAGCCACTCTGGAGAAGTGTATGGTGTTTCCTTATACATCTGAAAAACAAAGCAACAGAGTCTAGGGCATTTCCACTTATGGTCCTATAGCTTAGGGAAATTAAAATCAAAAAGACACAGCCACCCCAAAATTTGGGACGGCTCTGTTTACAGGAACCTCTTCTACGGTACAAGTTAAATATCCCAGAGAGCAAATAATTGATAAAGAAGTTGCGGTACTTAACGTACAACAGAATACCACTCAGCAATGAAATCTGTGTCACCAGGCCTGTACCAGCATAATGAGTGGATTGAGGCACGATGATTCTAAGTGAAATAAGTCACACAGAAAAAGAAACATCATAAGGTATCACTAATACATGGAATGTAAACTTGGCTACACATGAACTGAATTACAAAACAGTACAGGGTCTCAAGTTTAGAAAACCAACTTATGCTTGCTTAAGGGGAAAGGTGAGTTGGGGTGCTGCATAAAACCAGAGTTTGAAATTAGCACAGATACCGTTCCATAAGCCAAATATGTAATAGAAAAGACCTACCCCTTGCTCAACGAAATGGACTCAACAATGAGGTATCACTTCACACCTGTTAGAATGAGCATCATCTGAAAATCTACAAACAACAATTGCTGGAAAGGGTGTGGGGAAAAGGAAGCCTCTTCCACTATTGTTGGGAATATAAATTGATACAGTCACTATGGAGAACAATATGGAGTCTTAAGAAACTAATAATAGAATTACCATATGATACAGCAATCCCAGTACTGGACATATACCCAGACAAAACCATAAATCAAAAAGAGACATTCACCGCAATGTTCATTGCATCACTATTTACAATATCAAGGTAATGGAAGCAACCTAAATGCCCAAAGACAGACGAATGCATAAAGATGTGGTACATATATAAAATGGAATATTACTAAGCCATGAAAGGAATGAAATTGGGTCATTTGTAGAGACGTCGATGGATCTAGAGACTGTCATACAGAGTGAAGTAAGTCAGAAAGAGAAAAACAAATCTTGTATATTCATGCATATATGTGGAACCTAGAAAAACTGTACAGATTAACCGTTTTGCAAGGCATAAATAGAGCAACAGATGTAGACAACAATCGTATGGACAACAAGGGGGGAAAGCTCTTGGGGGGGTGGTGGTGGGAGGAGCTGAGAGATTGGGATTGGCATGTAAACATTTATATGTATAAAATAGATAACCAATAAGAACCTGCTGTATAAAAATATAAAATAAAATTCAAAATTAAAAAGAAATAAAATTTAAAAAACAAAACAGAAAAAACAATTATTCCCTTCACATACATGTATTTATATGAATAAATTATTTCCATGCTTATATCTGTAAATACAAAAAAGAGGAATAAAATCTACCTTGAACCAAAAACGAAAAAGAGAAAAAAAAAAAACAGAACCCACCAGTTACTCAGAGGAAAACCGTATCAGGGCCCTTGCTCCAGTTGTAAACAATTCTGAAGTTGGTCAGTGGTGGGGAATCGTCTCCCATTCAGCCAGCAGCCCCCACACAACAAGCGTCCTCATTGCAAAGCTGGGGCACTGTGCCGAGGCATCTGTGAGTAAACGTGAGCTGAGCCCCAGGCCAGTTGCTGCTGAACTGTTCCCACCCTTCCCAGGTAAAACACCTGAATATATACAAGGACTTGAAAGCCTAGAGGAAGGGCCATGGAGCCACACGAGTGACAGCATGCCAGCTGACTTGGTGCCTGCAGGCCAGCCAGGATGGTCCTGGCCCTGGGTGCTCTTCTGGAAGATTTCCATTTCCCTGCCTGAGATACCCGTCCTGTCCCTGCCCCCACTGCTTTTTTCCTTCCTCACCTCTGCCCAGGGAGAAATTCCAGCAGCAGGTATGGGTGACACATCCTCTTCTTTAGCAGGTGGCAGCCTGGCAACTGCTGCAGAAAGTCCAGCAGAGCCCCACTCACACTGGGCCACCCACAAAGCCGTGGCCTCTCACTCCCTCCCACCAGCCCAGCCCCGAGACTGCTGACAGGGCAGAGAAAATGGCGTCAGGCACAGCTGCAGGGGCTCTTGCTGCCTGGAGTGGTATTTATATTGATCTCAACCCAGGCACACCTGGGGAGGGCTGGCCGGCACGGTAAGGCTGCCCAGGTCAGCCAATCATCACCCCTCAGGGGCTCACAGTTGCAGAAAATGGAACTTGCTGAACCGGCCAGGTCCAAGGAACAGGTGTGGGCTCCTGAGAGTCAGGATAGACAAGGGGCTGCAGCTTTGGCTTGTTTTCTAATCATTTTATCTGGCCCATGAGTGGGAGACAACTTCAAGAAAAGCCTCTCCTAATGAGAGGAACCCAGGAGTCAGGGAGAGGAGGGGTGGGTGGTGGTTGGAGACAGAGGCTTGGTGCCCCGGGTGCAGTGGAAGTCTCTGGAAGACCAGGTGGAGGGAGGCCACACAGAGTGATGTCCAGGGTCACAGACCTGTCGGAGCTGCTGTTTGTTAGTTCAAGTCCTGCTCTGAGGTGCTCTGTGTCAGCTCTGAGCGACAGGTGAGATGGGGGTGCTCTTCAGTGAGAGCTATGTGCACGGTTCCTGTGTGCCCAGCCCTGCCACGGTACCTGCAAGGGTAGCTCTGTATCCTGGGAGAGGCCTGACCACGAGAGCCCCGTGGGCTGGGTTGGGGGTGGGGTACCTGCCCAGGAGAGCTCCATATCCTGGGATTGGCCTGACCACGAGAGCCCCATGGGCTGCTGGGGACCTGGTAAAGGATGTCAGGACAGTCAGTGAAGCCACCGAGGATATACCTCCAGTTGCTCCTAATTCCTACACCCTGCTGGTCATTCTACCAACCACCAGGACATGGTATTCTGTATTAGTCTAAATGATGCCTTCTTTTGTATTCCATTAGTCCCAGAGTCACAAGAAATTTTGGCTTGTGAGTGGCAGGACTCAACATACAACTAAAACAATACTTCCGGGCCGTCTTGCCCCAAGGGTTCAAAAATTCCCACACCATCTTTGGGGAAAGCTTAGCTAAAGACCGAAAAGTTCTACCTCTAGAAAAGGAAACCCTCCTTCAATATGCAGACGACATTCTGATCGCCAGCCCTACTAAGGAGGCCTCTGAACTACCAAGCCAATAAAGGATAGAAGTTGTCCAAGAAAAAGCTCAAATATCACAGACTGCGGTGACCTGCCTGGGCTTCATTCTCACACAAGGTCGGAGAAGCCCATCCCAGGAAAGGGAAGAAACCATTTGCAGCCTTACCCCTTTCTAAAACTAGAAGACAGCTTAGGGGTTCCTGGGGAGGCCAGGGTTTGCTGCTTCTGGATCCCTAACTACAGTCTACTAGCTGGGCCTCTATATGAAACACTGAAAGGAAAAGATGATGATCCTTTTGAACAGAATCCAGAAGTGGCCTTTCAAGAATGGAAAGAGCAGTCAATTCAGACCCTTGCCCTGGAACTCCCTAATTGAGCTAAACCCTTTGACCTTTCCATTCCCGGTGAAAGGTGAGTCGCCATTGGAGAATTAGTGCAAAAACTGGGACCACTTGAAATGGAACAACGCAAGAATGCCATCCAGGTAGGATAAAATAGAGTCACCAAGGGGCTTGGCCCACTGCCACATCTGGCCAAGATACTGGCGGTATCTAAAAACCTGGAAATCAGCAGCCCAAAAGGCCACCTCCCTCCTAAGGGAAAAGGACCCCACGTGGTGATCCTAATCACCAACCATGCCCTGAAGTTGCAGGGTTCGCTCCGTGGGCACACCGACCTCGAGTGAGGAGGCCCTCCAACTCCAACATCCAGAGAGATAACCGGGGGCAACAGGGCACCATGACGACTCGTGTGAACATCACTTGACCTGGAGTTTCTCTCATAAAACAACAATAGTGTGTCCCGAATGAGTAGACTACTGCTTGCAGGACTTACTGCACCCGGAGGGGAGCTAATAATCTTGGCGGGGGAAACGTATATCACACTGTCACCATAGAAAAGCCTACAGACACCGTGATGATGGTGGCCAATAAGACCGGCTGGACTCCTGTTTACTTCAAAAGGCTGTTGACTCAGTGGCCATCATGGTCCTTGATCACCACTGACCCTGGACTGTCTGGGAGTTGAGCGGGCAGGGCTCTGACACCTGGTGCTGTTTTTACGTTAATTCAGGGGCCTAATTGAAGAAAGAGCAGACTACTGGTCAGAGCATCTAGGCTGGCAGAAACGGTCAGCCTAAGGTGGCCGAACAAATGTGGGGCGGGGTGAAACCGGCCCCCACAGCGTCTCTGCGCATCTCTTTCCTGAACCCTTAAAGGTCATTAGAATCTATAACACTTCCAATGCTGGTGCTCAGGCGGACGAGCAGGGAGGCAGGGGTCCTGGGGCCAATCAACGTCACCTGGAGGCTGCTGGGGAGAAGTTCTGACCCTCGTCCCCTGGTATGAGGGCTCCCAACTCAACACTCAGCAGTTACAGAAGAAGGATCTGCACCCTCAGCACTCCAAGAATGAGGAACGGGACAAAAGGCAGAGGAGGGGTTTGTCCCCAGCAAAGCCCATTAAAAATCCCTGGGAGATAAAAATAGAATCTGGGCAATAAAGTCAAGTCTGACCTTTTTTATCCTTTGTGCTTTGTCTAATTTCACGTGCTCCTAGGGTCCCGCATGCAGAGGTTCCACACCCGGCACTTCAGACCAGATTTCCTAGTGGAGAATGGCTGGGTCGACACCTCAGCTCCTGGGGCCCAGTGCAGACTCCGAGATATAGAGCCTGAGCTGCAGCCAACCCGGCCCTCGAGTGCTCCGCCCCCTCCCTCCCACTGACTCTGACAGGATCTCTACACAGCAGCCCAGCCCACAGCCCACGGGGTAGTGCATGCTCTCACCTCTCCATTCTCTGATCAAAATATAAAGTTTCCTTTGCTTGTGAACCAAACTCAGTCTCGATCTGTTGGCCCCAATGACACTGGGCAGGGGGACACTTGTTGGGGTCCACTCTGGAGGATCAGTAACAGAAATTGAGACTATTGTAACTTCAATGAACAGATGTGTGAGCCAAACTGTAGTTAACATAGAACAGTTTATAAGGCTCGGGTAAAATAAGATGTTTCTAACACTTCCATTTGATATTTCCATCACTTTATTATAAGCAAGTTCAGTGAAAAGGTTTGTCTTATTTGTCAGGTCAATATTAGAGAAATGAAGTGATTTCTTTCCAAGGATGTACATCTAATAATCTTGGTTAAAGCTTCAATCTTGTTTTAAATGCTTTTCCATTGAAAATGATACCTCTCTTTCAGCTCCCCCATTTCTGAGAAGTATAAAATCTTATAATTTATTATTACCAAAGGGGAAAGGTGGGAGGAGGGATAAATTAACAGTTTGGAATTAACACATACACACTGCTATGTATAAAATAGATCATCAACAAGGAACCACTGTATAGCACAGGGAACTACACTCAATATTTTGCAATAACCTATAAGGGGAAATAATCGGAAAAAGAATAGATATTTTTATTGACATCATCTATCAATGACAGTTAAAGTGTAACCTAAGGGAAGCCGGTGGTGAGTGCTTCTGACCCTGAAGACTTCAATCATCTAAAGTTTGGACTCTGCCTACTTCCCAAGGCCCTTAATGAACATATGTGTAGCCGTAGCTTAAAAAATTCCCCAGTTTGGGTTTCAGGGAGACACTGATTTTGAAAAAGCCCTGGTGTTCTCCTTACATGAATGGGACTCTTCCTACTGCTAAAACATGTCTGTCACACACAGAGGATGGTATACCGTCTGATCGGGAAGAGTTTGGAAAAGGCATCTCATCTCCTCATCTCCTGGTGCTCAGGTTCACCCCTCCAGCGTCTTTACTAACAGTCTCCCCACTTGGAGATGTCAGCACTGTCAACATCCTGTTGCGTACAGTTTGGAATTTGTCCAGAGGATGAAGCGGAAGGATGAGGAACAACAAGAGACAAGTCCTAGGTGTTCAGACAGGCACATGTCACTCTAATTTCCAATCAGGAAGACGAATTGACCAAAGGCTAGGGTTGCCCATGGAAACAGTATAGGGCTTGAGGAAATCCCACTGCTTTGTGGCCAGTTCCCATAAACACAAGTTGAACAATGGAACTCAGGGGCAGTAAAATTCATGAAACTGCAGAGTTGAAAATATCTATCACTGAAAAATGTCTTGAGGAAAGTCAGAGAAAAGGATTGGTAAGCAAGGGAGAATGGCAGGAAAGGGATTTGAGGAGGTAGAAAGGACTCACCATTAAGCACAAGAAAAGGGGCTGAACATTGCCAACATTGCAGTTGGCCAAAAAGGCTGTATGCATTTTTTTCTGTATATATTCAAGAAAAGGGCATACACTTTTTTAGCCAACCAAACAGGTGGGCACTGGAAATCAATACTACAAAAGATATCACTTCGCATCAGTCAGAAGAGCCATCCTCATAAAGTGTAAACACCAGAAATGCAGGACAGGGCAAGGAGAAGAGGGAGCCCTGTGAGGCTTATAGTGGAAATGTATATTGCCAATGGCCATTCTGGAGAAGTGTATTGTGTTTACTAAAGCATCTAAAAAATGAGCTACAGAGCATAGGGCACTTGCACTCATGGGCGTATGTCTTGGGAAAAACAAAAATCGAGAGGACACAGGCACCCCAATGTTTACTGCCTCTCTGTTTAAAAGATCCTCGACTAGGATATAACTTAAATGTCTCTGGAGGGAAAAAATGGATAGAGATGTGGTACTTATGTAGAGTGGAATATTACTCAGCCTGGAAGTCAATGAAATATGGCCAGTTGTAACAACTCCGGAGGAGTTACGTATGATCATTCTAAGTGACATAATTCAAAAAGAAAAAGACACATATCATAAGATATCACTTAAAGGTGGAATCCAAAATGACTACACATGAAATAAATTACAAAACAAAAACATAGTCAAATATGTAGACAACACGCGTAAGGCTGCTAAACGGGAAAGGTGGGGAGGGGTGAGGCATCATCCAGGAGGTTGAAATTAGCAAAGATACCATTCCAAATACCAAACTGATAATCAACAAGGCCTACACGGTAGCTAAAAGAACTGCACTCAGCACACTCAAGTCACCGGAAAAGAATATATATGACTGGTAAGAATCTGAAAAAGAATTTATTGATGTCTCTCTGTATGTGAATCAAGTGGATGTACAGCAGCAAGAAACAGAGCTTTGAAAATCAGCTGTAACCAATATAGTAATAAATTGAAAAAAATAAACGACAGAGAGACAGAGAAAACCTCTTACAACTTTTCCTCAGGGACGGTGATGCAACATGGATTGAACACATCTAGACCCACAGCAGGATGAGACATAAGGCTGGAAACTGTTCGCGCTAAGAGAAATATGAGGTTGGGTGAGGAAATGCACACCCTTTAAAGTAATACTACCTGGTACCCATTCAATGGGTCCCAAATCTGCAGGTTCAAGGGATCTTCCTACAGCGAAAACATGCATGGAAAACCCAGAGGACTGTACACCATGTGATTGGGAGATGTGTCTAAAATGCACCTCATTTATCCTCTCCTGGTGCTCCTGTTCATCATTCCAGCCACGTTACTTAGAATCTCCCCACTTAGAGAATCAGCACATTTAAACTTCTGTTTCACACATTTTGCAAATTGTGAGGAGGATGAACGGGAAGAGGGGGAACCAATGAGAGAATAGTTGTAGGGGTTTGGACGGGCACATGTCACTCTAATTTCCCATTAAGAATAAGAATTTAAAAAAGGCTCAGCCCGCCTCGCCGGAGCCAAAATAGGGCCTGAAGCAATCCTGCGGCTTTGAGGCCAGCTCACAAAAGAGCAACTTAAAAAATGGAGCTCAGGGTCACTGCAATTCACAAACCTGCAGAGTTATAAATGAAAACTAACGTCCCAAAATATGTTGAGGTAAGGCAAAGAAGAGGATCTGAATGCAAGACAGAATTGCAAGAAACAGATTTCAAGAGATAGATTGGACTCGTCTTTAAAGCACATGAAAAGCGGCAGAATTTCGACAATGATGCAGTTGGCCCATAAGGGAGTATGCGTTTTTTCCTGAATATATCCAGGAAAAAACGCATACGCACTTCATGGGCAACCAAGCAAGCAAGCAATGCAAATGTGCACAACAAAGTAGTCTCATTTCCCACCGGTCAAAAGGGCCATCCGAAAAAATTGTAAAAACCAGAAATGCAGGACAGGCCATGGAGAACAGGGAGCCTTTATACGCTGATGGACAGTGTGTGAACTGCCGAGAGCCACTCTGGAGAAATGTATGGTGGTTCCTAAATCATCTAAAAAACAGAGCTACAGAGCATAGGGCACTTCCAATCACGGAAGTATATCTAGGGAAGTCTAAAAATCAACAAGACACAAGCACACCACAGTTTAGGGCTACTCTGTTTACAAGAACCTCAACTTCAGTACACCTTAAATATCCCAGGAAAGAGAACAATGGATAAAGAAAATGTGGTACTTATGTACAATGGAATATCTCTTCACCATGAAATCAATGTAATAAGGCTAGTAGAAGGATAAAGAGTGGATTTAGGTCCGATAATACTACTTGAAATAAGTCAAACAGAAAAAGAAACATATCATAAGATATCACTTATAGAGGGAGGATAAATATGGCTGCACAAAAAATGAATTACAAAACAGAACAGTGTCTCACATTTAGAAAACACACTTATGTCAGCTTAAGGGGAAAGGAGAGGTGGGGTGATGCATAAAACCAGAGTTTGAAATTAGCACAGATACCGTTCAATAAACCAAATAGGTATTAGACAAGATCTACACCTTGCTCAATGAACTGGCCTCAACACACCCTATACACCGCAGAGAAATATATCTGAGTAATAAGAATCTTAAAACCCATGTATTGATATATCTCCATAAGGGAATCAAGTGTGTGCAGAGCGGCCAAACACAGCAGTGAAAATGAGCTAAACCCCATTATAGAAATAAATTTTAAAACCAAAACGCAGAAACAATGAAAGAGAGAAAAATTCTTACAAAATTCGCTCAGGGGCTGTGATGCAACCTGGAATGACCACATATAAACCCACAGCTGGATAAGACATAAGGCTGGACACTTGGGGCTGAGAGGATTGGTGAGCTTTGGTGAGCAACTGCTGAAAGTTTAATGCAATACTTCATGCTACTCATTCCAAGGGTCCCAACACTCCAGGTTGAAGGGAATCTTCCTACAGCTAAACCATGCATGGGAAATCCAGCGGATGGTATACCATATGATCGGGAAAGGTTTCTAAAACGCACCTCATTTTCCTCTCCTGGGGCTCTGGATCAACATTCCAGCCACTTTACTAACAACATCTCCACATGGAGAGTCAATGCCTTTACGTTCCGGTATCGCACAGTCTGCAGTTAGTGCGGAGGATGAATGGGAATAGGGGGAACCAGTGAGAAAATAGCTGTAGCGGTTTCAATGGGAACATGTCACTCTAATTCACATCAGGAAGAAGAATTAACCAAAGGCAGAGCAAGGCGACCCAGAAGAAGAATAGGGCCTGAAGAAATCCTGTGGATATGAGGCAAGATCACAAAAATAAGAGCTGAAAAATGCAGCTAAGGGCCACGGCAATTCAAAAACCTGCAGAGTTAAAAAGGCCAACAATTTTCAAAAAGTATATTGAGGTAAGGCTATGAAGAGGCACTGACAGCAAGGCAGAATTGCAGGAAACCGATTTCAGGAGGTAAACTGGAATTACACTGAAAAAATATGAAAACACTCAGAACGTCGACAATGATGCACTTGGCCAAAAAGGGTGTATGCGTTTTTTCCTGAATATATTCAGGAAAAAACGCATACGCCCTTTTTGGCCAACAAAGCAAGCTTGCAAAGGAAATCTGCACTACAATGAAGTCTCACTTCCTCCCTGTCAAAAGGAGCATCTGAAAAAAGTGTAAAATCCAGAAAGGCAGGACAGGCCATGGAGAACTGGGAGCCTTGTTATGCTGATGGGCGGGATGTAAATTGCCAACAGCCACTCTGGAGAAGTGTATGGTGTTTCCTGAAACATCTAAAAAACAAAGCAACAGAGCCTAGGGCACTTCCACTTATGGTCCTATAGCTTAGGGAAATTAAAATCAAAAAGACACAGCCACCCCATAGTTTGGGATGGCTCTGTTTACAAGAACTTCGTTTACGGTACAAGTTCAATATCACAGAAAGCGAAAAATGGATAAAGAAGTTGTGGTACTTACGTACAATGCAATATCACTCAGGAATGAAATCTATGTCATCAGGCCCGTAGCAGCATATTGAGTGGATTCAGGTACGATGATTTTAAGTGAAATAAGTCACACAGAAAAAGAAACATCATAAGATATCACTACTACACGGAATGTAAACTTGGCTACACAGGAACTGAATTACAAAACAGAACAGGGTCTCAAATGTAGAAAACCAACTTATGCTTGCTTAAGGGGAAAGGTGAGTTAGGGTGCTGCATAAAACCAGAGATTGAAATTAGCACAGATACCGTTCCATAAGTCAAATATGTAATAGACAAGAGCTACTCCTTGCTCAACGAAGTGGACTCTACACACCATATTAAACGCCTACGAATATACCTGACTAGTAAGAATCTTAAAACCTATGGATTTCTATGTGTCCGAAAGAGAATCAAGCGTGTATACAGGGGCATAAACGCAGCAGTGATAGGATTGGTGAGGTTCGGTGAGCAATCGCAGACCCTTTGAAGTCATATTGCATGGTACCCATTCCATGGGTCTCAACTCTCCAGGTTTACGGGATTATTCCTTCAGCTAAAACATGCATGTGGAAGCCAGAATATGATCCACCGTGTGATCGGGAAATGTGTTCAAATGTGTCTCAGTTTTTGTCCCCTGGTACTCGGGGGCAACATTCCAGTAACTTTACTAAAACTCTCCCCACTTGGAGAGTCAGTGCCTTTAACCTCCTGTTTGGCCCAGGTTGCCATTTCTGCGGAAAATGAACAGAAATAGGGAGAACCAATGAGAGACTAGCTGGAGGTGTCTGGACGGGCAAATTAAACTCTCATTTCCCACCAGGAAGAGGAATTAACCAAAGGCTCAGCGTGCCATGCCGGAACCACACTAGGGCCTGAAGCAATCCTGCGGTGTTGCGGCCAGCTCACAAGAAAGCGAGTTGAAGAAAGGAGCTCAGGGGCACTGTCATTCACAAACCTGCAGAGTTATAAATGACAACTATTGTCCAAAAATATATTGAAGTAAGGCTGCCAAGAGGACTTGAAAGCGGGGCAGAATTGCAGGAAACTGGTTTCAGGAGGTAGACTGGAAATGCATGTAAAGAATAGGAAAAGAGGCCGAACGTCCACAATGATGCACTTGGCCAAAAAGGGCGTATGCGTTTTTTCCTGAATATATTCAGGAAAAAACGCATACGCCCTTTTTGGCCAACCAAGCAAGCTTGCAAAGGAAATCTGCAGTACAATGAAGTCTCACTGCCCCCCGGTCAAAAGGGCCATCTGAAAAAAGTGTAAAATCCAGAAAGGCAGGACAGGCCATGGAGAATTGGGAGCCTTGTTATGCTGATGGGTGGGATGTAAATTGCCAACAGCCACTCTGGAGAAGTGTATGGTGTTTCCTGAAACATCTAAAAAACAAAGCAACAGAGCCTAGGGCACTTCCACTTATGGTCCTATAGCTTAGGGAAATTAAAATCAAAAAGACACAGCCACCCCAAAGTTTGGGACGGCTCTGTTTACAAGAACCTCGTTTACAGTACAAGTTCAATATCACAGAAAGCGAAAAATGGATAAAGAATTTGTGGTACTTACGTACAATGCAATATCACTCAGCAATGAAATCTATGCCATCAGGCCCATAGCAGCATAATGAGTGGATTCAGGTACGATGATTCTAAGTGAAATAAGTCACACAGAAAAAGAAATATCATAAGATATCACTACTACACGGAATGTAAACTTGGCTACACAGGAACTGAATTACAAAACAGAACAGGGTCTCAAATGTAGAAAACCAACTTATGCTTGCTTAAGGGGAAAGGTGAGTTGGGGTGCTGCATAAAACCAGAGATTGAAATTAGCACAGATACCGTTCCATAAGCCAAATATGTAACAGACAAGTGCTACTCTTTGCTCAACGAAGTTGACTCTACACCCCATATTAAACCCCTAAGAATATACCTGACTAGTAAGAATCTTAAAACCTATGGATTTATATGTCTCCGAAAGAGAATCAAGCGTGTGTACAGCGGCATAAACGTTGCAGTGATAGGATTGGTGAGGTTCGGTGAACACATGCAGACCCTTTGAAGTCATATTGCGTGTTACCCATTCCTTGGGTCTCAACTTTCCAGGTTTAAGGGATTCTTCCTTCAGCTAAAAAATGCATGTGGAACCCAGAGTATGATCCACCGTGTGATCGGGAAACGTGTTCAAAAGTGTCTCAGGTTTCGTCCCCTGGTACTCGGGTGCAACATTCCAGACGCTTTACTAACACTCTCCCCACTTGGAGAGTCAGTGCCTTTAACCTCCTGTTTGGCCCAGTTTGCAATTTCTGCGGAAAATGAACAGGAATAGGGAGAACCAATGAGAGACTAGCTGGAGGTGTCTGGACGGGCAAATTTAACTCTCATTTCCCACCAGGAAGAGGAATTAACCAAAGGCTCAGCGTGCCATGCCAGAACCACACTAGGGTGTGAAGCAATCCTGCGGTGTTGCGGCCAGCTCACAAGAAAGCGAGTTGAAGAAAGGAGCTCAGGGGTACTGTAATTCACAAACCTGCAGAGTTAAAAATGACAGCTATCGTCCAAAAATATATTGAAGTAAGGCTGCCAAGAGGACTTGAAAGCGGGGCAGAATTGCAGGAAACCGGTTTCAGGAGGTAGACTAGAATTGCATGTAAAGCATAGGAAAAGAGGCAGAACGTCCACAATGATGCACTTGGCCAAAAAGTGCATATGCGTTTTATCCTGAATATATTCAGGAAAAAACGCATACGCCCTTTTTGTCCAACCAAGCAAGCTTGCAAAGGAAATCTGCAGTACAATGAAGTCTCACTGCCCCCCGGTCAAAAGGGCCATCTGAAAAAAGTGTAAAATCCAGAAAGGCAGGACAGGCCATGGAGAATTGGGAGCCTTGTTATGCTGATGGGCGGGATGTAAATTGCCAACAGCCACCCTGGAGCATTGTATGGTGTTTCCTGAAACATCTAAAAAACAAAGCAACAGAGCCTAGGGCACTTCCACTTATGGTCCTATAGCTTAGGGAAATTAGAATCAAAAAGGCACAGCCACCACAAAGTTTGGGACAGCTGTGTTTACAAGAACCTCGTTTACATTACGAGTTCAATATCACAGAAAGTGAAAAATGGATAAAGAAGTTGTGGTAGGTACGTACAATGCAATATCACTCAGCAATGAAATCTATGTCATCAGGCCCATAGCAGCATAATGAGTGGATTCAGGTACGATGATTCTAAGTGAAATAAGTCACACAGAAAAAGAAACATCATAAGATATCACTACTACACGGAATGTAAACTTGGCTACACAGGAACTGAATTACAAAACAGATCAGGGTCTCAAATGTAGAAAACCAACTTATACTTTCTTAAGGGGAAAGGTGAGTTGGGGTGCTGCATAAAACCAGAGATTGAAATTAGCACAGATACCGTTCCATAAGGCAAATATGTAATAGACAAGAGCTACTCCTTGTTCAACCAAGTGGAATCAACACCCCATATTAAACGCCTAAGAATATACCTGACTAGTAAGAATCTTAAAACCTATGGATTTCTATGTCTCCGAAAGAGAATCAAGCGTGTGTACAGCGGCATAAATGCTGCAGTGATAAGATTGGTGAGGTTCGGTGAACAAATGCAGACCCTTTTAAGTCATATTGCATGGTACCCAATCCATGGGTATCAACTCTCCAGCTTTAAGGGATTCTTCCTTCAGCTAAAACATGCATGTGGAATCCAGAGGATTATCCACCGTGTGATCGGGAAACGTGTTTAAATGTGTCAGTTTTCGTCCCCTGTTACTCAGGTGCAACATTCCAGACGCTTTACTAACACTCTACCCACTTGGAGAGTCAGTGCCTTTAACCTCCTGTTTGGCCCAGTTTGCAATTTCTGCATAAAATGAACAGGAATAGGGAGAACCAATGAGAGACTAGTTGGAGGTGTCTGGACCTGCAAATTTAACTCTCATTTCCCACCAGGAAGAGGAATTAACCAAAGGCTCAGCGTGCCATGCCGGAACCACACTAGGGCCTGAAGCAATGCTGCGGTTTTGCGGCTAGCTCACAAGAAAGCGAGTTGAAGAAAGGAGCTCAGGGGCACTGTAATTCACAAACCTGCAGAGTTATAAATGACAACTATCGTCCAAAAATATATTGAAGTAAGTCTGCCAAGAGGACTTCAAAGTGGGCAGAATTGCAGGAAACCGATTTCAGGAGGTAGACTGGAATTGCATGTAAAGCATAGGAAAAGAGGCAGAACGTCCACAATGATGCACTTGGCCAAAAAGGGCATATGCGTTTTTTCCTGAATATATTCAGGAAAAAATGCATACGCCCTTTTTGGCCAACCAAGCAAGCTTGCAAAGGAAATCTGCACTACAATGAAGTCTCACTGCCCCCGTTCAAAAGGGCCATCTGAAAAAAGTGTAAAATCCAGAAAGGCAGGACAGGCCATGGAGAACTGGGAGCCTTGTTATGCTGATGGGCGGGATGTAAATTGCCAACAGCCACTCTGGAGAAGTGTATGGTGTTTCCTGAAACATCTAAAAAACAAAGCAACAGAGCCTAGGGCACTTCCACTTATGGTCCTATAGCTTAGGGAAATTAAAATCAAAAAGACACAGCCACGCCAAAGTTTGGGACAGCTCTGTTTACAAGAACCTCGTTTACGGTTCAAGTTTAGTATCACAGAAAGCGAAAAATGGATAAAGAAGTTGTGGTACTTACATACAATGCAATATCACTCAGCAATGAAATCTATGCCATCAGGCCCATAGCAGCATAATGAGTGGATTCAGGTATGATGAGTCTAAGTGAAATAAGTCACACAGAAAAAGAAACATCATAAGATATCACTACTACACGGAATGTAAACTTGGCTACACAGGAACTGAATTACAAAACAGAACTGTGTCTCAAATGTAGAAAACCAACTTATGCTTGCTTAAGGGGAAAGGTGAGTTGGGGTGCTGCATAAAACCAGAGATTGAAATTAGCACAGATACCGTTGCATAAGCCAAATATGTAATGGACAAGAGCTACTCCTTGCTCAACGAAGTGGACTCTACACCCCATATTAAACACCTAAGATTATACCTGACTAGTAAGAATCTTAAAACCTATGGATTTCTATGTCTCCAAAAGGGAATCAAGCGTGTGTACAGTGGCATAAACGCAGCAGTGATAGGATTGGTGAGGTTCGGTGAACAAATACAGACCCTTTGCGGTCATATTGCATGGTACTCATTCCATGGGTCTCAACTCTCCAGGTTTAAGGGATTCTTCCTTCAGCTAAAACATGCATGTGGAACCCAGAGTATGATCCACCGTGTGATCGGGAAACGTGTTCAAATGGGTCACAGGTTTCATCCCCTGGTACTCGGGTGCATCATTCCAGACGCTTTACTAACACTCTCCCCACTTGGAGAGTCAGTGCCTTTAAGCTCCTGTTTGGCCCAGTTTGCAAATTCTGCGGAAAATGAACAGGAATAGGGAGAACAAATGAGAGACTAGCTGGAGGTGTCTGGACGGGCAAATTTAACTCTCATTTCCCAACAGGAAGAGGAATTAACCAAAGGCTCAGCGTGCCATGCCGGAACCACACTAGGGCCTGAAGCAATGCTGCGGTGTTGCGGCCAGCTCACAAGAAATCGAGTTGAAGAAAGGAGCTCAGGGTCACAGTAATTCACAAACCGGCAGAGTTATAAATGACAGCTATCATCCAAAAATATATTGAAGTAAGTCTGCCAAGAGGACTTGAAAGCGGGGCAGAATTGCAGGCAACCGATTTCAGGAGGTAGACTGGAATTGCATGTAAAGCATAGGAAAAGAGGCAGAACGTCCACAATGATGCACTTGGCCAAAAAGGGCGTATGCGTTTTTTCCTGAATATATTCAGGAAAAAACGCATATGCCCTTTTTGGCCAAACAAGCAAGCTTGCAAAGGAAATCTGCACTACAATGAAGTCTCACTGCCCCCCCGTTCAAAAGGGCCATCTGAAAAAAGTGTAAAATCCAGAAAGGCAGGACAGGCCATGGAGAACTGGGAGCCTTGTTATGCTGATGGGCGGGATGTAAATTGCCAACAGCCACTCTGGAGAAGTGTATGGTGTTTCCTGAAACATCTAAAAAACAAAGCAACAGAGCCTAGGGCACTTCCACTTATGGTCCTATAGCTTAGGGAAATTAAAATCAAAAAGACACAGCCACCCCAAAGTTTGGGACGGCTCTGTTTACAAGAACCTTGTTTGTGGTACAAGTTCAATATCACAGAAAGTGAAAAATGGATAAAAAAGTTGTGGTACTTACGTACAATGCAATATCACTCAGCAATGAAATCTATGTCATCAGGCCCATAGCAGCATACTGAGTGGATTCAGGTACGATGATTGTAAGTGAGATAAGTCACACAGAAAAAGAAACATCATAAGATATCACTACTACACGGAATGTAAACTTGGCTACACAGGAACTGAATTACAAAACAGAACAAGGTCTCAAATGTGGAAAACCAACTTATGCTTGCTTAAGGGGAAAGGTGAGTTAGGGTGCTGCATAAAACCAGAGATTGAAATTAGCACAGATACCGTTCCATAAGCCAAATAAGTAATAGACAAGAGCTACTCCTTCCTCAACGAACAGGACTCAACACCCCATATTAAACGTCTAAGAATATACCTGACTAGTAAGAATCTTAAAACCTATGGATTTATATGTCTCCGAAAGAGAATCAAGCGTGTGTACAGTGGCATAAGCGCAGCAGTGATAGGATTGGTGAGGTTCGGTGAGCCAATGCAGAACCTTTGAAGTCATATTGCATGGTACCCATTCCATGGGTCTCAACTCTCCAGGTTTAAGGGATTCTTCCTTCAGCTAAATCATGCATGTGGAACCCAGAGTATGATCCACCGTGTGATCGGGAAACGTGTTCAAATGTGTCTCAGTTTTCGTCCCCTGGTACTCGGGTGCAACATTCCAGACGCTTTAGTAACACTCTCCCCACTTGGAGAGTCAGTGCCTTTAACCTCCTGTTTGGCCCAGTTTGCAATTTTTGCGGAAGATGAACAGGAATAGGGAGAACCAATGAGAGACTAGCTGGAGGTGTCTGGACGGGCAAATTTAACTCTCATTTCCCACCAGGAAGAGGAATTAAACAAAGGCTCAGCGTGCCATGCCGGAACCACACTAGGGCCTGAATCAATGCTACGGTGTTGCGGCCAGCTCACAAGAAATCGGGTTGAAGAAAGGAGCTCAGAGGTACTGTAATTCACAAACCTGCAGAGTTATAAATGACAATTATCGTCCAAAAATATATTGAAGTAAGCCTGCCAAGAGGACTTGAAAGCGGGGCAGAATTGCAGGAAACCGATTTCAGGAGGTAGACTGGAATTGCATGTAAAGCATAGGAAAAGAGACAGAATGTCCACAATGATGCACTTGGCCAAAAAGGGCGTATGCGTTTTTTCCTGAATATATTCAGGAAAAAACGCATACGCCCTTTTTGGCCAACCAAGCAAGCTTGCAAAGGAAATCTGCACTACAATGAAGTCTCACTGCTCCCCAGTCAAAAGGGCCATCTGAAAAAAGTGTAAAATCCAGAAAGGCCGGACAGGCCATGGAGAACTGGGAGCCTTGTTATGCTGATGGGCGGGATGTAAGTTGCCAACAGCCACTCTGGAGAAGTGTATGGTGTTTCCTGAAACATCTAAAAAACAAAGCAACAGAGCCTAGGGCACTTCCACTTATGGTCCTAAAGCTTAGGGAAATTAAAATCAAAAAGAAACAGCCACCCCAAAGTTTGGGACGGCTCTGTTTACAAGAACCTCGTTTACGGTACAAGTTCAATATCACAGAAAGCGAAAAATGGATAAAGAAGTTGTGGTACTTACGTACAATGCAATATCACTCAGCAATGAAATCTATGTCATCAGGCCCATAGCAGCATAATGAGTGGATTCAGGTACGATGATTCTAAGTGAGATAAGTCACACAGAAAAAGAAACATCATAAGATATCACTAATACACGGAATGTAAACTTGGCTACACAGGAACTGAATTACAAAACAGAACAAGGTCTCAAATGTAGAAAACCAACTGATGCTTGCTTAACGGGAAAGGTGAGTTGGGGTGCTGCATAAAACCAGAGATTGAAATTAGCACAGATACCGTTCCATAAGCCAAATATGTAATAGACAAGAGCTACTCCCTCCTCAACGAAGTGGACTCAACACCCCATATTAAACGTCTAAGAATATACCTGAATAGTAAGAATCTTAAAACCTATGGATTTATATGTCTCCAAAAGAGAATCAAGCGTGTGTACAGTGGCATAAGCGCAGCAGTGATAGGATTGGTGAGGTTCCGTGAGCCAATGCAGAACCTTTGAAGTCATATTGCATGGTACCCATTCCATGGGTCTCAACTCTCCAGGTTTAAGGGATTCTTCCTTCAGCTAAAACATGCATGTGGAACCCAGAGTATGATCCACCGTGTGATCGGGAAACGTGTTCAAATGTGTCTCAGTTTTCGTCCCCTGGTACTCGGGTGCAACATTCCAGACACTTTAGTAACACTCTCCCCACTTGGAGAGTCAGTGCCTTTAACCTCCTGTTTGGCCCAGTTTGCAATTTTTGCGGAAGATGAACAGGAATAGGGAGAACCAATGAGAGACTAGCTGGAGGTGTCTGGACGGGCAAATTTAACTCTCATTTCCCACCAGGAAGAGGAATTAACCAAAGGCTCAGCGTGCCATGCCGGAACCACACTAGGGCCTGAAGCAATGCTACGGTGTTGCGGCCAGCTCACAAGAAATCGGGTTGAAGAAAGGAGCTCAGAGGCACTGTAATTCACAAACCTGCAGAGTTATAAATGACAATTATCGTCCAAAAATATATTGAAGTAAGGCTGCCAAGAGGACTTGAAAGCGGGGCAGAATTGCAGGAAACCGATTTCAGGAGGTAGACTGGATTTGCATGTAAAGCATAGGAAAAGAGGCAGAACGTCCACAATGATGCACTTGGCCAAAAAGGGCGTATGCATTTTTTCCTGAATATATGCAGGAAAAAACGCATATGCCCTTTTTGGCCGACCAAGCAAGTTTGTAAAGGAAATCTGCACTACAATGAAGTCTCACTGGCCCCCAGTCAAAAAGGCCATCTGAAAAAAGTGTAAAATCCAGAAAGGCCGGACAGGCCATGGAGAACTGAGAGCCTTGTTATGCTGATGGGCGGGATGTAAATTGCCAACAGCCACTCTGGAGAAGTGTATGGTGTTTCCTGAAACATCTAAAAAACAAAGCAACAGAGCCTAGGGCACTTCCACTTATGGTCCTATAGCTTAGGGAAATTAAAATCAAAAAGACACAGCCACCCCAAAGTTTGGGACGGCTCTGTTTACAAGAACCTCGTTTACAGTACAAGTTCAATATCACAGAAAGCGAAAAATGGATAAAGAAGTTGTGGTACTTACGTACAATGCAATATCACTCAGCAATGAAATCTATGTCATCAGGCCCACAGCAGCATAATGAGTGGATTCAGGTACGATGATTCTAAGTGAAATAAGTCACACAGAAAAAGAAACATCATAAGATATCACTACTACACGGAATGTAAACTTGGCTACACAGGAAATGAATTACAAAACAGAACAGGGTCTCAAATGTAGAAAACCAACTTATGCTTGCTTAAGGGGAAAGGTGAGTTGGGGTGCTGCATAAAACCAGAGATTGAAATTAGCACAGATACCGTTCCATAAGCCAAATATGTAAAAGAAAAGAGCTACTCCTTGCTCAACGAAGAGGACTTAACACCCCATATTAAACGTCTAGGAATATACCTGACTAGTAAGAATCTTAAAACCTATGGATTTATATGTCTCCGAAAGAGAATCAAGCGTGTGTACAGTGGCATAAGCGCAGCAGTGATAGGATTGGTGAGGTTCGGTGAGCCAATGCAGAACCTTTGAAGTCATATTGCATGGTACCCATTCCATGGGTCTCAACTCTCCAGGTTTAAGGGATTCTTCCTTCAGCTAAAACATGCATGTGGAACCCAGAGTATGATCCACCGTGTGATCGGGAAACGTGTTCAAATGTGTCTCAGTTTTCATCCCCTGGTACTCGGGTGCAACATTCCAGACGCTTTACTAACACTCTCCCCACTGGGAGACTCAGTGCCTTTAACCTCCTGTTTGGCCCAGTTTGCAATTTTTGCGGAAGATGAACAGGAATAGGGAGAACCAATGAGAGACTAGCTGGAGGTGTCTGGATGGGCAAATTTAACTCTCATTTCCCACCAGGAAGAGGAATTAACCAAAGGCTCAGCGTGCCATGCCGGAACCACACTAGGGCCTGAAGCAATCCTGCGGTGTTGCGGCCAGCTCACAAGAAAGCGAGTTGAAGAAAGGAGCTCAGGGGCACTGTAATTCACAAACCTGCAGAGTTATAAATGACAGCTATCGTCCAAAAATATATTGAAGTAAGCCTGCCAAGAGGACTCGAAAGCGGGGCAGAATTGCAGGAATCCGATTTCAGGAGGTAGACTGGAATTGCATGTAAAGCATAGGAAAAGAGACAGAATGTCCACAATGATGCACTTGGCCAAAAAGGGCGTATGCGTTTTTTCCTGAATATATTCAGGAAAAAACGCATACGCCCTTTTTGGCCAACCAAGCAAGCTTGCAAAGGAAATCTGCACTACAATGAAGTCTCACTGCTCCCCAGTCAAAAGGGCCATCTGAAAAAAGTGTAAAATCCAGAAAGGCAGGACAGGCCATGGAGAACTGGGAGCCTTGTTATGCTGATGGGCGGGATGTAAATTGCCAACAGCCACTCTGGAGAAGTGTATGGTGTTTCCTGAAACATCTAAAAAACAAAGCAACAGAGCCTAGGGCACTTCCACTTATGGTCCTATAGCTTAGGGAAATTAAAATCAAAAAGACACAACCACCCCAAAGTTTGGGCCGGCTCTGTTTACAAGAATCTCATTTACGGTACAAGTTCAATATCGCAGAAAGTGAAAAATGGATAAAGAAGTTGTGGTACTTACGTACAATGCAATATCACTCAGGAATGAAATCTATGTCATCAGGCCCGTAGCAGCATAATGAGTGGATTCAGGTACGATGATTCTAAGTGAAATAAGTCACACAGAAAAAGAAACATCATAAGATATCACTAATACACGGAATGTAAACTTGGATACACAGGAACTCAATTACAAAACAGAACAGGATCTCAAATGTAGAAAACCAACTTATGCTTGCTTAAGGGGAAAGGTGAGTTGGGGTGCTGCATAAAACCAGAGATTGAAATTAGCACAGATACCATTCCATAAGCCAAATAAGTAATAGACAAGAGCTACTCCTTGCTCAACGAAGTGGACTCAACGCCCCATATTAAATGCCTAAGAATATACCTGACTAGTAAGAATCTTAAAACCTATGGATTTACATATCTCCGAAAGAGAATCAAGCATGTCTGCAGCGGCATAAATGCAGCAGTGATAGGATTGGTGAGGTTCGGTGAGCAAATGCAGACCCTTTGAGGTCATATTGCATGGTACCCATTCCATGGGTCTCAACTCTCCAGGTTTAAGGGATTCTTCCTTCAGCTAAAACATGCATGTGGAACCCAGAGTATGATCCACCGTGTGATCGGGAGACGTGTTCAAATGTGTCAGATTTCGTCCCCTGGTACTCGGGTGCAACATTCCAGACGCTTTACTAACACTCTCCCCACTTGGAGAGTCAGTGCCTTTAACCTCCTGTTTGGCCCAGGTTGCCATTTCTGCGGAAAATGAACAGAAATAGGGAGAACCAATGAGAGACTAGCTGGAGGTGTCTGGACGGGCAAATTAAACTCTCATTTCCCACCAGGAAGAGGAATTAACCAAAGGCTCAGCGTGCCATGCCGGAACCACACTAGGGCCTGAAGCAATCCTGCGGTGTTGCGGCCAGCTCACAAGAAAGCGAGTTGAAGAAAGGAGCTCAGGGGCACTGTAATTCACAAACCTGCAGAGTTATAAATGACAGCTATCGTCCAAAAATATATTGAAGTAATGCTGCCAAGAGGACTTGAATGCGGGGCAGAATTGCAGGAAACCGATTTCAGGAGGAAGACTGGAATTGCATGTAAAGCATAGGAAAAGAGGCAGAACGTCCACAATGATGCCCTTGGCCAAAAAGGGCGTATGCGTTTTTTCCTGAATATATTCAGGAAAAAACGCATACGCCCTTTTTGGCAAACCAAGCAAGCTTGCAATGGAAATCCGAACTACTATGAAGTGTCACTTCCCCCCGGTTTAAAGAGCCATCTGAAAAAAGTGGAAAATGCAGAAAGGCAAGACAGGCCATGGGGATAAAGGAACCTTGTTATGCTGATGGGCAGGATGTAAATTTCCAACAGCCACTCTGGAGAAGTGTATGGTGTTTCCTTATACATCTGAAAAACAAAGCAACAGAGTCTAGGGCATTTCCACTTATGGTCCTATAGCTTAGGGAAATTAAAATCAAAAAGACACAGCCACCCCAAAATTTGGGACGGCTCTGTTTACAGGAACCTCTTCTACGGTACAAGTTAAATATCCCAGAGAGCAAATAATTGATAAAGAAGTTGCGGTACTTAACGTACAACAGAATACCACTCAGCAATGAAATCTGTGTCACCAGGCCTGTACCAGCATAATGAGTGGATTGAGGCACGATGATTCTAAGTGAAATAAGTCACACAGAAAAAGAAACATCATAAGGTATCACTAATACATGGAATGTAAACTTGGCTACACATGAACTGAATTACAAAACAGTACAGGGTCTCAAGTTTAGAAAACCAACTTATGCTTGCTTAAGGGGAAAGGTGAGTTGGGGTGCTGCATAAAACCAGAGTTTGAAATTAGCACAGATACCGTTCCATAAGCCAAATATGTAATAGACAAGACCTACCCCTTGCTCAACGAAATGGACTCAACAATGAGGTATCACTTCACACCTGTTAGAATGAGCATCATCTGAAAATCTACAAACAACAATTGCTGGAAAGGGTGTGGGGAAAAGGAAGCCTCTTCCACTATTGTTGGGAATATAAATTGATACAGTCACTATGGAGAACAATATGGAGTCTTAAGAAACTAATAATAGAATTACCATATGATACAGCAATCCCAGTACTGGACATATACCCAGACAAAACCATAAATCAAAAAGAGACATTCACCGCAATGTTCATTGCATCACTATTTACAATATCAAGGTAATGGAAGCAACCTAAATGCCCAAAGACAGACGAATGCATAAAGATGTGGTACATATATAAAATGGAATATTACTAAGCCATGAAAGGAATGAAATTGGGTCATTTGTAGAGACGTCGATGGATCTAGAGACTGTCATACAGAGTGAAGTAAGTCAGAAAGAGAAAAACAAATCTTGTATATTCATGCATATATGTGGAACCTAGAAAAACTGTACAGATTAACCGTTTTGCAAGGCATAAATAGAGCAACAGATGTAGACAACAATCGTATGGACAACAAGGGGGGAAAGCTCTTGGGGGGGTGGTGGTGGGAGGAGCTGAGAGATTGGGATTGGCATGTAAACATTTATATGTATAAAATAGATAACCAATAAGAACCTGCTGTATAAAAATATAAAATAAAATTCAAAATTAAAAAGAAATAAAATTTAAAAAACAAAACAGAAAAAACAATTATTCCCTTCACATACATGTATTTATATGAATAAATTATTTCCATGCTTATATCTGTAAATACAAAAAAGAGGAATAAAATCTACCTTGAACCAAAAACGAAAAAGAGAAAAAAAAAAAACAGAACCCACCAGTTACTCAGAGGAAAACCGTATCAGGGCCCTTGCTCCAGTTGTAAACAATTCTGAAGTTGGTCAGTGGTGGGGAATCGTCTCCCATTCAGCCAGCAGCCCCCACACAACAAGCGTCCTCATTGCAAAGCTGGGGCACTGTGCCGAGGCATCTGTGAGTAAACGTGAGCTGAGCCCCAGGCCAGTTGCTGCTGAACTGTTCCCACCCTTCCCAGGTAAAACACCTGAATATATACAAGGACTTGAAAGCCTAGAGGAAGGGCCATGGAGCCACACGAGTGACAGCATGCCAGCTGACTTGGTGCCTGCAGGCCAGCCAGGATGGTCCTGGCCCTGGGTGCTCTTCTGGAAGATTTCCATTTCCCTGCCTGAGATACCCGTCCTGTCCCTGCCCCCACTGCTTTTTTCCTTCCTCACCTCTGCCCAGGGAGAAATTCCAGCAGCAGGTATGGGTGACACATCCTCTTCTTTAGCAGGTGGCAGCCTGGCAACTGCTGCAGAAAGTCCAGCAGAGCCCCACTCACACTGGGCCACCCACAAAGCCGTGGCCTCTCACTCCCTCCCACCAGCCCAGCCCCGAGACTGCTGACAGGGCAGAGAAAATGGCGTCAGGCACAGCTGCAGGGGCTCTTGCTGCCTGGAGTGGTATTTATATTGATCTCAACCCAGGCACACCTGGGGAGGGCTGGCCGGCACGGTAAGGCTGCCCAGGTCAGCCAATCATCACCCCTCAGGGGCTCACAGTTGCAGAAAATGGAACTTGCTGAACCGGCCAGGTCCAAGGAACAGGTGTGGGCTCCTGAGAGTCAGGATAGACAAGGGGCTGCAGCTTTGGCTTGTTTTCTAATCATTTTATCTGGCCCATGAGTGGGAGACAACTTCAAGAAAAGCCTCTCCTAATGAGAGGAACCCAGGAGTCAGGGAGAGGAGGGGTGGGTGGTGGTTGGAGACAGAGGCTTGGTGCCCCGGGTGCAGTGGAAGTCTCTGGAAGACCAGGTGGAGGGAGGCCACACAGAGTGATGTCCAGGGTCACAGACCTGTCGGAGCTGCTGTTTGTTAGTTCAAGTCCTGCTCTGAGGTGCTCTGTGTCAGCTCTGAGCGACAGGTGAGATGGGGGTGCTCTTCAGTGAGAGCTATGTGCACGGTTCCTGTGTGCCCAGCCCTGCCACGGTACCTGCAAGGGTAGCTCTGTATCCTGGGAGAGGCCTGACCACGAGAGCCCCGTGGGCTGGGTTGGGGGTGGGGTACCTGCCCAGGAGAGCTCCATATCCTGGGATTGGCCTGACCACGAGAGCCCCATGGGCTGCTGGGGACCTGGTAAAGGATGTCAGGACAGTCAGTGAAGCCACCGAGGATATACCTCCAGTTGCTCCTAATTCCTACACCCTGCTGGTCATTCTACCAACCACCAGGACATGGTATTCTGTATTAGTCTAAATGATGCCTTCTTTTGTATTCCATTAGTCCCAGAGTCACAAGAAATTTTGGCTTGTGAGTGGCAGGACTCAACATACAACTAAAACAATACTTCCGGGCCGTCTTGCCCCAAGGGTTCAAAAATTCCCACACCATCTTTGGGGAAAGCTTAGCTAAAGACCGAAAAGTTCTACCTCTAGAAAAGGAAACCCTCCTTCAATATGCAGACGACATTCTGATCGCCAGCCCTACTAAGGAGGCCTCTGAACTACCAAGCCAATAAAGGATAGAAGTTGTCCAAGAAAAAGCTCAAATATCACAGACTGCGGTGACCTGCCTGGGCTTCATTCTCACACAAGGTCGGAGAAGCCCATCCCAGGAAAGGGAAGAAACCATTTGCAGCCTTACCCCTTTCTAAAACTAGAAGACAGCTTAGGGGTTCCTGGGGAGGCCAGGGTTTGCTGCTTCTGGATCCCTAACTACAGTCTACTAGCTGGGCCTCTATATGAAACACTGAAAGGAAAAGATGATGATCCTTTTGAACAGAATCCAGAAGTGGCCTTTCAAGAATGGAAAGAGCAGTCAATTCAGACCCTTGCCCTGGAACTCCCTAATTGAGCTAAACCCTTTGACCTTTCCATTCCCGGTGAAAGGTGAGTCGCCATTGGAGAATTAGTGCAAAAACTGGGACCACTTGAAATGGAACAACGCAAGAATGCCATCCAGGTAGGATAAAATAGAGTCACCAAGGGGCTTGGCCCACTGCCACATCTGGCCAAGATACTGGCGGTATCTAAAAACCTGGAAATCAGCAGCCCAAAAGGCCACCTCCCTCCTAAGGGAAAAGGACCCCACGTGGTGATCCTAATCACCAACCATGCCCTGAAGTTGCAGGGTTCGCTCCGTGGGCACACCGACCTCGAGTGAGGAGGCCCTCCAACTCCAACATCCAGAGAGATAACCGGGGGCAACAGGGCACCATGACGACTCGTGTGAACATCACTTGACCTGGAGTTTCTCTCATAAAACAACAATAGTGTGTCCCGAATGAGTAGACTACTGCTTGCAGGACTTACTGCACCCGGAGGGGAGCTAATAATCTTGGCGGGGGAAACGTATATCACACTGTCACCATAGAAAAGCCTACAGACACCGTGATGATGGTGGCCAATAAGACTGGCTGGACTCCTGTTTACTTCAAAAGGCTGTTGACTCAGTGGCCATCATGGTCCTTGATCACCACTGACCCTGGACTGTCTGGGAGTTGAGCGGGCAGGGCTCTGACACCTGGTGCTGTTTTTACGTTAATTCAGGGGCCTAATTGAAGAAAGAGCAGACTACTGGTCAGAGCATCTAGGCTGGCAGAAACGGTCAGCCTAAGGTGGCCGAACAAATGTGGGGCGGGGTGAAACCGGCCCCCACAGCGTCTCTGCGCATCTCTTTCCTGAACCCTTAAAGGTCATTAGAATCTATAACACTTCCAATGCTGGTGCTCAGGCGGACGAGCAGGGAGGCAGGGGTCCTGGGGCCAATCAACGTCACCTGGAGGCTGCTGGGGAGAAGTTCTGACCCTCGTCCCCTGGTATGAGGGCTCCCAACTCAACACTCAGCAGTTACAGAAGAAGGATCTGCACCCTCAGCACTCCAAGAATGAGGAACGGGACAAAAGGCAGAGGAGGGGTTTGTCCCCAGCAAAGCCCATTAAAAATCCCTGGGAGATAAAAATAGAATCTGGGCAATAAAGTCAAGTCTGACCTTTTTTATCCTTTGTGCTTTGTCTAATTTCACGTGCTCCTAGGGTCCCGCATGCAGAGGTTCCACACCCGGCACTTCAGACCAGATTTCCTAGTGGAGAATGGCTGGGTCGACACCTCAGCTCCTGGGGCCCAGTGCAGACTCCGAGATATAGAGCCTGAGCTGCAGCCAACCCGGCCCTCGAGTGCTCCGCCCCCTCCCTCCCACTGACTCTGACAGGATCTCTACACAGCAGCCCAGCCCACAGCCCACGGGGTAGTGCATGCTCTCACCTCTCCATTCTCTGATCAAAATATAAAGTTTCCTTTGCTTGTGAACCAAACTCAGTCTCGATCTGTTGGCCCCAATGACACTGGGCAGGGGGACACTTGTTGGGGTCCACTCTGGAGGATCAGTAACAGAAATTGAGACTATTGTAACTTCAATGAACAGATGTGTGAGCCAAACTGTAGTTAACATAGAACAGTTTATAAGGCTCGGGTAAAATAAGATGTTTCTAACACTTCCATTTGATATTTCCATCACTTTATTATAAGCAAGTTCAGTGAAAAGGTTTGTCTTATTTGTCAGGTCAATATTAGAGAAATGAAGTGATTTCTTTCCAAGGATGTACATCTAATAATCTTGGTTAAAGCTTCAATCTTGTTTTAAATGCTTTTCCATTGAAAATGATACCTCTCTTTCAGCTCCCCCATTTCTGAGAAGTATAAAATCTTATAATTTATTATTACCAAAGGGGAAAGGTGGGAGGAGGGATAAATTAACAGTTTGGAATTAACACATACACACTGCTATGTATAAAATAGATCATCAACAAGGAACCACTGTATAGCACAGGGAACTACACTCAATATTTTGCAATAACCTATAAGGGGAAATAATCGGAAAAAGAATAGATATTTTTATTGACATCATCTATCAATGACAGTTAAAGTGTAACCTAAGGGAAGCCGGTGGTGAGTGCTTCTGACCCTGAAGACTTCAATCATCTAAAGTTTGGACTCTGCCTACTTCCCAAGGCCCTTAATGAACATATGTGTAGCCGTAGCTTAAAAAATTCCCCAGTTTGGGTTTCAGGGAGACACTGATTTTGAAAAAGCCCTGGTGTTCTCCTTACATGAATGGGACTCTTCCTACTGCTAAAACATGTCTGTCACACACAGAGGATGGTATACCGTCTGATCGGGAAGAGTTTGGAAAAGGCATCTCATCTCCTCATCTCCTGGTGCTCAGGTTCACCCCTCCAGCGTCTTTACTAACAGTCTCCCCACTTGGAGATGTCAGCACTGTCAACATCCTGTTGCGTACAGTTTGGAATTTGTCCAGAGGATGAAGCGGAAGGATGAGGAACAACAAGAGACAAGTCCTAGGTGTTCAGACAGGCACATGTCACTCTAATTTCCAATCAGGAAGACGAATTGACCAAAGGCTAGGGTTGCCCATGGAAACAGTATAGGGCTTGAGGAAATCCCACTGCTTTGTGGCCAGTTCCCATAAACACAAGTTGAACAATGGAACTCAGGGGCAGTAAAATTCATGAAACTGCAGAGTTGAAAATATCTATCACTGAAAAATGTCTTGAGGAAAGTCAGAGAAAAGGATTGGTAAGCAAGGGAGAATGGCAGGAAAGGGATTTGAGGAGGTAGAAAGGACTCACCATTAAGCACAAGAAAAGGGGCTGAACATTGCCAACATTGCAGTTGGCCAAAAAGGCTGTATGCATTTTTTTCTGTATATATTCAAGAAAAGGGCATACACTTTTTTAGCCAACCAAACAGGTGGGCACTGGAAATCAATACTACAAAAGATATCACTTCGCATCAGTCAGAAGAGCCATCCTCATAAAGTGTAAACACCAGAAATGCAGGACAGGGCAAGGAGAAGAGGGAGCCCTGTGAGGCTTATAGTGGAAATGTATATTGCCAATGGCCATTCTGGAGAAGTGTATTGTGTTTACTAAAGCATCTAAAAAATGAGCTACAGAGCATAGGGCACTTGCACTCATGGGCGTATGTCTTGGGAAAAACAAAAATCGAGAGGACACAGGCACCCCAATGTTTACTGCCTCTCTGTTTAAAAGATCCTCGACTAGGATATAACTTAAATGTCTCTGGAGGGAAAAAATGGATAGAGATGTGGTACTTATGTAGAGTGGAATATTACTCAGCCTGGAAGTCAATGAAATATGGCCAGTTGTAACAACTCCGGAGGAGTTACGTATGATCATTCTAAGTGACATAATTCAAAAAGAAAAAGACACATATCATAAGATATCACTTAAAGGTGGAATCCAAAATGACTACACATGAAATAAATTACAAAACAAAAACATAGTCAAATATGTAGACAACACGCGTAAGGCTGCTAAACGGGAAAGGTGGGGAGGGGTGAGGCATCATCCAGGAGGTTGAAATTAGCAAAGATACCATTCCAAATACCAAACTGATAATCAACAAGGCCTACACGGTAGCTAAAAGAACTGCACTCAGCACACTCAAGTCACCGGAAAAGAATATATATGACTGGTAAGAATCTGAAAAAGAATTTATTGATGTCTCTCTGTATGTGAATCAAGTGGATGTACAGCAGCAAGAAACAGAGCTTTGAAAATCAGCTGTAACCAATATAGTAATAAATTGAAAAAAATAAACGACAGAGAGACAGAGAAAACCTCTTACAACTTTTCCTCAGGGACGGTGATGCAACATGGATTGAACACATCTAGACCCACAGCAGGATGAGACATAAGGCTGGAAACTGTTCGCGCTAAGAGAAATATGAGGTTGGGTGAGGAAATGCACACCCTTTAAAGTAATACTACCTGGTACCCATTCAATGGGTCCCAAATCTGCAGGTTCAAGGGATCTTCCTACAGCGAAAACATGCATGGAAAACCCAGAGGACTGTACACCATGTGATCGGGAGATGTGTCTAAAATGCACCTCATTTATCCTCTCCTGGTGCTCCTGTTCATCATTCCAGCCACGTTACTTAGAATCTCCCCACTTAGAGAATCAGCACATTTAAACTTCTGTTTCACACATTTTGCAAATTGTGAGGAGGATGAACGGGAAGAGGGGGAACCAATGAGAGAATAGTTGTAGGGGTTTGGACGGGCACATGTCACTCTAATTTCCCATTAAGAATAAGAATTTAAAAAAGGCTCAGCCCGCCTCGCCGGAGCCAAAATAGGGCCTGAAGCAATCCTGCGGCTTTGAGGCCAGCTCACAAAAGAGCAACTTAAAAAATGGAGCTCAGGGTCACTGCAATTCACAAACCTGCAGAGTTATAAATGAAAACTAACGTCCCAAAATATGTTGAGGTAAGGCAAAGAAGAGGATCTGAATGCAAGACAGAATTGCAAGAAACAGATTTCAAGAGATAGATTGGACTCGTCTTTAAAGCACATGAAAAGCGGCAGAATTTCGACAATGATGCAGTTGGCCCATAAGGGAGTATGCGTTTTTTCCTGAATATATCCAGGAAAAAACGCATACGCACTTCATGGGCAACCAAGCAAGCAAGCAATGCAAATGTGCACAACAAAGTAGTCTCATTTCCCACCGGTCAAAAGGGCCATCCGAAAAAATTGTAAAAACCAGAAATGCAGGACAGGCCATGGAGAACAGGGAGCCTTTATACGCTGATGGACAGTGTGTGAACTGCCGAGAGCCACTCTGGAGAAATGTATGGTGGTTCCTAAATCATCTAAAAAACAGAGCTACAGAGCATAGGGCACTTCCAATCACGGAAGTATATCTAGGGAAGTCTAAAAATCAACAAGACACAAGCACACCACAGTTTAGGGCTACTCTGTTTACAAGAACCTCAACTTCAGTACACCTTAAATATCCCAGGAAAGAGAACAATGGATAAAGAAAATGTGGTACTTATGTACAATGGAATATCTCTTCACCATGAAATCAATGTAATAAGGCTAGTAGAAGGATAAAGAGTGGATTTAGGTCCGATAATACTACTTGAAATAAGTCAAACAGAAAAAGAAACATATCATAAGATATCACTTATAGAGGGAGGATAAATATGGCTGCACAAAAAATGAATTACAAAACAGAACAGTGTCTCACATTTAGAAAACACACTTATGTCAGCTTAAGGGGAAAGGAGAGGTGGGGTGATGCATAAAACCAGAGTTTGAAATTAGCACAGATACCGTTCAATAAACCAAATAGGTATTAGACAAGATCTACACCTTGCTCAATGAACTGGCCTCAACACACCCTATACACCGCAGAGAAATATATCTGAGTAATAAGAATCTTAAAACCCATGTATTGATATATCTCCATAAGGGAATCAAGTGTGTGCAGAGCGGCCAAACACAGCAGTGAAAATGAGCTAAACCCCATTATAGAAATAAATTTTAAAACCAAAACGCAGAAACAATGAAAGAGAGAAAAATTCTTACAAAATTCGCTCAGGGGCTGTGATGCAACCTGGAATGACCACATATAAACCCACAGCTGGATAAGACATAAGGCTGGACACTTGGGGCTGAGAGGATTGGTGAGCTTTGGTGAGCAACTGCTGAAAGTTTAATGCAATACTTCATGCTACTCATTCCAAGGGTCCCAACACTCCAGGTTGAAGGGAATCTTCCTACAGCTAAACCATGCATGGGAAATCCAGCGGATGGTATACCATATGATCGGGAAAGGTTTCTAAAACGCACCTCATTTTCCTCTCCTGGGGCTCTGGATCAACATTCCAGCCACTTTACTAACAACATCTCCACATGGAGAGTCAATGCCTTTACGTTCCGGTATCGCACAGTCTGCAGTTAGTGCGGAGGATGAATGGGAATAGGGGGAACCAGTGAGAAAATAGCTGTAGCGGTTTCAATGGGAACATGTCACTCTAATTCACATCAGGAAGAAGAATTAACCAAAGGCAGAGCAAGGCGACCCAGAAGAAGAATAGGGCCTGAAGAAATCCTGTGGATATGAGGCAAGATCACAAAAATAAGAGCTGAAAAATGCAGCTAAGGGCCACGGCAATTCAAAAACCTGCAGAGTTAAAAAGGCCAACAATTTTCAAAAAGTATATTGAGGTAAGGCTATGAAGAGGCACTGACAGCAAGGCAGAATTGCAGGAAACCGATTTCAGGAGGTAAACTGGAATTACACTGAAAAAATATGAAAACACTCAGAACGTCGACAATGATGCACTTGGCCAAAAAGGGCGTATGCGTTTTTTCCTGAATATATTCAGGAAAAAACGCATACGCCCTTTTTGGCCAACAAAGCAAGCTTGCAAAGGAAATCTGCACTACAATGAAGTCTCACTTCCTCCCTGTCAAAAGGAGCATCTGAAAAAAGTGTAAAATCCAGAAAGGCAGGACAGGCCATGGAGAACTGGGAGACTTGTTATGCTGATGGGCGGGATGTAAATTGCCAACAGCCACTCTGGAGAAGTGTATGGTGTTTCCTGAAACATCTAAAAAACAAAGCAACAGAGCCTAGGGCACTTCCACTTATGGTCCTATAGCTTAGGGAAATTAAAATCAAAAAGACACAGCCACCCCATAGTTTGGGATGGCTCTGTTTACAAGAACTTCGTTTACGGTACAAGTTCAATATCACAGAAAGCGAAAAATGGATAAAGAAGTTGTGGTACTTACGTACAATGCAATATCACTCAGGAATGAAATCTATGTCATCAGGCCCGTAGCAGCATATTGAGTGGATTCAGGTACGATGATTTTAAGTGAAATAAGTCACACAGAAAAAGAAACATCATAAGATATCACTACTACACGGAATGTAAACTTGGCTACACAGGAACTGAATTACAAAACAGAACAGGGTCTCAAATGTAGAAAACCAACTTATGCTTGCTTAAGGGGAAAGGTGAGTTGGGGTGCTGCATAAAACCAGAGATTGAAATTAGCACAGATACCGTTCCATAAGTCAAATATGTAATAGACAAGAGCTACTCCTTGCTCAACGAAGTGGACTCTACACACCATATTAAACGCCTACGAATATACCTGACTAGTAAGAATCTTAAAACCTATGGATTTCTATGTGTCCGAAAGAGAATCAAGCGTGTATACAGGGGCATAAACGCAGCAGTGATAGGATTGGTGAGGTTCGGTGAGCAATCGCAGACCCTTTGAAGTCATATTGCATGGTACCCATTCCATGGGTCTCAACTCTCCAGGTTTACGGGATTATTCCTTCAGCTAAAACATGCATGTGGAAGCCAGAATATGATCCACCGTGTGATCGGGAAATGTGTTCAAATGTGTCTCAGTTTTTGTCCCCTGGTACTCGGGGGCAACATTCCAGTAACTTTACTAAAACTCTCCCCACTTGGAGAGTCAGTGCCTTTAACCTCCTGTTTGGCCCAGGTTGCCATTTCTGCGGAAAATGAACAGAAAGAGGGAGAACCAATGAGAGACTAGCTGGAGGTGTCTGGACGGGCAAATTAAACTCTCATTTCCCACCAGGAAGAGGAATTAACCAAAGGCTCAGCGTGCCATGCCGGAACCACACTAGGGCCTGAAGCAATCCTGCGGTGTTGCGGCCAGCTCACAAGAAAGCGAGTTGAAGAAAGGAGCTCAGGGGCACTGTCATTCACAAACCTGCAGAGTTATAAATGACAACTATTGTCCAAAAATATATTGAAGTAAGGCTGCCAAGAGGACTTGAAAGAGGGGCAGAATTGCAGGAAACTGGTTTCAGGAGGTAGACTGGAAATGCATGTAAAGAATAGGAAAAGAGGCCGAACGTCCACAATGATGCACTTGGCCAAAAAGGGCGTATGCGTTTTTTCCTGAATATATTCAGGAAAAAACGCATACGCCCTTTTTGGCCAACCAAGCAAGCTTGCAAAGGAAATCTGCAGTACAATGAAGTCTCACTGCCCCCCGGTCAAAAGGGCCATCTGAAAAAAGTGTAAAATCCAGAAAGGCAGGACAGGCCATGGAGAATTGGGAGCCTTGTTATGCTGATGGGTGGGATGTAAATTGCCAACAGCCACTCTGGAGAAGTGTATGGTGTTTCCTGAAACATCTAAAAAACAAAGCAACAGAGCCTAGGGCACTTCCACTTATGGTCCTATAGCTTAGGGAAATTAAAATCAAAAAGACACAGCCACCCCAAAGTTTGGGACGGCTCTGTTTACAAGAACCTCGTTTACAGTACAAGTTCAATATCACAGAAAGCGAAAAATGGATAAAGAATTTGTGGTACTTACGTACAATGCAATATCACTCAGCAATGAAATCTATGCCATCAGGCCCATAGCAGCATAATGAGTGGATTCAGGTACGATGATTCTAAGTGAAATAAGTCACACAGAAAAAGAAATATCATAAGATATCACTACTACACGGAATGTAAACTTGGCTACACAGGAACTGAATTACAAAACAGAACAGGGTCTCAAATGTAGAAAACCAACTTATGCTTGCTTAAGGGGAAAGGTGAGTTGGGGTGCTGCATAAAACCAGAGATTGAAATTAGCACAGATACCGTTCCATAAGCCAAATATGTAACAGACAAGTGCTACTCTTTGCTCAACGAAGTTGACTCTACACCCCATATTAAACCCCTAAGAATATACCTGACTAGTAAGAATCTTAAAACCTATGGATTTATATGTCTCCGAAAGAGAATCAAGCGTGTGTACAGCGGCATAAACGTTGCAGTGATAGGATTGGTGAGGTTCGGTGAACACATGCAGACCCTTTGAAGTCATATTGCGTGTTACCCATTCCTTGGGTCTCAACTTTCCAGGTTTAAGGGATTCTTCCTTCAGCTAAAAAATGCATGTGGAACCCAGAGTATGATCCACCGTGTGATCGGGAAACGTGTTCAAAAGTGTCTCAGGTTTCGTCCCCTGGTACTCGGGTGCAACATTCCAGACGCTTTACTAACACTCTCCCCACTTGGAGAGTCAGTGCCTTTAACCTCCTGTTTGGCCCAGTTTGCAATTTCTGCGGAAAATGAACAGGAATAGGGAGAACCAATGAGAGACTAGCTGGAGGTGTCTGGACGGGCAAATTTAACTCTCATTTCCCACCAGGAAGAGGAATTAACCAAAGGCTCAGCGTGCCATGCCAGAACCACACTAGGGTGTGAAGCAATCCTGCGGTGTTGCGGCCAGCTCACAAGAAAGCGAGTTGAAGAAAGGAGCTCAGGGGTACTGTAATTCACAAACCTGCAGAGTTAAAAATGACAGCTATCGTCCAAAAATATATTGAAGTAAGGCTGCCAAGAGGACTTGAAAGCGGGGCAGAATTGCAGGAAACCGGTTTCAGGAGGTAGACTAGAATTGCATGTAAAGCATAGGAAAAGAGGCAGAACGTCCACAATGATGCACTTGGCCAAAAAGTGCATATGCGTTTTATCCTGAATATATTCAGGAAAAAACGCATACGCCCTTTTTGTCCAACCAAGCAAGCTTGCAAAGGAAATCTGCAGTACAATGAAGTCTCACTGCCCCCCGGTCAAAAGGGCCATCTGAAAAAAGTGTAAAATCCAGAAAGGCAGGACAGGCCATGGAGAATTGGGAGCCTTGTTATGCTGATGGGCGGGATGTAAATTGCCAACAGCCACCCTGGAGCATTGTATGGTGTTTCCTGAAACATCTAAAAAACAAAGCAACAGAGCCTAGGGCACTTCCACTTATGGTCCTATAGCTTAGGGAAATTAGAATCAAAAAGGCACAGCCACCACAAAGTTTGGGACAGCTGTGTTTACAAGAACCTCGTTTACATTACGAGTTCAATATCACAGAAAGTGAAAAATGGATAAAGAAGTTGTGGTAGGTACGTACAATGCAATATCACTCAGCAATGAAATCTATGTCATCAGGCCCATAGCAGCATAATGAGTGGATTCAGGTACGATGATTCTAAGTGAAATAAGTCACACAGAAAAAGAAACATCATAAGATATCACTACTACACGGAATGTAAACTTGGCTACACAGGAACTGAATTACAAAACAGATCAGGGTCTCAAATGTAGAAAACCAACTTATACTTTCTTAAGGGGAAAGGTGAGTTGGGGTGCTGCATAAAACCAGAGATTGAAATTAGCACAGATACCGTTCCATAAGGCAAATATGTAATAGACAAGAGCTACTCCTTGTTCAACCAAGTGGAATCAACACCCCATATTAAACGCCTAAGAATATACCTGACTAGTAAGAATCTTAAAACCTATGGATTTCTATGTCTCCGAAAGAGAATCAAGCGTGTGTACAGCGGCATAAATGCTGCAGTGATAAGATTGGTGAGGTTCGGTGAACAAATGCAGACCCTTTTAAGTCATATTGCATGGTACCCAATCCATGGGTATCAACTCTCCAGGTTTAAGGGATTCTTCCTTCAGCTAAAACATGCATGTGGAATCCAGAGGATTATCCACCGTGTGATCGGGAAACGTGTTTAAATGTGTCAGTTTTCGTCCCCTGTTACTCAGGTGCAACATTCCAGACGCTTTACTAACACTCTACCCACTTGGAGAGTCAGTGCCTTTAACCTCCTGTTTGGCCCAGTTTGCAATTTCTGCATAAAATGAACAGGAATAGGGAGAACCAATGAGAGACTAGTTGGAGGTGTCTGGACCTGCAAATTTAACTCTCATTTCCCACCAGGAAGAGGAATTAACCAAAGGCTCAGCGTGCCATGCCGGAACCACACTAGGGCCTGAAGCAATGCTGCGGTTTTGCGGCTAGCTCACAAGAAAGCGAGTTGAAGAAAGGAGCTCAGGGGCACTGTAATTCACAAACCTGCAGAGTTATAAATGACAACTATCGTCCAAAAATATATTGAAGTAAGTCTGCCAAGAGGACTTCAAAGTGGGCAGAATTGCAGGAAACCGATTTCAGGAGGTAGACTGGAATTGCATGTAAAGCATAGGAAAAGAGGCAGAACGTCCACAATGATGCACTTGGCCAAAAAGGGCATATGCGTTTTTTCCTGAATATATTCAGGAAAAAATGCATACGCCCTTTTTGGCCAACCAAGCAAGCTTGCAAAGGAAATCTGCACTACAATGAAGTCTCACTGCCCCCGTTCAAAAGGGCCATCTGAAAAAAGTGTAAAATCCAGAAAGGCAGGACAGGCCATGGAGAACTGGGAGCCTTGTTATGCTGATGGGCGGGATGTAAATTGCCAACAGCCACTCTGGAGAAGTGTATGGTGTTTCCTGAAACATCTAAAAAACAAAGCAACAGAGCCTAGGGCACTTCCACTTATGGTCCTATAGCTTAGGGAAATTAAAATCAAAAAGACACAGCCACGCCAAAGTTTGGGACAGCTCTGTTTACAAGAACCTCGTTTACGGTTCAAGTTTAGTATCACAGAAAGCGAAAAATGGATAAAGAAGTTGTGGTACTTACATACAATGCAATATCACTCAGCAATGAAATCTATGCCATCAGGCCCATAGCAGCATAATGAGTGGATTCAGGTATGATGAGTCTAAGTGAAATAAGTCACACAGAAAAAGAAACATCATAAGATATCACTACTACACGGAATGTAAACTTGGCTACACAGGAACTGAATTACAAAACAGAACTGTGTCTCAAATGTAGAAAACCAACTTATGCTTGCTTAAGGGGAAAGGTGAGTTGGGGTGCTGCATAAAACCAGAGATTGAAATTAGCACAGATACCGTTGCATAAGCCAAATATGTAATGGACAAGAGCTACTCCTTGCTCAACGAAGTGGACTCTACACCCCATATTAAACACCTAAGATTATACCTGACTAGTAAGAATCTTAAAACCTATGGATTTCTATGTCTCCAAAAGGGAATCAAGCGTGTGTACAGTGGCATAAACGCAGCAGTGATAGGATTGGTGAGGTTCGGTGAACAAATACAGACCCTTTGCGGTCATATTGCATGGTACTCATTCCATGGGTCTCAACTCTCCAGGTTTAAGGGATTCTTCCTTCAGCTAAAACATGCATGTGGAACCCAGAGTATGATCCACCGTGTGATCGGGAAACGTGTTCAAATGGGTCACAGGTTTCATCCCCTGGTACTCGGGTGCATCATTCCAGACGCTTTACTAACACTCTCCCCACTTGGAGAGTCAGTGCCTTTAAGCTCCTGTTTGGCCCAGTTTGCAAATTCTGCGGAAAATGAACAGGAATAGGGAGAACAAATGAGAGACTAGCTGGAGGTGTCTGGACGGGCAAATTTAACTCTCATTTCCCAACAGGAAGAGGAATTAACCAAAGGCTCAGCGTGCCATGCCGGAACCACACTAGGGCCTGAAGCAATGCTGCGGTGTTGCGGCCAGCTCACAAGAAATCGAGTTGAAGAAAGGAGCTCAGGGTCACTGTAATTCACAAACCGGCAGAGTTATAAATGACAGCTATCATCCAAAAATATATTGAAGTAAGTCTGCCAAGAGGACTTGAAAGCGGGGCAGAATTGCAGGCAACCGATTTCAGGAGGTAGACTGGAATTGCATGTAAAGCATAGGAAAAGAGGCAGAACGTCCACAATGATGCACTTGGCCAAAAAGGGCGTATGCGTTTTTTCCTGAATATATTCAGGAAAAAACGCATATGCCCTTTTTGGCCAAACAAGCAAGCTTGCAAAGGAAATCTGCACTACAATGAAGTCTCACTGCCCCCCCGTTCAAAAGGGCCATCTGAAAAAAGTGTAAAATCCAGAAAGGCAGGACAGGCCATGGAGAACTGGGAGCCTTGTTATGCTGATGGGCGGGATGTAAGTTGCCAACAGCCACTCTGGAGAAGTGTATGGTGTTTCCTGAAACATCTAAAAAACAAAGCAACAGAGCCTAGGGCACTTCCACTTATGGTCCTAAAGCTTAGGGAAATTAAAATCAAAAAGAAACAGCCACCCCAAAGTTTGGGACGGCTCTGTTTACAAGAACCTCGTTTACGGTACAAGTTCAATATCACAGAAAGCGAAAAATGGATAAAGAAGTTGTGGTACTTACGTACAATGCAATATCACTCAGCAATGAAATCTATGTCATCAGGCCCATAGCAGCATAATGAGTGGATTCAGGTACGATGATTCTAAGTGAGATAAGTCACACAGAAAAAGAAACATCATAAGATATCACTAATACACGGAATGTAAACTTGGCTACACAGGAACTGAATTACAAAACAGAACAAGGTCTCAAATGTAGAAAACCAACTTATGCTTGCTTAACGGGAAAGGTGAGTTGGGGTGCTGCATAAAACCAGAGATTGAAATTAGCACAGATACCGTTCCATAAGCCAAATATGTAATAGACAAGAGCTACTCCCTCCTCAACGAAGTGGACTCAACACCCCATATTAAACGTCTAAGAATATACCTGAATAGTAAGAATCTTAAAACCTATGGATTTATATGTCTCCAAAAGAGAATCAAGCGTGTGTACAGTGGCATAAGCGCAGCAGTGATAGGATTGGTGAGGTTCCGTGAGCCAATGCAGAACCTTTGAAGTCATATTGCATGGTACCCATTCCATGGGTCTCAACTCTCCAGGTTTAAGGGATTCTTCCTTCAGCTAAAACATGCATGTGGAACCCAGAGTATGATCCACCGTGTGATCGGGAAACGTGTTCAAATGTGTCTCAGTTTTCGTCCCCTGGTACTCGGGTGCAACATTCCAGACACTTTAGTAACACTCTCCCCACTTGGAGAGTCAGTGCCTTTAACCTCCTGTTTGGCCCAGTTTGCAATTTTTGCGGAAGATGAACAGGAATAGGGAGAACCAATGAGAGACTAGCTGGAGGTGTCTGGACGGGCAAATTTAACTCTCATTTCCCACCAGGAAGAGGAATTAACCAAAGGCTCAGCGTGCCATGCCGGAACCACACTAGGGCCTGAAGCAATGCTACGGTGTTGCGGCCAGCTCACAAGAAATCGGGTTGAAGAAAGGAGCTCAGAGGCACTGTAATTCACAAACCTGCAGAGTTATAAATGACAATTATCGTCCAAAAATATATTGAAGTAAGGCTGCCAAGAGGACTTGAAAGCGGGGCAGAATTGCAGGAAACCGATTTCAGGAGGTAGACTGGATTTGCATGTAAAGCATAGGAAAAGAGGCAGAACGTCCACAATGATGCACTTGGCCAAAAAGGGCGTATGCATTTTTTCCTGAATATATGCAGGAAAAAACGCATATGCCCTTTTTGGCCGACCAAGCAAGTTTGTAAAGGAAATCTGCACTACAATGAAGTCTCACTGGCCCCCAGTCAAAAAGGCCATCTGAAAAAAGTGTAAAATCCAGAAAGGCCGGACAGGCCATGGAGAACTGAGAGCCTTGTTATGCTGATGGGCGGGATGTAAATTGCCAACAGCCACTCTGGAGAAGTGTATGGTGTTTCCTGAAACATCTAAAAAACAAAGCAACAGAGCCTAGGGCACTTCCACTTATGGTCCTATAGCTTAGGGAAATTAAAATCAAAAAGACACAGCCACCCCAAAGTTTGGGACGGCTCTGTTTACAAGAACCTCGTTTACAGTACAAGTTCAATATCACAGAAAGCGAAAAATGGATAAAGAATTTGTGGTACTTACGTACAATGCAATATCACTCAGCAATGAAATCTATGTCATCAGGCCCACAGCAGCATAATGAGTGAATTCAGGTACGATGATTCTAAGTGAAATAAGTCACACAGAAAAAGAAACATCATAAGATATCACTACTACACGGAATGTAAACTTGGCTACACAGGAACTGAATTACAAAACAGAACAGGGTCTCAAATGTAGAAAACCAACTTATGCTTGCTTAAGGGGAAAGGTGAGTTGGGGTGCTGCATAAAACCAGAGATTGAAATTAGCACAGATACCGTTCCATAAGCCAAATATGTAATAGAAAAGAGCTACTCCTTGCTCAACAAAGAGGACTCAACACCCCATATTAAACGTCTAGGAATATACCTGACTAGTAAGAATCTTAAAACCTATGGATTTATATGTCTCCGAAAGAGAATCAAGCGTGTGTACAGTGGCATAAGCGCAGCAGTGATAGGATTGGTGAGGTTCGGTGAGCCAATGCAGAACCTTTGAAGTCATATTGCATGGTACCCATTCCATGGGTCTCAACTCTCCAGGTTTAAGGGATTCTTCCTTCAGCTAAAACATGCATGTGGAACCCAGAGTATGATCCACCGTGTGATCGGGAAACGTGTTCAAATGTCTCACTTTTCGTCCCCTGGTACTCGGGTGCAACATTCCAGATGCTTTACTAACACTCTCCCCACTGGGAGACTCAGTGCCTTTAACCTCCTGTTTGGCCCAGTTTGCAATTTTTGCGGAAGATGAACAGGAATAGGGAGAACCAATGAGAGACTAGCTGGAGGTGTCTGGATGGGCAAATTTAACTCTCATTTCCCACCAGGAAGAGGAATTAACCAAAGGCTCAGCGTGCCATGCCGGAACCACACTAGGGCCTGAAGCAATCCTGCGGTGTTGCGGCCAGCTCACAAGAAAGCGAGTTGAAGAAAGGAGCTCAGGGACACTGTAATTCACAAACCTGCAGAGTTATAAATGACAGCTATCGTCCAAAAATATATTGAAGTAAGCCTGCCAAGAGGACTCGAAAGCGGGGCAGAATTGCAGGAATCCGATTTCAGGAGGTAGACTGGAATTGCATGTAAAGCATAGGAAAACAGACAGAATGTCCACAATGATGCACTTGGCCAAAAAGGGCGTATGCGTTTTTTCCTGAATATATTCAGGAAAAAACGCATACGCCCTTTTTGGCCAACCAAGCAAGCTTGCAAAGGAAATCTGCACTACAATGAAGTCTCACTGCTCCCCAGTCAAAAGGGCCATCTGAAAAAAGTGTAAAATCCAGAAAGGCCGGACAGGCCATGGAGAACTGGGAGCCTTGTTATGCTGATGGGCGGAATGTAAATTGCCAACAGCCACTCTGGAGAAGTGTATGGTGTTTCTTGAAACATCTAAAAAACAAAGCAACAGAGCCTAGGGCACTTCCACTTATGGTCCTATAGCTTAGGGAAATTAAAATCAAAAAGACACAGCCACCCCAAAGTTTGGGCCGGCTCTGTTTACAAGAATCTCATTTACGGTACAAGTTCAATATCGCAGAAAGTGAAAAATGGATAAAGAAGTTGTGGTACGTACGTACAATGCAATATCACTCAGCAATGAAATCTATGTCATCAGGCCCGTAGCAGCATAATGAGTGGATTCAGGTATGATGATTCTAAGTGAGATAAGTCACACAGAAAAAGAAACATCATAAGATATCACTAATACACGGAATGTAAACTTGGCTACACAGGAACTCAATTACAAAACAGAACAGGATCTCAAATGTAGAAAACCAACTTATGCTTGCTTAAGGGGAAAGGTGAGTTGGGGTGCTGCATAAAACCAGAGATTGAAATTAGCACAGATACCATTCCATAAGCCAAATAAGTAATAGACAAGTGCTACTCCTTGCTCAACGAAGTGGACTCAACACCTCATATTAAATGCCTAAGAATATACCTGACTAGTAAGAATCTTAAAACCTATGGATTTATATGTCTCCGAAAGAGAATCAAGCATGTCTACAGCGGCATAAATGCAGCACTGATAGGATTGGTGAGGTTCGGTGAGCAAATGCAGACCCTTTGAAGTCATATTTCATGGTACCCATTCTATGGGTCTCAACTCTCCAGGTTTAAGGGATTCTTCCTTCAGCTAAAACATGCATGTGGAACCCAGAGTATGATCCACCGTGTGATCGGGAGACGTGTTCAAATGTGTCAGATTTCGTCCCCTGGTACTCGGGTGCAACATTCCAGACGCTTTACTAACACTCTCCCCACTTGGAGAGTCAGTGCCTTTAACCTCCTGTTTGGCCCAGTTTGCAATTTCTGCGGAAAATGAACAGGAATAGGGAGAACCAATGAGAGACTAGATGGAGGTGTCTGGACGGGCAAATTAAACTCTCATTTCCCACCAGGAAGAGGAATTAACCAAAGGCTCAACGTGCCATGCTGGAACCACACTAGGGCCTGAAGCAATCCTGCGGTGTTGCGGCCAGCTCACAAGAAAGCGAGTTGAAGAAAGGAGCTCAGGGGCACTGTAATTCACAAACCTGCAGAGTTAAAAATTACAGCTATCGTCCAAAAATATATTGAACTAAGGCTGCCAAGAGGACTTGAAAGCGGGGCAGAATTGCAGGAAACCGATTTCAGGAGGTAGACTGGAATTGCATGTAAAGCATAGGAAAAGAGGCAGAACGTCCACAATGATGCACTTGGCCAAAAAGGGCGTATGCGTTTTTTCCTGAATATATTCAGGAAAAAACGCATACGCCCTTTTTGGCCAACCAAGCAAGCTTGCAAAGGAAATCTGCACTACAATGAAGTCTCACTGCCCCCCAGTCAAAAGGGCCATCTGAAAAAAGTGTAAAATCCAGAAAGGCCGGACAGGCCATGGAGAACTGGGAGCCTTGTTATGCTGATGGGCGGGATGTAAATTGCCAACAGCCACTCTGGAGAAGTGTATGGTGTTTCCTGAAACATCTACAAAACAAAGCAACAGAGCCTAGGGCACTTCCACTTATGGTCCTATAGCTTAGGGAAATTAAAATCAAAAAGACACAGCCACCCCAAAGTTTGGGACGGCTCTGTTTACAAGAACCTCATTTACGGTACAAGTTCAATATCACAGAAAGTGAAAAATGGATAAAGAAGTTGTGGTACTTACGTACAATGCAATATCACTCAGCAATGAAATCTATGTCATCAGGCCCATAGCAGCATACTGAGTGGATTCAGGTACGATGATTGTTAGTGAGATAAGTCACACAGAAAAGAAACATCATAAGATATCACTAATACACGGAATGTAAACTTGGCTACACAGGAACTGAATTACAAAACAGAACAGGGTCTCAAATGTGGAAAACCAACTTATGCTTGCTTAAGGGGAAAGGTGAGTTAGGGTGCTGCATAAAACCAGAGATTGAAATTAGCACAGATACCGTTCCATAAGCCAAATATGTAATAGACTAGAGCTACTCCTTGCTCAACCAAGTGGACTCTACACCCCATATTAAACGCCTAAGAATATACCTGACTAGTAAGAATCTTAAAACCTATGGATTTATATGTCTCCGAAAGAGAATCAAGCGTGTGTACAGTGGCATAAGCGCAGCAGTGATAGGATTGGTGAGGTTCGGTGAACACATGCAGACCCTATGAAGTCATATTGCATGGTACCCATTCCATGGGTCTCAACTCTCCAGGTTTAAGGGATTCTTCCTTCAGCTAAAACATGCATGTGGAACCCAGAGTATGATCCACCGTGTGATCGGGAAACGTGTTCAAATGTCTCACTTTTCGTCCCCTGGTACTCGGGTGCAACATTCCAGACGCTTTACTAACACTCTCCCCACTTGGAGAGTCAGTGCCTTTAACCTCCTGTTTGGCCCAGTTTGCAATTTCTGCGGAAAATGAACAGGAATAGGGAGAACCAATGAGAGACTAGCTGGAGGTGTCTGGACGGGCAAATTTAACTCTCATTTCCCACCAAGAAGAGGAATTAACCAAAGGCTCAGTGTGCCATGCCGGAACCACACTAGGGCCTGAAGCAATGCTGCGGTGTTGCGGCCAGCTCACAAGAAAGCGAGTTGAAGAAAGGAGCTCAGGCGCACTGTAATTCACAAACCTGCAGAGTTAAAAATGACAGCTATCGTCCAAAAATATATTGAAGTAAGTCTGCCAAGAGGACTTGAAAGCGGGGCAGAATTGCAGGAAACCGGTTTCAGGAGGTAGACTGGAATTGCATGTAAAGCATAGGAAAAGAGGCAGAACGTCCACAATGATGCACTTGGCCAAAAAGGGCGTATGCGTTTTTTCCTGAATATATTCAGGAAAAAACCCATACGCACTTTTTGGCCAACCAAGCAAGCTTGCAAAGGAAATCTGCAGTACAATGAAGTCTCACTGCCCCCCGGTTAAAAGGGCCATCTGAAAAAAGTGTAAAATCCAGAAAGGCAGGACAGGCCATGGAGAATTGGGAGCCTTGTTATGCTGATGGGCGGGATGTAAATTGCCAACAGCCACTCTGGAGAAGTGTATGGTGTTTCCTGAAACATCTAAAAAACAAAGCAACAGAGCCTAGGGCACTTCCACTTATGGTCCTATAGCTTAGGGAAATTAAAATCAAAAAGACACAGCCACCCCAAAGTTTGGGACGGCTCTGTTTACAAGAACCTCGTTTACGGTACAAGTTCAAAATCGCAGAAAGTGAAAAATGGATAAAGAAGTTGTGGTACTTACGTACAATGCAATATCACTCAGGAATGAAATCTATGTCATCAGGCCCATAGCAGCATATTGAGTGGATTCAGGTACGATGATTTTAAGTGAAATAAGTCACACAGAAAAAGAAACATCATAAGATATCACTAATACACGGAATGTAAACTTGGCTACACAGGAACAGAATTACAAAACAGAACAGGATCTCAAATGTAGAAAACCAACTTATGCTTGCTTAAGGGGAAAGGTGAGTTGGGGTGCTGCATAAAACCAGAGATTGAAATTAGCACAGATACCATTCCATAAGCCAAATAGGTAATAGACAAGAGCTACTCCTTGCTCAACGAAGTGGACTCTACACCCCATATTAATCGCCTAAGAATATACCTGACTAGTAATAATCTTAAAACCTATGGATTTATATGTCTCCAAAAGAGAATCAAGCATGTGTACAGCGGCATAAATGCAGCAGTGATAGGATTGGTGAGGTTTGATGAGCAAATGCAGACCCTTTGAAGTCATATTGCATGGTAGCCATTCCATGGGTCTGAACTCTCCAGGTTTAAGGGATTCTTCCTTCAGCTAAAACATGCATGTGGAACCCAGAGTATGATCCACCGTGTAATTGGGAAACGTGTTCAAATGTGTCCCAGTTTTTGTCCCCTGGTACTCGGGTGCAACATTCCAGACGCTTTACTAACACCCTCCCCACTTGGAGAGTCAGTGCCTTTAACCTCCTGTTTGGCCCAGTTTGCAATTTCTGCGGAAAATGAACAGGAATAGGGAGAACCAATGAGAGACTAGCTGGAGGTGTCTAAATGGGCAAATTTAACTCTCATTTCCCACCAGGAAGAGGAATTAACCAAAGGCTCAGCGTGCCATGCCGGAACCACACTAGGGCCTGAAGCAATCCTGCGGTGTTGCGGCCAGCTCACAAGAAAGCGAGTTGAAGAAAGGAGCTCAGGGGCACTGTAATTCACAAACCTGCAGAGTTATAAATGACAGCTATCGTCCAAAAATATATTGAAGTAAGGCTGCCAAGAGGACTCGAAAGCGGGGCAGAATTGCAGGAATCAGATTTCAGGAGGTAGACTGGAATTGCATGTAAAGCATAGGAAAAGAGACAGAATGTCCACAATGATGCACTTGGCCAAAAAGGGCGTATGCGTTTTTTCCTGAATATATTCAGGAAAAAACGCATACGCCCTTTTTGGCCAACCAAGCAAGCTTGCAAAGGAAATCTGCACTACAATGAAGTCTCACTGCCCCCCAGTCAAAAGGGCCATCTGAAAAAAGTGTAAAATCCAGAAAGGCCGGACAGGCCATGGAGAACTGGGAGCCTTGTTATGCTGATGGGAGGGATGTAAATTGCCAACAGCCACTCTGGAGAAGTGTATGGTGTTTCCTGAAACATCTAAAAATCAAAGCAACAGAGCCTACGGCACTTCCACTTATGGTCCTATAGCTTAGGGAAATTAAAATCAAAAAGACACAGCCACCCCAAAGTTTGGGATGGCTCTGTTTACAAGAACCTCGTTTACGGTACAAGTTCAATATCACAGAAAGCGAAAAATGGATAAAGAAGTTGTGGTACTTACGTACAATGCAATATCACTCAGCAATGAAATCTATGTCATCAGGCCCATAGCAGCATAATAAGTGGATTCAGGTACGATGATTCTAAGTGAAATAAGTCACACAGAAAAAGAAACATCATAAGATATCACTACTACACGGAATGTAAACTTGGCTACACAGGAACTGAATTACAAAACAGAACAGGGTCTCAAATGTAGAAAACCAACTTATGCTTGCTTAAGGGGAAAGGTGAGTTGGGGTGCTGCATAAAACCAGAGATTGAAATTAGCACAGATACCATTCCATAAGCCAAATATGCAATAGACAAGAGCTACTCCTTGCTCAACCAAGTGGACTCAACACCCCATATTACATGCCTAAGAATATACCTGACTAGTAAGAATCTTAAAACCTATGGATTTATATGTCTCCGAAAGAGAATCAAGCATGTCTACAGTGGCATAAATGCAGCAGTGATAGGATTGGTGAGGTTCGGTGAGCCAATGCAGACCCTTTGAAGTCATATTGCATGGTTCCCATTCCATGGGTCTCAACTCTCCAGGTTTAAGTGATTCTTCCTTCAGCTAAAACATGCATGTGGAACCCAGAGTATGATCCACCGTGTGATCAGGAAACGTGTTCAAATGTGTCAGATTTCGTCCCCTGGTACTCGGGTGCAACATTCCAGACGCTTTACTAACACTCGCCACTTGGAGAGTCAGTGCCTTTAACCTCCTGTTTGGCCCAGTTTGCAATTTCTGCGGAAGATGAACAGGAATAGGGAGAACCAATGAGAGACTAGCTGGAGGTGTCTGGACGGGCAAATTTAACTCTCATTTCCCACCAGGAAGAGGAATTAACCAAAGGCTCAGCGTGCCATGCCGGAACAACACTAGGGCCTGAAGCAATCCTGCGGTGTTGTGGCCAGCTCACAAGAAAGCGAGTTGAAGAAAGGAGCTCAGAGGCACTGTAATTCACAAACCTGCAGAGTTATAAATGACAGCTATCGTCCAAAAATATATTGAAGTAAGGCTGCCAAGAGGACTTGAAAGCGGGGCAGAATTGCAGGAAACCGATTTCAGGAGGTAGACTGGAATTGCATGTAAAGCATAGGAAAAGAGGCAGAACGTCCACAATGATGCACTTGGCCAAAAAGGGCGTATGCGTTTTTTCCTGAATATATTCAGGAAAAAACGCATACGCCCTTTTTGGCCAACCAAGCAAGCTTGCAAAGGAAATCTGCACTACAATGAAGTCTCACTGCCCCCCAGTCAAAAGGGCCATCTGAAAAAAGTGTAAAATCCAGAAAGGCCGGACAGGCCATGGAGAATTGGGAGCCGTGTTATGCTGATGGGCGGGATGTAAATTGCCAACAGCCACTCTGGAGAAGTGTATGGTGTTTCCTGAAACATCTAAAAAACAAAGCAACAGAGCCTAGGGCACTTCCACTTATGGTCCTATAGCTTAGGGAAATTAAAATCAAAAAGACACAGCCAACCCAAAGTTTGGGACGGCTCTGTTTACAAGAACCTCGTTTACAGTACAAGTTCAATATCACAGAAAGTGAAAAATGGACAAAGATGTTGTGGTAGGTACATACAATGCAATATCACTCAGCAATGAAATCTATGTCATCAGGCCCATAGCAGCATAATGAGTGGATTCAGGTACGATGATTCTAAGTGAGATAAGTCACACAGAAAAAGAAACATCATAAGATATCACTAATACATGGAATGTAAACTTAGCTACACAGGAACTGAATTACAAAACAGAACAGGGTCTCAAATGTAGAAAACCAACTTATGCTTGCTTAAGGGGAAAGGTGAGTTGGGGTGCTGCCTAAAATCAGAGATTGAAATTAGCACAGATACCGTTCCATAAGCCAAATATGTAATAGACAAGAGCTACTCCTTGCTCAACGAAGTGGACTCTACACCCCATATTAAACGCCTAAGAATATACCTGACTAGTAAGAATCTTAAAACCTATGGATTTCTATGTCTCCGAAAGAGAATCAAGCGTGTGTACAGCGGCATAAACGCAGCAGTGATAGGATTGGTGAGGTTCGGTGAGCAAATGCAGACCCTTTGAGGTCATATTGCATGGTACCCATTCCATGGGTCTCAACTCTCCAGGTTTAAGGGATTCTTCCTTCAGCTAAAACATGCATGTGGAACCCAGAGTATGATCCACCGTGTGATCGGGAAACGTGTTCAAATGTGTCTCAGTTTTTGTCCCCTGGTACTCGGAGGCAACATTCCAGTCACTTTACTAAAACTCTCCCCACTTGGAGAGTCAGTTCCTTTAACCTCCTGTTTGGCCCAGTTTGCAATTTCTGCGGAAAATGAACAGGAATAGGGAGAACCAATGAGAGACTAGCTGGAGGTGTCTGGACGGGCAAATTTAACTCTCATTTCCCACCAGGAAGTGGAATTAACCAAAGGCTCAGCGTGCCATGCCGGAACCACACTAGGGCCTGAAGCAATGCTGCGGTGTTGCGGCCAGCTCACAAGAAAGCGAGTTGAAGAAAGGAGCTCAGGGGCACTGTAATTCACAAACCTGCAGAGTTATAAATGACAGCTATCGTCCAAAAATATATTGAAGTAAGGCTGCCAAGAGGACTTTAATGCGGGGCAGAATTGCAGGAAACCGATTTCAGGAGGTAGACTGGAATTGCATATAAAGCATAGGAAAAGAGGCAGAACGTCCACAATGATGCACTTGGCCAAAAAGGGCGTATGCGTTTTTTCCTGAATATATTCAGGAAAAAACGCATACGCCCTTTTTGGCCAACCAAGCAAGCTTGCAAAGGAAATCTGCACTACAATGAAGTCTCACTGCCTCCCGGTCAAAAGGGCCATCTGAAAAAAGTGTAAAATCCAGAAAGGCAGGACAGGCCATGGAGAATTGGGAGCCTTGTTATGCTGATGGGCGGGATGTAAATTGCCAACAGCCACTCTGGAGAAGTGTATGGTGTTTCCTGAAACATCTAAAAAACAAAGCAACAGAGCCTAGGGCACTTCCACTTATGGTCCTATAGCTTAGGGAAATTAAAATCAAAAAGAAACAGCCACCCCAAAGTTTGGGACGGCTCTGTTTACAAGAACCTCGTTTACGGTACAAGTTCAATATCACAGAAAGTGAAAAATGGATAAAGAAGTTGTGGTACGTACGTACCATGCAATATCACTCAGCAATGAAATCTATGTCATCAGGCCCATAGCAGCATAATGAGTGGATTCAGGTACGATGATTCTACGTGAGATAAGTCACACAGAAAAAGAAACATCATAAGATATCACTAATACACGGAATGTAAACTTGGCTACACAGGAACTGAAATACAAAACAGAACAGGGTCTCAAATGTAGAAAACCAACTTATGCTTGCTTAAGGGGAAAGGTGAGTTGGGGTGCTGCATAAAACCAGAGATTGAAATTAGCACAGATACCGTTCCATAAGCCAAATATGTAATAGACAAGAGCTACTCCTTGCTCAACGAAGAGGACTCAACACCCCATATTAAACGTCTAAGAATATACCTGACTAGTAAGAATCTTAAAACCTATGGATTTATATGTCTCTGAAAGTGAATCAAGCGTGTGTACAGTGGCATAAGCGCAGCAGTGATAGGATTGGTGAGGTTTGGTGAGCCAATGCAGAACCTTTGAAGTCATATTGCATGGTACCCATTCCATGGGTCTCAACTCTCCAGGTTTAAGGGATTCTTCCTTCAGCTAAAACATGCATGTGGAACCCAGAGTATGATCCACCGTGTGATCGGGAAACGTGTTCAAATGTCTCACTTTTCGTCCCCTGGTACTCGGGTGCAACATTCCAGATGCTTTACTAACACTCTCCCCACTGGGAGACTCAGTGCCTTTAACCTCCTGTTTGGCCCAGTTTGCAATTTTTGCGGAAGATGAACAGGAATAGGGAGAACCAATGAGAGACTAGCTGGAGGTGTCTGGATGGGCAAATTTAACTCTCATTTCCCACCAGGAAGAGGAATTAACCAAAGGCTCAGCGTGCCATGCCGGAACCACACTAGGGCCTGAAGCAATCCTGCGGTGTTGCGGCCAGCTCACAAGAAAGCGAGTTGAAGAAAGGAGCTCAGGGACACTGTAATTCACAAACCTGCAGAGTTATAAATGACAGCTATCGTCCAAAAATATATTGAAGTAAGCCTGCCAAGAGGACTCGAAAGCGGGGCAGAATTGCAGGAATCCGATTTCAGGAGGTAGACTGGAATTGCATGTAAAGCATAGGAAAACAGACAGAATGTCCACAATGATGCACTTGGCCAAAAAGGGCGTATGCGTTTTTTCCTGAATATATTCAGGAAAAAACGCATACGCCCTTTTTGGCCAACCAAGCAAGCTTGCAAAGGAAATCTGCACTACAATGAAGTCTCACTGCTCCCCAGTCAAAAGGGCCATCTGAAAAAAGTGTAAAATCCAGAAAGGCCGGACAGGCCATGGAGAACTGGGAGCCTTGTTATGCTGATGGGCGGAATGTAAATTGCCAACAGCCACTCTGGAGAAGTGTATGGTGTTTCCTGAAACATCTAAAAAACAAAGCAACAGAGCCTAGGGCACTTCCACTTATGGTCCTATAGCTTAGGGAAATTAAAATCAAAAAGACACAGCCACCCCAAAGTTTGGGCCGGCTCTGTTTACAAGAATCTCATTTACGGTACAAGTTCAATATCGCAGAAAGTGAAAAATGGATAAAGAAGTTGTGGTACGTACGTACAATGCAATATCACTCAGCAATGAAATCTATGTCATCAGGCCCGTAGCAGCATAATGAGTGGATTCAGGTACGATGATTCTAAGTGAGATAAGTCACACAGAAAAAGAAACATCATAAGATATCACTAATACACGGAATGTAAACTTGGCTACACAGGAACTCAATTACAAAACAGAACAGGATCTCAAATGTAGAAAACCAACTTATGCTTGCTTAAGGGGAAAGGTGAGTTGGGGTGCTGCATAAAACCAGAGATTGAAATTAGCACAGATACCATTCCATAAGCCAAATAAGTAATAGACAAGTGCTACTCCTTGCTCAACGAAGTGGACTCAACACCTCATATTAAATGCCTAAGAATATACCTGACTAGTAAGAATCTTAAAACCTATGGATTTATATGTCTCCGAAAGAGAATCAAGCATGTCTACAGCGGCATAAATGCAGCACTGATAGGATTGGTGAGGTTCGGTGAGCAAATGCAGACCCTTTGAAGTCATATTGCATGGTACCCATTCTATGGGTCTCAACTCTCCAGGTTTAAGGGATTCTTCCTTCAGCTAAAACATGCATGTGGAACCCAGAGTATGATCCACCGTGTGATCGGGAGACGTGTTCAAATGTGTCAGATTTCGTCCCCTGGTACTCGGGTGCAACATTCCAGACGCTTTACTAACACTCTCCCCACTTGGAGAGTCAGTGCCTTTAACCTCCTGTTTGGCCCAGTTTGCAATTTCTGCGGAAAATGAACAGGAATAGGGAGAACCAATGAGAGACTAGATGGAGGTGTCTGGACGGGCAAATTAAACTCTCATTTCCCACCAGGAAGAGGAATTAACCAAAGGCTCAACGTGCCATGCTGGAACCACACTAGGGCCTGAAGCAATCCTGCGGTGTTGCGGCCAGCTCACAAGAAAGCGAGTTGAAGAAAGGAGCTCAGGGGCACTGTAATTCACAAACCTGCAGAGTTAAAAATTACAGCTATCGTCCAAAAATATATTGAACTAAGGCTGCCAAGAGGACTTGAAAGCGGGGCAGAATTGCAGGAAACCGATTTCAGGAGGTAGACTGGAATTGCATGTAAAGCATAGGAAAAGAGGCAGAACGTCCACAATGATGCACTTGGCCAAAAAGGGCGTATGCGTTTTTTCCTGAATATATTCAGGAAAAAACGCATACGCCCTTTTTGGCCAACCAAGCAAGCTTGCAAAGGAAATCTGCACTACAATGAAGTCTCACTGCCCCCCAGTCAAAAGGGCCATCTGAAAAAAGTGTAAAATCCAGAAAGGCCGAACAGGCCATGGAGAACTGGGAGCCTTGTTATGCTGATGGGCGGGATGTAAATTGCCAACAGCCACTCTGGAGAAGTGTATGGTGTTTCCTGAAACATCTACAAAACAAAGCAACAGAGCCTAGGGCACTTCCACTTATGGTCCTATAGCTTAGGGAAATTAAAATCAAAAAGACACAGCCACCCCAAAGTTTGGGACGGCTCTGTTTACAAGAACCTCATTTACGGTACAAGTTCAATATCACAGAAAGTGAAAAATGGATAAAGAAGTTGTGGTACTTACGTACAATGCAATATCACTCAGCAATGAAATCTATGTCATCAGGCCCATAGCAGCATACTGAGTGGATTCAGGTACGATGATTGTTAGTGAGATAAGTCACACAGAAAAGAAACATCATAAGATATCACTAATACACGGAATGTAAACTTGGCTACACAGGAACTGAATTACAAAACAGAACAGGGTCTCAAATGTGGAAAACCAACTTATGCTTGCTTAAGGGGAAAGGTGAGTTAGGGTGCTGCATAAAACTAGAGATTGAAATTAGCACAGATACCGTTCCATAAGCCAAATATGTAATAGACAAGAGCTACTCCTTGCTCAACCAAGTGGACTCTACACCCCATATTAAACGCCTAAGAATATACCTGACTAGTAAGAATCTTAAAACCTATGGATTTATATGTCTCCGAAAGAGAATCAAGCGTGTGTACAGTGGCATAAGCGCAGCAGTGATAGGATTGGTGAGGTTCGGTGAACACATGCAGACCCTATGAAGTCATATTGCATGGTACCCATTCCATGGGTCTCAACTCTCCAGGTTTAAGGGATTCTTCCTTCAGCTAAAACATGCATGTGGAACCCAGAGTATGATCCACCGTGTGATCGGGAAACGTGTTCAAATGTCTCACTTTTCGTCCCCTGGTACTCGGGTGCAACATTCCAGACGCTTTACTAACACTCTCCCCACTTGGAGAGTCAGTGCCTTTAACCTCCTGTTTGGCCCAGTTTGCAATTTCTGCGGAAAATGAACAGGAATAGGGAGAACCAATGAGAGACTAGCTGGAGGTGTCTGGACGGGCAAATTTAACTCTCATTTCCCACCAAGAAGAGGAATTAACCAAAGGCTCAGTGTGCCATGCCGGAACCACACTAGGGCCTGAAGCAATGCTGCGGTGTTGCGGCCAGCTCACAAGAAAGCGAGTTGAAGAAAGGAGCTCAGGCGCACTGTAATTCACAAACCTGCAGAGTTAAAAATGACAGCTATCGTCCAAAAATATATTGAAGTAAGTCTGCCAAGAGGACTTGAAAGCGGGGCAGAATTGCAGGAAACCGGTTTCAGGAGGTAGACTGGAATTGCATGTAAAGCATAGGAAAAGAGGCAGAACGTCCACAATGATGCACTTGGCCAAAAAGGGCGTATGCGTTTTTTCCTGAATATATTCAGGAAAAAACCCATACGCACTTTTTGGCCAACCAAGCAAGCTTGCAAAGGAAATCTGCAGTACAATGAAGTCTCACTGCCCCCCGGTTAAAAGGGCCATCTGAAAAAAGTGTAAAATCCAGAAAGGCAGGACAGGCCATGGAGAATTGGGAGCCTTGTTATGCTGATGGGCGGGATGTAAATTGCCAACAGCCACTCTGGAGAAGTGTATGGTGTTTCCTGAAACATCTAAAAAACAAAGCAACAGAGCCTAGGGCACTTCCACTTATGGTCCTATAGCTTAGGGAAATTAAAATCAAAAAGACACAGCCACCCCAAAGTTTGGGACGGCTCTGTTTACAAGAACCTCGTTTACGGTACAAGTTCAAAATCGCAGAAAGTGAAAAATGGATAAAGAAGTTGTGGTACTTACGTACAATGCAATATCACTCAGGAATGAAATCTATGTCATCAGGCCCATAGCAGCATATTGAGTGGATTCAGGTACGATGATTTTAAGTGAAATAAGTCACACAGAAAAAGAAACATCATAAGATATCACTAATACACGGAATGTAAACTTGGCTACACAGGAACAGAATTACAAAACAGAACAGGATCTCAAATGTAGAAAACCAACTTATGCTTGCTTAAGGGGAAAGGTGAGTTGGGGTGCTGCATAAAACCAGAGATTGAAATTAGCACAGATACCATTCCATAAGCCAAATAGGTAATAGACAAGAGCTACTCCTTGCTCAACGAAGTGGACTCTACACCCCATATTAATCGCCTAAGAATATACCTGACTAGTAATAATCTTAAAACCTATGGATTTATATGTCTCCAAAAGAGAATCAAGCATGTGTACAGCGGCATAAATGCAGCAGTGATAGGATTGGTGAGGTTTGATGAGCAAATGCAGACCCTTTGAAGTCATATTGCATGGTAGCCATTCCATGGGTCTGAACTCTCCAGGTTTAAGGGATTCTTCCTTCAGCTAAAACATGCATGTGGAACCCAGAGTATGATCCACCGTGTAATTGGGAAACGTGTTCAAATGTGTCCCAGTTTTTGTCCCCTGGTACTCGGGTGCAACATTCCAGACGCTTTACTAACACCCTCCCCACTTGGAGAGTCAGTGCCTTTAACCTCCTGTTTGGCCCAGTTTGCAATTTCTGCGGAAAATGAACAGGAATAGGGAGAACCAATGAGAGACTAGCTGGAGGTGTCTAAATGGGCAAATTTAACTCTCATTTCCCACCAGGAAGAGGAATTAACCAAAGGCTCAGCGTGCCATGCCGGAACCACACTAGGGCCTGAAGCAATCCTGCGGTGTTGCGGCCAGCTCACAAGAAAGCGAGTTGAAGAAAGGAGCTCAGGGGCACTGTAATTCACAAACCTGCAGAGTTATAAATGACAGCTATCGTCCAAAAATATATTGAAGTAAGGCTGCCAAGAGGACTCGAAAGCGGGGCAGAATTGCAGGAATCAGATTTCAGGAGGTAGACTGGAATTGCATGTAAAGCATAGGAAAAGAGACAGAATGTCCACAATGATGCACTTGGCCAAAAAGGGCGTATGCGTTTTTTCCTGAATATATTCAGGAAAAAACGCATACGCCCTTTTTGGCCAACCAAGCAAGCTTGCAAAGGAAATCTGCACTACAATGAAGTCTCACTGCCCCCCAGTCAAAAGGGCCATCTGAAAAAAGTGTAAAATCCAGAAAGGCCGGACAGGCCATGGAGAACTGGGAGCCTTGTTATGCTGATGGGAGGGATGTAAATTGCCAACAGCCACTCTGGAGAAGTGTATGGTGTTTCCTGAAACATCTAAAAATCAAAGCAACAGAGCCTACGGCACTTCCACTTATGGTCCTATAGCTTAGGGAAATTAAAATCAAAAAGACACAGCCACCCCAAAGTTTGGGATGGCTCTGTTTACAAGAACCTCGTTTACGGTACAAGTTCAATATCACAGAAAGCGAAAAATGGATAAAGAAGTTGTGGTACTTACGTACAATGCAATATCACTCAGCAATGAAATCTATGTCATCAGGCCCATAGCAGCATAATAAGTGGATTCAGGTACGATGATTCTAAGTGAAATAAGTCACACAGAAAAAGAAACATCATAAGATATCACTACTACACGGAATGTAAACTTGGCTACACAGGAACTGAATTACAAAACAGAACAGGGTCTCAAATGTAGAAAACCAACTTATGCTTGCTTAAGGGGAAAGGTGAGTTGGGGTGCTGCATAAAACCAGAGATTGAAATTAGCACAGATACCATTCCATAAGCCAAATATGCAATAGACAAGAGCTACTCCTTGCTCAACCAAGTGGACTCAACACCCCATATTACATGCCTAAGAATATACCTGACTAGTAAGAATCTTAAAACCTATGGATTTATATGTCTCCGAAAGAGAATCAAGCATGTCTACAGTGGCATAAATGCAGCAGTGATAGGATTGGTGAGGTTCGGTGAGCCAATGCAGACCCTTTGAAGTCATATTGCATGGTTCCCATTCCATGGGTCTCAACTCTCCAGGTTTAAGTGATTCTTCCTTCAGCTAAAACATGCATGTGGAACCCAGAGTATGATCCACCGTGTGATCAGGAAACGTGTTCAAATGTGTCAGATTTCGTCCCCTGGTACTCGGGTGCAACATTCCAGACGCTTTACTAACACTCGCCACTTGGAGAGTCAGTGCCTTTAACCTCCTGTTTGGCCCAGTTTGCAATTTCTGCGGAAGATGAACAGGAATAGGGAGAACCAATGAGAGACTAGATGGAGGTGTCTGGACGGGCAAATTTAACTCTCATTTCCCACCAGGAAGAGGAATTAACCAAAGGCTCAGCGTGCCATGCCGGAACAACACTAGGGCCTGAAGCAATCCTGCGGTGTTGTGGCCAGCTCACAAGAAAGCGAGTTGAAGAAAGGAGCTCAGAGGCACTGTAATTCACAAACCTGCAGAGTTATAAATGACAGCTATCGTCCAAAAATATATTGAAGTAAGGCTGCCAAGAGGACTTGAAAGCGGGGCAGAATTGCAGGAAACCGATTTCAGGAGGTAGACTGGAATTGCATGTAAAGCATAGGAAAAGAGGCAGAACGTCCACAATGATGCACTTGGCCAAAAAGGGCGTATGCATTTTTTCCTGAATATATTCAGGAAAAAACGCATACGCCCTTTTTGGCCAACCAAGCAAGCTTGCAAAGGAAATCTGCACTACAATGAAGTCTCACTGCCACCCAGTCAAAAGGGCCATCTGAAAAAAGTGTAAAATCCAGAAAGGCCGGACAGGCCATGGAGAATTGGGAGCCGTGTTATGCTGATGGGCGGGATGTAAATTGCCAACAGCCACTCTGGAGAAGTGTATGGTGTTTCCTGAAACATCTAAAAAACAAAGCAACAGAGCCTAGGGCACTTCCACTTATGGTCCTATAGCTTAGGGAAATTAAAATCAAAAAGACACAGCCAACCCAAAGTTTGGGACGGCTCTGTTTACAAGAACCTCGTTTACAGTACAAGTTCAATATCACAGAAAGTGAAAAATGGACAAAGATGTTGTGGTAGGTACATACAATGCAATATCACTCAGCAATGAAATCTATGTCATCAGGCCCATAGCAGCATAATGAGTGGATTCAGGTACGATGATTCTAAGTGAGATAAGTCACACAGAAAAAGAAACATCATAAGATATCACTAATACATGGAATGTAAACTTAGCTACACAGGAACTGAATTACAAAACAGAACAGGGTCTCAAATGTAGAAAACCAACTTATGCTTGCTTAAGGGGAAAGGTGAGTTGGGGTGCTGCCTAAAATCAGAGATTGAAATTAGCACAGATACCGTTCCATAAGCCAAATATGTAATAGACAAGAGCTACTCCTTGCTCAACGAAGTGGACTCTACACCCCATATTAAACGCCTAAGAATATACCTGACTAGTAAGAATCTTAAAACCTATGGATTTCTATGTCTCCGAAAGAGAATCAAGCGTGTGTACAGCGGCATAAACGCAGCAGTGATAGGATTGGTGAGGTTCGGTGAGCAAATGCAGACCCTTTGAGGTCATATTGCATGGTACCCATTCCATGGGTCTCAACTCTCCAGGTTTAAGGGATTCTTCCTTCAGCTAAAACATGCATGTGGAACCCAGAGTATGATCCACCGTGTGATCGGGAAACGTGTTCAAATGTGTCTCAGTTTTTGTCCCCTGGTACTCGGAGGCAACATTCCAGTCACTTTACTAAAACTCTCCCCACTTGGAGAGTCAGTTCCTTTAACCTCCTGTTTGGCCCAGTTTGCAATGTCTGCGGAAAATGAACAGGAATAGGGAGAACCAATGAGAGACTAGCTGGAGGTGTCTGGACGGGCAAATTTAACTCTCATTTCCCACCAGGAAGTGGAATTAACCAAAGGCTCAGCGTGCCATGCCGGAACCACACTAGGGCCTGAAGCAATGCTGCGGTGTTGCGGCCAGCTCACAAGAAAGCGAGTTGAAGAAAGGAGCTCAGGGGCACTGTAATTCACAAACCTGCAGAGTTATAAATGACAGCTATCGTCCAAAAATATATTGAAGTAAGGCTGCCAAGAGGACTTTAATGCGGGGCAGAATTGCAGGAAACCGATTTCAGGAGGTAGACTGGAATTGCATATAAAGCATAGGAAAAGAGGCAGAACGTCCACAATGATGCACTTGGCCAAAAAGGGCGTATGCGTTTTTTCCTGAATATATTCAGGAAAAAACGCATACGCCCTTTTTGGCCAACCAAGCAAGCTTGCAAAGGAAATCTGCACTACAATGAAGTCTCACTGCCTCCCGGTCAAAAGGGCCATCTGAAAAAAGTGTAAAATCCAGAAAGGCAGGACAGGCCATGGAGAACTGGGAGCCTTGTTATGCTGATGGGCGGGATGTAAATTGCCAACAGCCACTCTGGAGAAGTGTATGGTGTTTCCTGAAACATCTAAAAAACAAAGCAACAGAGCCTAGGGCACTTCCACTTATGGTCCTATAGCTTATGGAAATTAAAATCAAAAAGAAACAGCCACCCCAAAGTTTGGGACGGCTCTGTTTACAAGAACCTCGTTTACGGTACAAGTTCAATATCACAGAAAGTGAAAAATGGATAAAGAAGTTGTGGTACGTACGTACCATGCAATATCACTCAGCAATGAAATCTATGTCATCAGGCCCGTAGCAGCATAATGAGTGGATTCAGGTACGATGATTCTACGTGAGATAAGTCACACAGAAAAAGAAACATCATAAGATATCACTAATACACGGAATGTAAACTTGGCTACACAGGAACTGAAATACAAAACAGAACAGGGTCTCAAATGTAGAAAACCAACTTATGCTTGCTTAAGGGGAAAGGTGAGTTGGGGTGCTGCATAAAACCAGAGATTGAAATTAGCACAGATACCGTTCCATAAGCCAAATATGTAATAGACAAGAGCTACTCCTTGCTCAACGAAGAGGACTCAACACCCCATATTAAACGTCTAAGAATATACCTGACTAGTAAGAATCTTAAAACCTATGGATTTATATGTCTCTGAAAGTGAATCAAGCGTGTGTACAGTGGCATAAGCGCAGCAGTGATAGGATTGGTGAGGTTTGGTGAGCCAATGCAGAACCTTTGAAGTCATATTGCATGGTACCCATTCCATGGGTCTCAACTCTCCAGGTTTAAGGGATTCTTCCTTCAGCTAAAACATGCATGTGGAACCCAGAGTATGATCCACCGTGTGATCGGGAAACGTGTTCAAATGTGTCTCAGGTTTCGTCCCCAGGTACTCGGGTGCAACATTCCAGTCGCTTTACTAACACTCTCCCAACTTGGAGAGTCAGTGCCTTTAACCTCCTGTTTGGCCCAGTTTGCAATTTTTACGGAAGATGAACAGGAATAGGGAGAACCAATGAGAGACTAGCTGGAAGTGCCTGTACGGGCAAATTTAACTCTCATTTCCCACCAGGAAGAGGAATTAACCAAAGGCTCAGCGTGCCATGCCGGAACCACACTAGGGCCTGAAGCAATGCTGCGGTGTTGCGGCCAGCTCACAGGAAAGTGAGTTGAAGAAAGGAGCTCAGGGGCACTGTAATTCACAAACCTGCAGAGTTATAAATGACAGCTATCGTCCAAAAATATATTGAAGTAAGGCTGCCAAGAGGACTCGAAAGCGGGGCAGAATTGCAGGAATCCGATTTCAGGAGGTAGACTGGAATTGCATGTAAAGCATAGGAAAAGAGGCAGAACGTCCACAATGATGCACTTGGCCAAAAAGGGCGTATGCGTTTTCTCCTGAATATATTCAGGAAAAAACGCATACGCCCTTTTGGGCCAACCAAGCAAGCTTGCAAAGGAAATCTGCACTACAATGAAGTCTCACTGCCCCCCGGTCAAAAGGGCCATCTGAAAAAAGTATAAAATCCAGAAAGGCAGGACAGGCCATGGAGAACTGGGAGCCTTGTTATGCTGATGGGCGGGATGTAAATTGCCAACAGCCACTCTGGAGAAGTGTATGGTGTTTCCTGAAACATCTAAAAAACAAAGCAACAGAGCCTAGGGCACTTCCACTTATGGTCCTATAGCTTAGGGAAATTAAAATCAAAAAGACACAGCCACCCCAAAGTTTGGGACGGCTCTGTTTACAAGAACCTCGTTTACGGTACAAGTTCAATATCACAGAAAGCGAAAAATGGATAAAGAATTTGTGGTACTTACGTACAATGCAATATCACTCAGCAATGAAATCTATATCATCAGGCCCGTAGCAGCATAATGAGTGGATTCAGGTACGATGATTCTAAGTGAAATAAGTCACACAGAAAAAGAAACATCATAAGATATCACTACTACACGGAATGTAAACTTGGCTACACAGGAACTGAATTACAAAACAGAACAGGGTCTCAAATGTAGAAAACCAACTTATGCTTGCTTAAGGGGAAAGGTGAGTTGGGGTGCTGCATAAAACCAGAGATTGAAATTAGCACAGATACCGTTCCATAAGCCAAATATGTAATAGACAAGAGCTACTCCTTCCTCAACGAAGTGGACTCTACACCCCATATTAAACGCCTAAGAATATACCTGACTAGTAAGAATCTTAAAACTTATGGATTTCTATGTCTCTGAAAGAGAATCAAGCGTGTGTACAGTGGCATAAGCGCAGCAGTGATAGGATTGGTGAGGTTCGGTGAGCCAATGCAGAACCTTTGAAGTCATATTGCATGGTACCCATTCCATGGGTCTCAACTCTCCAGGTTTAAGGGATTCTTCCTTCAGCTAAAACATGCATGTGGAACCCAGAGTATGATCCACCGTGTGATCGGGAAACGTGTTCAAATGTGTCTCAGGTTTCGTCCCCTGGTACTCGGGTGCAACATTCCAGTCGCCTTACTAACACTCTCCCCACTTGGAGAGTCAGTGCCTTTAACCTCCTGTTTGGCCCAGTTTGCAATTTCTGCGGAAGATGAACAGGAATAGGGAGAACCAATGAGAGACTAGCTGGAGGTGTCTGGACGGGCAAATTTAACTCTCATTTTCCATCAGGAAGAGGAATTAACCAAAGGCTCAGCGTGCCATTCCGGAACCACACTAGGGCCTGAAGCAATCCTGCGGTGTTGCGGCCAGCTCACAAGAAAGCGAGTTGAAGAAAGGAGCTCAGAGGCACTGTAATTCACAAACCTGCATAGTTAAGAATGACAGCTATCGTCCAAAAATATATTGAAGTAAGGCTGCCAAGAGGACTTGAAAGCGGGGCAGAATTGCAGGAAACCGATTTCAGGAGGTAGACTGGAATTGCATGTAAAGCATAGGAAAAGAGGCAGAACGTCCACAATGATGCACTTGGCCAAAAAGCGCGTATGCGTTTTTTCCTGAATATATTCAGGAAAAAACGCATACGCCCTTTTTGGCCAACCAAGCAAGCTTGCAAAGGAAATCTGCACTACAATGAAGTCTCACTGCCCCCCGGTCAAAAGGGCCATCTGAAAAAAGTGTAAAATCCAGAAAGGCAGGACAGGCCATGGAGACGTGGGAGCCTTGTTATGCTGATGGGCAGGATGTAAATTGCCAACAGCCACTCTGGAGAAGTGTATGGTGTTTCCTGAAACATCTACAAAACAAAGCAACAGAGCCTAGGGCACTTCCACTTATGGTCCTATAGCTTAGGGAAATTAAAATCAAAAAGACACAGCCACCCCAAAGTTTGGGACAGCTCTGTTTACAAGAACCTCGTTTACGGTACAAGTTCAATATCACAGAAAGCGAAAAATGGATAAAGAATTTGTGGTACTTACGTACAATGCAATATCACTCAGCAATGAAATCTATGTCATCAGGCCCGTAGCAGCATAATGAGTGGATTCAGGTACGATGATTCTAAGTGAGATAAGTCACACACAAAAAGAAACATCATAAGATATCACTACTACACGGAATGTAAACTTGGCTACAAAGGAACTGAATTACAAAACAGAACAGGGTCTCAAATGTAGAAAAGCAACTTATGCTTGCTTAAGGGGAAAGGTGAGTTGTGGTGCTGCATAAAACAAGAGATTGAAATTAGCACAGATACCGTTCCATAAGCCAAATATGTAATAGACAAGAGCTAGTCTTTGCTCAACGAAGAGGACTCAACACCCCATATTAAACGTCTAAGAATATACCTGACTAGTAAGAATCTTAAAATCTATGGATTTCTATGTCTCCGAAAGAGAATCAAGCGTGTGTACAGTGGCAAAAGCGCAGCAGTGATAGGATTGGTGAGGTTCGGTGAGCCAATGCAGAATCTTTGAAGTCATATTGCATGGTACCCATTCCATGGGTCTCAACTCTCCAGGTTTAAGGGATTCTTCCTTCAGCTAAAACATGCCTGTGGAACCCAGAGTATGATCCACCGTGTGATTGGGAAACGTGTTCAAAGGTGTCTCAGGTTTCGTCCCCTGGTACTCGGGTGCAACATTCCAGAGGCTTTACTAACACTCTCCCCACTTGGAGAGTCAGTGCCTTTAACCTCCTGTTTGGCCCAGTTTGCCATTTCTGCGGAAAATGAACAGGAATAGGGAGAACCAATGAGAGACTAGCTGCAAGTGCCTGTACGGGCAAATTTAACTCTCATTTCCCACCAGGAAGAGGAATTAACCAAAGGCTCAGCATGCCATGCCGGAACCACTCTAGGGCCTGAAGCAATGCTGCGGTGTTGCGGCCAGCTCACAGGAAAGTGAGTTGAAGAAAGGAGCTCAGGGGCACTGTAATTCACAAACCTGCAGAGTTATAAATGACAGCTATCGTCCAAAAATATATTGAAGTAAGGCTGCCAAGAGGACTTGAAAGCGGGGCAGAATTGCAGGAAACCGATTTCAGGAGGTAGACTGGAATTGCATGTAAAGCATAGGAAAAGAGGCAGAACGTCCACAATGATGCACTTGGCCAAAAACGGCGTATGCGTTTTTTCCTGAATATATTCAGGAAAAAACGCATACGCCCTTTTTGGCCAACCAAGCAAGCTTGCAAAGGAAATCTGCATTACAATGAAGTCTCACTGCCCCCCAGTCAAAAGGGCCATCTGAAAAAAGTGTAAAATCCAGAAAGGCAGGACAGGCCATGGAGAATTGGGAGCCTTGTTATGCTGATGGGCGAGATGTAAATTGCCAACAGCCACTCTGGAGAAGTGTATGGTGTTTCCTGAAACATCTAAAAAACAAAGCAACAGAGCCTAGGGCACTTCCACTTATGGTCCTATAGCTTAGGGAAATTAAAATCAAAAAGACACAGCCACCCCAAAGTTTGGGACAGCTCTGTTTACAAGAACCTCGTTTACAGTACAAGTTCAATATCACAGAAAGTGAAAAATGGATAAAGAAGTTGTGGTACTTACGTACAATGCAATATCACTCAGCAATGAAATGTATATCATCAGGCCCGTAGCAGCATAATGAGTGGATTCAGGTACGATGATTCTAAGTGAAATAAGTCACACAGAAAAAGAAACATTATAAGATATCACTAATACACGGAATGTAAACTTGGCTACACAGGAACTGAATTACAAATCAGAACAGGGTCTCAAATGTAGAAAACCAACTTATGCTTGCTTAAGGGGAAAGGTGAGTTGGGGTGCTGCATAAAACCAGAGATTGAAATTAGCACAGATACCGTTCCATAAGCCAAATATGTAATAGACAAGAGCTACTCCTTGCTCAACGAAGTGGACTCTACACCACATATTAAAAGCCTAAGAATATACCTGACTAGTAAGAATCTTAAAACCTATGGATTTCTATGTCTCCGAAAGAGAATCAAGCGTGTGTACAGCGGCATAAACGCAGCAGTGATAGGATTGGTGAGGTTCGGTGAGCAAATGCAGACCCTTTGAGGTCATATTGCATGGTACCCATTCCATGGGTCTCAACTCTCCAGGTTTAAGGGATTCTTCCTTCAACTAAAACATGCCTGTGGAACCCAGAGTATGATCCACCGTGTGATTGGGAAACGTGTTCAAATGTGTCTCAGGTTTCGTCCCCTGGTACTCGGGTGCAACATTCCAGAGGCTTTACTAACACTCTCCCCACTTGGAGAGTCAGTGCCTTTAACCTCCTGTTTGGCCCAGTTTGCCATTTCTGCGGAAAATGAACAGGAATAGGGAGAACCAATGAGAGACTAGCTGGAAGTGCCTGTACGGGCAAATTTAACTCTCATTTCCCACCAGGAAGAGGAATTAACCAAAGGCTCAGCATGCCATGCCGGAACCACACTAGGGCCTGAAGCAATGCTGCGGTGTTGCGGCCAGCTCACAGGAAAGTGAGTTGAAGAAAGGAGCTCAGGGGCACTGTAATTCACAAACCTGCAGAGTTATAAATGACAGCTATCGTCCAAAAATATATTGAAGTAAGGCTGCCAAGAGGACTTGAAAGCGGGGCAGAATTGCAGGAAACCGATTTCAGGAGGTAGACTGGAATTGCATGTAAAGCATAGGAAAAGAGGCAGAACGTCCACAATGATGCACTTGGCCAAAAAGGGCGTATGCGTTTTCTCCTGAATATATTCAGGAAAAAACGCATACGCCCTTTTGGGCCAACCAAGCAAGCTTGCAAAGGAAATCTGCACTACAATGAAGTCTCACTGCCCCCCGGTCAAAAGGGCCATCTGAAAAAAGTATAAAATCCAGAAAGGCAGGACAGGCCATGGAGAACTGGGAGCCTTGTTATGCTGATGGGCGGGATGTAAATTGCCAACAGCCACTCTGGAGAAGTGTATGGTGTTTCCTGAAACATCTAAAAAACAAAGCAACAGAGCCTAGGGCACTTCCACTTATGGTCCTATAGCTTAGGGAAATTAAAATCAAAAAGACACAGCCACCCCAAAGTTTGGGACGGCTCTGTTTACAAGAACCTCGTTTACGGTACAAGTTCAATATCACAGAAAGCGAAAAATGGATAAAGAATTTGTGGTACTTACGTACAATGCAATATCACTCAGCAATGAAATCTATATCATCAGGCCCGTAGCAGCATAATGAGTGGATTCAGGTACGATGATTCTAAGTGAAATAAGTCACACAGAAAAAGAAACATCATAAGATATCACTACTACACGGAATGTAAACTTGGCTACACAGGAACTGAATTACAAAACAGAACAGGGTCTCAAATGTAGAAAACCAACTTATGCTTGCTTAAGGGGAAAGGTGAGTTGGGGTGCTGCATAAAACCAAAGATTGAAATTAGCACAGATACCGTTCCATAAGCCAAATATGTAATAGACACAGCTACTCCTTCCTCAACGAAGTGGACTCTACACCCCATATTAAACGCCTAAGAATATACCTGACTAGTAAGAATCTTAAAACTTATGGATTTCTATGTCTCCGAAAGAGAATCAAGCGTGTGTACAGTGGCATAAGCGCAGCAGTGATAGGATTGGTGAGGTTCAGTGAGCCAATGCAGAACCTTTGAAGTCATATTGCATGGTACCCATTCCATGGGTCTCAACTCTCCAGGTTTAAGGGATTCTTCCTTCAGCTAAAACATGCATGTGGAACCCAGAGTATGATCCACCGTGTGATCGGGAAACGTGTTCAAATGTGTCTCAGGTTTCGTCCCCTGGTACTCGGGTGCAACATTCCAGTCGCCTTACTAACACTCTCCCCACTTGGAGAGTCAGTGCCTTTAACCTCCTGTTTGGCCCAGTTTGCAATTTCTGCGGAAGATGAACAGGAATAGGGAGAACCAATGAGAGACTAGCTGGAGGTGTCTGGACGGGCAAATTTAACTCTCATTTCCCATCAGGAAGAGGAATTAACCAAAGGCTCAGCGTGCCATTCCGGAACCACACTAGGGCCTGAAGCAATCCTGCGGTGTTGCGGCCAGCTCACAAGAAAGCGAGTTGAAGAAAGGAGCTCAGAGGCACTGTAATTCACAAACCTGCATAGTTAAGAATGACAGCTATCGTCCAAAAATATATTGAAGTAAGGCTGCCAAGAGGACTTGAAAGCGGGGCAGAATTGCAGGAAACCGATTTCAGGAGGTAGACTGGAATTGCATGTAAAGCATAGGAAAAGAGGCAGAACGTCCACAATGATGCACTTGGCCAAAAAGCGCGTATGCGTTTTTTCCTGAATATATTCAGGAAAAAACGCATACGCCCTTTTTGGCCAACCAAGCAAGCTTGCAAAGGAAATCTGCACTACAATGAAGTCTCACTGCCCCCCGGTCAAAAGGGCCATCTGAAAAAAGTGTAAAATCCAGAAAGGCAGGACAGGCCATGGAGACGTGGGAGCCTTGTTATGCTGATGGGCAGGATGTAAATTGCCAACAGCCACTCTGGAGAAGTGTATGGTGTTTCCTGATACATCTGAAAAACAAAGCAACAGAGTCTAGGGCATTTCCACTTATGGTCCTATAGCTTAGGGAAATTAAAATCAAAAAGACACAGCCACCCCAAAATTTGGGACGGCTCTGTTTACAGGAACCTCTTCTACGGTACAAGTTAAATATCCCAGAGAGCAAATAATTGATAAAGAAGTTGCGGTACTTAACGTACAACAGAATACCACTCAGCAATGAAATCTGTGTCACCAGGCCTGTACCAGCATAATGAGTGGATTGAGGCACGATGATTCTAAGTGAAATAAGTCACACAGAAAAAGAAACATCATAAGGTATCACTAATACATGGAATGTAAACTTGGCTACACATGAACTGAATTACAAAACAGTACAGGGTCTCAAGTTTAGAAAACCAACTTATGCTTGCTTAAGGGGAAAGGTGAGTTTGGGTTCTGCATAAAACCAGAGTTTGAAATTAGCACAGATACCGTTCCATAAGCCAAATATGTAATAGACAAGACCTACCCCTTGCTCAACGAAATGGACTCAACAATGAGGTATCACTTCACACCTGTTAGAATGGGCATCATCTGAAAATCTACAAACAACAATTGCTGGAAAGGGTGTGGGGAAAAGGAAGCCTCTTCCACTATTGTTGGGAATATAAATTGATACAGTCACTATGGAGAACAATATGGAGTCTTAAGAAACTAATAATAGAATTACCATATGATACAGCAATCCCAGTACTGGACATATACCCAGACAAAACCATAAATCAAAAAGAGACATTCACCGCAATGTTCATTGCATCACTATTTACAATATCGAGGTAATGGAAGCAACCTAAATGCCCACAGACAGACGAATGCATAAAGATGTGGTACATATATAAAATGGAATATTACTAAGCCATGAAAGGAATGAAATTGGGTCATTTGTAGAGACGTCGATGGATCTAGAGACTGTCATACAGAGTGAAGTAAGTCAGAAAGAGAAAAACAAATCTTGTATATTCATGCATATATGTGGAACCTAGAAAAACTGTACAGATTAACCGTTTTGCAAGGCATAAATAGAGCAACAGATGTAGACAACAATCGTATGGACAACAAGGGGGGAAAGCTCTTGGGGGGGTGGTGGTGGGAGGAGCTGAGAGATTGGGATTGGCATGTAAACATTTATATGTATAAAATAGATAACCAATAAGAACCTGCTGTATAAAAATATAAAATAAAATTCAAAATTAAAAAGAAATAAAATTTAAAAAATAAAACAGAAAAAACAATTATTCCCTTCACATACATGTATTTATATGAATAAATTATTTCCATGCTTATATCTGTGAATACAAAAAAGAGGAATAAAATCTACCTTGAACCAAAAACGAAAAAGAGAAAAAAAAAACAGAACCCACCAGTTACTCAGAGGAAAACCGTATCAGGGCACTTGCTCCAGTTGTAAACAATTCTGAAGTTGGTCAGTGGTGGGGAATCGTCTCCCATTCAGCCAGCAGCCCCCACACAACAAGCGTACTCATTGCAAAGCTGGGGCACTGTGCCGAGGCATCTGTGAGTAAACGTGAGCTGAGCCCCAGGCCAGTTGCTGTTGAACTGTTCCCACCCTTCCCAGGTGAAACACCTGAATATATACAAGGACTTGAAAGCCTAGAGGAAGGGCCATGGAGCCACACGAGTGACAGCATGCCAGCTGACTTGGTGCCTGCAGGCCAGCCAGGATGGTCCTGTCCCTGGGTGCTCTTCTGGAAGATTTCCATTTCCCTGCCTGAGATACCCGTCCTGTCCCTGCCCCCACTGCTTTTTTCCTTCCTCACCTCTGCCCAGGGAGAAATTCCAGCAGCAGGTATGGGTGACACATCCTCTTCTTTAGCAGGTGGCAGCCTGGCAACTGCTGCAGAAAGTCCAGCAGAGCCCCACTCACACTGGGCCACCCACAAAGCCGTGGCCTCTCACTCCCTCCCACCAGCCCAGCCCCGAGACTGCTGACAGGGCAGAGAAAATGGCGTCAGGCACAGCTGCAGGGGCTCTTGCTGCCTGGAGTGGTATTTATATTGATCTCAACCCAGGCACACCTGGGGAGGGCTGCCCGGCATGGTAAGGCTGCCCAGGTCAGCCAATCATCACCCCTCAGGGGCTCACAGTTGCAGAAAATGGAACTTGCTGAACCGGCCAGGTCCAAGGAACAGGTGTGGGCTCCTGAGAGTCAGGATAGACAAGGGGCTGCAGCTTTGGCTTGTTTTCTAATCATTTTATCTAGCCCATGAGTGGGAGACAACTTCAAGAAAAGCCTCTCCTAATGAGAGGAACCCAGGAGTCAGGGAGAGGAGGGGTGGGTGGTGGTTGGAGACAGAGGCTTGGTGCCCCGGGTGCAGTGGAAGTCTCTGGAAGACCAGGTGGAGGGAGGCCACACAGAGTGATGCCCAGGGTCACAGACCTGTCGGAGCTGCTGTTTGTTAGTTCAAGTCCTGCTCTGAGGTGCTCTGTGTCAGCTCTGAGCGACAGGTGAGATGGGGGTGCTCTTCAATGAGGGCTATGTGCACAGTTCCTGTGTGCCCAGCCCTGCCACGGTACCTGCAAGGGTAGCTCTGTATCCTGGGAGAGGCCTGACCATGAGAGCCCCGTGGGCTGGGTTGGGGGTGGGGTACCTGCCCAGGAGAGCTCCATATCCTGGGATTGGCCTGACCACGAGAGCCCCATGGGCTGCTGGGGACCTGGTAAAGGATGTCAGGACAGTCAGTGAAGCCACCGAGGATATACCTCCAGTTGCTCCATTTCCTACACCCTGCTGGTCATTCTACCAACCACCAGGACATGGTATTCTGTATTAGTCTTCAATGATGCCTTCTTTTGTATTCCATTAGTCCCAGAGTCACAAGAAATTTTGGCTTGTGAGTGGCAGGACTCAACATACAACTAAAACAATACTTCCGGGCCGTCTTGCCCCAAGGGTTCAAAAATTCCCACACCATCTTTGGGGAAAGCTTAGCTAAAGACCGAAAAGTTCTACCTCTAGAAAAGGAAACCCTCCTTCAATATGCAGACGACATTCTGATCGCCAGCCCTACTAAGGAGGCCTCTGAACTACCAAGCCAATAAAGGATAGAAGTTGTCCAAGAAAAAGCTCAAATATCACAGACTGCGGTGACCTGCCTGGGCTTCATTCTCACACAAGGTCGGAGAAGCCCATCCCAGGAAAGGGAAGAAACCATTTGCAGCCTTACCCCTTTCTAAAACTAGAAGACAGCTTAGGGGTTCCTGGGGAGGCCAGGGTTTGCTGCTTCTGGATCCCTAACTACAGTCTACTAGCTGGGCCTCTATATGAAACACTGAAAGGAAAAGATGATGATCCTTTTGAACAGAATCCAGAAGTGGCCTTTCAAGAATGGAAAGAGCAGTCAATTCAGACCCTTGCCCTGGAACTCCCTAATTGAGCTAAACCCTTTGACCTTTCCATTCCCGGTGAAAGGTGAGTCGCCATTGGAGAATTAGTGCAAAAACTGGGACCACTTGAAATGGAACAACGCAAGAATGCCATCCAGGTAGGATAAAATAGAGTCACCAAGGGGCTTGGCCCACTGCCACATCTGGCCAAGATACTGGCGGTATCTAAAAACCTGGAAATCAGCAGCCCAAAAGGCCACCTCCCTCCTAAGGGAAAAGGACCCCACGTGGTGATCCTAATCACCAACCATGCCCTGAAGTTGCAGGGTTCGCTCCGTGGGCACACCGACCTCGAGTGAGGAGGCCCTCCAACTCCAACATCCAGAGAGATAACCGGGGGCAACAGGGCACCATGACGACTCGTGTGAACATCACTTGACCTGGAGTTTCTCTCATAAAACAACAATAGTGTGTCCCGAATGAGTAGACTACTGCTTGCAGGACTTACTGCACCCGGAGGGGAGCTAATAATCTTGGCGGGGGAAACGTATATCACACTGTCACCATAGAAAAGCCTACAGACACCGTGATGATGGTGGCCAATAAGACCGGCTGGACTCCTGTTTACTTCAAAAGGCTGTTGACTCAGTGGCCATCATGGTCCTTGATCACCACTGACCCTGGACTGTCTGGGAGTTGAGCGGGCAGGGCTCTGACACCTAGTGCTGTTTTTACGTTAATTCAGGGGCCTAATTGAAGAAAGAGCAGACTACTGGTCAGAGCATCTAGGCTGGCAGAAACGGTCAGCCTAAGGTGGCCGAACAAATGTGGGGCGGGGTGAAACCGGCCCCCACAGCGTCTCTGCGCATCGCTTTCCTGAACCCTTAAAGGTCATTAGAATCTATAACACTTCCAATGCTGGTGCTCAGGCGGACGAGCAGGGAGGCAGGGGTCCTGGGGCCAATCAACGTCACCTGGAGGCTGCTGGGGAGAAGTTCTGACCCTCATCCCCTGGTATGAGGGCTCCCAACTCAGCACTCAGGAGTTACAGAAGAAGGGTCTGCACCCTCAGCACTCCAAGAATGAGGAACGGGACAAAAGGCAGAGGAGGGGTTTGTCCCCAGCAAAGCCCATTAAAAATCCCTGGGAGATAAAAATAGAATCTGGGCAATAAAGTCAAGTCTGACCTTTTTTATCCTTTGTGCTTTGTCTAATTTCATGTGCTCCTAGGGTCCCGCATGCAGAGGTTCCACACCCGGCACTTCAGACCAGATTTCCTAGTGGAGAATGGCTGGGTCGACACCTCAGCTCCTGGGGCCCAGTGCAGACTCCGAGATATAGAGCCTGAGCTGCAGCCAACCCGGCCCTCGAGTGCTCCGCCCCCTCCCTCCCACTGACTCTGACAGGATCTCTACACAGCAGCCCAGCCCACAGCCCACGGGGTAGTGCATGCTCTCACCTCTCCATTCTCTGATCAAAATATAAAGTTTCCTTTGCTTGTGAACCAAACTCAGTCTCGATCTGTTGGCCCCAATGACACTGGGCAGGGGGACACTTGTTGGGGTCCACTCTGGAGGATCAGTAACAGAAATTGAGACTATTGTAACTTCAATGAACAGATGTGTGAGCCAAACTGTAGTTAACATAGAACAGTTTATAAGGCTCAGGTAAAATAAGATGTTTCTAACACTTCCATTTGATATTTCCATCACTTTATTATAAGCAAGTTCAGTGAAAAGGTTTGTCTTATTTGTCAGGTCAATATTAGAGAAATGAAGTGATTTCTTTCCAAGGATGTACATCTAATAATCTTGGTTAAAGCTTCAATCTTGTTTTAAATGCTTTTCCATTGAAAATGATACCTCTCTTTCAGCTCCCCCATTTCTGAGAAGTATAAAATCTTATAATTTATTATTACCAAAGGGGAAAGGTGGGAGGAGGGATAAATTAACAGTTTGGAATTAACACATACACACTGCTATGTATAAAATAGATCATCAACAAGGAACCACTGTATAGCACAGGGAACTACACTCAATATTTTGCAATAACCTATAAGGGGAAATAATCGGAAAAAGAATAGATATTTTTATTGACATCATCTATCAATGACAGTTAAAGTGTAACCTAAGGGAAGCCAGTGGTGAGTGCTTCTGACCCTGAAGACTTCAATCATCTAAAGTTTGGACTCTGCCTACTTCCCAAGGCCCTTAATGAACATATGTGTAGCCGTAGCTTAAAAAATTCCCCAGTTTGGGTTTCGGGGAGACACTGATTTTGAAAAAGCCCTGGTGTTCTCCTTACATGAATGGGACTCTTCCTACTGCTAAAACATGTCTGTCACACACAGAGGGTGGTATACCGTCTGATCGGGAAGAGTTTGGAAAAGGCATCTCATCTCCTCATCTCCTGGTGCTCAGGTTCACCCCTCCAGCGTCTTTACTAACAGTCTCCCCACTTGGAGATGTCAGCACTGTCAACATCCTGTTGCGTACAGTTTGGAATTTGTCCAGAGGATGAAGCGGAAGGATGAGGAACAACAAGAGACAAGTCCTAGGTGTTCAGACAGGCACATGTCACTCTAATTTCCAATCAGGAAGACGAATTGACCAAAGGCTAGGGTTGCCCATGGAAACAGTATAGGGCTTGAGGAAATCCCACTGCTTTGTGGCCAGTTCCCATAAACACAAGTTGAACAATGGAACTCAGGGGCAGTAAAATTCATGAAACTGCAGAGTTGAAAATATCTATCACTGAAAAATGTCTTGAGGAAAGTCAGAGAAAAGGATTGGTAAGCAAGGGAGAATGGCAGGAAAGGGATTTGAGGAGGTAGAAAGGACTCACCATTAAGCACAAGAAAAGGGGCTGAACATTGCCAACATTGCAGTTGGCCAAAAAGGCTGTATGCGTTTTTTTCTGTATATATTCAAGAAAAGGGCATACACTTTTTTAGCCAACCAAACAGGTGGGCACTGGAAATCAATACTACAAAAGATATCACTTCGCATCAGTCAGAAGAGCCATCCTCATAAAGTGTAAACACCAGAAATGCAGGACAGGGCAAGGAGAAGAGGGAGCCCTGTGAGGCTTATAGTGGAAATGTATATTGCCAACGGCCATTCTGGAGAAGTGTATTGTGTTTACTAAAGCATCTAAAAAATGAGCTACAGAGCATAGGGCACTTGCACTCATGGGCGTATGTCTTGGGAAAAACAAAAATCGAGAGGACACAGGCACCCCAATGTTTACTGCCTCTCTGTTTAAAAGATCCTCGACTAGGATATAACTTAAATGTCTCTGGAGGGAAAAAATGGATAGAGATGTGGTACTTATGTAGAGTGGAATATTACTCAGCCTGGAAATCAATGAAATATGGCCAGTTGTAACAACTCCGGAGGAGTTACGTATGATCATTCTAAGTGACATAATTCAAAAAGAAAAAGACACATATCATAAGATATCACTTAAAGGTGGAATCCAAAATGACTACACATGAAATAAATTACAAAACAAAAACATAGTCAAATATGTAGACAACACGCGTAAGGCTGCTAAACGGGAAAGGTGGGGAGGGGTGAGGCATCATCCAGGAGGTTGAAATTAGCAAAGATACCATTCCAAATACCAAACTGATAATCAACAAGGCCTACACGGTAGCTAAAAGAACTGCACTCAGCACACTCAAGTCACTGGAAAAGAATATATATGACTGGTAAGAATCTGAAAAAGAATTTATTGATGTCTCTCTGTATGTGAATCAAGTGGATGTACAGCAGCAAGAAACAGAGCTTTGAAAATCAGCTGTAACCAATATAGTAATAAATTGAAAAAAATAAACGACAGAGAGACAGAGAAAACCTCTTACAACTTTTCCTCAGGGACGGTGATGCAACATGGATTGAACACATCTAGACCCACAGCAGGATGAGACATAAGGCTGGAAACTGTTCGCGCTAAGAGAAATATGAGGTTGGGTGAGGAAATGCACACCCTTTAAAGTAATACTACCTGGTACCCATTCAATGGGTCCCAAATCTGCAGGTTCAAGGGATCTTCCTACAGCGAAAACATGCATGGAAAACCCAGAGGACTGTACACCATGTGATTGGGAGATGTGTCTAAAATGCACCTCATTTATCCTCTCCTGGTGCTCCTGTTCATCATTCCAGCCACGTTACTTAGAATCTCCCCACTTAGAGAATCAGCACATTTAAACTTCTGTTTCACACATTTTGCAAATTGTGAGGAGGATGAACGGGAAGAGGGGGAACCAATGAGAGAATAGTTGTAGGGGTTTGGACGGGCACATGTCACTCTAATTTCCCATTAAGAATAAGAATTAAAAAAAGGCTCAGCCCGCCTCGCCGGAGCCAAAATAGGGCCTGAAGCAATCCTGCGGCTTTGAGGCCAGCTCACAAAAGAGCAACTTAAAAAATGGAGCTCAGGGTCACTGCAATTCACAAACCTGCAGAGTTATAAATGAAAACTAACGTCCCAAAATATGTTGAGGTAAGGCAAAGAAGAGGATCTGAATGCAAGACAGAATTGCAAGAAACAGATTTCAAGAGATAGATTGGACTCGTCTTTAAAGCACATGAAAAGCGGCAGAATTTTGACAATGATGCAGTTGGCCCATAAGGGAGTATGCGTTTTTTCCTGAATATATCCAGGAAAAAACGCATACGCACTTTATGGGCAACCAAGCAAGCAAGCAATGCAAATGTGCACAACAAAGAAGTCTCATTTCCCACCGGTCAAAAGGGCCATCCGAAAAAATTGTAAAAACCAGAAATGCAGGACAGGCCATGGAGAACAGGGAGCCTTTATACGCTGATGGACAGTGTGTGAACTGCCGAGAGCCACTCTGGAGAAATGTATGGTGGTTCCTAAATCATCTAAAAAACAGAGCTACAGAGCATAGGGCACTTCCAATCACGGAAGTATATCTAGGGAAGTCTAAAAATCAACAAGACACAAGCACACCACAGTTTAGGGCTACTCTGTTTACAAGAACCTCAACTTCAGTACACCTTAAATATCCCAGGAAAGAGAACAATGGATAAAGAAAATGTGGTACTTATGTACAATGGAATATCTCTTCACCATGAAATCAATGTAATAAGGCTAGTAGAAGGATAAAGAGTGGATTTAGGTCCGATAATACTACTTGAAATAAGTCAAACAGAAAAAGAAACATATCATAAGATATCACTTATAGAGGGAGGATAAATATGGCTGCACAAAAAATGAATTACAAAACAGAACAGTGTCTCACATTTAGAAAACACACTTATGTCAGCTTAAGGGGAAAGGAGAGGTGGGGTGATGCATAAAACCAGAGTTTGAAATTAGCACAGCTACCGTTCAATAAACCAAATAGGTATTAGACAAGATCTACACCTTGCTCAATGAACTGGCCTCAACACACCCTATACACCGCAGAGAAATATATCTGAGTAATAAGAATCTTAAAACCCATGTATTGATATATCTCCATAAGGGAATCAAGTGTGTGCAGAGCGGCCAAACACAGCAGTGAAAATGAGCTAAACCCCATTATAGAAATAAATTTTAAAACCAAAACGCAGAAACAATGAAAGAGAGAAAAATTCTTACAAAATTCGCTCAGGGGCTGTGATGCAACCTGGAATGACCACATATAAACCCACAGCTGGATAAGACATAAGGCTGGACACTTGGGGCTGAGAGGATTGGTGAGCTTTGGTGAGCAACTGCTGAAAGTTTAATGCAATACTTCATGCTACTCATTCCAAGGGTCCCAACACTCCAGGTTGAAGGGAATCTTCCTACAGCTAAACCATGCATGGGAAATCCAGCGGATGGTATACCATATGATCGGGAAAGGTTTCTAAAACGCACCTCATTTTCCTCTCCTGGGGCTCTGGATCAACATTCCAGCCACTTTACTAACAACATCTCCACATGGAGAGTCAATGCCTTTACGTTCCGGTATCGCACAGTCTGCAGTTAGTGCGGAGGATGAATGGGAATAGGGGGAACCAGTGAGAAAATAGCTGTAGCGGTTTCAATGGGAACATGTCACTCTAATTCACATCAGGAAGAAGAATTAACCAAAGGCAGAGCAAGGCGACCCAGAAGAAGAATAGGGCCTGAAGAAATCCTGTGGATATGAGGCAAGATCACAAAAATAAGAGCTGAAAAATGCAGCTAAGGGCCACGGCAATTCAAAAACCTGCAGAGTTAAAAAGGCCAACAATTTTCAAAAAGTATATTGAGGTAAGGCTATGAAGAGGCACTGACAGCAAGGCAGAATTGCAGGAAACCGATTTCAGGAGGTAGACTGGAATTGCATTGAAAACATATGAAAACACTCAGAACGTCGACAATGATGCACTTGGCCAAAAAGGGCGTATGCGTTTTTTCCTGAATATATTCAGGAAAAAACGCATACGCCCTTTTTGGCCAACAAAGCAAGCTTGCAAAGGAAATCTGCACTACAATGAAGTCTCACTTCCTCCCTGTCAAAAGGAGCATCTGAAAAAAGTGTAAAATCCAGAAAAGCAGGACAGGCCATGGAGAACTGGGAGCCTTGTTATGCTGATGGGCGGGATGTAAATTGCCAACAGCCACTCTGGAGAAGTGTATGGTGTTTCCTGAAACATCTACAAAACAAAGCAACAGAGCCTAGGGCACTTCCACTTATGGTCCTATAGCTTAGGGAAATTAAAATCAAAAAGACACAGCCACCCCATAGTTTGGGATGGCTCTGTTTACAAGAACCTCGTTTACGGTACAAGTTCAATATCACAGAAAGCGAAAAATGGATAAAGAAGTTGTGGTACTTACGTACAATGCAATATCACTCAGCAATGAAATCTATGTCATCAGGCCCGTAGCAGCATAATGAGTGGATTCAGGTACGATGATTCTAAGTGAAATAAGTCACACAGAAAAAGAAACATCATAAGATATCACTACTACACGGAATGTAAACTTGGCTACACAGGAACTGAATTACAAAACAGAACAGGGTCTCAAATGTAGAAAACCAACTTATGCTTGCTTAAGGGGAAAGGTGAGTTGGGGTGCTGCATAAAACCAGAGATTGAAATTAGCACAGATACCATTCCATAAGTCAAATATGTAATAGACAAGAGCTACTCCTTGCTCAACGAAGTGGACTCTACACACCATATTAAACGCCTACGAATATACCTGACTAGTAAGAATCTTAAAACCTATGGATTTCTATGTGTCCGAAAGAGAATCAAGCGTGTGTACAGGGGCATAAACGCAGCAGTGATAGGATTGGTGAGGTTCGGTGAGCAATCGCAGACCCTTTGAAGTCATATTGCATGGTACCCATTCCATGGGTCTCAACTCTCCAGGTTTACGGGATTCTTCCTTCAGCAAAACCATGCATGTGGAACGCAGAGTATGATCCAACACGTGATCGGGAAACATGTTCAAATGTGTGTCACTTTTCGTCCCCTCGTACTCGGGTGCATCATTCCAGACGCTTTACTAACACTCTCCCCACTTGGAGAGTCAGTGCCTTTAACCTCCTGTTTGGCCCAGTTTGCAATTACTGCGTAAGATGAACAGGAATAGGGAGAACCAATGAGAGACTAGCTGGAGGTGTCTGGATGGGCAAATTTAACTCTCATTTCCCACCAGGAAGACGAATTAACCAAAGGCTCAGCATGAAGTGCCGGAACCACACTAGGGCCTGAAGCAATCTTGCGGTGTTGCGGCCAGCTCACAAGAAAGAGAGTTGAAGAAAGGAGCTCAGGGGCACTGTAATTCACAAACCTGCAGAGTTATAAATGACAGCTATCATCCAAAATTATACTGAAGTAAGGCTGCGAAGAGGACTTGAATGCGGGGCACAATTGCTGGAAACCGATTTCAGAAGGTACACGGGAGTCGCTCTTAAAGCATAGGAAAAGAGACAGAACTTGGAAAATAATGCACTTGGCAAAAAAGGGCATATGTGTTTTACCCAGAGCTCTCATAACCGAGGGGAGGAGATTCCCAGCAGGCTCCAACTGCCACCTGAGGGTTCACGTTGCCAAGGCAACGTGAGCAAGCCAGGCAGGAGTTACCTCACAGCAGAGGTCCCACCTCACAGAAGGGTGAGAAACCCAGCCAATATCAGACTCTCACCAGAGGGCCCACATCACCAAGGGGATGGGAACCAGGCAGGAGTGTCTTCACACCAGTGGGGCCACATCATCGAAAGGTGAGCTACTCAGCACATGTGTCCTCAAACCAGAGGACCCACATCACCAAGGGCCTCGGAGTGAGGCAGGCAGGAGTAGCCTCACAACACTGGGCCCATAGAGTAAAAAGTGAGGAATCCAGCAGTTGGAACCTCCCAGCAGGCGGCCCAGAGCACTGAGGCTATGGGATCCAGGCCACAGTGAACTCACAGAAGAGGGCCCATGTCATGAAACTGAGCAACCCAGCCATTGGGACCTCAGACCAGGAGGCCCACATCCCCATGGGGATATAAATCTGGTAGGAGTGTCCTCGCACCACTGAGAACGTATCAGAAAATTTTGGGAGACCAGCAGTTAGGGCCTGACGCCAGAGGACCCTCATCACCAAGGGAAGGAGGCTCCCAGCAGGCTCCAACTGCCACCAGAGGGCTGACGTCGCCAAGGCGATGTGTGCCAACCAGGCACGAATGACCTCACAACAGAGGGCCCACCTCAGAGAAGTGTGACGAACCCAGTCAGGATCAGACTTGCACCAGAGGGCCCACATCACCAAATGGATTGGAACCAGGCAGGAGTGTCCTCACATGAGTAGGGCCACATCATCTAAAGGTGAGGAACCCAGAACATGTGGCTTCAAACCATAGGACACCCATCACCAAGGGGCTGGGAGTGAGGCAGGCAGGAGGAGCCTCACAACAGAGGGCCCCAAAATAAGAAAGGTGAGGAATCCAGCAGTTGGAACCTCCCAGCAGGCGGCCCAGAGCACAGAGGCTAGGGGATCCAAGCCAGAGTGAACTAACACCAGACAGCCCACATCATGAAACTGTGAGCAACCCAGACATTGGGACCTCAGAGCAGAAGGCCCACATCCCCCTGGTGATGGGAACATGACAGGAGTGTCCTGGCATCACTGGGCTCACATCAGAAAACGTGGGGTGCTCAGAAGTTAGGGCCTGACGCTAGAGGGCACTCATCACTGACGGGAGGAGGCTCCCAGCAGGCTCCAGCTGCCACCAGAGGGCCAACGTCACCAAGGCGATGTGTGACAGCCCGGCAGGAGTGACCTCACAGCAGAGGGCCCACCTCACAGAAGGGTGAGGAACACAGCCAGGATCAGACTCTCACCAGAGGGCCCACATCACCAAGGAGATGGGAACCAGGCAGGAGTGTCCCCACACCAGTGGGACAACATCATCGAAAGGTGAGGATCCCAGCACATGTAGCCTCAAACCAGAGGAACCACATCACCAAGGGGTTCGGAATGAGGCTGGCAGGACCGGCCTCACAACACAGGGTCCATAGAATATAAAAGTTGAGGAATCCAGCAGTTGGAACCTCCCAGCAAGTGGCCCAGAGCACCGAGGCTATGGGATCTAGGCCGCAGTGAACTCACAGCAGAGGGCCCACATCATGAACCTGTGAGCAGCCCAGCCGTTGGGACCTCAGAACAGAAGGCCCACATCCCCATTGGGATGGGAACCTGGCAGGAGTGGCTTCGCACCACTTAGCACATATCAGAAAATGTTAGGAGCCCAGCAGTTAGGGCCTGACGCCAGGTGGCCCTCATAACTGAGGGGAGGAGACTCCCAGCAGGTTCCAACTGCCAACAGAGGGCCCACGTCTACAAGGTGGCATGCACCAGCCAGGCAGTAGCGACCTCACAGCAGAGGGCCTATCTCACAGAAGGCTGAGGAACCGAGGTAGGATGAGACTCTTGCCAGAGGGCCCACAACACCAAGGGGATGGGAACCAGTCAGGACTGTCCTCCCACCAGTGGGGCCACATCATCGAAAGGTGAGGAACCCAGCACATGCGGCCTCATATCAGAGGACATACATCACAAAGGGGATGGGAGTGAGGCAGGTAGGAGTAGCCTAAAAACAGAGGGCCCAAAGAATAAAAAAGGTGAGGAATCCAGCATTTGGAACCTCCCAGCAGGCGGCCGAGAGCACAGAAGCTATGGGATGCAGGCAGGAGTGAACTAACAGCAGAGAGCCCACATCATGAAACTGTGAGCAACCCAGGCGTTGGGACCTCAGAGCAGAAAGCCCACATCTCCATGGGGATGGGAACCTGACAGGAGTGTCCTGGCATCACTGGGCTCACATCAGAAAACGTGGGGAGCCCAGCAGTTAGGGCCTGATGCTAGAGGGCCGTCATCACCGAGGGCAGGAGGCTCCCAGCAGGTTCCATGTGCCAACAGAGGGCCCACGTCGCCAAGGTGATGTGTGCAAGTCAGGCAGGATTGACCTCACAGCAGAGGGCCTACCTCACAGAAGAGTGAGGAACCCAGCCAGGATAAGACTGTCACCAGAAGGCCCACATCACCAAGGGGATGGGAACCAGGCAGGAGTGTCCTCACACCAGTGGGGCCACATCATTGAAAGTTGCGGAACCCAGCACATGTGGCCTCAAACCAGAGGACCCACATCACGAAGGAGTTGCGAGTGAGGCAGGCAGGAGGAGCATCGCAACACAGTACCCATAGAATACAAAAGTTGAGGAATCGAGCAGTTGGAACCTTCCAGCAGGCGGCCCAGAGCACAGAGGCTATGGCATCCAGGCCAGAGTGAACTAACAGCAGAGAGCCCACATCATGAAACTGTGAACAACCCAGCCGTTGGGACCTCAGAGCAGAAGGCCCACATCCCAATGGGGATGTGAACCTGGATGGAGTGTCTTCGAACCACTGGGCGCACATCACAAAATGTGGGGAGCCCAGCCGTTAGGGCCTGATGCCAGAGGGCCCTCATCACCGAGGGGAGGAGGCTCCCAGCAGGCTCCAAGTGCCACCAGAGGGCTCATGTCCACAAGACGAGGTGAGCAAGCCAGGCAGGAGTGACCTCAGAGCAGACGGCCCACCTCACAGAAGGGTGAGGAACCCAGCCAGGATCAGACTCTCACCAGAGGGCCCACATCACCAAGGGGATGTGAACCAGGCAGGAGTCTCCTAAGACCATTGGTCCCACATCATCAAAAGGTGAGGAACCCAGCACATGTGGCCTCAAACCAGAGGACACACATCACGAAGGGGCTGGGAGTGAGGCAGGCAGGAGGATACTCACAACAGAGGGCCCAAAAAATTTAAAAAGTGAGGAATCCAGCCGTTGGAACCTCCCAGCAGGCGGCCAAGAGCACAGAGGCTATGGGATCCAGGCCACAGTGAACTAACACCAGAGAGCCCACATCATGAAACTGTGATCAACCCAGCCGTTGGAACCTCAGAGCAGAAGGCCCACATCCCCATGGAGATGGGAACCTAAGAGGAGTGCCCGAGCATCACTGGGCTCACTAAGAAAAGTTGGGGAGCCCAGCAATTAGGGCCTGACGTCAGAGGGCCCTCATCACAGTGGTGAGGAGGCTCCCAGCAGGGTCCAAGTGCCACCAGAGGGCTCATGTCAACAAGGCGAGGTGAGCAAGCCAGGCAAGAGTTACCTGATAGTAGAGGGCCCACCTCACAGATGGGTGAGGAACCCAGCCAGGATCAGACTCTCACCAGAGGGCCCACATCACAAAGGGGATGGGAACCAGTCAGGATTATCCTCACACCAGTGGGGCCTCATCATCTTAAGGTGAGGAACCCAGCACATGTGTCCTCAAACCAGAGGACCCACATCACCAAGGGCCTTGGAGTGAGGCAGGCAGGAGTAGCCTCACAACACAGGACACATAATATAAAAAACGTGAGGATTCCAGCATTTAGACCTTCCAGCAGGCGGCTCAGAACACCGAGGCTATGGGATCCAGGCCGCAGTGAACTCACAGCAGAGGGCCCACATCATAAAACTGTGAGCAACACAGGCGTTGGGACCTCAGCGCAGAAGGCCCACATCCCCATGGGAATGGGAACCTGGCTGGAGTGTCCTCGCACCACTGGGCGCACATCAGAAAATGTGGGGAGCCCACCATTTAGGGCCTGACACCAGAGGGCCGTCATCACCGAGAGGAGGAGGCACCCTGCATGCTCCAACTGCCACCAGAGGGCTCACGTCTCCAAGGTGACGTGTGCCAGCCAGGCAAGAGTGACCTCACAGAAGAGGGCCTACCTCACAGAACGTTGAGGAACCCAGCCAGGATTAGACTCTCGCCAGAGGGCCCACCTCACCAAGGGGATGGGAACCAGGCAGGAGTGTCCTCACACGAGTGGGGCCACATCATCGAAAGGTGAGGAACGCAGCACATGTGGCCTCAAGCCATAGGACAGTCATCACCAAGGGGCTGGCAGTGAGGCAGGCAGGAGGAGCCTCACAACAGAGGGCACATAGAATAAAAAAGTTGAGGAATCCAGCAGTTGGAACCTCCCAGCAGGCGGCTCAGAGCACCGATGATAAGGGATCCTTGCCGGAGTGAACTCACAGCAGAGGGCCCACATCATGGTACTGTGAGCAAGCCAGCCATTTTGACCTCAGAGCAGAAGGCCCATATCCCCATGGGGATGGGAACCTGGCAAGAGTGTCCTCACTCACTTGGCGCACATCAGAAAATGTGGGGAGCCCAGCAGTTATGGCCTAAGGCAAGAGGGCCCTCATCACCGAGGGGAGGAGGATCCCAGCACACTCCAACTGCCACCAGAGGGCCCACGTCGCCAAGGTGACGTGTGCCAGACAGGCATGATTGACCTCACAGCAGAGGGCCCACCTCACAGAAGGGTGAGGAACCCAGCCAGGATCAGACTCTCACCTGAGGGCCCACATCAGCAAGGGGATGGGAACCAGTCAGGACTGTCTTCCCTCCAGTGGGGCCACATCATCGAAAGGTGCGGAACCCAGCACATGTGGCCTCAAATCAGAGGACACATATCACAAAGGGAATGGGAGTGAGGCAGGCAGGAGTAACCTAAAAACAGAGGGCCCAAAGAATAAGAAAGGTGAGGAATCCAGCAGTTAGAACCTCCCAGCAGGCGGCCGAGAGCACAGAAGCTATGGGATGCAGGCAGGAGTGAACTAACAGCAGAGAGCCCACATCATGAAACTGTGAGCAACCCAGGCATTGGGACCTCAGAGCAGAAGGCCCACATCCCAATGGGGATGTGAACCTGGCTGCAGTGTCCTCGCACCACTGGGCGCACATCACAAAATGTGGGGAGCCCAGCAGTTAGGGCCTGACACCAGAGGGCCCTCATCAACGAGGGGAGGAGGCTCCCAGCAGGCTCCAAGTGCCACCAGAGGGCTCATGTCCACAAGGCGAGGTGAGAAAGCCAGGCAGGAGTGACCTCACAGCAGACGGCCCACCTCACAGAAGGGTGAGGAACCCAGCCAGGATCAGACTCTCAACAGAGGGCCCACATCACCAAGGGGATGTGAACCAGGCAGGAGTCTCCTAAGACCATTGGTCCCACATCATCAAAAGGTGAGGAACCCAGCACATGTGGCCTCAAACCAGAGGACACACATCACGAAGGGGCTGGGAGTGAGGCAGGCAGGAGGATACTCACAACAGAGGGCCCAAAAAATTAAAAAAGTGAGGAATCCAGCCGTTGGAACCTCCCAGCAGGCGGCCAAGAGCACAGAGGCTATGGGATCCAGGCCTCTGTGAACTAACACCAGAGAGCCCACATCATGAAAATGTGAACAACCCAGCTGTTGGAACCTCAGAGCAGAAGGCCCACATCCCCATGGAGATGGGATCCTAAGAGGAGTGCCCAAGCATCATTGGGCTCACTAAGAAAAGTTGGTGAGCCCAGCAGTTAGGGCCTGACGCAAGAGGGCCCTCATCACTGGGGGGAGGAGATTCCCAGCACGCTCCAACTGCCACCACACAGCTGACTTCACCAAGGCAATGTGTGCCAGCCATGCAGGAGTGACCTATCAGCAGAGGGTCTCCCTCACAGAAGGGTGAGGAGCACAGCCAGGAACAGACTCTCACCAGGGGGTCCACATAACCACGTGGATGAGAACCAGGCAGGAGTGTCCTCACACTAGTGGGGCCACATCATCGAAAGGTGAGGAACCCAGCAAAGGTGGCCACAAACCAGAGGACCCACATCACCAAGGGGTTGAGAGTGAGGTAGGTGTCTGGACGGGCATATTTAACACTCATTTCCCACCAGGAAGAGGAATTAACCAAAGGCTCAGTGTGCCCTGCCAGAAGCAGATTAGGGCCTGAAGCAGTCTTGCGGGTTTGCGGCCAGCTCACAAGAAAGCGAGTTGAAGAAAGGAGCTCAGGGGTCCTGTAATTCACAAACCTGCAGAGTTATAAATGACAGATAACGTCCAAAAATATATTGAAGTAAGGCTGCGAAGAGGACTTGAAAGCGGGGCAGAATTTCAGGAAACCGATTTCAGGAGGTAGACTGGATTTGCATTTAAAGCATACGAAAAGAGGCAGAACATCGACAATGATGCACGTGACATAAAAGGGCGTATGAGTTTGTTCCTGAATATATTCAGGAAAAAACGCATACGCCCTTTTTGGCAAACCAAGCAAGCTTGCAATGGAAATCCGAACTACTATGAAGTGTCACTTCCCCCCGGTCTAAAGGGCCATCTGAAAAAAGTGTAAAATCCACAAAGGCAAGACAGGCCATGGGGAAAAAGAAGCCTTGTTATGCAATGGGCGGGATGTAAATTACCAACAGCCACTCTGGAGAAGTGTATGGTGTTTCCTGATACATCTGAAAAACAAAGCAACAGAGTCTAGGGCATTTCCACTTATGGTCCTATAGCTTAGGGAAATTAAAATAAAAAAGACACAGCCACCCCAGAATGTGGGATGGCTCTGTTTACAGGAACCTCTTCTATGGTACAAGTTAAATATCCCAGAGAACAAATAATTGATAAAGAATTTGTGGTACTTACGTACAACAGAATACCACTCAGCAATGAAATCTGTGTCACCAGGCCTGTACCAGCATAATGAGTGGATTGAGGCACGATGATTCTAAGTGAAATAAGTCACACAGAAAAAGAAACATCATAAGGTATCACTAATGCACGGAATGTAAACTTGGCTACACAGGAACTGAATTACAAAACAGAACAGGGTCTCAAGTTTAGAAAACCAACTTATGCTTGCTTAAGGGGAAAGGTGAGTTGGGGTTCTGCATAAAACCAGAGTTTGAAATTAGCACAGATACCGTTCCATAAGCCAAATATGTAATAGACAAGACCTACCCCTTGCTCAACGAAATGGACTCAACAATGAGGTATCACCTCACACCTGTTAGAATGGGCATCATCTGAAAATCTACAAACAACAAATGCTGGAAAGGGTGTGGAGAAAAGGAAGCCTCTTCCACTATTGTTGGGAATATAAATTGATACAGTCACTATGGAGAACAATATGGAGTTTCTTAAGAAACTAATAATAGAATTACCATATGATACAGCAATCCCAGTACTGGACATATACCCAGACAAAACCATAAATCAAAAAGAGACATTCACCGCAATGTTCATTGCATCACTATTTACAATATCGAGGTAATGGAAGCAAACTAAATGCCCACAGACAGACAAATGCATAAAGATGTGGTACATATATAAAATGGAATATTACTAAGCCATGAAAGGAATGAAATTGGGTCATTTGTAGAGACGTCGATGGATCTAGAGACTGTCATACAGAGTGAAGTAAGTCAGAAAGAGAAAAACAAATCTTGTATATTCATGCATATATGTGGAACCTAGAAAAACTGTACAGATTAACCGTTTTGCAAGGCATAAATAGAGCAACAGATGTAGACAACAATCGTATGGACAACAAGGGGGGAAAGCTCTTGGGGGGGTGGTGGTGGGAGGAGTTGAGAGATTAGGATTGGCATGTAAACATTTATATGTATAAAATAGATAACCAATAAGAACCTGCTGTATAAAAATATAAAATAAAATTCAAAATTAAAAAGAAATAAAATTTAAAAAACAAAACAGAAAAAACAATTATTCCCTTCACATACATGTATTTATATGAATAAATTATTTCCATGCTTATATCTGTAAATACAAAAAAGAGGAATAAAATCTACCTTGAACCAAAAACGAAAAAGAGAAAAAAAAAAACAGAACCCACCAGTTACTCAGAGGAAAACCGTATCAGGGCACTTGCTCCAGTTGTAAACAATTCTGAAGTTGGTCAGTGGTGGGGAATCGTCTCCCATTCAGCCAGCAGCCCCCACACAACAAGCGTCCTCATTGCAAAGCTGGGGCACTGTGCCGAGGCATCTGTGAGTAAACGTGAGCTGAGCCCCAGGCCAGTTGCTGCTGAACTGTTCCCACCCTTCCCAGGTAAAACACCTGAATATATACAAGGACTTGAAAGCCTAGAGGAAGGGCCATGGAGCCACACGAGTGACAGCATGCCAGCTGACTTGGTGCCTGCAGGCCAGCCAGGATGGTCCTGGCCCTGGGTGCTCTTCTGGAAGATTTCCATTTCCCTGCCTGAGATACCCGTCCTGTCCCTGCCCCCACTGCTTTTTTCCTTCCTCACCTCTGCCCAGGGAGAAATTCCAGCAGCAGGTATGGGTGACACATCCTCTTCTTTAGCAGGTGGCAGCCTGGCAACTGCTGCAGAAAGTCCAGCAGAGCCCCACTCACACTGGGCCACCCACAAAGCCGTGGCCTCTCACTCCCTCCCACCAGCCCAGCCCCGAGACTGCTGACAGGGCAGAGAAAATGGCGTCAGGCACAGCTGCAGGGGCTCTTGCTGCCTGGAGTGGTATTTATATTGATCTCAACCCAGGCACACCTGGGGAGGGCTGGCCGGCACGGTAAGGCTGCCCAGGTCAGCCAATCATCACCCCTCAGGGGCTCACAGTTGCAGAAAATGGAACTTGCTGAACCGGCCAGGTCCAAGGAACAGGTGTGGGCTCCTGAGAGTCAGGATAGACAAGGGGCTGCAGCTTTGGCTTGTTTTCTAATCATTTTATCTGGCCCATGAGTGGGAGACAACTTCAAGAAAAGCCTCTCCTAATGAGAGGAACCCAGGAGTCAGGGAGAGGAGGGGTGGGTGGTGGTTGGAGACAGAGGCTTGGTGCCCCGGGTGCAGTGGAAGTCTCTGGAAGACCAGGTGGAGGGAGGCCACACAGAGTGATGTCCAGGGTCACAGACCTGTCGGAGCTGCTGTTTGTTAGTTCAAGTCCTGCTCTGAGGTGCTCTGTGTCAGCTCTGAGCGACAGGTGAGATGGGGGTGCTCTTCAGTGAGAGCTATGTGCACGGTTCCTGTGTGCCCAGCCCTGCCACGGTACCTGCAAGGGTAGCTCTGTATCCTGGGAGAGGCCTGACCACGAGAGCCCCGTGGGCTGGGTTGGGGGTGGGGTACCTGCCCAGGAGAGCTCCATATCCTGGGATTGGCCTGACCACGAGAGCCCCATGGGCTGCTGGGGACCTGGTAAAGGATGTCAGGACAGTCAGTGAAGCCACCGAGGATATACCTCCAGTTGCTCCTAATTCCTACACCCTGCTGGTCATTCTACCAACCACCAGGACATGGTATTCTGTATTAGTCTAAATGATGCCTTCTTTTGTATTCCATTAGTCCCAGAGTCACAAGAAATTTTGGCTTGTGAGTGGCAGGACTCAACATACAACTAAAACAATACTTCCGGGCCGTCTTGCCCCAAGGGTTCAAAAATTCCCACACCATCTTTGGGGAAAGCTTAGCTAAAGACCGAAAAATTCTACCTCTGGAAAAGGAAACCCTCCTTCAATATGCAGACGACATTCTGATCGCCAGCCCTACTAAGGAGGCCTCTGAACTACCAAGCCAATAAAGGATAGAAGTTGTCCAAGAAAAAGCTCAAATATCACAGACTGCGGTGACCTGCCTGGGCTTCATTCTCACACAAGGTCGGAGAAGCCCATCCCAGGAAAGGGAAGAAACCATTTGCAGCCTTACCCCTTTCTAAAACTAGAAGACAGCTTAGGGGTTCCTGGGGAGGCCAGGGTTTGCTGCTTCTGGATCCCTAACTACAGTCTACTAGCTGGGCCTCTATATGAAACACTGAAAGGAAAAGATGATGATCCTTTTGAACAGAATCCAGAAGTGGCCTTTCAAGAATGGAAAGAGCAGTCAATTCAGACCCTTGCCCTGGAACTCCCTAATTGAGCTAAACCCTTTGACCTTTCCATTCCCGGTGAAAGGTGAGTCGCCATTGGAGAATTAGTGCAAAAACTGGGACCACTTGAAATGGAACAACACAAGAATGCCATCCAGGTAGGATAAACTACAGTCACCAAGGGGCTTGGCCCACTGCCACATCTGGCCAAGATACTGGCGGTATCTAAAAACCTGGAAATCAGCAGCCCAAAAGGCCACCTCCCTCCTAAGGGAAAAGGACCCCACATGGTGATCCTAATCACCAACCATGCCCTGAAGTTGCAGGGTTCGCTCCGTGGGCACACCGACCTCGAGTGAGGAGGCCCTCCAACTCCAACATCCAGAGAGATAACCAGGGGCAACAGGGCACCATGACGACTCGTGTGAACATCACTTGACCTGGAGTTTCTCTCATAAAACAACAATAGTGTGTCCCGAAGGAGTAGACTACTGCTTGCAGGACTTACTGCACCTGGAGGGGAGCTAATAATCTTGGCGGGGGAAACGTATATCACACTGTCACCATAGAAAAGCCTACAGACACCGTGATGATGGTGGCCAATAAGACCGGCTGGACTCCTGTTTACTTCAAAAGGCTGTTGACTCAGTGGCCATCATGGTCCTTGATCACCACTGACCCTGGACTGTCTGGGAGTTGAGCGGGCAGGGCTCTGACACCTGGTGTTGTTTTTACGTTAATTCAGGGGCCTAATTGAAGAAAGAACAGACTACTGGTCAGAGCATCTAGGCTGGCAGAAACGGTCAGCCTAAGGTGGCCGAACAAATGTGGGGCGGGGTGAAACCGGCCCCCACAGCGTCTCTGCACATCTCTTTCCTGGACCCTTAAAGGTCATTAGAATCTATAACACTTCCAATGCTGGTGCTCAGGCGGACGAGCAGGGAGGCAGGGGTCGTGGGGCCAATCAACGTCACCTGGAGGCTGCTGGGGAGAAGTTCTGACCCTCGTCCCCTGGTATGAGGCTCCCAACTCAGCACTCAGCAGTTACAGAAGAAGGGTCTGCACCCTCAGCACTCCAAGAATGAGGAACGGGACAAAAGGCAGAGGAGGGGTTTGTCCCCAGCAAAGCCCATTAAAAATCCCTGGGAGATAAAAATAGAATCTGGGCAATAAAGTCAAGTCTGACCTTTTTTATCCTTTGTGCTTTGTCTAATTTCACGTGCTCCTAGGGTCCCGCATGCAGAGGTTCCACACCCGGCACTTCAGACCAGATTTCCTAGTGCAGAATGGCTGGGTCGACACTTCAGCTCCTGGAGCCCAGTGCAGACTCCGAGATATAGAGCCTGAGCTGCAGCCAACCCGGCCCTCGAGTGCTCCGCCCCCTCCCTCCCACTGACTCTGACAGGATCTCTACACAGCAGCCCAGCCCACAGCCCACGGGGTAGTGCATGCTCTCACCTCTCCATTCTCTGTTTAAAATATAAAGTTTCCTTTGCTTGTGAACCAAACTCAGTCTCGATCTGTTGGCCCCAATGACACTGGACAGGGGGACACTTGTTGGGGTCCACTCTGGAGGATCAGTAACAGAAATTGAGACTATTGTAACTTCAATGAACAGATGTGTGAGCCAAACTGTAGTTAACATAGAACAGTTTATAAGGCTCGGGTAAAATAAGATGTTTCTAACACTTCCATTTGATATTTCCATCACTTTATTATAAGCAAGTTCAGTGAAAAGGTTTGTCTTATTTGTCAGGTCAATATTAGAGAAATGAAGTGATTTCTTTCCAAGGATGTACATCTAATAATCTTGGTTAAAGCTTCAATCTTGTTTTAAATGCTTTTCCATTGAAAATGATACCTCTCTTTCAGCTCCCCCATTTCTGAGAAGTACAAAATCTTATAATTTATTATTACCAAAGGGGAAAGGTGGGAGGAGGGATAAATTAACAGTTTGGAATTAACACATACACACTGCTATGTATAAAATAGATCATCAACAAGGAACTACTGTATAGCACAGGGAACTACACTCAATATTTTGCAATAACCTATAAGGGGAAATAATCGGAAAAAGAATAGATATTTTTATTGACATCATCTATCAATGACAGTTAAAGTGTAACCTAAGGGAAGCCGGTGGTGAGTGCTTCTGACCCTGAAGACTTCAATCATCTAAAGTTTGGACTCTGCCTACTTCCCAAGGCCCTTAATGAACATATGTGTAGCCGTAGCTTAAAAAATTCCCCAGTTTGGGTTTCGGGGAGACACTGATTTTGAAAAAGCCCTGGTGTTCTCCTTACATGAATGGGACTCTTCCTACTGCTAAAACATGTCTGTCACACCCAGAGGATGGTATACCGTCTGATTGGGAAGAGTTTGGAAAAGGCATCTCATCTCCTCATCTCCTGGTGCTCGGGTTCACCCCTCCAGCGTCTTTACTAACAGTCTCCCCACTTGGAGATGGCAGCACTGTCAACATCCTGTTGCGTACAGTTTGGAATTTGTCCAGAGGATGAAGCGGAAGGATGAGGAACAATGAGAGACAAGTCCTAGGTGTTCAGACAGGCACATGTCACTCTAATTTCCAATCAGGAAGACGAATTGACCAAAGGCTAGGGTTGCCCATGGAAACAGTATAGGGCTTGAGGAAATCCCACTGCTTTGTGGCCAGTTCCCATAAACACAAGTTGAACAATGGAACTCAGGGGCAGTAAAATTCACGAAACTGCAGAGTTGAAAATATCTATCACTGAAAAATGTCTTGAGGAAAGTCAGAGAAAAGGATTGGTAAGCAAGGGAGAATGGCAGGAAAGGGATTTGAGGAGGTAGAAAGGATTCGCCATTAAGCACAAGAAAAGGGGCTGAACATTGCCAACATTGCAGTTGGCCAAAAAGGCTGTATGCGTTTTTTTCTGTATATATTCAAGAAAAGGGCATACACTTTTTTAGCCAACCAAACAGGTGGGCACTGGAAATCAATACTACAAAAGATATCACTTCGCATCAGTCAGAAGAGCCATCCTCATAAAGTGTAAACACCAGAAATGCAGGACAGGGCAAGGAGAAGAGGGAGCCCTGTGAGGCTTATAGTGGAAATGTATATTGCCAACGGCCATTCTGGAGAAGTGTATTGTGTTTACTAAAGCATCTAAAAAATGAGCTACAGAGCATAGGGCACTTGCACTCATGGGCGTATGTCTTGGGAAAAACAAAAATCGAGAGGACACAGGCACCCCAATGTTTACTGCCTCTCTGTTTAAAAGATCCTCGACTAGGATATAACTTAAATGTCTCTGGAGGGAAAAAATGGATAGAGATGTGGTACTTATGTAGAGTGGAATATTACTCAGCCTGGAAATCAATGAAATATGGCCAGTTGTAACAACTCCGGAGGAGTTACGTATGATCATTCTAAGTGACATAATTCAAAAAGAAAAAGACACATATCATAAGATATCACTTAAAGGTGGAATCCAAAATGGCTACACATGAAATAAATTACAAAACAAAAACATAGTCAAATATGTAGAAAACACGCGTAAGGCTGCTAAACGGGAAAGGTGGGGAGGGGTGAGGCATCATCCAGGAGGTTGAAATTAGCAAAGATACCATTCCAAATACCAAACTGATAATCAACAAGGCCTACACGGTAGCTAAAAGAACTGCACTCAGCACACTCAAGTCACCGGAAAAGAATATATATGACTGGTAAGAATCTGAAAAAGAATTTATTGATGTCTCTCTGCATGTGAATCAAGTGGATGTACAGCAGCAAGAAACAGAGCTTTGAAAATCAGCTGTAACCAATATAGTAATAAATTGAAAAAAATAAACGACAGAGAGAAAGAGAAAACCTCTTACAACTTTTCCTCAGGGACGGTGATGCAACATGGATTGAACACATCTAGACCCACAGCAGGATGAGACATAAGGCTGGAAACTGTTCGTGCTAAGAGAAATGTGAGGTTGGGTGAGGAAATGCACACCCTTTAAAGTAATACTACCTGGTACCCATTCAATGGGTCCCAAATCTGCAGGTTCAAGGGATCTTCCTACAGCGAAAACATGCATGGAAAACCCAGAGGACTGTACACCATGTGATCGGGAGATGTGTCTAAAATGCACCTCATTTATCCTCTCCTGGTGCTCCTGTTCATCATTCCAGCCACGTTACTTAGAATCTCCCCACTTAGAGAATCAGCACATTTAAACTTCTGTTTCACACATTTTGCAAATTGTGAGGAGGATGAACGGGAAGAGGGGGAACCAATGAGAGAATAGTTGTAGGGGTTTGGACGGGCACATGTCACTCTAATTTCCCATTAAGAATAAGAATTTAAAAAAGGCTCAGCCCGCCTCGCCGGAGCCAAAATAGGGCCTGAAGCAATCCTGCGGCTTTGAGGCCAGCTCACAAAAGAGCAACTTAAAAAATGGAGCTCAGGGTCACTGCAATTCACAAACCTGCAGAGTTATAAATGAAAACTAACGTCCCAAAATATGTTGAGGTAAGGCAAAGAAGAGGATCTGAATGCAAGACAGAATTGCAAGAAACAGATTTCAAGAGATAGATTGGACTCGTCTTTAAAGCACATGAAAAGCGGCAGAATTTCGACAATGATGCAGTTGGCCCAAAAGGGAGTATGCGTTTTTTCCTGAATATATCCAGGAAAAAACACATACGCACTTTATGGGCAACCAAGCAAGCAAGCAATGCAAATGTGCACAACAAAGAAGTCTCATTTCCCACCGGTCAAAAGGGCCATCCGAAAAAATTGTAAAAACCAGAAATGCAGGACAGGCCATGGAGAACAGGGAGCCTTTATACGCTGATGGACAGTGTGTGAACTGCCGAGAGCCACTCTGGAGAAGTGTATGGTGGTTCCTAAATCATCTAAAAAACAGAGCTACAGAGCATAGGGCACTTCCAATCACGGAAGTATATCTAGGGAAGTCTAAAAATCAACAAGACACAAGCACACCACAGTTTAGGGCTACTCTGTTTACAAGAACCTCAACTTCAGTACACCTTAAATATCCCAGGAAAGAGAACAATGGATAAAGAAAATGTGGTACTTATGTACAATGGAATATCTCTTCACCATGAAATCAATGTAATAAGGCTAGTAGAAGGATAAAGAGTGGATTTAGGTCCGATAATACTACTTGAAATAAGTCAAACAGAAAAAGAAACATATCATAAGATATCACTTATAGAGGGAGGATAAATATGGCTGCACAAAAAATGAATTACAAAACAGAACAGTGTCTCACATTTAGAAAACACACTTATGTCAGCTTAAGGGGAAAGGAGAGGTGGGGTGATGCATAAAACCAGAGTTTGAAATTAGCACAGCTACCGTTCAATAAACCAAATAGGTATTAGACAAGATCTACACCTTGCTCAATGAACTGGCCTCAACACACCCTATACACCGCAGAGAAATATATCTGAGTAATAAGAATCTTAAAACCCATGTATTGATATATCTCCATAAGGGAATCAAGTGTGTGCAGAGCGGCCAAACACAGCAGTGAAAATGAGCTAAACCCCATTATAGAAATAAATTTTAAAACCAAAACGCAGAAACAATGAAAGAGAGAAAAATTCTTACAAAATTCGCTCAGGGGCTGTGATGCAACCTGGAATGACCACATATAAACCCACAGCTGGATAAGACATAAGGCTGGACACTTGGGGCTGAGAGGATTGGTGAGCTTTGGTGAGCAACTGCCGAAAGTTTAATGCAATACTTCATGCTACTCATTCCAAGGGTCCCAACACTCCAGGTTGAAGGGAATCTTCCTACAGCTAAACCATGCATGGGAAATCCAGCGGATGGTATACCATATGATCGGGAAAGGTTTCTAAAACGCACCTCATTTTCCTCTCCTGGGGCTCCGGATCAACATTACAGCCACTTTACTAAAAACATCCCCACATGGAGAGTCAATGCCTTTACGTTCCGGTATCGCACAGTCTGCAGTTAGTGCGGAGGATGAATGGGAATAGGGGGAACCAGTGAGAAAATAGCTGTAGCGGTTTCAATGGGCACATGTCACTCTAATTTCACATCAGGAAGAAGAATTAACCAAAGGCAGAGCAAGGCGCCCCAGAAGAAGAATAGGGCATAAAAAAATCCTGTGGATATGAGGCAAGATCACAAAAATAAGAGCTGAAAAATGGAGCTAAGGGCCACTGCAATTCAAAAACCTGCAGAGTTATAAAGGCCAACTATTTTCCAAAAGTATATTGAGGTAAGGCTATGAAGAGCAACTGACAGCAAGGCAGAATTGCAGGAAACCGATTTCAGGAGGTAGACAAGAATTGCATTGACAACATATGAAAAGACTCAGAACGTCGAAAATGATGCACTTGGCCAAAAAGGGCGTATGCGTTTTTTCCTGAATATATTCAGGAAAAAATGCATACGCCCTTTTTGGCCAACCAAGCAAGCTTGCAAAGAAATCTGCACTACAGTGAAGTCTCTCTGCCCCCCGGTCAAAAGGGCCATCTGAAAAAAGTGTAAAATCCAGAAAAGCAGGACAGGCCATGGAGAACTGGGAGCCTTGTTATGCTGGTGGGCGGGATGTAAATTGCCAACAGCCACTCTGGAGAAGTGTATGGTGTTTCCTGAAACATCTAAAAAACAAAGCAACAGAGCCTAGGGCACTTCCACTTATGGTCCTATAGCTTAGGGAAATTAAAATCAAAAACACACAGCCACCCCAAAGTTTGGGACGGCTCTGTTTACAAGAACCTCGTTTGTGGTACAAGTTCAATATCACAGAAAGTGAAAAATAGATAAAGAAGTTGTGGTACTTACGTACAAAGCAATATCACTCAGCAATGAAATCTATGTCATCAGGCCCATAGCAGCATAATGAGTGGATTCAGGTACGATGATTCTAAGTGAAATAAGTCACACAGAAAAAGAAACATCATAAGTTATCACTACTACACGGAATGTAAACTTGGCTACACAGGAACTGAATTACAAAACAGAACAGGGTCTCAAATGTAGAAAACCAACTTATGCTTGCTTAAGGGGAAAGGTGAGTTGGGGTGCTGCATAAAACCAGAGATTGAAATTAGCACAGATACCATTCCATAAGCCAAATAGGTAATAGACAAGAGCTACTCCTTGCTAAACCAAGTGGACTCAACACCCCATATTAAACGCCTAAGAATATACCTGCCTAGTAAGAATCTTAAAACCTATGGATTTCTAAGTCTCCGAAAGAGAATCAAGCGTGTGTACAGCGACATAAATGCAGCAGTGATAGGATTGGTGAGGTTCGGTGAGCAAATGCAGACCCTTTGAAGTCATATTGCATGGTACCCATTCCATGGGTCTCAACTCTCCAGGTTTAAGGGATTCTTCCTTCAGCTAAAACATGCATGTGGAACCCAGAGTATGATCCACCGTGTGATCGGGAAACGTGTTCAAATGTGTCAGTTTTCGTCCCCTGGTACTCGGGTGCAACATTCCAGACGCTTTACTAACACTCTCCCCACTTGGAGAGTCAGTGCATTTAAGCTCCTGTTTGGCCCAGTTTGCAATTTCTGTGGAAAATGAACAGGAATAGGGATAACCAATGAGAGACTAGCTGGAGGTGTCTGGAAGTGCAAATTTAACTCTCATTTCCCACCAGGAAGAGGAATTAACCAAAGGCTCAGCGTGCCATGCCGGAACCACACTAGGGCCTGAAGCAAAGCTGCGGTGTTGCGGCCAGCTCACAAGAAAGCGAGTTGAAGAAAGGAGCTCAGGGGCACTGTAATTCACAAACCTGCAGAGTTATAAATGACAGCTATCGTCCAAAAATATATTGAAGTAAGTCTGCCAAGAGGACTTCAAAGTGGGGCAGAATTGCAGGAAACCGATTTCAGGAGGTAGACTGGAATTGCATGTAAAGCATAGGAAAAGAGGCAGAACGTCCACAATGATGCACTTGGCCAAAAAGGGCGTATGCGTTTTTTCCTGAATATATTCAGGAAAAAACGCATACGCCCTTTTGGGCCAACCAAGCAAGCTTGCAAAGGAAATCTGCACTACAATGAAGTCTCACTGCCCCCTGGTCAAAAGGGCCATCTGAAAAAAGTGTAAAATCCAGAAAGGCAGGACAGGCCATGGAGAACTGGGAGCCTTGTTATGCTGATGGGCGGGATGTAAATTGCCAACAGCCACTCTGGAGAAGTGTATGGTGTTTCCTGAAACATCTAAAAAACAAAGCAACAGAGCCTAGGGCACTTCCACTTATGGTCCTATAGCTTAGGGAAATTAAAATCAAAAAGACACAGCCACCCCAAAGTTTGGGACGGCTCTGTTTACAAGAACCTCGTTTGTGGTACAAGTTCAATATCACAGAAAGCGAAAAATGGATAAAGAAGTTGTGGTACTTACGTACAATGCAATATCACTCAGCAATGAAATCTATGCCATCAGGCCCATAGCAGCATAATGAGTGGATTCAGGTATGATGATTCTAAGTGAAATAAGTCACACAGAAAAAGAAACATCATAAGTTATCACTACTACACCGAATGTAAACTTGGTTACAAAGGAACTGAATTACAAAACAGAACAGGGTCTCAAATGTAGAAAACCAACTTATGCTTGCTTAAGGGGAAAGGTGAGTTGGGGTGCTGCATAAAACCAGAGATTGAAATTAGCACAGATACCGTTCCATAAGCCAAATATGTAATAGACAAGAGCTACTCCTTGCTCAACGAAGTGGACTCTACACCCCATATTAAACGCCTATGAATATAGCTGACTAGTAAGAATCTTAAAACCTATGGATTTGTATGTCTCCGAAAGAGAATCAAGCGTGTGTACAGCGACGTAAACGCAGCAGTGATAGGATTGGTGAGGTTCGGTGAACAAATGCAGACCCTTTGTAGTCATGTTGCATGGTACCCATTCCATGGGTCTCAACTCTCCAGGTTTAAGGGATTCTTCCTTCAGCTAAAACATGCATGTGGAACCCAGAGTATGATCCACCATGTGATCGGGAAACGTGTTCAAATGTGTCTCAGTTTTCGTCCCCTGGTACTCGGGTGCAACATTCCAGACGCTTTACTAACACTCTCCCCACTGGGAGACTCAGTGCCTTTAACCTCCTGTTTGGCCCAGTTTGCAATTTTTGCGGAAGATGAACAGGAATAGGGAGAACCAATGAGAGACTAGCTGGAGGTGTCTGGATGGGCAAATTTAACTCTCATTTCCCACCAGGAAGAGGAATTAACCAAAGGCTCAGCGTGCCATGCCGGAACCACACTAGGGCCTGAAGCAATCCTGCGGTGTTGCGGCCAGCTCACAAGAAAGCGAGTTGAAGAAAGGAGCTCAGGGGCACTGTAATTCACAAACCTGCAGAGTTATAAATGACAGCTATCGTCCAAAAATATATTGAAGTAAGCCTGCCAAGAGGACTCGAAAGCGGGGCAGAATTGCAGGAATCCGATTTCAGGAGGTAGACTGGAATTGCATGTAAAGCATAGGAAAAGAGACAGAATGTCCACAATGATGCACTTGGCCAAAAAGGGCGTATGCGTTTTTTCCTGAATATATTCAGGAAAAAACGCATACGCCCTTTTTGGCCAACCAAGCAAGCTTGCAAAGGAAATCTGCACTACAATGAAGTCTCACTGCTCCCCAGTCAAAAGGGCCATCTGAAAAAAGTGTAAAATCCAGAAAGGCCGGACAGGCCATGGAGAACTGGGAGCCTTGTTATGCTGATGGGCGGGATGTAAATTGCCAACAGCCACTCTGGAGAAGTGTATGGTGTTTCCTGAAACATCTAAAAAACAAAGCAACAGAGCCTAGGGCACTTCCACTTATGGTCCTATAGATTAGGGAAATTAAAATCAAAAAGACACAGCCATCCCAAAGTTTGGGATGGCTCTGTTTACAAGAATCTCATTTACGGTACAAGTTCAATATCGCAGAAAGTGAAAAATGGATAAAGAAGTTGTGGTACTTACGTACAATGCAATATCACTCAGGAATGAAATCTATGTCATCAGGCCCGTAGCAGCATAATGAGTGGATTCAGGTACGATGATTCTAAGTGAAATAAGTCACACAGAAAAAGAAACATCATAAGATATCACTAATACACGGAATGTAAACTTGGATACACAGGAACTCAATTACAAAACAGAACAGGATCTCAAATGTAGAAAACCAACTTATGCTTGCTTAAGGGGAAAGGTGAGTTGGGGTGCTGCATAAAACCAGAGATTGAAATTAGCACAGATACCATTCCATAAGCCAAATAAGTAATAGACAAGAGCTACTCCTTGCTCAACGAAGTGGACTCAACACCCCATATTAAATGCCTAAGAATATACCTGACTAGTAAGAATCTTAAAACCTATGGATTTATATGTCTCCGAAAGAGAATCAAGCATGTCTGCAGCGGCATAAATGTAGCAGTGATAGGATTGGTGAGGTTCGGTGAGCAAATGCAGACCCTTTGAAGTCATATTGCATGGTACCCATTCCATGGGTCTCAACACTCCAGGTTTAAGGGATTCTTCCTTCAGCTAAAACATGCATGTGGAACCCAGAGTATGATCCACCGTGTGATCGGGAGACGTGTTCAAATGTGTCAGATTTCGTCCCCTGGTACTCGGGTGCAACATTCCAGACGCTTTACTAACACTCTCCCCACTTGGAGAGTCAGTGCCTTTAACCTCCTGTTTGGCCCAGTTTGCAATTTCTGCGGAAAATGAACAGGAATAGGGAGAACCAATGAGAGACTAGATGGAGGTGTCTGGACGGGCAAATTTAACTCTCATTTCCCACCAGGAAGAGGAATTAACCAAAGGCTCAGCGTGCCATGCCGGAACCACACTAGGGCCTGAAGCAATCCTGCGGTGTTGCGGCCAGCTCACAAGAAAGCGAGTTGAAGAAAGGAGCTCAGGGACACTGTAATTCACAAACCTGCAGAGTTAAAAATGACAGCTATCGTCCAAAAATATATTGAAGTAAGGCTGCCAAGAGGACTCGAAAGCGGGGCAGAATTGCAGGAATCCGATTTCAGGAGGTAGACTGGAATTGCATGTAAAGCATAGGAAAAGAGGCAGAACGTCCACAATGATGCACTTGGCCAAAAAGGGCGTATGCGTTTTTTCCTGAATATATTCAGGAAAAAACGCATACGCCCTTTTTGGCCAACCAAGCAAGCTTGCAAAGGAAATCTGCACTACAATGAAGTCTCACTGCCCCCCAGTCAAAAGGGCCATCTGACAAAAGTGTAAAATCCAGAAAGGCCGGACAGGCCATGGAGAACTGGGAGCCTTGTTATGCTGATGGGCGGGATGTAAATTGCCAACAGCCACTCTGGAGAAGTGTATGGTGTTTCCTGAAACATCTAAAAAACAAAGCAACAGAGCCTAGGGCACTTCCACTTATGGTCCTATAGCTTAGGGAAATTAAAATCAAAAAGAAACAGCCACCCCAAAGTTTGGGACGGCTCTGTTTACAAGAACCTCGTTTACGGTACAAGTTCAATATCACAGAAAGCGAAAAATGGATAAAGAAGTTGTGGTACTTACGTACAATGCAATATCACTCAGCAATGAAATCTATGTCATCAGGCCCATAGCAGCATAATGAGTGGATTCAGGTACGATGATTCTAAGTGAGATAAGTCACACAGAAAAAGAAACATCATAAGATATCACTAATACACGGAATGTAAACTTGGCTACACAGGAACTGAATTACAAAACAGAACAGGGTCTCAAATGTAGAAAACCAACTTATGCTTGCTTAACGGGAAAGGTGAGTTGGGGTGCTGCATAAAACCAGAGATTGAAATTAGCACAGATACCGTTCCATAAGCCAAATATGTAATAGACAAGAGCTACTCCTTCCTCAACGAAGTGGACTCAACACCCCATATTAAACGTCTAAGAATATACCTGAATAGTAAGAATCTTAAAACCTATGGATTTCTATGTCTCCGAAAGAGAATCAAGCGTGTGTACAGTGGCATAAGCGCAGCAGTGATAGGATTGGTGAGGTTCCGTGAGCCAATGCAGAACCTTTGAAGTCATATTGCATGGTACCCATTCCATGGGTCTCAACTCTCCAGGTTTAAGGGATTCTTCCTTCAGCTAAAACATGCATGTGGAACCCAGAGTATGATCCACCGTGTGATCGGGAGACGTGTTCAAATGTGTCAGATTTCGTCCCCTGGTACTCAGGTGCAACATTCCAGACGCTTTACTAACACTCTCCCCACTTGGAGAGTCAGTGCCTTTAACCTCCTGTTTGGCCCAGTTTGCAATTTCTGCGGAAAATGAACAGGAATAGGGAGAACCAATGAGAGACTAGATGGAGGTGTCTGGACGGGCAAATTTAACTCTCATTTCCCACCAGGAAGAGGAATTAACCAAAGGCTCAGCGTGCCATGCCGGAACCACACTAGGGCCTGAAGCAATCCAGCGGTGTTGCGGCCAGCTCACAAGAAAGCGAGTTGAAGAAAGGAGCTCAGGGGCACTGTAATTCACAAACCTGCAGAGTTAAAAAATTACAGCTATCGTCCAAAAATATATTGAAGTAAGGCTGCCAAGAGGACTTGAAAGCGGGGCAGAATTGCAGGAAACCGATTTCAGGAGGTAGACTGGAATTGCATGTAAAGCATAGGAAAAGAGGCAGAACGTCCACAATGATGCACTTGGCCAAAAAGGGCGTATGCGTTTTTTCCTGAATATATTCAGGAAAAAACGCATACGCCCTTTTTGGCCAACCAAGCAAGCTTGCAAAGGAAATCTGCACTACAATGAAGTCTCACTGCCCCCCGGTCAAAAGGGCCATCTGAAAAAAGTGTAAAATCCAGAAAGGCCGGACAGGCCATGGAGAACTGGGAGCCTTGTTATGCTGATGGGCGGGATGTAAATTGCCAACAGCCACTCTGGAGAAGTGTATGGTGTTTCCTGAAACATCTAAAAAACAAAGCAACAGAGCCTAGGGCACTTCCACTTATGGTCCTATAGCTTAGGGAAATTAAAATCAAAAAGACACAGCCACCCCAAAGTTTGGGACGGCTCTGTTTACAAGAACCTCGTTTACGGTACAAGTTCAGTATCACAGAAAGCAAAAAATGGATAAAGAAGTTGTGGTACTTACGTACAATGCAATATCACTCAACAATGAAATCTATGTCATCAGGCCCATAGCAGCATACTGAGTGGATTCAGGTACGATGATTGTAAGTGAGATAAGTCACACAGAAAAAGAAACATCATAAGATATCACTACTACACGGAATGTAAACTTGGCTACACAGGAACTGAATTACAAAACAGAACAAGGTCTCAAATGTGGAAAACCAACTTATGCTTGCTTAAGGGGAAAGGTGAGTTAGGGTGCTGCATAAAACCAGAGATTGAAATTAGCACAGATACCGTTCCATAAGCCAAATATGTAATAGACAAGAGCTACTCCTTGCTCAACGAACAGGACTCAACACCCCATATTAAACGTCTAAGAATATACCTGACTAGTAAGAATCTTAAAACCTATGGATTTATATGTCTCCGAAAGAGAATCAAGCGTGTGTACAGTGGCATAAGCGCAGCAGTGATAGGATTGGTGAGGTTCGGTGAGCCAATGCAGAACCTTTGAAGTCATATTGCCTGGTACCCATTCCATGGGTCTCAACTCTCCAGGTTTAAGGGATTCTTCCTTCAGCTAAAACATGCATGTGGAACCCAGAGTATGATCCACCGTGTGATCAGGAAACGTGTTCAAATGTGTCTCAGTTTTCGTCCCCTGGTACTCGGGTGCAACATTCCAGACGCTTTACTAACACTCTCCCCACTGGGAGACTCAGTGCCTTTAACCTCCTGTTTGGCCCAGTTTGCAATTTTTGCGGAAGATGAACAGGAATAGGGAGAACCAATGAGAGACTAGCTGGAGGTGTCTGGATGGGCAAATTTAACTCTCATTTCCCACCAGGAAGAGGAATTAACCAAAGGCTCAGCGTGCCATGCCGGAACCACACTAGGGCCTGAAGCAATCCTGCGGTGTTGCGGCCAGCTCACAAGAAAGCGAGTTGAAGAAAGGAGCTCAGGGGCACTGTAATTCACAAACCTGCAGAGTTATAAATGACAGCTATCGTCCAAAAATATATTGAAGTAAGCCTGCCAAGAGGACTCGAAAGCGGGGCAGAATTGCAGGAATCCGATTTCAGGAGGTAGACTGGAATTGCATGTAAAGCATAGGAAAAGAGACAGAATGTCCACAATGATGCACTTGGCCAAAAAGGGCGTATGCGTTTTTTCCTGAATATATTCAGGAAAAAACGCATACGCCCTTTTTGGCCAACCAAGCAAGCTTGCAAAGGAAATCTGCACTACAATGAAGTCTCACTGCTCCCCAGTCAAAAGGGCCATCTGAAAAAAGTGTAAAATCCAGAAAGGCCGGACAGGCCATGGAGAACTGGGAGCCTTGTTATGCTGATGGGCGGGATGTAAATTGCCAACAGCCACTCTGGAGAAGTGTATGGTGTTTCCTGAAACATCTAAAAAACAAAGCAACAGAGCCTAGGGCACTTCCACTTATGGTCCTATAGCTTAGGGAAATTAAAATCAAAAAGACACAGCCACCCCAAAGTTTGGGCCGGCTCTGTTTACAAGAATCTCATTTACGGTACAAGTTCAATATCGCAGAAAGTGAAAAATGGATAAAGAAGTTGTGGTACTTACGTACAATGCAATATCACTCAGGAATGAAATCTATGTCATCAGGCCCGTAGCAGCATAATGAGTGGATTCAGGTACGATGATTCTAAGTGAAATAAGTCACACAGAAAAAGAAACATCATAAGATATCACTAATACACGGAATGTAAACTTGGATACACAGGAACTCAATTACAAAACAGAACAGGATCTCAAATGTAGAAAACCAACTTATGCGTGCTTAAGGGGAAAGGTGAGTTAGGGTGCTGCATAAAACCAGAGATTGAAATTAGCACAGATACCATTCCATAAGCCAAATAAGTAATAGACAAGAGCTACTCCTTGCTCAACGAAGTGGACTCAACACCCCATATTAAATGCCTAAGAATATACCTGACTAGTAAGAATCTTAAAACCTATGGATTTACATATCTCCGAAAGAGAATCAAGCATGTCTGCAGCGGCATAAATGCAGCAGTGATAGGATTGGTGAGGTTCGGTGAGCAAATGCAGACCCTTTGAAGTCATATTGCATGGTACCCATTCCATGGGTCTCAACTCTCCAGGTTTAAGGGATTCTTCCTTCAGCTAAAACATGCATGTGGAACCCAGAGTATGATCCACCGTGTGATCGGGAGACGTGTTCAAATGTGTCAGATTTCGTCCCCTGGTACTCGGGTGCAACATTCCAGACGCTTTACTAACACTCTCCCCACTTGGAGAGTCAGTGCCTTTAACCTCCTGTTTGGCCCAGTTTGCAATTTCTGCGGAAAATGAACAGGAATAGGGAGAACCAATGAGAGACTAGATGGAGGTGTCTGGACGGGCAAATTTAACTCTCATTTCCCACCAGGAAGAGGAATTAACCAAAGGCTCAGCGTGCCATGCTGGAACCACACTAGGGCCTGAAGCAATCCTGCGGTGTTGCGGCCAGCTCACAAGAAAGCGAGTTGAAGAAAGGAGCTCAGGGGCACTGTAATTCACAAACCTGCAGAGTTAAAAAATTACAGCTATCGTCCAAAAATATATTGAAGTAAGGCTGCCAAGAGGACTTGAAAGCGGGGCAGAATTGCAGGAAACCGATTTCAGGAGGTAGACTGGAATTGCATGTAAAGCATAGGAAAAGAGGCAGAACGTCCACAATGATGCACTTGGCCAAAAAGGGCGTATGCGTTTTTTCCTGAATATATTCAGGAAAAAACGCATACGCCCTTTTTGGCCAACCAAGCAAGCTTGCAAAGGAAATCTGCACTACAATGAAGTCTCACTGCCCCCCAGTCAAAAGGGCCATCTGAAAAAAGTGTAAAATCCAGAAAGGCCGGACAGGCCATGGAGAACTGGGAGCCTTGTTATGCTGATGGGCGGGATGTAAATTGCCAACAGCCACTCTGGAGAAGTGTATGGTGTTTCCTGAAACATCTAAAAAACAAAGCAACAGAGCCTAGGGCACTTCCACTTATGGTCCTATAGCTTAGGGAAATTAAAATCAAAAAGACACAGCCACCCCAAAGTTTGGGACGGCTCTGTTTACAAGAACCTCGTTTACAGTACAAGTTCAGTATCACAGAAAGCAAAAAATGGATAAAGAAGTTGTGGTACTTACGTACAATGCAATATCACTCAGCAATGAAATCTATGTCATCAGGCCCATAGCAGCATACTGAGTGGATTCAGGTACGATGATTGTAAGTGAGATAAGTCACACAGAAAAAGAAACATCATAAGATATCACTACTACACGGAATGTAAACTTGGCTACACAGGAACTGAATTACAAAACAGAACAAGGTCTCAAATGTGGAAAACCAACTTATGCTTGCTTAAGGGGAAAGGTGAGTTAGGGTGCTGCATAAAACCAGAGATTGAAATTAGCACAGATACCGTTCCATAAGCCAAATATGTAATAGACAAGAGCTACTCCTTGCTCAACGAACAGGACTCAACACCCCATATTAAACGTCTAAGAATATACCTGACTAGTAAGAATCTTAAAACCTATGGATTTATATGTCTCCGAAAGAGAATCAAGCGTGTGTACAGTGGCATAAGCGCAGCAGTGATAGGATTGGTGAGGTTCGGTGAGCCAATGCAGAACCTTTGAAGTCATATTGCATGGTACCCATTCCATGGGTCTCAACTCTCCAGGTTTAAGGGATTCTTCCTTCAGCTAAAACATGCATGTGGAACCCAGAGTATGATCCACCGTGTGATCGGGAAACGTGTTCAAATGTGTCTCAGTTTTCGTCCCCTGGTACTCGGGTGCAACATTCCAGACGCTTTACTAACACTCTCCCCACTGGGAGACTCAGTGCCTTTAACCTCCTGTTTGGCCCAGTTTGCAATTTTTGCGGAAGATGAACAGGAATAGGGAGAACCAATGAGAGACTAGCTGGAGGTGTCTGGATGGGCAAATTTAACTCTCATTTCCCACCAGGAAGAGGAATTAACCAAAGGCTCAGCGTGCCATGCCGGAACCACACTAGGGCCTGAAGCAATCCTGCGGTGTTGCGGCCAGCTCACAAGAAAGCGAGTTGAAGAAAGGAGCTCAGGGGCACTGTAATTCACAAACCTGCAGAGTTATAAATGACAGCTATCGTCCAAAAATATATTGAAGTAAGCCTGCCAAGAGGACTCGAAAGCGGGGCAGAATTGCAGGAATCCGAATTCAGGAGGTAGACTGGAATTGCATGTAAAGCATAGGAAAAGAGACAGAATGTCCACAATGATGCACTTGGCCAAAAAGGGCGTATGTGTTTTTTCCTGAATATATTCAGGAAAAAACGCATACGTCCTTTTTGGCCAACCAAGCAAGCTTGCAAAGGAAATCTGCACTACAATGAAGTCTCACTGCCCCCCAGTCAAAAGGGCCATCTGAAAAAAGTGTAAAATCCAGAAAGGCCGGACAGGCCCTGGAGAACTGGGAGCCTTGTTATGCTGATGGGCGGGATGTAAGTTGCCAACAGCCACTCTGGAGAAGTGTATGGTGTTTCCTGAAATATCTAAAAAACAAAGCAACAGAGCCTAGGGCACTTCCACTTATGGTCCTATAGCTTAGGGAAATTAAAATCAAAAAGAAACAGCCACCCCAAAGTTTGGGACGGCTCTGTTTACAAGAACCTCGTTTACGGTACAAGTTCAATATCACAGAAAGCGAAAAATGGATAAAGAAGTTGTGGTACTTACGTACAATGCAATATCACTCAGCAATGAAATCTATGTCATCAGGCCCATAGCAGCATACTGAGTGGATTCAGGTACGATGATTGTAAGTGAGATAAGTCACACAGAAAAAGAAACATCATAAGATATCACTAATACACGGAATGTAAACTTGGCTACACAGGAACTGAATTACAAAACAGAACAAGGTCTCAAATGTGGAAAACCAACTTATGCTTGCTTAAGGGGAAAGGTGAGTTAGGGTGCTGCATAAAACCAGAGATTGAAATTAGCACAGATACCGTTCCATAAGCCAAATATGTAATAGACAAGAGCTACTCCTTGCTCAACGAACAGGACTCAACACCCCATATTAAACGTCTAAGAATATACCTGACTAGTAAGAATCTTAAAACCTATGGATTTATATGTCTCCGAAAGAGAATCAAGCGTGTGTACAGTGGCATAAGCGCAGCAGTGATAGGATTGGTGAGGTTCGGTGAGCCAATGTAGAATCTTTGAAGTCATATTGCATGGTACCCATTCCATGGGTCTCAACTCTCCAGGTTTAAGGGATTCTTCCTTCAGCTAAAACATGCATGTGGAACCCAGAGTATGATCCACCATGTGATCGGGAAACGTGTTCAAATGTGTCTCAGTTTTCGTCCCCTGGTACTCGGGTGCAACATTCCAGACGCTTTACTAACACTCTCCCCACTGGGAGACTCAGTGCCTTTAACCTCCTGTTTGGCCCAGTTTGCAATTTCTGCGGAAGATGAACAGGAATAGGGAGAACCAATGAGAGACTAGCTGGAGGTGTCTGGACGGGCAAATTTAACTCTCATTTCCCACCAGGAAGAGGAATTAACCAAAGGCTCAGTGTGCCATGCCGGAACCACACTAGGGCCTGAAGCAATGCTGCGGTGTTGCGGCCAGCTCACAAGAAAGCGAGTTGAAGAAAGGAGCTCAGGGGCACTGTAATTCACAAACCTGCAGAGTTATAAATGAGAGCTATCGTCCAAAAATATATTGAAGTAAGGCTGCCAAGAGGACTTGAAAGCGGGGCAGAATTGCAGGAAACCGATTTCAGGAGGTAGACTGGAATTGCATGTAAAGCATAGGAAAAGAGGCAGAACGTCCACAATGATGCACTTGGCCAAAAAGTGCGTATGCGTTTTTTCCTGAATATATTCAGGAAAAAACGCATACGCCCTTTTGGGCCAACCAAGCAAGCTTGCAAAGGAAATCTGCACTACAATGAAGTCTCACTGCCCCCCGGTCAAAAGGGACATCTGAAAAAATTGTAAAATCCAGAAAGGCAGGACAGGCCATGGAGAACTGGGAGCCTTGTTATGCTGATGGGCGGGATGTAAATTGCCAACAGCCACTCTGGAGAAGTGTATGGTGTTTCCTGAAACATCTAGAAAACAAAGCAACAGAGCCTAGGGCACTTCCACTTATGGTCCTATAGCTTAGGGAAATTAAAATCAAAAAGACACAGCCACCCCAAAGTTTGGGACGGCTGTGTTTACAAGAACCTCGTTTACGGTACAAGTTCAATATCACAGAAAGCGAAAAATGGATAAAGAATTTGTGGTACGTACGTACAATGCAATATCACTCAGCAATGAAATCTATGTCATCAGGCCCGTAGCAGCATAATGAGTGGATTCAGGTACGATGATTCTAAGTGAGATAAGTCACACAGAAAATGAAACATCATAAGATATCACTAATACACGGAATGTAAACTTGGCTACACAGGAACTGAATTACAAAACAGAACAGGGTCTCAAATGTAGAAAACCAACTTATGCTTGCTTAAGGGGAAAGGTGAGTTGGGGTGCTGCATAAAACCAGAGATTGAAATTAGCACAGATACCGTTCCATAAGCCAAATATGTAATAGAAAAGAGCTACTCCTTGCTCAACGAAGTGGACTCAACACCCCATATTAAACGTCTAGGAATATACCTGACTAGTAAGAATATTAAAACCTATGGATTTATATGTCTCCGAAAGAGAATCAAGCGTGTGTACAGTGGCATAAGCGCAGCAGTGATAGGATTGGTGAGGTTCGGTGAGCCAATGCAGAACCTTTGAAGTCATATTGCATGGTACCCATTCCATGGGTCTCAACTCTCCAGGTTTAAGGGATTCTTCCTTCAGCTAAAACATGCATGTGGAACCCAGAGTATGATCCACCGTGTGATCGGGAAACGTGTTCAAATGTGTCTCAGTTTTCGTCCCCTGGTACTCGGGTGCAACATTCCAGACGCTTTACTAACACTCTCCCCACTTGGAGAGTCAGTGCCTTTAACCTCCTGTTTGGCCCAGTTTGCAATTTTTGCGGAAGATGAACAGGAATAGGGAGAACCAATGAGAGACTAGCTGGAGGTGTCTGGATGGGCAAATTTAACTCTCATTTCCCACCAGGAAGAGGAATTAACCAAAGGCTCAGCGTGCCATGCCGGAACCACACTAGGGCCTGAAGCAATCCTGCGGTGTTGCGGCCAGCTCACAAGAAAGCGAGTTGAAGAAAGGAGCTCAGGGGCACTGTAATTCACAAACCTGCAGTTATAAATGACAGCTATCGTCCAAAAATATATTGAAGTAAGCCTGCCAAGAGGACTCGAAAGCGGGGCAGAATTGCAGGAAACCGATTTCAGGAGGTAGACTGGAATTGCATGTAAAGCATAGGAAAAGAGGCAGAACGTCCACAATGATGCACTTGGCCAAAAAGGGCGTATGCGTTTTTTCCTGAATATATTCAGGAAAAAATGCATACGCCCTTTTTGGCCAACCAAGCAAGCTTGCAAAGGAAATCTGCACTACAATGAAGTCTCACTGCCCCCCAGTCAAAAGGGCCATCTGAAAAAAGTGTAAAATCCAGAAAGGCCGGACAGGCCATGGAGAACTGGGAGCCTTGTTATGCTGATGGGCGGGATGTAAGTTGCCAACAGCCACTCTGGAGAAGTGTATGGTGTTTCCTGAAACATCTAAAAAACAAAGCAACAGAGCCTAGGGCACTTCCACTTATGGTCCTATAGCTTAGGGAAATTAAAATCAAAAAGACACAGCCACCCCAAAGTTTGGGACGGCTCTGTTTACAAGAACCTCGTTTACGGTACAAGTTCAATATCACAGAAAGTGAAAAATGGATAAAGAAGTTGTGGTACTTACGTACAATGCAATATCACTCAGCAATGAAATCTATGTCATCAGGCCCATAGCAGCATAATGAGTGGATTCAGGTACGATGATTCTAAGTGAGATAAGTCACACAGAAAAAGAAACATCATAAGATATCACTAATACACGGAATGTAAACTTGGCTACACAGGAACTGAATTACAAAACAGAACAAGGTCTCAAATGTAGAAAACCAACTTATGCTTGCTTAACGGGAAAGGTGAGTTGGGGTGCTGCATAAAACCAGAGATTGAAATTAGCACAGATACCGTTCCATAAGCCAAATATGTAATAGACAAGAGCTACTCCTTGCTCAACGAACAGGACTCAACACCCCATATTAAACGTCTAAGAATATACCTGAATAGTAAGAATCTTAAAACCTATGGATTTCTATGTCTCCGAAAGAGAATCAAGCGTGTGTACAGTGGCATAAGCGCAGCAGTGATAGGATTGGTGAGGTTCCGTGAGCCAATGCAGAACCTTTGAAGTCATATTGCATGGTACCCATTCCATGGGTCTCAACTCTCCAGGTTTAAGGGATTCTTCCTTCAGCTAAAACATGCATGTGGAACCCAGAGTATGATCCACCGTGTGATCGGGAAACGTGTTCAAATGTGTCTCAGTTTTCGTCCCCTGGTACTCGGGTGCAACATTCCAGACGCTTTAGTAACACTCTCCCCACTTGGAGAGTCAGTGCCTTTAACCTCCTGTTTGGCCCAGTTTGCAATTTTTGCGGAAGATGAACAGGAATAGGGAGAACCAATGAGAGACTAGCTGGAGGTGTCTGGACGGGCAAATTTAACTCTCATTTCCCACCAGGAAGAGGAATTAACCAAAGGCTCAGCGTGCCATGCCGGAACGACACTAGGGCCTGAAGCAATGCTACGGTGTTGCGGCCAGCTCACAAGAAATCGGGTTGAAGAAAGGAGCTCAGAGGTACTGTAATTCACAAACCTGCAGAGTTATAAATGACAGCTATCGTCCAAAAATATATTGAAGTAAGCCTGCCAAGAGGACTCGAAAGCGGGGCAGAATTGCAGGAATCCGATTTCAGGAGGTAGACTGGAATTGCATGTAAAGCATAGGAAAAGAGGCAGAACGTCCACAATGATGCACTTGGCCAAAAAGGGCGTATGCGTTTTTTCCTGAATATATTCAGGAAAAAACGCATACGCCCTTTTTGGCCAACCAAGCAAGCTTGCAAATGAAATCTGCACTATAATGAAGTCTCACTGCCCCCCAGTCAAAAGGGCCATCTGACAAAAGTGTAAAATCCAGAAAGGCCGGACAGGCCATGGAGAACTGGGAGCCTTGTTATGCTGATGGGCGGGATGTAAATTGCCAACAGCCACTCTGGAGAAGTGTATGGTGTTTCCTGAAACATCTAAAAAACAAAGCAACAGAGCCTAGGGCACTTCCACTTATGGTCCTATAGCTTAGGGAAATTAAAATCAAAAAGACACAGCCACCCCAAAGTTTGGGACGGCTCTGTTTACAAGAACCTCGTTTACGGTACAAGTTCAATATCACAGAAAGCGAAAAATGGATAAAGAAGTTGTGGTACTTACGTACAATGCAATATCACTCAGCAATGAAATCTATGTCATCAGGCCCATAGCAGCATACTGAGTGGATTCAGGTACGATGATTGTAAGTGAGATAAGTCACACAGAAAAAGAAACATCATAAGATATCACTAATACACGGAATGTAAACTTGGCTACACAGGAACTGAATTACAAAACAGAACAAGGTCTCAAATGTGGAAAACCAACTTATGCTTGCTTAAGGGGAAAGGTGAGTTAGGGTGCTGCATAAAACCAGAGATTGAAATTAGCACAGATACCGTTCCATAAGCCAAATATGTAATAGACAAGAGCTACTCCTTGCTCAACGAACAGGACTCAACACCCCATATTAAACGTCTAAGAATATACCTGACTAGTAAGAATCTTAAAACCTATGGATTTATATGTCTCCGAAAGAGAATCAAGCGTGTGTACAGTGGCATAAGCGCAGCAGTGATAGGATTGGTGAGGTTCGGTGAGCCAATGTAGAATCTTTGAAGTCATATTGCATGGTACCCATTCCATGGGTCTCAACTCTCCAGGTTTAAGGGATTCTTCCTTCAGCTAAAACATGCATGTGGAACCCAGAGTATGATCCACCATGTGATCGGGAAACGTGTTCAAATGTGTCTCAGTTTTCGTCCCCTGGTACTCGGGTGCAACATTCCAGACGCTTTACTAACACTCTCCCCACTGGGAGACTCAGTGCCTTTAACCTCCTGTTTGGCCCAGTTTGCAATTTCTGCGGAAGATGAACAGGAATAGGGAGAACCAATGAGAGACTAGATGGAGGTGTCTGGACGGGCAAATTTAACTCTCATTTCCCACCAGGAAGAGGAATTAACCAAAGGCTCAGTGTGCCATGCCGGAACCACACTAGGGCCTGAAGCAATGCTGCGGTGTTGCGGCCAGCTCACAAGAAAGCGAGTTGAAGAAAGGAGCTCAGGGGCACTGTAATTCACAAACCTGCAGAGTTATAAATGAGAGCTATCGTCCAAAAATATATTGAAGTAAGGCTGCCAAGAGGACTTGAAAGCTGGGCAGAATTGCAGGAAACCGATTTCAGGAGGTAGACTGGAATTGCATGTAAAGCATAGGAAAAGAGGCAGAACGTCCACAATGATGCACTTGGCCAAAAAGTGCGTATGCGTTTTTTCCTGAATATATTCAGGAAAAAACGCATACGCCCTTTTGGGCCAACCAAGCAAGCTTGCAAAGGAAATCTGCACTACAATGAAGTCTCACTGCCCCCCGGTCAAAAGGGACATCTGAAAAAATTGTAAAATCCAGAAAGGCAGGACAGGCCATGGAGAACTGGGAGCCTTGTTATGCTGATGGGCGGGATGTAAATTGCCAACAGCCACTCTGGAGAAGTGTATGGTGTTTCCTGAAACATCTAGAAAACAAAGCAACAGAGCCTAGGGCACTTCCACTTATGGTCCTATAGCTTAGGGAAATTAAAATCAAAAAGACACAGCCACCCCAAAGTTTGGGACGGCTCTGTTTACAAGAACCTCGTTTACGGTACAAGTTCAATATCACAGAAAGCGAAAAATGGATAAAGAATTTGTGGTACGTACGTACAATGCAATATCACTCAGCAATGAAATCTATGTCATCAGGCCCGTAGCAGCATAATGAGTGGATTCAGGTACGATGATTCTAAGTGAGATAAGTCACACAGAAAATGAAACATCATAAGATATCACTAATACACGGAATGTAAACTTGGCTACACAGGAACTGAATTACAAAACAGAACAGGGTCTCAAATGTAGAAAACCAACTTATGCTTGCTTAAGGGGAAAGGTGAGTTGGGGTGCTGCATAAAACCAGAGATTGAAATTAGCACAGATACCGTTCCATAAGCCAAATATGTAATAGAAAAGAGCTACTCCTTGCTCAACGAAGTGGACTCAACACCCCATATTAAACGTCTAGGAATATACCTGACTAGTAAGAATATTAAAACCTATGGATTTATATGTCTCCGAAAGAGAATCAAGCGTGTGTACAGTGGCATAAGCGCAGCAGTGATAGGATTGGTGAGGTTCGGTGAGCCAATGCAGAACCTTTGAAGTCATATTGCATGGTACCCATTCCATGGGTCTCAACTCTCCAGGTTTAAGGGATTCTTCCTTCAGCTAAAACATGCATGTGGAACCCAGAGTATGATCCACCGTGTGATCGGGAAACGTGTTCAAATGTGTCTCAGTTTTCGTCCCCTGGTACTCGGGTGCAACATTCCAGACGCTTTACTAACACTCTCCCCACTTGGAGAGTCAGTGCCTTTAACCTCCTGTTTGGCCCAGTTTGCAATTTTTGCGGAAGATGAACAGGAATAGGGAGAACCAATGAGAGACTAGCTGGAGGTGTCTGGATGGGCAAATTTAACTCTCATTTCCCACCAGGAAGAGGAATTAACCAAAGGCTCAGCGTGCCATGCCGGAACCACACTAGGGCCTGAAGCAATCCTGCGGTGTTGCGGCCAGCTCACAAGAAAGCGAGTTGAAGAAAGGAGCTCAGGGGCACTGTAATTCACAAACCTGCAGTTATAAATGACAGCTATCGTCCAAAAATATATTGAAGTAAGCCTGCCAAGAGGACTCGAAAGCGGGGCAGAATTGCAGGAAACCGATTTCAGGAGGTAGACTGGAATTGCATGTAAAGCATAGGAAAAGAGGCAGAACGTCCACAATGATGCACTTGGCCAAAAAGGGCGTATGCGTTTTTTCCTGAATATATTCAGGAAAAAATGCATACGCCCTTTTTGGCCAACCAAGCAAGCTTGCAAAGGAAATCTGCACTACAATGAAGTCTCACTGCCCCCCAGTAAAAAGGGCCATCTGAAAAAAGTGTAAAATCCAGAAAGGCCGGACAGGCCATGGAGAACTGGGAGCCTTGTTATGCTGATGGGCGGGATGTAAGTTGCCAACAGCCACTCTGGAGAAGTGTATGGTGTTTCCTGAAACATCTAAAAAACAAAGCAACAGAGCCTAGGGCACTTCCACTTATGGTCCTATAGCTTAGGGAAATTAAAATCAAAAAGAAACAGCCACCCCAAAGTTTGGGACGGCTCTGTTTACAAGAACCTCGTTTACGGTACAAGTTCAATATCACAGAAAGCCAAAAATGGATAAAGAAGTTGTGGTACTTACGTACAATGCAATATCACTCAGCAATGAAATCTATGTCATCAGGCCCATAGCAGCATAATGAGTGGATTCAGGTACGATGATTCTAAGTGAGATAAGTCACACAGAAAAAGAAACATCATAAGATATCACTAATACACGGAATGTAAACTTGGCTACACAGGAACTGAATTACAAAACAGAACAAGGTCTCAAATGTAGAAAACCAACTTATGCTTGCTTAACGGGAAAGGTGAGTTGGGGTGCTGCATAAAACCAGAGATTGAAATTAGCACAGATACCGTTCCATAAGCCAAATATGTAATAGACAAGAGCTACTCCTTGCTCAACGAACAGGACTCAACACCCCATATTAAACGTCTAAGAATATACCTGAATAGTAAGAATCTTAAAACCTATGGATTTCTATGTCTCCGAAAGAGAATCAAGCGTGTGTACAGTGGCATAAGCGCAGCAGTGATAGGATTGGTGAGGTTCTGTGAGCCAATGCAGAACCTTTGAAGTCATATTGCATGGTACCCATTCCATGGGTCTCAACTCTCCAGGTTTAAGGGATTCTTCCTTCAGCTAAAACATGCATGTGGAACCCAGAGTATGATCCACCGTGTGATCGGGAAACGTGTTCAAATGTGTCTCAGTTTTCGTCCCCTGGTACTCGGGTGCAACATTCCAGACGCTTTAGTAACACTCTCCCCACTTGGAGAGTCAGTGCCTTTAACCTCCTGTTTGGCCCAGTTTGCAATTTTTGCGGAAGATGAACAGGAATAGGGAGAACCAATGAGAGACTAGCTGGAGGTGTCTGGACGGGCAAATTTAACTCTCATTTCCCACCAGGAAGAGGAATTAACCAAAGGCTCAGCGTGCCATGCCGGAACCACACTAGGGCCTGAAGCAATGCTACGGTGTTGCGGCCAGCTCACAAGAAATCGGGTTGAAGAAAGGAGCTCAGAGGTACTGTAATTCACAAACCTGCAGAGTTATAAATGACAATTATCATCCAAAAATATATTGAAGTAAGGCTGCCAAGAGGACTTGAAAGCGGGGCAGAATTGCAGGAAACCGATTTCAGGAGGTAGACTGGATTTGCATGTAAAGCATAGGAAAAGAGGCAGAACGTCCACAATGATGCACTTGGCCAAAAAGGGCGTATGCGTTTTTTCCTGAATATATTCAGGAAAAAACGCATACGCCCTTTTTGGCCGACCAAGCAAGCTTGTAAAGGAAATCTGCACTACAATGAAGTCTCACTGGCCCCCAGTCAAAAAGGCTATCTGAAAAAAGTGTAAAATCCAGAAAGGCAGGACAGGCCATGGAGAACTGAGAGCCTTGTTATGTTGATGGGCGGGATGTAAATTGCCAACAGCCACTCTGGAGAAGTGTATGGTGTTTCCTGAAACATCTAAAAAACAAAGCAACAGAGCCTAGGGCACTTCCACTTATGGTCCTATAGCTTAGGGAAATTAAAATCAAAAAGACACAGCCACCCCAAAGTTTGGGACGGCTCTGTTTACAAGAACCTCGTTTACAGTACAAGTTCAATATCACAGAAAGCGAAAAATGGATAAAGAATTTGTGGTACTTACGTACAATGCAATATCACTCAGCAATGAAATCTATGTCATCAGGCCCACAGCAGCGTAATGAGTGAATTCAGGTACGATGATTCTAAGTGAAATAAGTCACACAGAAAAAGAAACATCATAAGATATCACTACTACACGGAATGTAAACTTGGCTACACAGGAACTGAATTACAAAACAGAACAGGGTCTCAAATGTAGAAAACCAACTTATGCTTGCTTAAGGGGAAAGGTGAGTTGGGGTGCTGCATAAAACCAGAGATTGAAATTAGCACAGATACCGTTCCATAAGCCAAATATGTAATAGACAAGAGCTACTCCTTGCTCAACGAAGTGGACTCTACACCCCATATTAAACGCCTAAGAATATACCTGACTAGTAAGAATCTTAAAACCTATGGATTTCTATGTCTCCGAAAGAGAATCAAGCGTGTGTACAGAGGCATAAACGCAGCACTGATAGGATTGGTGAGGTTCGGTGAGCAAATGCAGACCCTTTGAAGTCATATTGCATGGTATCCATTCCATGGGTCTCAACTCTCCAGGTTTAAGGGATTCTTCCTTCAGCTAAAACATGCATGTGGAACCCAGAGTATGATCCACCGTGTGATCGGGAAACGTGTTCAAATGTGTCTCAGTTTTCGTCACCTGGTACTCGGGTGCAACATTCCAGACGTTTTACTAACACTCTCCCCACATGGAGAGTCAGTGCCTTTAACCTCCTGTTTGGCCCAGTTTGCAATTTCTGCGGAAAATGAACAGGAATAGGGAGAACCAATGAGAGACTAGATGGAGGTGTCTGGACGGGCAAATTAAACTCTCATTTCCCACCAGGAAGAGGAATTAACCAAAGGCTCAGCGTGCCATGCCGGAACCACACTAGGTCCTGAAGCAATCCTGCGGTGTTGCGGCCAGCTCACAAGAAAGCGAGTTGAAGAAAGGAGCTCAGAGGCACTGTAATTCACAAACCTGCAGTGTTATAAATGACAGCTATTGTCCAAAAATATATTGAAGTAAGGCTGCCAAGAGGACTTGAAAGCGGGGCAGAATTGCAGGAAACCGATTTCAGGAGGTAGACTGGAATTGCATGTAAAGCATAGGAAAAGAGGCAGAACGTCCACAATGATGCACTTGGCCAAAAAGGGCGTATGCGTTTTTTCCTGAATATATTCAAGAAAAAACGTATACGCACTTTTTGGCCAACCAAGCAAGCTTGCAAAGGAAATCTGCAGTACAATGAAGTCTCACTGCCCCCCGGTCAAAAGGGCCATCTGAAAAAAGTGTAAAATCCAGAAAGGCAGGACAGGCCATGGAGAACTGGGAGCCTTGTTATGCTGATGGGCGGGATGTAAATTGCCAACAGCCACTCTGGAGAAGTGTATGGTGTTTCCTGAAACATCTAAAAAACAAAGCAACAGAGCCTAGGGCACTTCCACTTATGGTCCTATAGCTTAGGGAAATTAAAATCAAAAAGACACAGCCACCCCAAAGTTTGGGCCGGCTCTGTTTACAAGAACCTCATTTACGGTACAAGTTCAATATCGCAGAAAGTGCAAAATGGATAAAGAAGTTGTGGTACTTACGTACAATGCAATATCACTCAGGAATGAAATCTATGTCTTCAGGCCCAGAGCAGCATAATAAGTGGATTCAGGTACGATGATTCTAAGTGAAATAAGTCACACAGAAAAAGAAACATCATAAGATATCACTAATACACGGAATGTAAACTTGGCTAAACAGGAACTGAATTACAAAACAGAACAGGATCTCAAATGTAGAAAACCAACTTATGCTTGCTTAAGGGGAAAGGTGAGTTGGGGTGCTGCATAAAACCAGAGATTGAAATTAGCACAGATACCATTCCATAAGCCAAATAGGTAATAGACAAGAGCTACTCCTTGCTCAACGAAGTGGACTCAACACCCCATATTAAATGCCTAAGAATATACCTGACTAGTAAGAATCTTAAAACCTATGGATTTATATGTCTCCGAAAGAGAATCAAGCATGTCTACAGTGGCATAAATGCAGCAGTGATAGGATTGGTGAGGTTCGGTGAGCAAATGCAGACCCTTTGAAGTCATATTGCATGGTTCCCATTCCAAGGGTCTCAACTCTCCAGGTTTAAGGGATTCTTCCTTCAGCTAAAACATGCATGTGGAACCCAGAGTATGATCCACCGTGTGATCGGGAAACGTGTTCAAATGTGTCTCAGTTTTTGTCCCCTGGTACTCGGGGGCAACATTCCAGTCACTTTACTAAAACTCTCCCCACTTGGAGAGTCAGTTCCTTTAACCTCCTGTTTGGCCCAGTTTGCAATTTCTGCGGAAAATGAACAGGAATAGGGAGAACCAATGAGAGACTAGCTGGAGGTGCCTGTACGGGCAAATTTAACTCTAATTTCCCACCAGGAAGTGGAATTAACCAAAGGCTCAGCGTGCCATGCCGGAACCACACTAGGGCCTGAAGCAATGCTGCGGTGTTGCGGCCAGCTCACAAGAAAGCGAGTTGAAGAAAGGAGCTCAGGGGCACTGTAATTCACAAACCTGCAGAGTTATAAATGACAGCTATCGTCCAAAAATATATTGAAGTAAGGCTGCCAAGAGGACTTTAATGCGGGGCAGAATTGCAGGAAACCGATTTCAGGAGGTAGACTGGAATTGCATATAAAGCATAGGAAAAGAGGCAGAACGTCCACAATGATGCACTTGGCCAAAAAGGGCGTATGCGTTTTTTCCTGAATATATTCAGGAAAAAACGCATACGCCCTTTTTGGCCAACCAAGCAAGCTTGCAAAGGAAATCTGCACTACAATGAAGTCTCACTGCCTCCCGGTCAAAAGGGCCATCTGAAAAAAGTGTAAAATCCAGAAAGGCCGGACAGGCCATGGAGAACTGGGAGCCTTGTTATGCTGATGGGCGGGATGTAAATTGCCAACAGCCACTCTGGAGAAGTGTATGGTGTTTCCTGAAACATCTAAAAAACAAAGCAACAGAGCCTAGGGCACTTCCACTTATGGTCCTATAGCTTAGGGAAATTAAAATCAAAAAGAAACAGCCACCCCAAAGGTTGGGATGGCTCTGTTTACAAGAACCTCGTTTACGGTACAAGTTCAATATCACAGAAAGTGAAAAATGGATAAAGAAGTTGTGGTACGTACGTACAATGCAATATCACTCAGCAATGAAATCTATGTCATCAGGCCCGTAGCAGCATAATGAGTGGATTCAGGTACGATGATTCTAAGTGAGATAAGTCACACAGAAAAAGAAACATCATAAGATATCACTACTACACGGAATGTAAACTTGGCTACACAGGAACTGAATTACAAAACAGAACAGGGTCTCAAATGTAGAAAACCAACTTATGCTTGCTTAAGGGGAAAGGTGAGTTGGGGTGCTGCATAAAACCAGAGATTGAAATTAGCACAGATACCGTTCCATAAGCCAAATATGTAATAGACAAGAGCTACTCCTTCCTCAACGAAGTGGACTCTACACCCCATATTAAACGCCTAAGAATATACCTGACTAGTAAGAATCTTAAAACTTATGGATTTCTATGTCTCCGAAAGAGAATCAAGCGTGTGTACAGTGGCATAAGCGCAGCAGTGATAGGATTGGTGAGGTTCGGTGAGCCAATGCAGAACCTTTGAAGTCATATTGCATGGTACCCATTCCATGGGTCTCAACTCTCCAGGTTTAAGGGATTCTTCCTTCAGCTAAAACATGCATGTGGAACCCAGAGTATGATCCACCGTGTGATCAGGAAACGTGTTCAAATGTGTCTCAGGTTTCGTCCCCTGGTACTCGGGTGCAACATTCCAGTCGCCTTACTAACACTCTCCCCACTTGGAGAGTCAGTGCCTTTAACCTCCTGTTTGGCCCAGTTTGCAATTTCTGCGGAAGTTGAACAGGAATAGGGAGAACCAATGAGAGACTAGCTGGAGGTGTCTGGATGGGCAAATTTAACTCTCATTTCCCATCAGGAAGAGGAATTAACCAAAGGCTCAGCGTGCCATTCCGGAACCACACTAGGGCCTGAAGCAATCCTGCGGTGTTGCGGCCAGCTCACAAGAAAGCGAGTTGAAGAAAGGAGCTCAGAGGCACTGTAATTCACAAACCTGCATAGTTAAGAATGACAGCTATCGTCCAAAAATATATTGAAGTAAGGCTGCCAAGAGGACTTGAAAGCGGGGCAGAATTGCAGGAAACCGATTTCAGGAGGTAGACTGGAATTGCATGTAAAGCATAGGAAAAGAGGCAGAACGTCCACAATGATGCACTTGGCCAAAAAGCGCGTATGCGTTTTTTCCTGAATATATTCAGGAAAAAACGCATACGCCCTTTTTGGCCAACCAAGCAAGCTTGCAAAGGAAATCTGCACTACAATGAAGTCTCACTGCCCCCCGGTCAAAAGGGCCATCTGAAAAAAGTGTAAAATCCAGAAAGGCAGGACAGGCCATGGAGACGTGGGAGCCTTGTTATGCTGATGGGCAGGATGTAAATTGCCAACAGCCACTCTGGAGAAGTGTATGGTGTTTCCTGAAACATCTACAAAACAAAGCAACAGAGCCTAGGGCACTTCCACTTATGGTCCTATAGCTTAGGGAAATTAAAATCAAAAAGACACAGCCACCCCAAAGTTTGGGACAGCTCTGTTTACAAGAACCTCGTTTACGGTACAAGTTCAATATCACAGAAAGCGAAAAATGGATAAAGAATTTGTGGTACTTACGTACAATGCAATATCACTCAGCAATGAAATCTATGTCATCAGGCCCGTAGCAGCATAATGAGTGGATTCAGGTACGATGATTCTAAGTGAGATAAGTCACACACAAAAAGAAACATCATAAGATATCACTACTACACGGAATGTAAACTTGGCTACACAGGAACTGAATTACAAAACAGAACAGGGTCTCAAATGTAGAAAAGCAACTTATGCTTGCTTAAGGGGAAAGGTGAGTTGTGGTGCTGCATAAAACCAGAGATTGAAATTAGCACAGATACCGTTCCATAAGCCAAATATGTAATAGACAAGAGCTAGTCTTTGCTCAACGAAGAGGACTCAACACCCCATATTAAACGTCTAAGAATATACCTGACTAGTAAGAATCTTAAAATCTATGGATTTCTATGTCTCCGAAAGAGAATCAAGCGTGTGTACAGTGGCAAAAGCGCAGCAGTGATAGGATTGGTGAGGTTCGGTGAGCCAATGCAGAACCTTTGAAGTCATATTGCATGGTACCCATTCCATGGGTCTCAACTCTCCAGGTTTAAGGGATTCTTCCTTCAGCTAAAACATGCCTGTGGAACCCAGAGTATGATCCACCGTGTGATTGGGAAACGTGTTCAAATGTGTCTCAGGTTTCGTCCCCTGGTACTCGGGTGCAACATTCCAGAGGCTTTACTAACACTCTCCCCACTTGGAGAGTCAGTGCCTTTAACCTCCTGTTTGGCCCAGTTTGCCATTTCTGCGGAAAATGAACAGGAATAGGGAGAACCAATGAGAGACTAGCTGGAAGTGCCTGTACGGGCAAATTTAACTCTCATTTCCCACCAGGAAGAGGAATTAACCAAAGGCTCAGCATGCCATGCCGGAACCACACTAGGGCCTGAAGCAATGCTGCGGTGTTGCGGCCAGCTCACAGGAAAGTGAATTGAAGAAAGGAGCTCAGGGGCACTGTAATTCACAAACCTGCAGAGTTATAAATGACAGCTATCCTCCAAAAATATATTGAAGTAAGGCTGCCAAGAGGACTTGAAAGCGGGGCAGAATTGCAGGAAACCGATTTCAGGAGGTAGACTGGAATTGCATGTAAAGCATAGGAAAAGAGGCAGAACGTCCACGATGATGCACTTGGCCAAAAAGGGCGTATGCGTTTTTTCCTGAATATATTCAGGAAAAAACGCATACGCCCTTTTTGGCCAACCAAGCAAGCTTGCAAAGGAAATCTGCATTACAATGAAGTCTCACTGCCCCCCGGTCAAAAGGGCCATCTGAAAAAAGTGTAAAATCCAGAAAGGCAGGACAGGCCATGGAGAATTGGGAGCCTTGTTATGCTGATGGGCGAGATGTAAATTGCCAACAGCCACTCTGGAGAAGTGTATGGTGTTTCCTGAAACATCTAAAAAACAAAGCAACAGAGCCTAGGGCACTTCCACTTATGGTCCTATAGCTTAGGGAAATTAAAATCAAAAAGACACAGCCACCCCAAAGTTTGGGACAGCTCTGTTTACAAGAACCTCGTTTACAGTACAAGTTCAATATCACAGAAAGTGAAAAATGGATAAAGAAGTTGTGGTACTTACGTACAATGCAATATCACTCAGCAATGAAATGTATATCATCAGGCCCGTAGCAGCATAATGAGTGGATTCAGGTACGATGATTCTAAGTGAAATAAGTCACACAGAAAAAGAAATATCATAAGATATCACTAATACACGGAATGTAAACTTGGCTACACAGGAACTGAATTACAAAACAGAACAGGGTCTCAAATGTAGAAAACCAACTTATGCTTGCTTAAGGGGAAAGGTGAGTTGGGGTGCTGCATAAAACCAGAGATTGAAATTAGCACAGATACCGTTCCATAAGCCAAATATGTAATAGACAAGAGCTACTCCTTGCTCAACGAAGAGGACTCAACACCCCATATTAAACGTCTAAGAATATACCTGACTAGTAAGAATCTTAAAACCTATGGATTTCTATGTCTCCGAAAGAGAATCAAGCGTGTGTACAGCGGCATAAACGCAGCAGTGATAGGATTGGTGAGGTTCGGTGAGCAAATGCAGACCCTTTGAGGTCATATTGCATGGTACCCATTCCATGGGTCTCAACTCTCCAGGTTTAAGGGATTCTTCCTTCAGCTAAAACATGCATGTGGAACCCAGAGTATGATCCACCGTGTGATCGGGAAACGTGTTCAAATGTGTCTCAGGTTTCGTCCCCTGGTACTCGGGTGCAACATTCCAGTCGCCTTACTAACACTCTCCCCACTTGGAGAGTCAGTGCCTTTAACCTCCTGTTTGGCCCAGTTTGCAATTTCTGCGGAAGATGAACAGGAATAGGGAGAACCAATGAGAGACTAGCTGGAGGTGTCTGGACGGGCAAATTTAACTCTCATTTCCCACCAGGAAGAGGAATTAACCAAAGGCTCAGCGTGCCATTCCGGAACCACACTAGGGCCTGAAGCAATCCTGCGGTGTTGCGGCCAGCTCACAAGAAAGCGAGTTGAAGAAAGGAGCTCAGAGGCACTGTAATTCACAAAACTGCATAGTTAAGAATGACAGCTATCGTCCAAAAATATATTGAAGTAAGGCTGCCAAGAGGACTTGAAAGCGGGGCAGAATTGCAGGAAACCGATTTCAGGAGGTAGACTGGAATTGCATGTAAAGCATAGGAAAAGAGGCAGAACGTCCACAATGATGCACTTGGCCAAAAAGCGCGTATGCGTTTTTTCCTGAATATATTCAGGAAAAAACGCATACGCCCTTTTTGGCCAACCAAGCAAGCTTGCAAAGGAAATCTGCACTACAATGAAGTCTCACTGCCCCCCGGTCAAAAGGGCCATCTGAAAAAAGTGTAAAATCCAGAAAGGCAGGACAGGCCATGGAGACGTGGGAGCCTTGTTATGCTGATGGGCAGGATGTAAATTGCCAACAGCCACTCTGGAGAAGTGTATGGTGTTTCCTGAAACATCTACAAAACAAAGCAACAGAGCCTAGGGCACTTCCACTTATGGTCCTATAGCTTAGGGAAATTAAAATCAAAAAGACACAGCCACCCCAAAGTTTGGGACAGCTCTGTTTACAAGAACCTCGTTTACAGTACAAGTTCAATATCACAGAAAGCGAAAAATGGATAAAGAATTTGTGGTACTTACGTACAATGCAATATCACTCAGCAATGAAATCTATATCATCAGGCCCGTAGCAGCATAATGAGTGGATTCAGGTACGATGATTCTAAGTGAAATAAGTCACACAGAAAAAGAAACATCATAAGATATCACTACTACACGGAATGTAAACTTGGCTACACAGGAACTGAATTACAAAACAGAACAGGGTCTCAAATGTAGAAAACCAACTTATGCTTGCTTAAGGGGAAAGGTGAGTTGGGGTGCTGCATAAAACCAGAGATTGAAATTAGCACAGATACCGTTCCATAAGCCAAATATGTAATAGACAAGAGCTACTCCTTGCTCAACGAAGTGGACTCTACACCACATATTAAAAGCCTAAGAATATACCTGACTAGTAAGAATCTTAAAACCTATGGATTTCTATGTCTCCGAAAGAGAATCAAGCGTGTGTACAGCGGCATAAACGCAGCAGTGATAGGATTGGTGAGGTTCGGTGAGCAAATGCAGACCCTTTGAGGTCATATTGCATGGTACCCATTCCATGGGTCTCAACTCTCCAGGTTTAAGGGATTCTTCCTTCAACTAAAACATGCCTGTGGAACCCAGAGTATGATCCACCGTGTGATTGGGAAACGTGTTCAAATGTGTCTCAGGTTTCGTCCCCTGGTACTCGGGTGCAACATTCCAGAGGCTTTACTAACACTCTCCCCACTTGGAGAGTCAGTGCCTTTAACCTCCTGTTTGGCCCAGTTTGCCATTTCTGCGGAAAATGAACAGGAATAGGGAGAACCAATGAGAGACTAGCTGGAAGTGCCTGTACGGGCAAATTTAACTCTCATTTCCCACCAGGAAGAGGAATTAACCAAAGGCTCAGCATGCCATGCCGGAACCACACTAGGGCCTGAAGCAATGCTGCGGTGTTGCGGCCAGCTCACAGGAAAGTGAGTTGAAGAAAGGAGCTCAGGGGCACTGTAATTCACAAACCTGCAGAGTTATAAATGACAGCTATCGTCCAAAAATATATTGAAGTAAGGCTGCCAAGAGGACTTGAAAGCGGGCCAGAATTGCAGGAAACCGATTTCAGGAGGTAGACTGGAATTGCATGTAAAGCATAGGAAAAGAGGCAGAACGTCCACAATGATGCACTTGGCCAAAAAGGGCGTATGCGTTTTCTCCTGAATATATTCAGGAAAAAACGCATACGCCCTTTTGGGCCAACCAAGCAAGCTTGCAAAGGAAATCTGCACTACAATGAAGTCTCACTGCCCCCCGGTCAAAAGGGCCATCTGAAAAAAGTATAAAATCCAGAAAGGCAGGACAGGCCATGGAGAACTGGGAGCCTTGTTATGCTGATGTGCGAGATGTAAATTGCCAACAGCCACTCTGGAGAAGTGTATGGTGTTTCCTGAAACATCTAAAAAACAAAGCAACAGAGCCTAGGGCACTTCCACTTATGGTCCTATAGCTTAGGGAAATTAAAATCAAAAAGACACAGCCACCCCAAAGTTTGGGACGGCTCTGTTTACAAGAACCTCGTTTACGGTACAAGTTCAATATCACAGAAAGCGAAAAATGGATAAAGAATTTGTGGTACTTACGTACAATGCAATATCACTCAGCAATGAAATCTATATCATCAGGCCCGTAGCAGCATAATGAGTGGATTCAGGTACGATGATTCTAAGTGAAATAAGTCACACAGAAAAAGAAACATCATAAGATATCACTACTACACGGAATGTAAACTTGTCTACACAGGAACTGAATTACAAAACAGAACAGGGTCTCAAATGTAGAAAACCAACTTATGCTTGCTTAAGGGGAAAGGTGAGTTGGGGTGCTGCATAAAACCAGAGATTGAAATTAGCACAGATACCGTTCCATAAGCCAAATATGTAATAGACAAGAGCTACTCCTTGCTCAACGAAGAGGACTCAACACCCCATATTAAACGTCTAAGAATATACCTGACTAGTAAGAATCTTAAAACCTATGGATTTCTATGTCTCCGAAAGAGAATCAAGCGTGTGTACAGCGGCATAAACGCAGCAGTGATAGGATTGGTGAGGTTCGGTGAGCAAATGCAGACCCTTTGAGGTCATATTGCATGGTACCCATTCCATGGGTCTCAACTCTCCAGGTTTAAGGGATTCTTCCTTCAACTAAAACATGCCTGTGGAACCCAGAGTATGATCCACCGTGTGATTGGGAAACGTGTTCAAATGTGTCTCAGGTTTCATCCCCTGGTACTCGGGTGCAACATTCCAGAGGCTTTACTAACACTCTCCCCACTTGGAGAGTCAGTGCCTTTAACCTCCTGTTTGGCCCAGTTTGCCATTTCTGCGGAAAATGAACAGGAATAGGGAGAACCAATGAGAGACTAGCTGGAAGTGCCTGTACGGGCAAATTTAACTCTCATTTCCCACCAGGAAGAGGAATTAACCAAAGGCTCAGCATGCCATGCCGGAACCACACTAGGGCCTGAAGCAATGCTGCGGTGTTGCGGCCAGCTCACAGGAAAGTGAGTTGAAGAAAGGAGCTCAGGGGCACTGTAATTCACAAACCTGCAGAGTTATAAATGACAGCTATCGTCCAAAAATATATTGAAGTAAGGCTGCCAAGAGGACTTGAAAGCGGGGCAGAATTGCAGGAATCCGATTTCAGGAGGTAGACTGGAATTGCATGTAAAGCATAGGAAAAGAGGCAGAACGTCCACAATGATGCACTTGGCCAAAAAGGGCGTATGCGTTTTCTCCTGAATATATTCAGGAAAAAACGCATACGCCCTTTTGGGCCAACCAAGCAAGCTTGCAAAGGAAATCTGCACTACAATGAAGTCTCACTGCCCCCCGGTCAAAAGGGCCATCTGAAAAAAGTATAAAATCCAGAAAGGCAGGACAGGCCATGGAGAACTGGGAGCCTTGTTATGCTGATGGGCGGGATGTAAATTGCCAACAGCCACTCTGGAGAAGTGTATGGTGTTTCCTGAAACATCTAAAAAACAAAGCAACAGAGCCTAGGGCACTTCCACTTATGGTCCTATAGCTTAGGGAAATTAAAATCAAAAAGACACAGCCACCCCAAAGTTTGGGACGGCTCTGTTTACAAGAACCTCGTTTACGGTACAAGTTCAATATCACAGAAAGCGAAAAATGGATAAAGAATTTGTGGTACTTACGTACAATGCAATATCACTCAGCAATGAAATCTATATCATCAGGCCCGTAGCAGCATAATGAGTGGATTCAGGTACGATGATTCTAAGTGAAATAAGTCACACAGAAAAAGAAACATCATAAGATATCACTACTACACGGAATGTAAACTTGGCTACACAGGAACTGAATTACAAAACAGAACAGGGTCTCAAATGTAGAAAACCAACTTATGCTTGCTTAAGGGGAAAGGTGAGTTGGGGTGCTGCATAAAACCAGAGATTGAAATTAGCACAGATACCGTTCCATAAGCCAAATATGTAATAGACAAGAGCTACTCCTTCCTCAACGAAGTGGACTCTACACCCCATATTAAACGCCTAAGAATATACCTGACTAGTAAGAATCTTAAAACTTATGGATTTCTATGTCTCCGAAAGAGAATCAAGCGTGTGTACAGTGGCATAAGCGCAGCAGTGATAGGATTGGTGAGGTTCGGTGAGCCAATGCAGAACCTTTGAAGTCATATTGCATGGTACCCATTCCATGGGTCTCAACTCTCCAGGTTTAAGGGATTCTTCCTTCAGCTAAAACATGCATGTGGAACCCAGAGTATGATCCACCGTGTGATCGGGAAACGTGTTCAAATGTGTCTCAGGTTTCGTCCCCTGGTACTCGGGTGCAACATTCCAGTCGCCTTACTAACACTCTCCCCACTTGGAGAGTCAGTGCCTTTAACCTCCTGTTTGGCCCAGTTTGCAATTTTTGCGGAAGATGAACAGGAATAGGGAGAACCAATGAGAGACTAGCTGGAAGTGTCTGGACGGGCAAATTTAACTCTCATTTCCCATCAGGAAGAGGAATTAACCAAAGGCTCAGCGTGCCATTCCGGAACCACACTAGGGCCTGAAGCAATCCTGCGGTGTTGCGGCCAGCTCACAAGAAAGCGAGTTGAAGAAAGGAGCTCAGAGGCACTGTAATTCACAAACCTGCATAGTTAAGAATGACAGCTATCGTCCAAAAATATATTGAAGTAAGGCTGCCAAGAGGACTTGAAAGCGGGGCAGAATTGCAGGAAACCGATTTCAGGAGGTAGACTGGAATTGCATGTAAAGCATAGGAAAAGAGGCAGAACGTCCACAATGATGCACTTGGCCAAAAAGCGCGTATGCGTTTTTTCCTGAATATATTCAGGAAAAAACGCATACGCCCTTTTTGGCCAACCAAGCAAGCTTGCAAAGGAAATCTGCACTACAATGAAGTCTCACTGCCCCCCGGTCAAAAGGGCCATCTGAAAAAAGTGTAAAATCCAGAAAGGCAGGACAGGCCATGGAGACGTGGGAGCCTTGTTATGCTGATGGGCAGGATGTAAATTGCCAACAGCCACTCTGGAGAAGTGTATGGTGTTTCCTGATACATCTGAAAAACAAAGCAACAGAGTCTAGGGCATTTCCACTTATGGTCCTATAGCTTAGGGAAATTAAAATCAAAAAGACACAGCCACCCCAAAATTTGGGACGGCTCTGTTTACAGGAACCTCTTCTACGGTACAAGTTAAATATCCCAGAGAGCAAATAATTGATAAAGAAGTTGCGGTACTTAACGTACAACAGAATACCACTCAGCAATGAAATCTGTGTCACCAGGCCTGTACCAGCATAATGAGTGGATTGAGGCACGATGATTCTAAGTGAAATAAGTCACACAGAAAAAGAAACATCATAAGGTATCACTAATACATGGAATGTAAACTTGGCTACACAGGAACTGAATTACAAAACAGTACAGGGTCTCAAGTTTAGAAAACCAACTTATGCTTGCTTAAGGGGAAAGGTGAGTTTGGGTTCTGCATAAAACCAGAGTTTGAAATTAGCACAGATACCGTTCCATAAGCCAAATATGTAATAGACAAGACCTACCCCTTGCTCAACGAAATGGACTCAACAATGAGGTATCACTTCACACCTGTTAGAATGGGCATCATCTGAAAATCTACAAACAACAATTGCTGGAAAGGGTGTGGGGAAAAGGAAGCCTCTTCCACTATTGTTGGGAATATAAATTGATACAGTCACTATGGAGAACAATATGGAGTCTTAAGAAACTAATAATAGAATTACCATATGATACAGCAATCCCAGTACTGGACATATACCCAGACAAAACCATAAATCAAAAAGAGACATTCACCGCAATGTTCATTGCATCACTATTTACAATATCGAGGTAATGGAAGCAACCTAAATGCCCACAGACAGACGAATGCATAAAGATGTGGTACATATATAAAATGGAATATTACTAAGCCATGAAAGGAATGAAATTGGGTCATTTGTAGAGACGTCGATGGATCTAGAGACTGTCATACAGAGTGAAGTAAGTCAGAAAGAGAAAAACAAATCTTGTATATTCATGCATATATGTGGAACCTAGAAAAACTGTACAGATTAACCGTTTTGCAAGGCATAAATAGAGCAACAGATGTAGACAACAATCGTATGGACAACAAGGGGGGAAAGCTCTTGGGGGGGTGGTGGTGGGAGGAGCTGAGAGATTGGGATTGGCATGTAAACATTTATATGTATAAAATAGATAACCAATAAGAACCTGCTGTATAAAAATATAAAATAAAATTCAAAATTAAAAAGAAATAAAATTTAAAAAATAAAACAGAAAAAACAATTATTCCCTTCACATACATGTATTTATATGAATAAATTATTTCCATGCTTATATCTGTAAATACAAAAAAGAGGAATAAAATCTACCTTGAACCAAAAACGAAAAAGAGAAAAAAAAAAACAGAACCCACCAGTTACTCAGAGGAAAACCGTATCAGGGCACTTGCTCCAGTTGTAAACAATTCTGAAGTTGGTCAGTGGTGGGGAATCGTCTCCCATTCAGCCAGCAGCCCCCACACAACAAGCGTCCTCATTGCAAAGCTGGGGCACTGTGCCGAGGCATCTGTGAGTAAATGTGAGCTGAGCCCCAGGCCAGTTGCTGTTGAACTGTTCCCACCCTTCCCAGGTGAAACACCTGAATATATACAAGGACTTGAAAGCCTAGAGGAAGGGCCATGGAGCCACACGAGTGACAGCATGCCAGCTGACTTGGTGCCTGCAGGCCAGCCAGGATGGTCCTGTCCCTGGGTGCTCTTCTGGAAGATTTCCATTTCCCTGCCTGAGATACCCGTCCTGTCCCTGCCCCCACTGCTTTTTTCCTTCCTCACCTCTGCCCAGGGAGAAATTCCAGCAGCAGGTATGGGTGACACATCCTCTTCTTTAGCAGGTGGCAGCCTGGCAACTGCTGCAGAAAGTCCAGCAGAGCCCCACTCACACTGGGCCACCCACAAAGCCGTGGCCTCTCACTCCCTCCCACCAGCCCAGCCCCGAGACTGCTGACAGGGCAGAGAAAATGGCGTCAGGCACAGCTGCAGGGGCTCTTGCTGCCTGGAGTGGTATTTATATTGATCTCAACCCAGGCACACCTGGGGAGGGCTGCCCGGCATGGTAAGGCTGCCCAGGTCAGCCAATCATCACCCCTCAGGGGCTCACAGTTGCAGAAAATGGAACTTGCTGAACCGGCCAGGTCCAAGGAACAGGTGTGGGCTCCTGAGAGTCAGGATAGACAAGGGGCTGCAGCTTTGGCTTGTTTTCTAATCATTTTATCTAGCCCATGAGTGGGAGACAACTTCAAGAAAAGCCTCTCCTAATGAGAGGAACCCAGGAGTCAGGGAGAGGAGGGGTGGGTGGTGGTTGGAGACAGAGGCTTGGTGCCCCGGGTGCAGTGGAAGTCTCTGGAAGACCAGGTGGAGGGAGGCCACACAGAGTGATGCCCAGGGTCACAGACCTGTCGGAGCTGCTGTTTGTTAGTTCAAGTCCTGCTCTGAGGTGCTCTGTGTCAGCTCTGAGCGACAGGTGAGATGGGGGTGCTCTTCAATGAGGGCTATGTGCACAGTTCCTGTGTGCCCAGCCCTGCCACGGTACCTGCAAGGGTAGCTCTGTATCCTGGGAGAGGCCTGACCATGAGAGCCCCGTGGGCTGGGTTGGGGGTGGGGTACCTGCCCAGGAGAGCTCCATATCCTGGGATTGGCCTGACCACGAGAGCCCCATGGGCTGCTGGGGACCTGGTAAAGGATGTCAGGACAGTCAGTGAAGCCACCGAGGATATACCTCCAGTTGCTCCATTTCCTACACCCTGCTGGTCATTCTACCAACCACCAGGACATGGTATTCTGTATTAGTCTTCAATGATGCCTTCTTTTGTATTACATTAGTCCCAGAGTCACAAGAAATTTTGGCTTGTGAGTGGCAGGACTCAACATACAACTAAAACAATACTTCCGGGCCGTCTTGCCCCAAGGGTTCAAAAATTCCCACACCATCTTTGGGGAAAGCTTAGCTAAAGACCGAAAAGTTCTACCTCTAGAAAAGGAAACCCTCCTTCAATATGCAGACGACATTCTGATCGCCAGCCCTACTAAGGAAGCCTCTGAACTACCAAGCCAATAAAGGATAGAAGTTGTCCAAGAAAAAGCTCAAATATCACAGACTGCGGTGACCTGCCTGGGCTTCATTCTCACACAAGGTCGGAGAAGCCCATCCCAGGAAAGGGAAGAAACCATTTGCAGCCTTACCCCTTTCTAAAACTAGAAGACAGCTTAGGGGTTCCTGGGGAGGCCAGGGTTTGCTGCTTCTGGATCCCTAACTACAGTCTACTAGCTGGGCCTCTATATGAAACACTGAAAGGAAAAGATGATGATCCTTTTGAACAGAATCCAGAAGTGGCCTTTCAAGAATGGAAAGAGCAGTCAATTCAGACCCTTGCCCTGGAACTCCCTAATTGAGCTAAACCCTTTGACCTTACCATTCCCGGTGAAAGGTGAGTCGCCATTGGAGAATTAGTGCAAAAACTGGGACCACTTGAAATGGAACAACGCAAGAATGCCATCCAGGTAGGATAAAATAGAGTCACCAAGGGGCTTGGCCCACTGCCACATCTGGCCAAGATACTGGCGGTATCTAAAAACCTGGAAATCAGCAGCCCAAAAGGCCACCTCCCTCCTAAGGGAAAAGGACCCCACGTGGTGATCCTAATCACCAACCATGCCCTGAAGTTGCAGGGTTCGCTCCGTGGGCACACCGACCTCGAGTGAGGAGGCCCTCCAACTCCAACATCCAGAGAGATAACCGGGGGCAACAGGGCACCATGACGACTCGTGTGAACATCACTTGACCTGGAGTTTCTCTCATAAAACAACAATAGTGTGTCCCGAATGAGTAGACTACTGCTTGCAGGACTTACTGCACCCGGAGGGGAGCTAATAATCTTGGCGGGGGAAACGTATATCACACTGTCACCATAGAAAAGCCTACAGACACCGTGATGATGGTGGCCAATAAGACCGGCTGGACTCCTGTTTACTTCAAAAGGCTGTTGACTCAGTGGCCATCATGGTCCTTGATCACCACTGACCCTGGACTGTCTGGGAGTTGAGCGGGCAGGGCTCTGACACCTGGTGCTGTTTTTACGTTAATTCAGGGGCCTAATTGAAGAAAGAGCAGACTACTGGTCAGAGCATCTAGGCTGGCAGAAACGGTCAGCCTAAGGTGGCCGAACAAATGTGGGGCGGGGTGAAACCGGCCCCCACAGCGTCTCTGCGCATCGCTTTCCTGAACCCTTAAAGGTCATTAGAATCTATAACACTTCCAATGCTGGTGCTCAGGCGGACGAGCAGGGAGGCAGGGGTCCTGGGGCCAATCAACGTCACCTGGAGGCTGCTGGGGAGAAGTTCTGACCCTCATCCCCTGGTATGAGGGCTCCCAACTCAGCACTCAGCAGTTACAGAAGAAGGGTCTGCACCCTCAGCACTCCAAGAATGAGGAACGGGACAAAAGGCAGAGGAGGGGTTTGTCCCCAGCAAAGCCCATTAAAAATCCCTGGGAGATAAAAATAGAATCTGGGCAATAAAGTCAAGTCTGACCTTTTTTATCCTTTGTGCTTTGTCTAATTTCATGTGCTCCTAGGGTCCCGCATGCAGAGGTTCCACACCCGGCACTTCAGACCAGATTTCCTAGTGGAGAATGGCTGGGTCGACACCTCAGCTCCTGGGGCCCAGTGCAGACTCCGAGATATAGAGCCTGAGCTGCAGCCAACCCGGCCCTCGAGTGCTCCGCCCCCTCCCTCCCACTGACTCTGACAGGATCTCTACACAGCAGCCCAGCCCACAGCCCACGGGGTAGTGCATGCTCTCACCTCTCCATTCTCTGATCAAAATATAAAGTTTCCTTTGCTTGTGAACCAAACTCAGTCTCGATCTGTTGGCCCCAATGACACTGGGCAGGGGGACACTTGTTGGGGTCCACTCTGGAGGATCAGTAACAGAAATTGAGACTATTGTAACTTCAATGAACAGATGTGTGAGCCAAACTGTAGTTAACATAGAACAGTTTATAAGGCTCAGGTAAAATAAGATGTTTCTAACACTTCCATTTGATATTTCCATCACTTTATTATAAGCAAGTTCAGTGAAAAGGTTTGTCTTATTTGTCAGGTCAATATTAGAGAAATGAAGTGATTTCTTTCCAAGGATGTACATCTAATAATCTTGGTTAAAGCTTCAATCTTGTTTTAAATGCTTTTCCATTGAAAATGATACCTCTCTTTCAGCTCCCCCATTTCTGAGAAGTATAAAATCTTATAATTTATTATTACCAAAGGGGAAAGGTGGGAGGAGGGATAAATTAACAGTTTGGAATTAACACATACACACTGCTATGTATAAAATAGATCATCAACAAGGAACCACTGTATAGCACAGGGAACTACACTCAATATTTTGCAATAACCTATAAGGGGAAATAATCAGAAAAAGAATAGATATTTTTATTGACATCATCTATCAATGACAGTTAAAGTGTAACCTAAGGGAAGCCAGTGGTGAGTGCTTCTGACCCTGAAGACTTCAATCATCTAAAGTTTGGACTCTGCCTACTTCCCAAGGCCCTTAATGAACATATGTGTAGCCGTAGCTTAAAAAATTCCCCAGTTTGGGTTTCGGGGAGACACTGATTTTGAAAAAGCCCTGGTGTTCTCCTTACATGAATGGGACTCTTCCTACTGCTAAAACATGTCTGTCACACACAGAGGGTGGTATACCGTCTGATCGGGAAGAGTTTGGAAAAGGCATCTCATCTCCTCATCTCCTGGTGCTCAGGTTCACCCCTCCAGCGTCTTTACTAACAGTCTCCCCACTTGGAGATGTCAGCACTGTCAACATCCTGTTGCGTACAGTTTGGAATTTGTCCAGAGGATGAAGCGGAAGGATGAGGAACAACAAGAGACAAGTCCTAGGTGTTCAGACAGGCACATGTCACTCTAATTTCCAATCAGGAAGACGAATTGACCAAAGGCTAGGGTTGCCCATGGAAACAGTATAGGGCTTGAGGAAATCCCACTGCTTTGTGGCCAGTTCCCATAAACACAAGTTGAACAATGGAACTCAGGGGCAGTAAAATTCATGAAACTGCAGAGTTGAAAATATCTATCACTGAAAAATGTCTTGAGGAAAGTCAGAGAAAAGGATTGGTAAGCAAGGGAGAATGGCAGGAAAGGGATTTGAGGAGGTAGAAAGGACTCACCATTAAGCACAAGAAAAGGGGCTGAACATTGCCAACATTGCAGTTGGCCAAAAAGGCTGTATGCGTTTTTTTCTGTATATATTCAAGAAAAGGGCATACACTTTTTTAGCCAACCAAACAGGTGGGCACTGGAAATCAATACTACAAAAGATATCACTTCGCATCAGTCAGAAGAGCCATCCTCATAAAGTGTAAACACCAGAAATGCAGGACAGGGCAAGGAGAAGAGGGAGCCCTGTGAGGCTTATAGTGGAAATGTATATTGCCAACGGCCATTCTGGAGAAGTGTATTGTGTTTACTAAAGCATCTAAAAAATGAGCTACAGAGCATAGGGCACTTGCACTCATGGGCGTATGTCTTGGGAAAAACAAAAATCGAGAGGACACAGGCACCCCAATGTTTACTGCCTCTCTGTTTAAAAGATCCTCGACTAGGATATAACTTAAATGTCTCTGGAGGGAAAAAATGGATAGAGATGTGGTACTTATGTAGAGTGGAATATTACTCAGCCTGGAAATCAATGAAATATGGCCAGTTGTAACAACTCCGGAGGAGTTACGTATGATCATTCTAAGTGACATAATTCAAAAAGAAAAAGACACATATCATAAGATATCACTTAAAGGTGGAATCCAAAATGACTACACATGAAATAAATTACAAAACAAAAACATAGTCAAATATGTAGACAACACGCGTAAGGCTGCTAAACGGGAAAGGTGGGGAGGGGTGAGGCATCATCCAGGAGGTTGAAATTAGCAAAGATACCATTCCAAATACCAAACTGATAATCAACAAGGCCTACACGGTAGCTAAAAGAACTGCACTCAGCACACTCAAGTCACTGGAAAAGAATATATATGACTGGTAAGAATCTGAAAAAGAATTTATTGATGTCTCTCTGTATGTGAATCAAGTGGATGTACAGCAGCAAGAAACAGAGCTTTGAAAATCAGCTGTAACCAATATAGTAATAAATTGAAAAAAATAAACGACAGAGAGACAGAGAAAACCTCTTACAACTTTTCCTCAGGGACGGTGATGCAACATGGATTGAACACATCTAGACCCACAGCAGGATGAGACATAAGGCTGGAAACTGTTCGCGCTAAGAGAAATATGAGGTTGGGTGAGGAAATGCACACCCTTTAAAGTAATACTACCTGGTACCCATTCAATGGGTCCCAAATCTGCAGGTTCAAGGGATCTTCCTACAGCGAAAACATGCATGGAAAACCCAGAGGACTGTACACCATGTGATTGGGAGATGTGTCTAAAATGCACCTCATTTATCCTCTCCTGGTGCTCCTGTTCATCATTCCAGCCACGTTACTTAGAATCTCCCCACTTAGAGAATCAGCACATTTAAACTTCTGTTTCACACATTTTGCAAATTGTGAGGAGGATGAACGGGAAGAGGGGGAACCAATGAGAGAATAGTTGTAGGGGTTTGGACGGGCACATGTCACTCTAATTTCCCATTAAGAATAAGAATTAAAAAAAGGCTCAGCCCGCCTCGCCGGAGCCAAAATAGGGCCTGAAGCAATCCTGCGGCTTTGAGGCCAGCTCACAAAAGAGCAACTTAAAAAATGGAGCTCAGGGTCACTGCAATTCACAAACCTGCAGAGTTATAAATGAAAACTAACGTCCCAAAATATGTTGAGGTAAGGCAAAGAAGAGGATCTGAATGCAAGACAGAATTGCAAGAAACAGATTTCAAGAGATAGATTGGACTCGTCTTTAAAGCACATGAAAAGCGGCAGAATTTTGACAATGATGCAGTTGGCCCATAAGGGAGTATGCGTTTTTTCCTGAATATATCCAGGAAAAAACGCATACGCACTTTATGGGCAACCAAGCAAGCAAGCAATGCAAATGTGCACAACAAAGAAGTCTCATTTCCCACCGGTCAAAAGGGCCATCCGAAAAAATTGTAAAAACCAGAAATGCAGGACAGGCCATGGAGAACAGGGAGCCTTTATACGCTGATGGACAGTGTGTGAACTGCCGAGAGCCACTCTGGAGAAATGTATGGTGGTTCCTAAATCATCTAAAAAACAGAGCTACAGAGCATAGGGCACTTCCAATCACGGAAGTATATCTAGGGAAGTCTAAAAATCAACAAGACACAAGCACACCACAGTTTAGGGCTACTCTGTTTACAAGAACCTCAACTTCAGTACACCTTAAATATCCCAGGAAAGAGAACAATGGATAAAGAAAATGTGGTACTTATGTACAATGGAATATCTCTTCACCATGAAATCAATGTAATAAGGCTAGTAGAAGGATAAAGAGTGGATTTAGGTCCGATAATACTACTTGAAATAAGTCAAACAGAAAAAGAAACATATCATAAGATATCACTTATAGAGGGAGGATAAATATGGCTGCACAAAAAATGAATTACAAAACAGAACAGTGTCTCACATTTAGAAAACACACTTATGTCAGCTTAAGGGGAAAGGAGAGGTGGGGTGATGCATAAAACCAGAGTTTGAAATTAGCACAGATACCGTTCAATAAACCAAATAGGTATTAGACAAGATCTACACCTTGCTCAATGAACTGGCCTCAACACACCCTATACACCGCAGAGAAATATATCTGAGTAATAAGAATCTTAAAACCCATGTATTGATATATCTCCATAAGGGAATCAAGTGTGTGCAGAGCGGCCAAACACAGCAGTGAAAATGAGCTAAACCCCATTATAGAAATAAATTTTAAAACCAAAACGCAGAAACAATGAAAGAGAGAAAAATTCTTACAAAATTCGCTCAGGGGCTGTGATGCAACCTGGAATGACCACATATAAACCCACAGCTGGATAAGACATAAGGCTGGACACTTGGGGCTGAGAGGATTGGTGAGCTTTGGTGAGCAACTGCTGAAAGTTTAATGCAATACTTCATGCTACTCATTCCAAGGGTCCCAACACTCCAGGTTGAAGGGAATCTTCCTACAGCTAAACCATGCATGGGAAATCCAGCGGATGGTATACCATATGATCGGGAAAGGTTTCTAAAACGCACCTCATTTTCCTCTCCTGGGGCTCTGGATCAACATTCCAGCCACTTTACTAACAACATCTCCACATGGAGAGTCAATGCCTTTACGTTCCGGTATCGCACAGTCTGCAGTTAGTGCGGAGGATGAATGGGAATAGGGGGAACCAGTGAGAAAATAGCTGTAGCGGTTTCAATGGGAACATGTCACTCTAATTCACATCAGGAAGAAGAATTAACCAAAGGCAGAGCAAGGCGACCCAGAAGAAGAATAGGGCCTGAAGAAATCCTGTGGATATGAGGCAAGATCACAAAAATAAGAGCTGAAAAATGCAGCTAAGGGCCACGGCAATTCAAAAACCTGCAGAGTTAAAAAGGCCAACAATTTTCAAAAAGTATATTGAGGTAAGGCTATGAAGAGGCACTGACAGCAAGGCAGAATTGCAGGAAACCGATTTCAGGAGGTAGACTGGAATTGCATTGAAAACATATGAAAACACTCAGAACGTCGACAATGATGCACTTGGCCAAAAAGGGCGTATGCGTTTTTTCCTGAATATATTCAGGAAAAAACGCATACGCCCTTTTTGGCCAACCAAGCAAGCTTGCAAAGGAAATCTGCACTACAATGAAGTCTCACTTCCTCCCTGTCAAAAGGAGCATCTGAAAAAAGTGTAAAATCCAGAAAAGCAGGACAGGCCATGGAGAACTGGGAGCCTTGTTATGCTGATGGGCGGGATGTAAATTGCCAACAGCCACTCTGGAGAAGTGTATGGTGTTTCCTGAAACATCTACAAAACAAAGCAACAGAGCCTAGGGCACTTCCACTTATGGTCCTATAGCTTAGGGAAATTAAAATCAAAAAGACACAGCCACCCCATAGTTTGGGATGGCTCTGTTTACAAGAACCTCGTTTACGGTACAAGTTCAATATCACAGAAAGCGAAAAATGGATAAAGAAGTTGTGGTACTTACGTACAATGCAATATCACTCAGCAATGAAATCTATGTCATCAGGCCCGTAGCAGCATAATGAGTGGATTCAGGTACGATGATTCTAAGTGAAATAAGTCACACAGAAAAAGAAACATCATAAGATATCACTACTACACGGAATGTAAACTTGGCTACACAGGAACTGAATTACAAAACAGAACAGGGTCTCAAATGTAGAAAACCAACTTATGCTTGCTTAAGGGGAAAGGTGAGTTGGGGTGCTGCATAAAACCAGAGATTGAAATTAGCACAGATACCATTCCATAAGTCAAATATGTAATAGACAAGAGCTACTCCTTGCTCAACGAAGTGGACTCTACACACCATATTAAACGCCTACGAATATACCTGACTAGTAAGAATCTTAAAACCTATGGATTTCTATGTGTCCGAAAGAGAATCAAGCGTGTGTACAGGGGCATAAACGCAGCAGTGATAGGATTGGTGAGGTTCGGTGATCAAATGCAGACCCTTTGAAGTCATATTTCATGGTACCCATTCCATGGGTCTCAACTCTCCAGGTTTACGGGATTCTTCCTTCAGCTAAACCATGCATGTGGAACGCAGAGTATGATCCAACACGTGATCGGGAAACATGTTCAAATGTGTGTCACTTTTCGTCCCCTCGTACTCGGGTGCATCATTCCAGACGCTTTACTAACACTCTCCCCACTTGGAGAGTCAGTGCCTTTAACCTCCTGTTTGGCCCAGTTTGCAATTACTGCGTAAGATGAACAGGAATAGGGAGAACCAATGAGAGACTAGCTGGAGGTGTCTGGATGGGCAAATTTAACTCTCATTTCCCACCAGGAAGACGAATTAACCAAAGGCTCAGCATGAAGTGCCGGAACCACACTAGGGCCTGAAGCAATCTTGCGGTGTTGCGGCCAGCTCACAAGAAAGAGAGTTGAAGAAAGGAGCTCAGGGGCACTGTAATTCACAAACCTGCAGAGTTATAAATGACAGCTATCATCCAAAATTATACTGAAGTAAGGCTGCGAAGAGGACTTGAATGTGGGGCACAATTGCTGGAAACCGATTTCAGAAGGTACACGGGAGTCACTCTTAAAGCATAGGAAAAGAGACAGAACTTGGAAAATAATGCACTTGGCAAAAAAGGGCATATGTGTTTTACCCAGAGCTCTCATAACCGAGGGGAGGAGATTCCCAGCAGGCTCCAACTGCCACCTGAGGGTTCACGTTGCCAAGGCAACGTGAGCAAGCCAGGCAGGAGTTACCTCACAGCAGAGGTCCCACCTCACAGAAGGGTGAGAAACCCAGCCAATATCAGACTCTCACCAGAGGGCCCACATCACCAAGGGGATGGGAACCAGGCAGGAGTGTCTTCACACCAGTGGGGCCACATCATCGAAAGGTGAGCTACTCAGCACATGTGTCCTCAAACCAGAGGACCCACATCACCAAGGGCCTCGGAGTGAGGCAGGCAGGAGTAGCCTCACAACACTGGGCCCATAGAGTAAAAAGTGAGGAATCCAGCAGTTGGAACCTCCCAGCAGGCGGCCCAGAGCACTGAGGCTATGGGATCCAGGCCACAGTGAACTCACAGAAGAGGGCCCATGTCATGAAACTGAGCAACCCAGCCATTGGGACCTCAGACCAGGAGGCCCACATCCCCATGGGGATATAAATCTGGTAGGAGTGTCCTCGCACCACTGAGAACGTATCAGAAAATTTTGGGAGACCAGCAGTTAGGGCCTGACGCCAGAGGACCCTCATCACCAAGGGAAGGAGGCTCCCAGCAGGCTCCAACTGCCACCAGAGGGCTGATGTCGCCAAGGCGATGTGTGCCAACCAGGCACGAATGACCTCACAGCAGAGGGCCCACCTCAGAGAAGTGTGACGAACCCAGTCAGGATCAGACTTGCACCAGAGGGCCCACATCACCAAATGGATTGGAACCAGGCAGGAGTGTCCTCACATGAGTAGGGCCACATCATCTAAAGGTGAGGAACCCAGAACATGTGGCTTCAAACCATAGGACACCCATCACCAAGGGGCTGGGAGTGAGGCAGGCAGGAGGAGCCTCACAACAGAGGGCCCCAAAATAAGAAAGGTGAGGAATCCAGCAGTTGGAACCTCCCAGCAGGCGGCCCAGAGCACAGAGGCTAGGGGATCCAAGCCAGAGTGAACTAACACCAGACAGCCCACATCATGAAACTGTGAGCAACCCAGACATTGGGACCTCAGAGCAGAAGGCCCACATCCCCCTGGTGATGGGAACATGACAGGAGTGTCCTGGCATCACTGGGCTCACATCAGAAAACGTGGGGTGCTCAGAAGTTAGGGCCTGACGCTAGAGGGCACTCATCACTGACGGGAGGAGGCTCCCAGCAGGCTCCAGCTGCCACCAGAGGGCCAACGTCACCAAGGCGATGTGTGACAGCCCGGCAGGAGTGACCTCACAGCAGAGGGCCCACCTCACAGAAGGGTGAGGAACACAGCCAGGATCAGACTCTCACCAGAGGGCCCACATCACCAAGGAGATGTGAACCAGGCAGGAGTCTCCTAAGACCATTGGTCCCACATCATCAAAAGGTGAGGAACCCAGCACATGTGGCCTCAAACCAGAGGACACACATCACGAAGGGGCTGGGAGTGAGGCAGGCAGGAGGATACTCACAACAGAGGGCCCAAAAAATTTAAAAAGTGAGGAATCCAGCCGTTGGAACCTCCCAGCAGGCGGCCAAGAGCACAGAGGCTATGGGATCCAGGCCACAGTGAACTAACACCAGAGAGCCCACATCATGAAACTGTGATCAACCCAGCCGTTGGAACCTCAGAGCAGAAGGCCCACATCCCCATGGAGATGGGAACCTAAGAGGAGTGCCCGAGCATCACTGGGCTCACTAAGAAAAGTTGGGGAGCCCAGCAATTAGGGCCTGACGTCAGAGGGCCCTCATCACAGTGGTGAGGAGGCTCCCAGCAGGGTCCAAGTGCCACCAGAGGGCTCATGTCAACAAGGCGAGGTGAGCAAGCCAGGCAAGAGTTACCTGATAGTAGAGGGCCCACCTCACAGATGGGTGAGGAACCCAGCCAGGATCAGACTCTCACCAGAGGGCCCACATCACAAAGGGGATGGGAACCAGTCAGGATTATCCTCACACCAGTGGGGCCTCATCATCTTAAGGTGAGGAACCCAGCACATGTGTCCTCAAACCAGAGGACCCACATCACCAAGGGCCTTGGAGTGAGGCAGGCAGGAGTAGCCTCACAACACAGGACACATAATATAAAAAACGTGAGGATTCCAGCATTTAGACCTTCCAGCAGGCGGCTCAGAACACCGAGGCTATGGGATCCAGGCCGCAGTGAACTCACAGCAGAGGGCCCACATCATAAAACTGTGAGCAACACAGGCGTTGGGACCTCAGCGCAGAAGGCCCACATCCCCATGGGAATGGGAACCTGGCTGGAGTGTCCTCGCACCACTGGGCGCACATCAGAAAATGTGGGGAGCCCACCATTTAGGGCCTGACACCAGAGGGCCGTCATCACCGAGAGGAGGAGGCACCCTGCATGCTCCAACTGCCACCAGAGGGCTCACGTCTCCAAGGTGACGTGTGCCAGCCAGGCAAGAGTGACCTCACAGAAGAGGGCCTACCTCACAGAACGTTGAGGAACCCAGCCAGGATTAGACTCTCGCCAGAGGGCCCACCTCACCAAGGGGATGGGAACCAGGCAGGAGTGTCCTCACACGAGTGGGGCCACATCATCGAAAGGTGAGGAACGCAGCACATGTGGCCTCAAGCCATAGGACAGTCATCACCAAGGGGCTGGCAGTGAGGCAGGCAGGAGGAGCCTCACAACAGAGGGCACATAGAATAAAAAAGTTGAGGAATCCAGCAGTTGGAACCTCCCAGCAGGCGGCTCAGAGCACCGATGATAAGGGATCCTTGCCGGAGTGAACTCACAGCAGAGGGCCCACATCATGGTACTGTGAGCAAGCCAGCCATTTTGACCTCAGAGCAGAAGGCCCATATCCCCATGGGGATGGGAACCTGGCAAGAGTGTCCTCACTCACTTGGCGCACATCAGAAAATGTGGGGAGCCCAGCAGTTATGGCCTAAGGCAAGAGGGCCCTCATCACCGAGGGGAGGAGGATCCCAGCACACTCCAACTGCCACCAGAGGGCCCACGTCGCCAAGGTGACGTGTGCCAGACAGGCATGATTGACCTCACAGCAGAGGGCCCACCTCACAGAAGGGTGAGGAACCCAGCCAGGATCAGACTCTCACCTGAGGGCCCACATCAGCAAGGGGATGGGAACCAGTCAGGACTGTCTTCCCTCCAGTGGGGCCACATCATCGAAAGGTGCGGAACCCAGCACATGTGGCCTCAAATCAGAGGACACATATCACAAAGGGAATGGGAGTGAGGCAGGCAGGAGTAACCTAAAAACAGAGGGCCCAAAGAATAAGAAAGGTGAGGAATCCAGCAGTTAGAACCTCCCAGCAGGCGGCCGAGAGCACAGAAGCTATGGGATGCAGGCAGGAGTGAACTAACAGCAGAGAGCCCACATCATGAAACTGTGAGCAACCCAGGCATTGGGACCTCAGAGCAGAAGGCCCACATCCCAATGGGGATGTGAACCTGGCTGCAGTGTCCTCGCACCACTGGGCGCACATCACAAAATGTGGGGAGCCCAGCAGTTAGGGCCTGACACCAGAGGGCCCTCATCAACGAGGGGAGGAGGCTCCCAGCAGGCTCCAAGTGCCACCAGAGGGCTCATGTCCACAAGGCGAGGTGAGCAAGCCAGGCAGGAGTGACCTCACAGCAGACGGCCCACCTCACAGAAGGGTGAGGAACCCAGCCAGGATCAGACTCTCAACAGAAGGCCCACATCACCAAGGGGATGTGAACCAGGCAGGAGTCTCCTAAGACCATTGGTCCCACATCATCGAAAGGTGAGGAACCCAGCACATGTGGCCTCAAACCAGAGGACACACATCACGAAGGGGCTGGGAGTGAGGCAGGCAGGAGGATACTCACAACAGAGGGCCCAAAAAATTAAAAAAGTGAGGAATCCAGCCGTTGGAACCTCCCAGCAGGCGGCCAAGAGCACAGAGGCTATGGGATCCAGGCCTCTGTGAACTAACACCAGAGAGCCCACATCATGAAAATGTGAACAACCCAGCTGTTGGAACCTCAGAGCAGAAGGCCCACATCCCCATGGAGATGGGATCCTAAGAGGAGTGCCCAAGCATCATTGGGCTCACTAAGAAAAGTTGGTGAGCCCAGCAGTTAGGGCCTGACGCAAGAGGGCCCTCATCACTGGGGGGAGGAGATTCCCAGCACGCTCCAACTGCCACCACACAGCTGACTTCACCAAGGCAATGTGTGCCAGCCATGCAGGAGTGACCTATCAGCAGAGGGTCTCCCTCACAGAAGGGTGAGGAGCACAGCCAGGAACAGACTCTCACCAGGGGGTCCACATAACCACGTGGATGAGAACCAGGCAGGAGTGTCCTCACACTAGTGGGGCCACATCATCGAAAGGTGAGGAACCCAGCAAAGGTGGCCACAAACCAGAGGACCCACATCACCAAGGGGTTGAGAGTGAGGTAGGTGTCTGGACGGGCATATTTAACACTCATTTCCCACCAGGAAGAGGAATTAACCAAAGGCTCAGTGTGCCCTGCCAGAAGCAGATTAGGGCCTGAAGCAGTCTTGCGGGTTTGCGGCCAGCTCACAAGAAAGCGAGTTGAAGAAAGGAGCTCAGGGGTCCTGTAATTCACAAACCTGCAGAGTTATAAATGACAGATAACGTCCAAAAATATATTGAAGTAAGGCTGCGAAGAGGACTTGAAAGCGGGGCAGAATTTCAGGAAACCGATTTCAGGAGGTAGACTGGATTTGCATTTAAAGCATACGAAAAGAGGCAGAACATCGACAATGATGCACGTGACATAAAAGGGCGTATGAGTTTGTTCCTGAATATATTCAGGAAAAAACGCATACGCCCTTTTTGGCAAACCAAGCAAGCTTGCAATGGAAATCCGAACTACTATGAAGTGTCACTTCCCCCCGGTCTAAAGGGCCATCTGAAAAAAGTGTAAAATCCACAAAGGCAAGACAGGCCATGGGGAAAAAGAAGCCTTGTTATGCAATGGGCGGGATGTAAATTACCAACAGCCACTCTGGAGAAGTGTATGGTGTTTCCTGATACATCTGAAAAACAAAGCAACAGAGTCTAGGGCATTTCCACTTATGGTCCTATAGCTTAGGGAAATTAAAATAAAAAAGACACAGCCACCCCAGAATGTGGGATGGCTCTGTTTACAGGAACCTCTTCTATGGTACAAGTTAAATATCCCAGAGAACAAATAATTGATAAAGAATTTGTGGTACTTACGTACAACAGAATACCACTCAGCAATGAAATCTGTGTCACCAGGCCTGTACCAGCATAATGAGTGGATTGAGGCACGATGATTCTAAGTGAAATAAGTCACACAGAAAAAGAAACATCATAAGGTATCACTAATGCACGGAATGTAAACTTGGCTACACAGGAACTGAATTACAAAACAGAACAGGGTCTCAAGTTTAGAAAACCAACTTATGCTTGCTTAAGGGGAAAGGTGAGTTGGGGTTCTGCATAAAACCAGAGTTTGAAATTAGCACAGATACCGTTCCATAAGCCAAATATGTAATAGACAAGACCTACCCCTTGCTCAACGAAATGGACTCAACAATGAGGTATCACCTCACACCTGTTAGAATGGGCATCATCTGAAAATCTACAAACAACAAATGCTGGAAAGGGTGTGGAGAAAAGGAAGCCTCTTCCACTATTGTTGGGAATATAAATTGATACAGTCACTATGGAGAACAATATGGAGTTTCTTAAGAAACTAATAATAGAATTACCATATGATACAGCAATCCCAGTACTGGACATATACCCAGACAAAACCATAAATCAAAAAGAGACATTCACCGCAATGTTCATTGCATCACTATTTACAATATCGAGGTAATGGAAGCAAACTAAATGCCCACAGACAGACAAATGCATAAAGATGTGGTACATATATAAAATGGAATATTACTAAGCCATGAAAGGAATGAAATTGGGTCATTTGTAGAGACGTCGATGGATCTAGAGACTGTCATACAGAGTGAAGTAAGTCAGAAAGAGAAAAACAAATCTTGTATATTCATGCATATATGTGGAACCTAGAAAAACTGTACAGATTAACCGTTTTGCAAGGCATAAATAGAGCAACAGATGTAGACAACAATCGTATGGACAACAAGGGGGGAAAGCTCTTGGGGGGGTGGTGGTGGGAGGAGTTGAGAGATTAGGATTGGCATGTAAACATTTATATGTATAAAATAGATAACCAATAAGAACCTGCTGTATAAAAATATAAAATAAAATTCAAAATTAAAAAGAAATAAAATTTAAAAAACAAAACAGAAAAAACAATTATTCCCTTCACATACATGTATTTATATGAATAAATTATTTCCATGCTTATATCTGTAAATACAAAAAAGAGGAATAAAATCTACCTTGAACCAAAAACGAAAAAGAGAAAAAAAAAAACAGAACCCACCAGTTACTCAGAGGAAAACCGTATCAGGGCACTTGCTCCAGTTGTAAACAATTCTGAAGTTGGTCAGTGGTGGGGAATCGTCTCCCATTCAGCCAGCAGCCCCCACACAACAAGCGTCCTCATTGCAAAGCTGGGGCACTGTGCCGAGGCATCTGTGAGTAAACGTGAGCTGAGCCCCAGGCCAGTTGCTGCTGAACTGTTCCCACCCTTCCCAGGTAAAACACCTGAATATATACAAGGACTTGAAAGCCTAGAGGAAGGGCCATGGAGCCACACGAGTGACAGCATGCCAGCTGACTTGGTGCCTGCAGGCCAGCCAGGATGGTCCTGGCCCTGGGTGCTCTTCTGGAAGATTTCCATTTCCCTGCCTGAGATACCCGTCCTGTCCCTGCCCCCACTGCTTTTTTCCTTCCTCACCTCTGCCCAGGGAGAAATTCCAGCAGCAGGTATGGGTGACACATCCTCTTCTTTAGCAGGTGGCAGCCTGGCAACTGCTGCAGAAAGTCCAGCAGAGCCCCACTCACACTGGGCCACCCACAAAGCCGTGGCCTCTCACTCCCTCCCACCAGCCCAGCCCCGAGACTGCTGACAGGGCAGAGAAAATGGCGTCAGGCACAGCTGCAGGGGCTCTTGCTGCCTGGAGTGGTATTTATATTGATCTCAACCCAGGCACACCTGGGGAGGGCTGGCCGGCACGGTAAGGCTGCCCAGGTCAGCCAATCATCACCCCTCAGGGGCTCACAGTTGCAGAAAATGGAACTTGCTGAACCGGCCAGGTCCAAGGAACAGGTGTGGGCTCCTGAGAGTCAGGATAGACAAGGGGCTGCAGCTTTGGCTTGTTTTCTAATCATTTTATCTGGCCCATGAGTGGGAGACAACTTCAAGAAAAGCCTCTCCTAATGAGAGGAACCCAGGAGTCAGGGAGAGGAGGGGTGGGTGGTGGTTGGAGACAGAGGCTTGGTGCCCCGGGTGCAGTGGAAGTCTCTGGAAGACCAGGTGGAGGGAGGCCACACAGAGTGATGTCCAGGGTCACAGACCTGTCGGAGCTGCTGTTTGTTAGTTCAAGTCCTGCTCTGAGGTGCTCTGTGTCAGCTCTGAGCGACAGGTGAGATGGGGGTGCTCTTCAGTGAGAGCTATGTGCACGGTTCCTGTGTGCCCAGCCCTGCCACGGTACCTGCAAGGGTAGCTCTGTATCCTGGGAGAGGCCTGACCACGAGAGCCCCGTGGGCTGGGTTGGGGGTGGGGTACCTGCCCAGGAGAGCTCCATATCCTGGGATTGGCCTGACCACGAGAGCCCCATGGGCTGCTGGGGACCTGGTAAAGGATGTCAGGACAGTCAGTGAAGCCACCGAGGATATACCTCCAGTTGCTCCTAATTCCTACACCCTGCTGGTCATTCTACCAACCACCAGGACATGGTATTCTGTATTAGTCTAAATGATGCCTTCTTTTGTATTCCATTAGTCCCAGAGTCACAAGAAATTTTGGCTTGTGAGTGGCAGGACTCAACATACAACTAAAACAATACTTCCGGGCCGTCTTGCCCCAAGGGTTCAAAAATTCCCACACCATCTTTGGGGAAAGCTTAGCTAAAGACCGAAAAATTCTACCTCTGGAAAAGGAAACCCTCCTTCAATATGCAGACGACATTCTGATCGCCAGCCCTACTAAGGAGGCCTCTGAACTACCAAGCCAATAAAGGATAGAAGTTGTCCAAGAAAAAGCTCAAATATCACAGACTGCGGTGACCTGCCTGGGCTTCATTCTCACACAAGGTCGGAGAAGCCCATCCCAGGAAAGGGAAGAAACCATTTGCAGCCTTACCCCTTTCTAAAACTAGAAGACAGCTTAGGGGTTCCTGGGGAGGCCAGGGTTTGCTGCTTCTGGATCCCTAACTACAGTCTACTAGCTGGGCCTCTATATGAAACACTGAAAGGAAAAGATGATGATCCTTTTGAACAGAATCCAGAAGTGGCCTTTCAAGAATGGAAAGAGCAGTCAATTCAGACCCTTGCCCTGGAACTCCCTAATTGAGCTAAACCCTTTGACCTTTCCATTCCCGGTGAAAGGTGAGTCGCCATTGGAGAATTAGTGCAAAAACTGGGACCACTTGAAATGGAACAACACAAGAATGCCATCCAGGTAGGATAAACTACAGTCACCAAGGGGCTTGGCCCACTGCCACATCTGGCCAAGATACTGGCGGTATCTAAAAACCTGGAAATCAGCAGCCCAAAAGGCCACCTCCCTCCTAAGGGAAAAGGACCCCACATGGTGATCCTAATCACCAACCATGCCCTGAAGTTGCAGGGTTCGCTCCGTGGGCACACCGACCTCGAGTGAGGAGGCCCTCCAACTCCAACATCCAGAGAGATAACCAGGGGCAACAGGGCACCATGACGACTCGTGTGAACATCACTTGACCTGGAGTTTCTCTCATAAAACAACAATAGTGTGTCCCGAAGGAGTAGACTACTGCTTGCAGGACTTACTGCACCTGGAGGGGAGCTAATAATCTTGGCGGGGGAAACGTATATCACACTGTCACCATAGAAAAGCCTACAGACACCGTGATGATGGTGGCCAATAAGACCGGCTGGACTCCTGTTTACTTCAAAAGGCTGTTGACTCAGTGGCCATCATGGTCCTTGATCACCACTGACCCTGGACTGTCTGGGAGTTGAGCGGGCAGGGCTCTGACACCTGGTGTTGTTTTTACGTTAATTCAGGGGCCTAATTGAAGAAAGAACAGACTACTGGTCAGAGCATCTAGGCTGGCAGAAACGGTCAGCCTAAGGTGGCCGAACAAATGTGGGGCGGGGTGAAACCGGCCCCCACAGCGTCTCTGCACATCTCTTTCCTGGACCCTTAAAGGTCATTAGAATCTATAACACTTCCAATGCTGGTGCTCAGGCGGACGAGCAGGGAGGCAGGGGTCGTGGGGCCAATCAACGTCACCTGGAGGCTGCTGGGGAGAAGTTCTGACCCTCGTCCCCTGGTATGAGGCTCCCAACTCAGCACTCAGCAGTTACAGAAGAAGGGTCTGCACCCTCAGCACTCCAAGAATGAGGAACGGGACAAAAGGCAGAGGAGGGGTTTGTCCCCAGCAAAGCCCATTAAAAATCCCTGGGAGATAAAAATAGAATCTGGGCAATAAAGTCAAGTCTGACCTTTTTTATCCTTTGTGCTTTGTCTAATTTCACGTGCTCCTAGGGTCCCGCATGCAGAGGTTCCACACCCGGCACTTCAGACCAGATTTCCTAGTGCAGAATGGCTGGGTCGACACTTCAGCTCCTGGAGCCCAGTGCAGACTCCGAGATATAGAGCCTGAGCTGCAGCCAACCCGGCCCTCGAGTGCTCCGCCCCCTCCCTCCCACTGACTCTGACAGGATCTCTACACAGCAGCCCAGCCCACAGCCCACGGGGTAGTGCATGCTCTCACCTCTCCATTCTCTGTTTAAAATATAAAGTTTCCTTTGCTTGTGAACCAAACTCAGTCTCGATCTGTTGGCCCCAATGACACTGGACAGGGGGACACTTGTTGGGGTCCACTCTGGAGGATCAGTAACAGAAATTGAGACTATTGTAACTTCAATGAACAGATGTGTGAGCCAAACTGTAGTTAACATAGAACAGTTTATAAGGCTCGGGTAAAATAAGATGTTTCTAACACTTCCATTTGATATTTCCATCACTTTATTATAAGCAAGTTCAGTGAAAAGGTTTGTCTTATTTGTCAGGTCAATATTAGAGAAATGAAGTGATTTCTTTCCAAGGATATACATCTAATAATCTTGGTTAAAACTTCAATCTTGTTTTAAATGCTTTTCCATTGAAAATGATACCTCTCTTTCAGCTCCCCCATTTCTGAGAAGTACAAAATCTTATAATTTATTATTACCAAAGGGGAAAGGTGGGAGGAGGGATAAATTAACAGTTTGGAATTAACACATACACACTGCTATGTATAAAATAGATCATCAACAAGGAACTACTGTATAGCACAGGGAACTACACTCAATATTTTGCAATAACCTATAAGGGGAAATAATCGGAAAAAGAATAGATATTTTTATTGACATCATCTATCAATGACAGTTAAAGTGTAACCTAAGGGAAGCCGGTGGTGAGTGCTTCTGACCCTGAAGACTTCAATCATCTAAAGTTTGGACTCTGCCTACTTCCCAAGGCCCTTAATGAACATATGTGTAGCCGTAGCTTAAAAAATTCCCCAGTTTGGGTTTCGGGGAGACACTGATTTTGAAAAAGCCCTGGTGTTCTCCTTACATGAATGGGACTCTTCCTACTGCTAAAACATGTCTGTCACACCCAGAGGATGGTATACCGTCTGATTGGGAAGAGTTTGGAAAAGGCATCTCATCTCCTCATCTCCTGGTGCTCGGGTTCACCCCTCCAGCGTCTTTACTAACAGTCTCCCCACTTGGAGATGTCAGCACTGTCAACATCCTGTTGCGTACAGTTTGGAATTTGTCCAGAGGATGAAGCGGAAGGATGAGGAACAATGAGAGACAAGTCCTAGGTGTTCAGACAGGCACATGTCACTCTAATTTCCAATCAGGAAGACGAATTGACCAAAGGCTAGGGTTGCCCATGGAAACAGTATAGGGCTTGAGGAAATCCCACTGCTTTGTGGCCAGTTCCCATAAACACAAGTTGAACAATGGAACTCAGGGGCAGTAAAATTCACGAAACTGCAGAGTTGAAAATATCTATCACTGAAAAATGTCTTGAGGAAAGTCAGAGAAAAGGATTGGTAAGCAAGGGAGAATGGCAGGAAAGGGATTTGAGGAGGTAGAAAGGATTCGCCATTAAGCACAAGAAAAGGGGCTGAACATTGCCAACATTGCAGTTGGCCAAAAAGGCTGTATGCGTTTTTTTCTGTATATATTCAAGAAAAGGGCATATACTTTTTTAGCCAACCAAACAGGTGGGCACTGGAAATCAATACTACAAAAGATATCACTTCGCATCAGTCAGAAGAGCCATCCTCATAAAGTGTAAACACCAGAAATGCAGGACAGGGCAAGGAGAAGAGGGAGCCCTGTGAGGCTTATAGTGGAAATGTATATTGCCAACGGCCATTCTGGAGAAGTGTATTGTGTTTACTAAAGCATCTAAAAAATGAGCTACAGAGCATAGGGCACTTGCACTCATGGGCGTATGTCTTGGGAAAAACAAAAATCGAGAGGACACAGGCACCCCAATGTTTACTGCCTCTCTGTTTAAAAGATCCTCGACTAGGATATAACTTAAATGTCTCTGGAGGGAAAAAATGGATAGAGATGTGGTACTTATGTAGAGTGGAATATTACTCAGCCTGGAAATCAATGAAATATGGCCAGTTGTAACAACTCCGGAGGAGTTACGTATGATCATTCTAAGTGACATAATTCAAAAAGAAAAAGACACATATCATAAGATATCACTTAAAGGTGGAATCCAAAATGGCTACACATGAAATAAATTACAAAACAAAAACATAGTCAAATATGTAGAAAACACGCGTAAGGCTGCTAAACGGGAAAGGTGGGGAGGGGTGAGGCATCATCCAGGAGGTTGAAATTAGCAAAGATACCATTCCAAATACCAAACTGATAATCAACAAGGCCTACACGGTAGCTAGAAGAACTGCACTCAGCACACTCAAGTCACCGGAAAAGAATATATATGACTGGTAAGAATCTGAAAAAGAATTTATTGATGTCTCTCTGCATGTGAATCAAGTGGATGTACAGCAGCAAGAAACAGAGCTTTGAAAATCAGCTGTAACCAATATAGTAATAAATTGAAAAAAATAAACGACAGAGAGAAAGAGAAAACCTCTTACAACTTTTCCTCAGGGACGGTGATGCAACATGGATTGAACACATCTAGACCCACAGCAGGATGAGACATAAGGCTGGAAACTGTTCGTGCTAAGAGAAATGTGAGGTTGGGTGAGGAAATGCACACCCTTTAAAGTAATACTACCTGGTACCCATTCAATGGGTCCCAAATCTGCAGGTTCAAGGGATCTTCCTACAGTGAAAACATGCATGGAAAACCCAGAGGACTGTACACCATGTGATCGGGAGATGTGTCTAAAATGCACCTCATTTATCCTCTCCTGGTGCTCCTGTTCATCATTCCAGCCACGTTACTTAGAATCTCCCCACTTAGAGAATCAGCACATTTAAACTTCTGTTTCACACATTTTGCAAATTGTGAGGAGGATGAACGGGAAGAGGGGGAACCAATGAGAGAATAGTTGTAGGGGTTTGGACGGGCACATGTCACTCTAATTTCCCATTAAGAATAAGAATTAAAAAAAGGCTCAGCCCGCCTCGCCGGAGCCAAAATAGGGCCTGAAGCAATCCTGCGGCTTTGAGGCCAGCTCACAAAAGAGCAACTTAAAAAATGGAGCTCAGGGTCACTGCAATTCACAAACCTGCAGAGTTATAAATGAAAACTAACGTCCCAAAATATGTTGAGGTAAGGCAAAGAAGAGGATCTGAATGCAAGACAGAATTGCAAGAAACAGATTTCAAGAGATAGATTGGACTCGTCTTTAAAGCACATGAAAAGCGGCAGAATTTCGACAATGATGCAGTTGGCCCAAAAGGGAGTATGCGTTTTTTCCTGAATATATCCAGGAAAAAACACATACGCACTTTATGGGCAACCAAGCAAGCAAGCAATGCAAATGTGCACAACAAAGAAGTCTCATTTCCCACCGGTCAAAAGGGCCATCCGAAAAAATTGTAAAAACCAGAAATGCAGGACAGGCCATGGAGAACAGGGAGCCTTTATACGCTGATGGACAGTGTGTGAACTGCCGAGAGCCACTCTGGAGAAGTGTATGGTGGTTCCTAAATCATCTAAAAAACAGAGCTACAGAGCATAGGGCACTTCCAATCACGGAAGTATATCTAGGGAAGTCTAAAAATCAACAAGACACAAGCACACCACAGTTTAGGGCTACTCTGTTTACAAGAACCTCAACTTCAGTACACCTTAAATATCCCAGGAAAGAGAACAATGGATAAAGAAAATGTGGTACTTATGTACAATGGAATATCTCTTCACCATGAAATCAATGTAATAAGGCTAGTAGAAGGATAAAGAGTGGATTTAGGTCCGATAATACTACTTGAAATAAGTCAAACAGAAAAAGAAACATATCATAAGATATCACTTATAGAGGGAGGATAAATATGGCTGCACAAAAAATGAATTACAAAACAGAACAGTGTCTCACATTTAGAAAACACACTTATGTCAGCTTAAGGGGAAAGGAGAGGTGGGGTGATGCATAAAACCAGAGTTTGAAATTAGCACAGATACCGTTCAATAAACCAAATAGGTATTAGACAAGATCTACACCTTGCTCAATGAACTGGCCTCAACACACCCTATACACCGCAGAGAAATATATCTGAGTAATAAGAATCTTAAAACCCATGTATTGATATATCTCCATAAGGGAATCAAGTGTGTGCAGAGCGGCCAAACACAGCAGTGAAAATGAGCTAAACCCCATTATAGAAATAAATTTTAAAACCAAAACGCAGAAACAATGAAAGAGAGAAAAATTCTTACAAAATTCGCTCAGGGGCTGTGATGCAACCTGGAATGACCACATATAAACCCACAGCTGGATAAGACATAAGGCTGGACACTTGGGGCTGAGAGGATTGGTGAGCTTTGGTGAGCAACTGCTGAAAGTTTAATGCAATACTTCATGCTACTCATTCCAAGGGTCCCAACACTCCAGGTTGAAGGGAATCTTCCTACAGCTAAACCATGCATGGGAAATCCAGCGGATGGTATACCATATGATCGGGAAAGGTTTCTAAAACGCACCTCATTTTCCTCTCCTGGGGCTCCGGATCAACATTACAGCCACTTTACTAAAAACATCCCCACATGGAGAGTCAATGCCTTTACGTTCCGGTATCGCACAGTCTGCAGTTAGTGCGGAGGATGAATGGGAATAGGGGGAACCAGTGAGAAAATAGCTGTAGCGGTTTCAATGGGCACATGTCACTCTAATTTCACATCAGGAAGAAGAATTAACCAAAGGCAGAGCAAGGCGCCCCAGAAGAAGAATAGGGCATAAAAAAATCCTGTGGATATGAGGCAAGATCACAAAAATAAGAGCTGAAAAATGGAGCTAAGGGCCACTGCAATTCAAAAACCTGCAGAGTTATAAAGGCCAACTATTTTCCAAAAGTATATTGAGGTAAGGCTATGAAGAGCAACTGACAGCAAGGCAGAATTGCAGGAAACCGATTTCAGGAGGTAGACAAGAATTGCATTGACAACATATGAAAAGACTCAGAACGTCGAAAATGATGCACTTGGCCAAAAAGGGCGTATGCGTTTTTTCCTGAATATATTCAGGAAAAAATGCATACGCCCTTTTTGGCCAACCAAGCAAGCTTGCAAAGAAATCTGCACTACAGTGAAGTCTCTCTGCCCCCCGGTCAAAAGGGCCATCTGAAAAAAGTGTAAAATCCAGAAAAGCAGGACAGGCCATGGAGAACTGGGAGCCTTGTTATGCTGGTGGGCGGGATGTAAATTGCCAACAGCCACTCTGGAGAAGTGTATGGTGTTTCCTGAAACATCTAAAAAACAAAGCAACAGAGCCTAGGGCACTTCCACTTATGGTCCTATAGCTTAGGGAAATTAAAATCAAAAACACACAGCCACCCCAAAGTTTGGGACGGCTCTGTTTACAAGAACCTCGTTTGTGGTACAAGCTCAATATCACAGAAACTGAAAAATAGATAAAGAAGTTGTGGTACTTACGTACAAAGCAATATCACTCAGCAATGAAATCTATGTCATCAGGCCCATAGCAGCATAATGAGTGGATTCAGGTACGATGATTCTAAGTGAAATAAGTCACACAGAAAAAGAAACATCATAAGTTATCACTACTACACGGAATGTAAACTTGGCTACACAGGAACTGAATTACAAAACAGAACAGGGTCTCAAATGTAGAAAACCAACTTATGCTTGCTTAAGGGGAAAGGTGAGTTGGGGTGCTGCATAAAACCAGAGATTGAAATTAGCACAGATACCATTCCATAAGCCAAATAGGTAATAGAAAAGAGCAACTCCTTGCTAAACCAAGTGGACTCAACACCCCATATTAAACGCCTAAGAATATACCTGCCTAGTAAGAATCTTAAAACCTATGGATTTCTAAGTCTCCGAAAGAGAATCAAGCGTGTGTACAGCGACATAAATGCAGCAGTGATAGGATTGGTGAGGTTCGGTGATAAAATGCAGACCCTTTGAACTCATATTGCATGGTACCCATTCCATGGGTCTCAACTCTCCAGGTTTAAGGGATTCTTCCTTCAGCTAAAACATGCATGTGGAACCCAGAGTATGATCCACCGTATGATCGGGAAACGTGTTCAAATGTGTCAGGTTTCATCCCCTGGTACTCGGGTGCAACATTCCAGACGCTTTACTAACACTCTCCCCACTTGGAGAGTCAGTGCCTTTAACCTCCTGTTTCGCCCAGTTTGCAATTTCTGCGGAAGATAAACAGGAATAGGGAGAACCAATGAGAGACTAGCTGGAGGTGTCTGGACGGGCAAATTTAACTCTCATTTCCCACCAGGAAGAGGAATTAACCAAAGGCTCAGCGTGCCATGCCGGAACCACACTAGGGCCTGAAGCAATCCTGCGGTGTTGCGGCCAGCTCACAAGAAAGCGAGTTGAAGAAAGGAGCTCAGAGGCACTGTAATTCACAAACCTGCAGAGTTATAAATGACAGCTATCGTCCAAAAATATATTGAAGTAAGGCCGCCAAGAGGACTTGAAAGGGGGGCAGAATTGCAGGAAACCGATTTCAGGAGGTAGACTGGAATTGCATGTAAAGCATAGGAAAAGAGGCAGAACGTCCACAATGATGCACTTGGCCAAAAACGGCGTATGCGTTTTCTCCTAAATATATTCAGGAAAAAACGCATACGCCCTTTTTGGCCAACCAAGCAAGCTTGCAAAGGAAATCTGCACTACAATGTAGTCTCAGCGCCCCCCGGTCAAAAGGGCCATCTGAAAAAAGTGTAAAATCCAGAAAGGCCGGACAGGCCATGGAGAACTGGGAGCCTTGTTATGCTGATGGGCGGGATGTAAATTGCCAACAGCCACTCTGGAGAAGTGTATGGTGTTTCCTGAAACATCTAAAAAACAAAGCAACAGAGCCTAGGGCACTTCCACTTATGGTCCTATAGCTTAGGGAAATTAAAATCAAAAAGACACAGCCACCCCAAAGTTTGGGACGGCTCTGTTTACAAGAACCTCGTTTACGGTACAAGTTCAATATCACAGAAAGTGAAAAATGGACAAAGAAGTTGTGGTAGGTACATACAATGCAATATCACTCAGCAATGAAATCTATGTCATCAGGCCCATAGCAGCATAATGAGTGGATTCAGGTACGATGATTCTAAGTGAAATAAGTCACACAGAAAAAGAAACATCATAAGATATCACTACTACACGGAATGTAAACTTGGCTACACAGGAACTGAATTACAAAACAGAACAGGGTCTCAAATGTAGAAAACCAACTTATGCTTGCTTAAGGGGAAAGGTGAGTTGGGGTGCTGCATAAAACCAGAGATTGAAATTAGCACAGATACCATTCCATAAGCCAAATATGTAATAGACAAGAGCTACTCCTTGCTCAACGAAGAGGACTCAACACCCCATATTAAACGTCTAAGAATATACCTGACTAGTAAGAATCTTAACACCTATGGATTTATATGTCTCCGAAAGAGAATCAAGTGTGTGTACAGCGGCATAAATGCTGCAGTGATAGGATTGGTGAGGTTCGGTGAACACATGCAGACCCTATGAAGTCATATTGCATGGTACCCATTCCATGGGTCTCAACTCTCCAGGTTTAAGGGATTCTTCCTTTAGCTAAAACATTCATGTGGAACCCAGAGTATGATCCACCGTGTGATCGGGAAACGTGTTCAAATGTCTTACTTTTTGTCCCCTGGTACTCGGGTGCAACATTCCAGACGCTTTACTAACACTCTCCCCACTTGGAGAGTCAGTGCCTTTAACCTCCTGTTTGGCCCAGTTTGCAATTTCTGCGGAAAATGAACAGGAATAGGGAGAACCAATGAGAGACTAGATGGAGGTGTCTGGACGGGCAAATTTAACTCTCATTTCCCACCAGGAAGAGGCATTAACCAAAGGCTCAGCGTGCCATCCCGGAACCACACTAGGGCCTGAAGCAATCCTGCGGTGTTGCGGCCAGCTCACAAGAAAGCGAGTTGAAGAAAGGAGCTCAGGGGCACTGTAATTCACAAACCTGCAGAGTTAAAAATGACAGCTATCGTCCAAAAATATATTGAAGTAAGGCTGCCAAGAGGACTTGAAAGCGGGGAAGAATTGCAGGAAACCGATTTCAGGAGGTAGACTGGAATTGCATGTAAAGCATAGGAAAAGAGGCAGAACGTCCACAATGATGCACTTGGCCAAAAAGGGCGTATGCGTTTTTTCCTGAATATATTCAGGAAAAAACGCATACGACCTTTTTGGCCAACCAAGCAAGCTTGCAAAGGAAATCTGCACTACGATGAAGTCTCACTGCCCCCCAGTCAAAAGGGCCATCTGAAAAAAGTATAAAATCCAGAAAGGCAGGACAGGCCATGGAGAATTGGGAGCCTTGTTATGCTGATGGGCGGGATGTAAATTGCCAACAGCCACTCTGGAGAAGTGTATGCTGTTTCCTGAAACATCTAAAAAACAAAGCAACAGAGCCTAGGGCACTTCCACTTATGGTCCTATAGCTTAGGGAAATTAAAATCAAAAAGACACAGCCACCCCAAAGTTTGGGACGGCTCTGTTTACAAGAACCTCATTTACAGTACAAATTCAATATCACAGAAGGTGAAAAATGGATAAAGAATTTGTGGTACTTACGTACAATGCAATATCACTCAGCAATGAAATCTATATCATCAGGCCCGTAGCAGCATAATGAGTGGATTCAGGTATGATGATTCTAAGTGAGATAAGTCACACAGAAAAAGAAACATCATAAGATATCACTACTACACGGAATGTAAACTTGGCTACACAGAAACTGAATTACAAAACAGAACACGGTCTCAAATGTAGAAAACCAACTTATGCTTGCTTAAGGGGAAAGGTGAGTTGGGGTGCTGCATAAAACCAGAGATTGAAATTAGCACAGATACCATTCCATAAGCCAAATATGTAATAGACAAGAGCTACTCCTTGCTCAACGAAGTGGACTCTACACCACATATTAATCGCCTAAGAATATACCTGACTAGTAATAATCTTAAAACCTATGGATTTATATGTCTCCAAAAGAGAATCAAGCATGTGTACAGCGGCATAAATGCAGCAGTGATAGGATTGGTGAGGTTTGATGAGCAAATGCAGACCCTTTGAAGTCATATTGCATGGTAGCCATTCCATGGGTCTCAACTCTCCAGGTTTAAGGGATTCTTCCTTCAGCTAAAACATGCATGTGGAACCCAGAGTATGATCCACCGTGTGATCGGGAAACGTGTTCAAATGTGTCTCAGTTTTCGTCCCCTGGTACTCGGGTGCAACATTCCAGACGCTTTACTAACACTCTCCCCACTGGGAGACTCAGTGCCTTTAACCTCCTGTTTGGCCCAGTTTGCAATTTTTGCGGAAGATGAACAGGAATAGGGAGAACCAATGAGAGACTAGCTGGAGGTGTCTGGATGGGCAAATTTAACTCTCATTTCCCACCAGGAAGAGGAATTAACCAAAGGCTCAGCGTGCCATGCCGGAACCACACTAGGGCCTGAAGCAATCCTGCGGTGTTGCGGCCAGCTCACAAGAAAGCGAGTTGAAGAAAGGAGCTCAGGGGCACTGTAATTCACAAACCTGCAGAGTTATAAATGACAGCTATCGTCCAAAAATATATTGAAGTAAGCCTGCCAAGAGGACTCGAAAGCGGGGCAGAATTGCAGGAATCCGATTTCAGGAGGTAGACTGGAATTGCATGTAAAGCATAGGAAAAGAGACAGAATGTCCACAATGATGCACTTGGCCAAAAAGGGCGTATGCGTTTTTTCCTGAATATATTCAGGAAAAAACGCATATGCCCTTTTTGGCCAACCAAGCAAGCTTGCAAAGGAAATCTGCACTACAATGAAGTCTCACTGCTCCCCAGTCAAAAGGGCCATCTGAAAAAAGTGTAAAATCCAGAAAGGCCGGACAGGCCATGGAGAACTGGGAGCCTTGTTATGCTGATGGGCGGGATGTAAATTGCCAACAGCCACTCTGGAGAAGTGTATGGTGTTTCCTGAAACATCTAAAAAACAAAGCAACAGAGCCTAGGGCACTTCCACTTATGGTCCTATAGCTTAGGGAAATTAAAATCAAAAAGACACAGCCACCCCAAAGTTTGGGACGGCTCTGTTTACAAGAATCTCATTTACGGTACAAGTTCAATATTGCAGAAAGTGAAAAATGGATAAAGAAGTTGTGGTACTTACGTACAATGCAATATCACTCAGGAATGAAATCTATGTCATCAGGCCCGTAGCAGCATAATGAGTGGATTCAGGTACGATGATTCTAAGTGAAATAAGTCACACAGAAAAAGAAACATCATAAGATATCACTAATACACGGAATGTAAACTTGGATACACAGGAACTCAAATACAAAACAGAACAGGATCTCAAATGTAGAAAACCAACTTATGCTTGCTTAAGGGGAAAGGTGAGTTCGGGTGCTGCATAAAACCAGAGATTGAAATTAGCACAGATACCATTCCATAAGCCAAATAAGTAATAGACAAGAGCTACTCCTTGCTCAACGAAGTGGACTCAACACCCCATATTAAATGCCTAAGAATAAACCTGACTAGTAAGAATCTTAAAACCTATGGATTTATATGTCTCCGAAAGAGAATCAAGCATGTCTGCAGCGGCATAAATGTAGCAGTGATAGGATTGGTGAGGTTCGGTGAGCAAATGCAGACCCTTTGAAGTCATATTGCATGGTACCCATTCCATGGGTCTCAACTCTCCAGGTTTAAGGGATTCTTCCTTCAGCTAAAACATGCATGTGGAACCCAGAGTATGATCCACCGTGTGATCGGGAGACGTGTTCAAATGTGTCAGATTTCGTCCCCTGGTACTCGGGTGCAACATTCCAGACGCTTTACTAACACTCTCCCCACTTGGAGAGTCAGTGCCTTTAACCTCCTGTTTGGCCCAGTTTGCAATTTCTGCGGAAAATGAACAGGAATAGGGAGAACCAATGAGAGACTAGATGGAGGTGTCTGGACCGGCAAATTTAACTCTCATTTCCCACCAGGAAGAGGAATTAACCAAAGGCTCAGCGTGCCATGCCGGAACCACACTAGGGCCTGAAGCAATCCTGAGGTGTTGCGGCCAGCTCACAAGAAAGCGAGTTGAAGAAAGGAGCTCAGGGGCACTGTAATTCACAAACCTGCAGAGTTAAAAATGACAGCTATCGTCCAAAAATATATTGAAGTAAGCCTGCCAAGAGGACTCGAAAGCGGGGCAGAATTGCAGGAATCCGATTTCAGGAGGTAGACTGGAATTACATGTAAAGCATAGGAAAAGAGGCAGAACGTCCACAATGATGCACTTGGCCAAAAAGGGCGTATGCGTTTTTTCCTGAATATATTCAGGAAAAAACGCATACGCCCTTTTTGGCCAACCAAGCAAGCTTGCAAAGGAAATCTGCACTACAATGAAGTCTCACTGCCCCCCAGTCAAAAGGGCCATCAGACAAAAGTGTAAAATCCAGAAAGGCCGGACAGGCCATGGAGAACTGGGAGCCTTGTTATGCTGATGGGCGGGATGTAAATTGCCAACAGCCACTCTGGAGAAGTGTATGGTGTTTCCTGAAACATCTAAAAAACAAAGCAACAGAGCCTAGGGCACTTCCACTTATGGTCCTATAGCTTAGGGAAATTAAAATCAAAAAGACACAGCCACCCCAAAGTTTGGGACGGCTCTGTTTACAAGAACCTCGTTTACAGTACAAGTTCAATATCACAGAAAGCGAAAAATGGATAAAGAAGTTGTGGTACTTACGTACAATGCAATATCACTCAGCAATGAAATCTATGTCATCAGGCCCATAGCAGCATACTGAGTGGATTCAGGTACGATGATTGTAAGTGAGATAAGTCACACAGAAAAAGAAACATCATAAGATATCACTAATACACAGAATGTAAACTTGGCTACACAGGAACTGAATTACAAAACAGAACAAGGTCTCAAATGTGGAAAACCAACTTATGCTTGCTTAAGGGGAAAGGTGAGTTAGGGTGCTGCATAAAACCAGAGATTGAAATTAGCACAGATACCGTTCCATAAGCCAAATATGTAATAGACAAGAGCTACTCCTTGCTCAACGAACAGGACTCAACACCCCATATTAAACGTCTAAGAATATACCTGACTAGTAAGAATCTTAAAACCTATGGATTTCTATGTCTCCGAAAGAGAATCAAGCGTGTGTACAGTGGCATAAGCGCAGCAGTGATAGGATTGGTGAGGTTCGGTGAGCCAATGTAGAACCTTTGAAGTCATATTGCATGGTACCCATTCCATGGGTCTCAACTCTCCAGGTTTAAGGGATTCTTCCTTCAGCTAAAACATGCATGTGGAACCCAGAGTATGATCCACCGTGTGATCGGGAAACGTGTTCAAATGTGTCTCAGTTTCCGTCCCCTGGTACTCGGGTGCAACATTCCAGACGCTTTACTAACACTCTCCCCACTGGGAGAGTCAGTGCCTTTAACCTCCTGTTTGGCCCAGTTTGCAATTTTTGCGGAAGATGAACAGGAATAGGGAGAACCAATGAGAGACTAGCTGGAGGTGTCTGGATGGGCAAATTTAACTCTCATTTCCCACCAGGAAGAGGAATTAACCAAAGGCTCAGCGTGCCATGCCGGAACCACACTAGGGCCTGAAGCAATCCTGCGGTGTTGCGGCCAGCTCACAAGAAAGCGAGTTGAAGAAAGGAGCTCAGGGGCACTGTAATTCACAAACCTGCAGAGTTATAAATGACAGCTATCATCCAAAAATATATTGAAGTAAGGCTGCCAAGAGGACTCGAAAGCGGGGCAGAATTGCAGGAATCCGATTTCAGGAGGTAGACTGGAATTGCATGTAAAGCATAGGAAAAGAGACAGAACGTCCACAATGATGCACTTGGCCAAAAAGGGCGTATGCGTTTTTTCCTGAATATATTCAGGAAAAAACGCATACGCCCTTTTGGGCCAACCAAGCAAGCTTGCAAAGGAAATCTGCACTACAATGAAGTCTCACTGCCCCCCGGTCAAAAGGGACATCTGAAAAAAGTGTAAAATCCAGAAAGGCAGGACAGGCCATGGAGAACTGGGAGCCTTGTTATGCTGATGGGCGGGATGTAAATTGCCAACAGCCACTCTGGAGAAGTGTATGGTGTTTCCTGAAACATCTAGAAAACAAAGCAACAGAGCCTAGGGCACTTCCACTTATGGTCCTATAGCTTAGGGAAATTAAAATCAAAAAGACACAGCCACCCCAAAGTTTGGGACGGCTCTGTTTACAAGAACCTCGTTTACGGTACAAGTTCAATATCACAGAAAGCGAAAAATGGATAAAGAAGTTGTGGTACGTACGTACAATGCAATATCACTCAGCAATGAAATCTATGTCATCAGGCCCGTAGCAGCATAATGAGTGGATTCAGGTACGATGATTCTAAGTGAGATAAGTCACACAGAAAAAGAAACATCATAAGATATCACTAATACACGGAATGTAAACTTGGCTACACAGGAACTGAATTACAAAACAGAACAGGGTCTCAAATGTAGAAAACCAACTTATGCTTGCTTAAGGGGAAAGGTGAGTTGGGGTGCTGCATAAAACCAGAGATTGAAATTAGCACAGATACCGTTCCATAAGCCAAATATGTAAAAGAAAAGAGCTACTCCTTGCTCAACGAAGAGGACTCAACACCCCATATTAAACGTCTAGGAATATACCTGACTAGTAAGAATCTTAAAACCTATGGATTTATATGTCTCCGAAAGAGAATCAAGCGTGTGTACAGTGGCATAAGCGCAGCAGTGATAGGATTGGTGAGGTTCGGTGAGCCAATGCAGACCCTTTGAAGTCATATTCCATGGTACCCATTCCATGGGTCTCAACTCTCCAGATTTAAGGGATTCTTCCTTCAGCTAAAACATGCATGTGGAACCCAGAGTATGATCCACCGTGTGAACGGGAGACGTGTTCAAATATGTCTCAGTTTTCCTCCCCTGGTACTCGGGTGCAACATTCCAGACGCTTTACTAACACTCTCCCCACTTGGAGAGTCAGTGCCTTTAACCTCCTGTTTCGCCCAGTTTGCAAATTCTGCGGAAGATAAACAGGAATAGGGAGAACCAATGAGAGACTAGCTGGAGGTGTCTGGACGGGCAAATTTAACTCTCATTTCCCACCAGGAAGAGGAATTAACCAAAGGCTCAGCGTGCCATGCCGGAACCACACTAGGGCCTGAAGCAATCCTGCGGTGTTGCGGCCAGCTCACAAGAAAGCGAGTTGAAGAAAGGAGCTCAGAGGCACTGTAATTCACAAACCTGCAGAGTTATAAATGACAGCTATCGTCCAAAAATATATTGAAGTAAGGCTGCCAAGAGGACTTGAAAGCGGGGCAGAATTGCAGGAATCCGATTTCAGGAGGTAGACTGGAATTGCATGTAAAGCATAGGAAAAGAGGCAGAACGTCCACAATGATGCACTTGGCCAAAAAGGGCATATGCGTTTTTTCCTGAATATATTCAGGAAAAAACGCATACGCCCTTTTTGGCCAACCAAGCAAGCTTGCAAAGGAAATCTGCACTACAATGAAGTCTCACTGCCCCCCAGTCAAAAGGGCAATCTGAAAAAAGTGTAAAATCCAGAAAGGCAGGACAGGCCATGGAGAACTGGGAGCCTTGTTATGCTGATGGGCGGGATGAAAATTGCCAACAGCCACTCTGGAGAAGTGTATGGTGTTTCCTGAAACATCTAAAAAACAAAGCAACAGAGCCTAGGGCACTTCCACTTATGGTCCTATAGCTTAGGGAAATTAAAATCAAAAAGACACAGCCACCCCAAAGTTTGGGACGGCTCTGTTTACAAGAACCTCATTTACAGTACAAATTCAATATCACAGAAGGTGAAAAATGGATAAAGAATTTGTGGTACTTACGTACAATGCAATATCACTCAGCAATGAAATCTATATCATCAGGCCCGTAGCAGCATAATGAGTGGATTCAGGTATGATGATTCTAAGTGAGATAAGTCACACAGAAAAAGAAACATCATAAGATATCACTACTACACGGAATGTAAACTTGGCTACACAGGAACTGAATTACAAAACAGAACACGGTCTCAAATGTAGAAAACCAACTTATGCTTGCTTAAGGGGAAAGGTGAGTTGGGGTTCTGCATAAAACCAGAGATTGAAATTAGCACAGATACCATTCCATAAGCCAAATATGTAATAGACAAGAGCTACTCCTTGCTCAACGAAGTGGACTCTACACCCCATATTAATCGCCTAAGAATATACCTGACTAGTAATAATCTTAAAACCTATGGATTTATATGTCTCCAAAAGAGAATCAAGCATGTGTACAGCGGCATAAATGCAGCAGTGATAGGATTGGTGAGGTTCGATGAGCAAATGCAGACCCTTTGAAGTCATATTGCATGGTAGCCATTCCATGGGTCTCAACTCTCCAGGTTTAAGGGATTCTTCCTTCAGCTAAAACATGCATGTGGAACCCAGAGTATGATCCACCATGTGATCGGGAAACGTGTTCAAATGTGTCTCAGTTTTCATCCCCTGGTACTCGGGTGCAACATTCCAGACGCTTTACTAACACTCTCCCCACTGGGAGACTCAGTGCCTTTAACCTCCTGTTTGGCCCAGTTTGCAATTTTTGCGGAAGATGAACAGGAATAGGGAGAACCAATGAGAGACTAGCTGGAGGTGTCTGGATGGGCAAATTTAACTCTCATTTCCCACCAGGAAGAGGAATTAACCAAAGGCTCAGCGTGCCATGCCGGAACCACACTAGGGCCTGAAGCAATCCTGCGGTGTTGCGGCCAGCTCACAAGAAAGCGAGTTGAAGAAAGGAGCTCAGGGGCACTGTAATTCACAAACCTGCAGAGTTATAAATGACAGCTATCGTCCAAAAATATATTGAAGTAAGGCTGCCAAGAGGACTCGAAAGCGGGGCAGAATTGCAGGAATCCGATTTCAGGAGGTAGACTGGAATTGCATGTAAAGCATAGGAAAAGAGACAGAATGTCCACAATGATGCACTTGGCCAAAAAGGGCGTATGCGTTTTTTCCTGAATATATTCAGGAAAAAACGCATACGCCCTTTTTGGCCAACCAAGCAAGCTTGCAAAGGAAATCTGCACTACAATGAAGTCTCACTGCTCCCCAGTCAAAAGGGCCATCTGAAAAAAGTGTAAAATCCAGAAAGGCCGGACAGGCCATGGAGAACTGGGAGCCTTGTTATGCTGATGGGCGGGATGTAAATTGCCAACAGCCACTCTGGAGAAGTGTATGGTGTTTCCTGAAACATCTAAAAAACAAAGCAACAGAGCCTAGGGCACTTCCACTTATGGTCCTATAGCTTAGGGAAATTAAAATCAAAAAGACACAGCCACCCCAAAGTTTGGGCCGGCTCTGTTTACAAGAATCTCATTTACGGTACAAGTTCAATATCGCAGAAAGTGAAAAATGGATAAAGAAGTTGTGGTACTTACGTACAATGCAATATCACTCAGGAATGAAATCTATGTCATCAGGCCCGTAGCAGCATAATGAGTGGATTCAGGTACGATGATTCTAAGTGAAATAAGTCACACAGAAAAAGAAACATCATAAGATATCACTAATACACGGAATGTAAACTTGGATACACAGGAACTCAAATACAAAACAGAACAGGATCTCAAATGTAGAAAACCAACTTATGCTTGCTTAAGGGGAAAGGTGAGTTGGGGTGCTGCATAAAACCAGAGATTGAAATTAGCACAGATACCATTCCATAAGCCAAATATGTAATAGACAAGAGCTACTCCTTGCTCAACGAAGTGGACTCAACACCCCATATTAAATGCCTAAGAATATACCTGACTAGTAAGAATCTTAAAACCTATGGATTTATATATCTCCGAAAGAGAATCAAGCATGTCTGCAGCGGCATAAATGCAGCAGTGATAGGATTGGTGAGGTTCGGTGAGCAAATGCAGACCCTTTGAAGTCATATTGCATGGTACCCATTCCATGGGTCTCAACTCTCCAGGTTTAAGGGATTCTTCCTTCAGCTAAAACATGCATGTGGAACCCAGAGTATGATCCACCGTGTGATCGGGAGACGTGTTCAAATGTGTCAGATTTCGTCCCCTGGTACTCGGGTGCAACATTCCAGACGCTTTACTAACACTCTCCCCACTTGGAGAGTCAGTGCCTTTAACCTCCTGTTTGGCCCAGTTTGCAATTTCTGCGGAAAATGAACAGGAATAGGGAGAACCAATGAGAGACTAGATGGAGGTGTCTGGACGGGCAAATTTAACTCTCATTTCCCACCAGGAAGAGGAATTAACCAAAGGCTCAGCGTGCCATGCCGGAACCACACTAGGGCCTGAAGCAATCCTGCGGTGTTGCGGCCAGCTCACAAGAAAGCGAGTTGAAGAAAGGAGCTCAGGGGCACTGTAATTCACAAACCTGCAGAGTTAAAAAATTACAGCTATCGTCCAAAAATATATTGAAGTAAGGCTGCCAAGAGGACTTGAAAGCGGGCCAGAATTGCAGGAAACCGATTTCAGGAGGTAGACTGGAATTGCATGTAAAGCATAGGAAAAGAGGCAGAACGTCCACAATGATGCACTTGGCCAAAAAGGGCGTATGCGTTTTTTCCTGAATATATTCAGGAAAAAACGCATACGCCCTTTTTGGCCAACCAAGCAAGCTTGCAAAGGAAATCTGCACTACAATGAAGTCTCTCTGCCCCCCAGTCAAAAGGGCCATCTGAAAAAAGTGTAAAATCCAGAAAGGCCGGACAGGCCATGGAGAACTGGGAGCCTTGTTATGCTGATGGGCGGGATGTAAATTGCCAACAGCCACTCTGGAGAAGTGTATGGTGTTTCCTGAAATATCTAAAAAACAAAGCAACAGAGCCTAGGGCACTTCCACTTATGGTCCTATAGCTTAGGGAAATTAAAATCAAAAAGAAACAGCCACCCCAAAGTTTGGGACGGCTCTGTTTACAAGAACCTCGTTTACGGTACAAGTTCAATATCACAGAAAGCGAAAAATGGATAAAGAAGTTGTGGTACTTACGTACAATGCAATATCACTCAGCAATGAAATCTATGTCATCAGGCCCATAGCAGCATAATGAGTGGATTCAGGTACGATGATTCTAAGTGAGATAAGTCACACAGAAAAAGAAACATCATAAGATATCACTAATACACGGAATGTAAACTTGGCTACACAGGAACTGAATTACAAAACAGAACAAGGTCTCAAATGTAGAAAACCAACTTATGCTTGCTTAACGGGAAAGGTGAGTTGGGGTGCTGCATAAAACCAGAGATTGAAATTAGCACAGATACCGTTCCATAAGCCAAATATGTAATAGACAAGAGCTACTCCTTGCTCAACGAACAGGACTCAACACCCCATATTAAACGTCTAAGAATATACCTGAATAGTAAGAATCTTAAAACCTATGGATTTATATGTCTCCGAAAGAGAATCAAGCGTGTGTACAGTGGCATAAGCGCAGCAGTGATAGGATTGGTGAGGTTCCGTGAGCCAATGCAGAACCTTTGAAGTCATATTGCATGGTACCCATTCCATGGGTCTCAACTCTCCAGGTTTAAGGGATTCTTCCTTCAGCTAAAACATGCATGTGGAACCCAGAGTATGATCCACCGTGTGATCGGGAAACGTGTTCAAATGTGTCTCAGTTTTCGTCCCCTGGTACTCGGGTGCAACATTCCAGACGCTTTAGTAACACTCTCCCCACTTGGAGAGTCAGTGCCTTTAACCTCCTGTTTGGCCCAGTTTGCAATTTTTGCGGAAGATGAACAGGAATAGGGAGAACCAATGAGAGACTAGCTGGAGGTGTCTGGACGGGCAAATTTAACTCTCATTTCCCACCAGGAAGAGGAATTAAACAAAGGCTCAGCGTGCCATGCCGGAACCACACTAGGGCCTGAAGCAATGCTACGGTGTTGCGGCCAGCTCACAAGAAATCGGGTTGAAGAAAGGAGCTCAGAGGTACTGTAATTCACAAACCTGCAGAGTTATAAATGACAATTATCGTCCAAAAATATATTGAAGTAAGGCTGCCAAGAGGACTTGAAAGCGGGGCAGAATTGCAGGAAACCAATTTCAGGAGGTAGACTGGAATTGCATGTAAAGCATAGGAAAAGAGACAGAATGTCCACAATGATGCACTTGGCCAAAAAGGGCGTATGCGTTTTTTCCTGAATATATTCAGGAAAAAACGCATACGCCCTTTTTGGCCAACCAAGCAAGCTTGCAAAGGAAATCTGCACTACAATGAAGTCTCACTGCTCCCCAGTCAAAAGGGCCATCTGAAAAAAGTGTAAAATCCAGAAAGGCCAGACAGGCCATGGAGAACTGGGAGCCTTGTTATGCTGATGGGCGGGATGTAAATTGCCAACAGCCACTCTGGAGAAGTGTATGGTGTTTCCTGAAACATCTAAAAAACAAAGCAACAGAGCCTAGGGCACTTCCACTTATGGTCCTATAGCTTAGGGAAATTAAAATCAAAAAGACACAGCCACCCCAAAGTTTGGGACGGCTCTGTTTACAAGAATCTCATTTACGGTACAAGTTCAATATCGCAGAAAGTGAAAAATGGATAAAGAAGTTGTGGTACTTACGTACAATGCAATATCACTCAGGAATGAAATCTATGTCATCAGGCCCATAGCAGCATAATGAGTGGATTCAGGTACGATGATTCTAAGTGAAATAAGTCACACAGAAAAAGAAACATCATAAGATATCACTACTACACGGAATGTAAACTTGGCTACACAGGAAATGAATTACAAAACAGAACAGGGTCTCAAATGTAGAAAACCAACTTATGCTTGCTTAAGGGGAAAGGTGAGTTGGGGTGCTGCATAAAACCAGAGATTGAAATTAGCACAGATACCGTTCCATAAGCCAAATATGTAATAGACAAGAGCTACTCCTTGCTCAACGAAGTGGACTCTACACCCCATATTAAACGCCTAAGAATATACCTGACTAGTAAGAATCTTAAAACCTATGGATTTCTATGTCTCCGAAAGAGAATCAAGCGTGTGTACAGCGGCATAAACGCAGCAGTGATAGGATTGGTGAGGTTCGGTGAGCAAATGCAGACCCTTTGAAGTCATATTGCATGGTACCCATTCCATGGGTCTCAACTCTCCAGGTTTAAGGGATTCTTCCTTCAGCTAAAACATGCATGTGGAACCCAGAGTATGATCCACCGTGTGATCGGGAGACGTGTTCAAATGTGTCAGATTTCGTCCCCTGGTACTCGGGTGCAACATTCCAGACGCTTTAGTAACACTCTCCCCACTTGGAGAGTCAGTGCCTTTAACCTCCTGTTTGGCCCAGTTTGCAATTTCTGCGGAAGATGAACAGGAATAGGGAGAACCAATGAGAGACTAGCTGGAGGTGTCTGGACGGGCAAATTTAACTCTCATTTCCCACCAGGAAGAGGAATTAACCAAAGGCTCAGTGTGCCATGCTGGAACCACACTAGGGCCTGAAGCAATGCTGCGGTGTTGCGGCCAGCTCACAAGAAAGCGAGTTGAAGAAAGGAGCTCAGGGGCACTGTAATTCACAAACCTGCAGAGTTATAAATGACAGCTATCGTCCAAAAATATATTGAAGTAAGGCTGCCAAGAGGACTTGAAAGCGGGGAAGAATTGCAGGAAACCGATTTCAGGAGGTAGACTGGAATTGCATGTAAAGCATAGGAAAAGAGGCAGAACGTCCACAATGATGCACTTGGCCAAAAAGGGCGTATGCGTTTTTTCCTGAATATATTCAGGAAAAAACGCATACGCCCTTTTGGGCCAACCAAGCAAGCTTGCAAAGGAAATCTGCACTACAATGAAGTCTCACTGCCCCCCGGTCAAAAGGGACATCTGAAAAAATTGTAAAATCCAGAAAGGCAGGACAGGCCATGGAGAACTGGGAGCCTTGTTATGCTGATGGGCGGGATGTAAATTGCCAACAGCCACTCTGGAGAAGTGTATGGTGTTTCCTGAAACATCTAGAAAACAAAGCAACAGAGCCTAGGGCACTTCCACTTATGGTCCTATAGTTTAGGGAAATTAAAATCAAAAAGACACAGCCACCCCAAAGTTTGGGACGGCTCTGTTTACAAGAACCTCGTTTACGGTACAAGTTCAATATCACAGAAAGCGAAAAATGGATAAAGAAGTTGTGGTACGTACGTACAATGCAATATCACTCAGCAATGAAATCTATGTCATCAGGCCCGTAGCAGCATAATGAGTGGATTCAGGTACGATGATTCTAAGTGAGATAAGTCACACAGAAAAAGAAACATCATAAGATATCACTAATACACGGAATGTAAACTTGGCTACACAGGAACTGAATTACAAAACAGAACAGGGTCTCAAATGTAGAAAACCAACTTATGCTTGCTTAAGGGGAAAGGTGAGTTGGGGTGCTGCATAAAACCAGAGATTGAAATTAGCACAGATATCGTTCCATAAGCCAAATATGTAATAGAATAGAGCTACTCCTTGCTCAACGAAGAGGACTCAACACCCCATATTAAACGTCTAGGAATATACCTGACTAGTAAGAATCTTAAAACCTATGGATTTATATGTCTCCAAAAGAGAATCAAGCGTGTGTACAGTGGCATAAGCGCAGCAGTGATAGGATTGGTGAGGTTCGGTGAGCCAATGCAGAACCTTTGAAGGCATATTGCATGGTACCCATTCCATGGGTCTCAACTCTCCAGGTTTAAGGGATTCTTCCTTCAGCTAAAACATGCATGTGGAACCCAGAGTATGATCCACCGTGTGATCGGGAAACGTGTTCAAATGTGTCTCAGTTTTCGTCCCCTGGTACTCGGGTGCAACATTCCAGACGCTTTACTAACACTCTCCCCACTGGGAGACTCAGTGCCTTTAACCTCCTGTTTGGCCCAGTTTGCAATTTTTGCGGAAGATGAACAGGAATAGGGAGAACCAATGAGAGACTAGCTGGAGGTGTCTGGATGGGCAAATTTAACTCTCATTTCCCACCAGGAAGAGGAATTAACCAAAGGCTCAGCGTGCCATGCCGGAACCACACTAGGGCCTGAAGCAATCCTGCGGTGTTGCGGCCAGCTCACAAGAAAGCGAGTTGAAGAAAGGAGCTCAGGGGCACTGTAATTCACAAACCTGCAGAGTTATAAATGACAGCTATCGTCCAAAAATATATTGAAGTAAGCCTGCCAAGAGGACTCGAAAGCGGGGCAGAATTGCAGGAATCCGATTTCAGGAGGTAGACTGGAATTGCATGTAAAGCATAGGAAAAGAGACAGAATGTCCACAATGATGCACTTGGCCAAAAAGTGCGTATGCGTTTTTTCCTGAATATATTCAGGAAAAAACGCATACGCCCTTTTTGGCCAACCAAGCAAGCTTGCAAAGGAAATCTGCACTACAATGAAGTCTCACTGCCCCCCAGTCAAAAGGGCCATCTGAAAAAAGTGTAAAATCCAGAAAGGCCGGACAGGCCATGGAGAACTGGGAGCCTTGTTATGCTGATGGGCGGGATGTAAGTTGCCAACAGCCACTCTGGAGAAGTGTATGGTGTTTCCTGAAACATCTAAAAAAGAAAGCAACAGAGCCTAGGGCACTTCCACTTATGGTCCTATAGCTTAGGGAAATTAAAATCAAAAAGAAACAGCCACCCCAAAGTTTGGGACGGCTCTGTTTACAAGAACCTCGTTTACGGTACAAGTTCAATATCACAGAAAGCGAAAAATGGATAAAGAAGTTGTGGTACTTACGTACAATGCAATATCACTCAGCAATGAAATCTATGTCATCAGGCCCATAGCAGCATAATGAGTGGATTCAGGTACGATGATTCTAAGTGAGATAAGTCACACAGAAAAAGAAACATCATAAGATATCACTAATACACGGAATGTAAACTTGGCTACACAGGAACTGAATTACAAAACAGAACAAGGTCTCAAATGTAGAAAACCAACTTATGCTTGCTTAACGGGAAAGGTGAGTTGGGGTGCTGCATAAAACCAGAGATTGAAATTAGCACAGATACCGTTCCATAAGCCAAATATGTAATAGACAAGAGCTACTCCTTGCTCAACGAACAGGACTCAACACCCCATATTAAACGTCTAAGAATATACCTGAATAGTAAGAATCTTAAAACCTATGGATTTATATGTCTCCGAAAGAGAATCAAGCGTGTGTACAGTGGCATAAGCGCAGCAGTGATAGGATTGGTGAGGTTCCGTGAGCCAATGCAGAACCTTTGAAGTCATATTGCATGGTACCCATTCCATGGGTCTCAACTCTCCAGGTTTAAGGGATTCTTCCTTCAGCTAAAACATGCATGTGGAACCCAGAGTATGATCCACCGTGTGATCGGGAAACGTGTTCAAATGTGTCTCAGTTTTCGTCCCCTGGTACTCGGGTGCAACATTCCAGACGCTTTAGTAACACTCTCCCCACTTGGAGAGTCAGTGCCTTTAACCTCCTGTTTGGCCCAGTTTGCAATTTTTGCGGAAGATGAACAGGAATAGGGAGAACCAATGAGAGACTAGCTGGAGGTGTCTGGACGGGCAAATTTAACTCTCATTTCCCACCAGGAAGAGGAATTAACCAAAGGCTCAGCGTGCCATGCCGGAACCACACTAGGGCCTGAAGCAATGCTACGGTGTTGCGCCCAGCTCACAAGAAATCGGGTTGAAGAAAGGAGCTCAGAGGTACTGTAATTCACAAACCTGCAGAGTTATAAATGACAATTATCATCCAAAAATATATTGAAGTAAGGCTGCCAAAAGGACTTGAAAGCGGGGCAGAATTGCAGGAAACCGATTTCAGGAGGTAGACTGGATTTGCATGTAAAGCATAGGAAAAGAGGCAGAACGTCCACAATGATGCACTTGGCCAAAAAGGGCGTATGCGTTTTTTCCTGAATATATTCAGGAAAAAACGCATATGCCCTTTTTGGCCGACCAAGCAAGCTTGTAAAGGAAATCTGCACTACAATGAAGTCTCACTGGCCCCCAGTCAAAAAGGCTATCTGAAAAAAGTGTAAAATCCAGAAAGGCAGGACAGGCCATGGAGAACTGAGAGCCTTGTTATGTTGATGGGCGGGATGTAAATTGCCAACTGCCACTCTGGAGAAGTGTATGGTGTTTCCTGAAACATCTAAAAAACAAAGCAACAGAGCCTAGGGCACTTCCACTTATGGTCCTATAGCTTAGGGAAATTAAAATCAAAAAGACACAGCCACCCCAAAGTTTGGGACGGCTCTGTTTACAAGAACCTCGTTTACAGTACAAGTTCAATATCACAGAAAGCGAAAAATGGATAAAGAATTTGTGGTACTTACGTACAATGCAATATCACTCAGCAATGAAATCTATGTCATCAGGCCCACAGCAGCATAATGACTGAATTCAGGTACGATGATTCTAAGTGAAATAAGTCACACAGAAAAAGAAACATCATAAGATATCACTACTACACGGAATGTAAACTTGGCTACACAGGAACTGAATTACAAAACAGAACAGGGTCTCAAATGTAGAAAACCAACTTATGCTTGCTTAAGGGGAAAGGTGAGTTGGGGTGCTGCATAAAACCAGAGATTGAAATTAGCACAGATACCGTTCCATAAGCCAAATATGTAATAGACAAGAGCTACTCCTTGCTCAACGAAGTGGACTCTACACCCCATATTAAACGCCTAAGAATATACCTGACTAGTAAGAATCTTAAAACCTATGGATTTCTATGTCTCCGAAAGAGAATCAAGCGTGTGTACAGCGGCATAAACGCAGCAGCGATAGGATTGGTGAGGTTCGGTGAGCAAATGCAGACCCTTTGAAGTCATATTGCATGGTATCCATTCCATGGGTCTCAACTCTCCAGGTTTAAGGGATTCTTCCTTCAGCTAAAACATGCATGTGGAACCCAGAGTATGATCCACCGTGTGATCGGGAAACGTGTTCAAATGTGTCTCAGTTTTCGTCCCCTGGTACTCGGGTGCAACATTCCAGACGTTTTACTAACATTCTCCCCACATGGAGAGTCAGTGCCTTTAACCTCCTGTTTGGCCCAGTTTGCAATTTCTGCGGAAGATGAACAGGAATAGGGAGAACCAATGAGAGACTAGCTGGAGGTGTCTGGACGGGCAAATTTAACTCTCATTTCCCACCAGGAAGAGGAATTAACCAAAGGCTCAGTGTGCCATGCCGGAACAACACTAGGGCCTGAAGCAATGCTGCGGTGTTGCGGCCAGCTCACAAGAAAGCGAGTTGAAGAAAGGAGCTCAGGGGCACTGTAATTCACAAACCTGCAGAGTTATAAATGACAGCTATCGTCCAAAAATATATTGAAGTAAGGCTGCCAAGAGGACTTGAAAGCGGGGCAGAATTGCAGGAAACCGATTTCAGGAGGTAGACTGGAATTGCATGTAAAGCATAGGAAAAGAGGCAGAACGTCCACAATGATGCACTTGGCCAAAAAGGGCGTATGTGTTTTTTCCTGAATATATTCAGGAAAAAACGCATACGCCCTTTTGGGCCAACCAAGCAAGCTTGCAAAGGAAATCTGCACTACAATGAAGTCTCACTGCCCCCCGGTCAAAAGGGCCATCTGAAAAAAGTGTAAAATCCAGAAAGGCAGGACAGGCCATGGAGAACTGGGAGCCTTGTTATGCTGATGGGCGGGATGTAAATTGCCAACAGCCACTCTGGAGAAGTGTATGGTGTTTCCTGAAACATCTAAAAATCAAAGCAACAGAGCCTAGGGCACTTCCACTTATGGTCCTATAGCTTAGGGAAATTAAAATCAAAAAGACACAGCCACCCCAAAGTTTGGGACGGCTCTGTTTACAAGAACCTCGTTTACGGTACAAGTTCAATATCACAGAAAGCGAAAAATGGATAAAGAATTTGTGGTACGTACGTACAATGCAATATCACTCAGCAATGAAATCTATGTCATCAGGCCCGTAGCAGCATAATGAGTGGATTCAGGTACGATGATTCTAAGTGAGATAAGTCACACAGAAAAAGAAACATCATAAGATATCACTAATACACGGAATGTAAACTTGGCTACACAGGAACTGAATTACAAAACAGAACAAGGTCTCAAATGTAGAAAACCAACTTATGCTTGCTTAACGGGAAAGGTGAGTTGGGGTGCTGCATAAAACCAGAGATTGAAATTAGCACAGATACCGTTCCATAAGCCAAATATGTAATAGACAAGAGCTACTCTTTCCTCAACGAAGTGGACTCAACACCCCATATTAAACGTCTAAGAATATACCTGAATAGTAAGAATCTTAAAACCTATGGATTTATATGTCTCCGAAAGAGAATCAAGCGTGTGTACAGTGGCATAAGCGCAGCAGTGATAGGATTGGTGAGGTTCCGTGAGCCAATGCAGAACCTTTGAAGTCATATTGCATGGTACCCATTCCATGGGTCTCAACTCTCCAGGTTTAAGGGATTCTTCCTTCAGGTAAAACATGCATGTGGAACCCAGAGTATGATCCACCGTGTGATCGGGAGACGTGTTCAAATGTGTCAGATTTCATCCCCTGGTACTCGGGTGCAACATTCCAGACGCTTTACTAACACTCTCCCCACTTGGAGAGTCAATGCCTTTAACCTCCTGTTTGGCCCAGTTTGCAATTTCTGCGGAAAATGAACAGGAATAGGGAGAACCAATGAGAGACTAGATGGAGGTGTCTGGACGGGCAAATTTAACTCTCATTTCCCACCAGGAAGAGGAATTAACCAAAGGCTCAGCGTGCCATGCCGGAACCACACTAGGGCCTGAAGCAATCCTGCGGTGTTGCGGCCAGCTCACAAGAAAGCGAGTTGAAGAAAGGAGCTCAGGGGCACTGTAATTCACAAACCTGCAGAGTTAAAAAATTACAGCTATCGTCCAAAAATATATTGAAGTAAGGCTGCCAAGAGGACTTGAAAGCGGGGCAGAATTGCAGGAATCCGATTTCAGGAGGTAGACTGGAATTGCATGTAAAGCATAGGAAAAGAGGCAGAACGTCCACAATGATGCACTTGGCCAAAAAGGGCGTATGCGTTTTTTCCTGAATATATTCAGGAAAAAACGCATACGCCCTTTTTGGCCAACCAAGCAAGCTTGCAAAGGAAATCTGCACTACAATGAAGTCTCTCTGCCCCCCAGTCAAAAGGGCCATCTGAAAAAAGTGTAAAATCCAGAAAGGCCGGACAGGCCATGGAGAACTGGGAGCCTTGTTATGCTGATGGGCGGGATGTAAATTGCCAACAGCCACTCTGGAGAAGTGTATGGTGTTTCCTGAAATATCTAAAAAACAAAGCAACAGAGCCTAGGGCACTTCCACTTATGGTCCTATAGCTTAGGGAAATTAAAATCAAAAAGAAACAGCCACCCCAAAGTTTGGGACAGCTCTGTTTACAAGAACCTCGTTTACGGTACAAGTTCAATATCACAGAAAGCGAAAAATGGATAAAGAAGTTGTGGTACTTACGTACAATGCAATATCACTCAGCAATGAAATCTATGTCATCAGGCCCATAGCAGCATAATGAGTGGATTCAGGTACGATGATTCTAAGTGAGATAAGTCACACAGAAAAAGAAACATCATAAGATATCACTAATACACGGAATGTAAACTTGGCTACACAGGAACTGAATTACAAAACAGAACAAGGTCTCAAATGTAGAAAACCAACTTATGCTTGCTTAACGGGAAAGGTGAGTTGGGGTGCTGCATAAAACCAGAGATTGAAATTAGCACAGATACCGTTCCATAAGCCAAATATGTAATAGACAAGAGCTACTCCTTGCTCAACGAAGTGGACTCTACACCCCATATTAAACGCCTAAGAATATACCTGACTAGTAAGAATCTTAAAACCTATGGATTTCTATGTCTCCGAAAGAGAATCAAGCGTGTGTACAGCGGCATAAACGCAGCAGTGATAGGATTGGTGAGGTTCGGTGAGCAAATGCAGACCCTTTGAAGTCATATTGCATGGTACCCATTCCATGGGTCTCAACTCTCCAGGTTTAAGGGATTCTTCCTTCAGCTAAAACATGCATGTGGAACCCAGAGTATGATCCACCGTGTGATCGGGAGACGTGTTCAAATGTGTCAGATTTCATCCCCTGGTACTCGGGTGCAACATTCCAGACGCTTTAGTAACACTCTCCCCACTTGGAGAGTCAGTGCCTTTAACCTCCTGTTTGGCCCAGTTTGCAATTTCTGCGGAAGATGAACAGGAATAGGGAGAACCAATGAGAGACTAGCTGGAGGTGTCTGGACGGGCAAATTTAACTCTCATTTCCCACCAGGAAGAGGAATTAACCAAAGGCTCAGTGTGCCATGCCGGAACCACACTAGGGCCTGAAGCAATGCTGCGGTGTTGCGGCCAGCTCACAAGAAAGCGAGTTGAAGAAAGGAGCTCAGGGGCACTGTAATTCACAAACCTGCAGAGTTATAAATGACAGCTATCGTCCAAAAATATATTGAAGTAAGGCTGCCAAGAGGACTTGAAAGCGGGGAAGAATTGCAGGAAACCGATTTCAGGAGGTAGACTGGAATTGCATGTAAAGCATAGGAAAAGAGGCAGAACGTCCACAATGATGCACTTGGCCAAAAAGGGCGTATGCGTTTTTTCCTGAATATATTCAGGAAAAAACGCATACGCCCTTTTGGGCCAACCAAGCAAGCTTGCAAAGGAAATCTGCACTACAATGAAGTCTCACTGCCCCCCGGTCAAAAGGGACATCTGAAAAAATTGTAAAATCCAGAAAGGCAGGACAGGCCATGGAGAACTGGGAGCCTTGTTATGCTGATGGGCGGGATGTAAATTGCCAACAGCCACTCTGGAGAAGTGTATGGTGTTTCCTGAAACATCTAGAAAACAAAGCAACAGAGCCTAGGGCACTTCCACTTATGGTCCTATAGTTTAGGGAAATTAAAATCAAAAAGACACAGCCACCCCAAAGTTTGGGACGGCTCTGTTTACAAGAACCTCGTTTACGGTACAAGTTCAATATCACAGAAAGCGAAAAATGGATAAAGAAGTTGTGGTACGTACGTACAATGCAATATCACTCAGCAATGAAATCTATGTCATCAGGCCCGTAGCAGCATAATGAGTGGATTCAGGTACGATGATTCTAAGTGAGATAAGTCACACAGAAAAAGAAACATCATAAGATATCACTAATACACGGAATGTAAACTTGGCTACACAGGAACTGAATTACAAAACAGAACAGGGTCTCAAATGTAGAAAACCAACTTATGCTTGCTTAAGGGGAAAGGTGAGTTGGGGTGCTGCATAAAACCAGAGATTGAAATTAGCACAGATATCGTTCCATAAGCCAAATATGTAATAGAATAGAGCTACTCCTTGCTCAACGAAGAGGACTCAACACCCCATATTAAACGTCTAGGAATATACCTGACTAGTAAGAATCTTAAAACCTATGGATTTATATGTCTCCGAAAGAGAATCAAGCGTGTGTACAGTGGCATAAGCGCAGCAGTGATAGGATTGGTGAGGTTCGGTGAGCCAATGCAGAACCTTTGAAGGCATATTGCATGGTACCCATTCCATGGGTCTCAACTCTCCAGGTTTAAGGGATTCTTCCTTCAGCTAAAACATGCATGTGGAACCCAGAGTATGATCCACCGTGTGATCGGGAAACGTGTTCAAATGTGTCTCAGTTTTCGTCCCCTGGTACTCGGGTGCAACATTCCAGACGCTTTACTAACACTCTCCCCACTGGGAGACTCAGTGCCTTTAACCTCCTGTTTGGCCCAGTTTGCAATTTTTGCGGAAGATGAACAGGAATAGGGAGAACCAATGAGAGACTAGCTGGAGGTGTCTGGATGGGCAAATTTAACTCTCATTTCCCACCAGGAAGAGGAATTAACCAAAGGCTCAGCGTGCCATGCCGGAACCACACTAGGGCCTGAAGCAATCCTGCGGTGTTGCGGCCAGCTCACAAGAAAGCGAGTTGAAGAAAGGAGCTCAGGGGCACTGTAATTCACAAACCTGCAGAGTTATAAATGACAGCTATCGTCCAAAAATATATTGAAGTAAGCCTGCCAAGAGGACTCGAAAGCGGGGCAGAATTGCAGGAATCCGATTTCAGGAGGTAGACTGGAATTGCATGTAAAGCATAGGAAAAGAGACAGAATGTCCACAATGATGCACTTGGCCAAAAAGTGCGTATGCGTTTTTTCCTGAATATATTCAGGAAAAAACGCATACGCCCTTTTTGGCCAACCAAGCAAGCTTGCAAAGGAAATCTGCACTACAATGAAGTCTCACTGCCCCCCGGTCAAAAGGGCCATCTGAAAAAAGTGTAAAATCCAGAAAGGCAGGACAGGCCATGGAGAACTGGGAGCCTTGTTATGCTGATGGGCGGGATGTAAATTGCCAACAGCCACTCTGGAGAAGTGTATGGTGTTTCCTGAAACATCTAAAAAACAAAGCAACAGAGCCTAGGGCACTTCCACTTATGGTCCTATAGCTTAGGGAAATTAAAATCAAAAAGACACAGCCACCCCAAAGTTTGGGACGGCTCTGTTTACAAGAACCTCATTTACGGTACAAGTTCAATATCACAGAAAGCGAAAAATGGATAAAGAAGTTGTGGTACTTACGTACAATGCAATATCACTCAGCAATGAAATCTATGTCATCAGGCCCATAGCAGCATACTGAGTGGATTCAGGTACGATGATTGTAAGTGAGATAAGTCACACAGAAAAAGAAACATCATAAGATATCACTACTACACGGAATGTAAACTTGGCTACACAGGAACTGAATTACAAAACAGAACAAGGTCTCAAATGTGGAAAACCAACTTATGCTTGCTTAAGGGGAAAGGTGAGTTAGGGTGCTGCATAAAACCAGAGATTGAAATTAGCACAGATACCATTCCATAAGCCAAATATGTAATAGACAAGAGCTACTCCTTGCTCAAGGAACAGGACTCAACACCCCATATTAAACGCCTAAGAATATACCTGACTAGTAAGAATATTAAAACCTATGGATTTGTATGTCTCCGAAAGAGAATCAAGCGTGTGTACAGTGGCATAAGCGCAGCAGTGATAGGATTGGTGAGGTTCAGTGAGCCAATGCAGAACCTTTGAAGTCATATTGCATGGTACCCATTCCATGGGTCTCAACTCTCCAGGTTTAAGGGATTCTTCCTTCAGCTAAAACATGCATGTGGAACCCAGAGTATGATCCACCGTGTGATCGGGAAACGTGTTCAAATGTGTCTCAGTTTTCGTCCCCTGGTACTCGGGTGCAACATTCCAGACGCTTTACTAACACTCTCCCCACTGGGAGAGTCAGTGCCTTTAACCTCCTGTTTGGCCCAGTTTGCAATTTTTGCGGAAGATGAACAGGAATAGGGAGAACCAATGAGAGACTAGCTGGAGGTGTCTGGATGGGCAAATTTAACTCTCATTTCCCACCAGGAAGAGGAATTAACCAAAGGCTCAGCGTGCCATGCCGGAACCACACTAGGGCCTGAAGCAATCCTGCGGTGTTGCGGCCAGCTCACAAGAAAGCGAGTTGAAGAAAGGAGCTCAGGGGCACTGTAATTCACAAACCTGCAGAGTTATAAATGACAGCTATCGTCCAAAAATATATTGAAGTAAGCCTGCCAAGAGGACTCGAAAGCGGGGCAGAATTGCAGGAATCTGATTTCAGGAGGTAGACTGGAATTGCATGTAAAGCATAGGAAAAGAGACAGAATGTCCACAATGATGCACTTGGCCAAAAAGGGCGTATGCGTTTTTTCCTGAATATATTCAGGAAAAAACGCATACGCCCTTTTTGGCCAACCAAGCAAGCTTGCAAAGGAAATCTGCACTACAATGAAGTCTCACTGCCCCCCAGTCAAAAGGGCCATCTGAAAAAAGTGTAAAATCCAGAAAGGCCGGACAGGCCATGGAGAACTGGGAGCCTTGTTATGCTGATGGGCGGGATGTAAGTTGCCAACAGCCACTCTGGAGAAGTGTATGGTGTTTCCTGAAACATCTAAAAAAGAAAGCAACAGAGCCTAGGGCACTTCCACTTATGGTCCTATAGCTTAGGGAAATTAAAATCAAAAAGAAATAGCCACCCCAAAGTTTGGGACGGCTCTGTTTACAAGAACCTCGTTTACGGTACAAGTTCAATATCACAGAAAGCGAAAAATGGATAAAGAAGTTGTGGTACTTACGTACAATGCAATATCACTCAGCAATGAAATCTATGTCATCAGGCCCATAGCAGCATAATGAGTGGATTCAGGTACGATGATTCTAAGTGAGATAAGTCACACAGAAAAAGAAACATCATAAGATATCACTAATACACGGAATGTAAACTTGGCTACACAGGAACTGAATTACAAAACAGAACAAGGTCTCAAATGTAGAAAACCAACTTATGCTTGCTTAACGGGAAAGGTGAGTTGGGGTGCTGCATAAAACCAGAGATTGAAATTAGCACAGATACCGTTCCATAATCCAAATATGTAATAGACAAGAGCTACTCCTTGCTCAACGAAGTGGACTCAACACCCCATATTAAACGTCTAAGAATATACCTGACTAGGAAGAATCTTAAAATCTATGGATTTATATGTCTCCGAAAGAGAATCAAGCGTGTGTACAGTGGCATAAGCGCAGCAGTGATAGGATTGGTGAGGTTCGGTGAGCCAATGCAGAACCTTTGAAGTCATATTGCATGGTACCCATTCCATGGGTCTCAACTCTCCAGGTTTAAGGGATTCTTCCTTCAGCTAAAACATGCATGTGGAACCCAGATTATGATCCACCGTGTGATCGGGAAACGTGTTCAAATGTGTCTCAGTTTTTGTCCCCTGGTACACGGGTGCAACATTCCAGACGCTTTACTAAAACTCTCCCCACTTGGAGAGTCAGTGCCTTTAACCTCCTGTTTGGCCCCGTTTGCAATTTCTGCGGAAAATGAACAGGAATAGGGAGAACCAATGAGAGACTAGCTGGAGGTGTCTGGACGGGCAAATTTAACTCTCATTTCCCACCAGGAAGAGGAATTAACCAAAGGCTCAGTGTGCCATACCGGAACCACACTAGGGCCTGAAGCAATCCTGCGGTGTTGCGGCCAGCTCACAAGAAAGCGAGTTGAAGAAAGGAGCTCAGGGGCACTGTAATTCACAAACCTGCAGAGTTATAAATGACAGCTATCGTCCAAAAATATATTGAAGTAAGGCTGCCAAGAGGACTCGAAAGCGTGGCAGAATTGCAGGAATCCGATTTCAGGAGCTAGACTGGAATTGCATGTAAAGCATAGGAAAAGAGGCAGAACGTCCACAATGATGCACTTGGCCAAAAAGGGCGTATGCGTTTTTTCCTGAATATATTCAGGAAAAAACGCATACGCCCTTTTTGGTCAACCAAGCAAGCTTGCAAAGGAAATCTGCAGTACAAAGAAGTCTCACTGCCCCCCAGTCAAAAGGGCCATCTGAAAAAAGTGTAAAATCCAGAAAGGCAGGACAGCTCATGGAGAATTGGGAGCCTTGTTATGCTGATGGGCGGGATGTAAATTGCCAACAGCCACTCTGGAGAAGTGTATGGTGTTTCCTGAAACATCTAAAAAACAAAGCAACAGAGCCTAGGGCACTTCCACTTATGGTCGTATAGCTTAGGGAAATTAAAATAAAAAAGACACAGCCACCACAAAGTTTGGGACGGCTCTGTTTACAAGAACCTCGTTTACGGTACAAGTTCAATATCACAGAAAGCGAAAAATGGATAAAGAAGTTGTGGTACTTACGTACAATGCAATATCACTCAGCAATGAAATCTATGTCATCAGGCCCATAGCAGCATAATGAGTGGATTCAGGTACGATGATTCTAAGTGAGATAAGTCACACAGAAAAAGAAACATCATAAGATATCACTAATACACGGAATGTAAACTTGGCTACACAGGAACTGAATTACAAAACAGAACAAGGTCTCAAATGTAGAAAACCAACTTATGCTTGCTTAAGGGGAAAGGTGAGTTGGGGTGCTGCATAAAACCAGAGATTGAAATTAGCACAGATACCGTTCCATAAGCCAAATATGTAATAGACAAGAGCTACTCCTTGCTCAACGAAGAGGACTCAACACCCCATATTAAACGTCTAAGAATATACCTGACTAGTAAGAATCTTAAAATCAATGGATTTATATGTCTCCGAAAGAGAATCAAGCGTGTGTACAGTGGCATAAGTGCAGCAGTGATAGGATTGGTGAGGTTCGGTGAGCCAATGCAGAACCTTTGAAGTCATATTGCATGGTACCCATTCCATGGGTCTCAACTCTCCAGGTTTAAGGGATTCTTCCTTCAGCTAAAACATGCATGTGGAACCCAGAGTATGATCCACCGTGTGATCGGGAAACGTGTTCAAATGTGTCAGATTTCATCCCCTGGTACTCGGGTGCAACATTCCAGACGCTTTACTAACACTCTCCCCACTTGGAGAGTCAGTGCCTTTAACCTCCTGTTTGGCCCAGTTTGCAATTTTTGCGGAAGATGAACAGGAATAGGGAGAACCAGTGAGAGACTAGCTGGAGGTGTCTCGATGGGCAAATTTAACTCTCATTTCCCACCAGGAAGAGGAATTAACCAAAGGCTCAGCGTGCCATGCCGGAACCACACTAGGGCCTGAAGCAATCCTGCGGTGTTGCGGCCAGCTCACAAGAAAGCGAGTTGAAGAAAGGAGCTCAGGGGCACTGTAATTCACAAACCTGCAGAGTTATAAATGACAGCTATCGTCCAAAAATATATTGAAGTAAGGCTGCCAAGAGGACTCGAAAGCGGGGCAGAATTGCAGGAACCCGATTTCAGGAGGTAGACTGGAATTGCATGTAAAGCATAGGAAAAGAGGCAGAACGTCCACAATGATGCACTTGGCCAAAAAGGGCGTATGCGTTTTTTCCTGAATATATTCAGGAAAAAACGCATACGCCCTTTTTGGTCAACCAAGCAAGCTTGCAAAGGAAATCTGCAGTACAATGAAGTCTCACTGCCCCCCGGTCAAAAGGGCCATCTGAAAAAAGTGTAAAATCCAGAAAGGCAGGACAGGCCATGGAGAACTGGGAGCCTTGTTATGCTGATGGGTGGGATGTAAATTGCCAACAGCCACTCTGGAGAAGTGTATGGTGTTTCCTGAAACATCTACAAAACAAAGCAACAGAGCCTAGGGCACTTCCACTTATGGTCCTATAGCTTAGGGAAATTAAAATCAAAAAGACACAGTCACCCCAAAGTTTGGGACAGCTCTGTTTACAAGAACCTCGTTTACAGTTCGAGTTCAATATCACAGAAAGTGAAAAATGGATAAAGAAGTTGTGGTAGGTACGTACAATGCAATATCACTCAGCAATGAAATGTATGTCATCAGGCCCATAGCAGCATAATGAGTGGATTCAGGTACGATGATTCTAAGTGAGATAAGTCACACAGAAAAAGAAACATCATAAGATATCACTACTACACGGAATGTAAACTTGGCTACACAGGAACAGAATTACAAAACAGAACAGGGTCTCAAATGTAGAAAACCAACTTATGCTTTCTTAAGGGGAAAGGTGAGTTGGGGTGCTGCATAAAACCAGAGATTGAAATTAGCACAGATACCGTTCCATAAGCCAAATATGTAATAGACAAGAGCTACTCCTTTCTCAACCAAGTGGAATCAACACCCCATATTAAACGCCTAAGAATATACCTGACTAGTAAGAATCTTAAAACCTATGGATTTCTATGTCTCCGAAAGAGAATCAAGCGTGTGTACAGCGGCATAAACGCAGCAGTGATAGGATTGGTGAGGTTCGGTGAGCAAATGCAGACCCTTTGAAGTCATATTGCATGGTACCCATTCCATGGGTCTCAACTCTCCAGGTATAAGGGATTCTTCCTTCAGCTAAAACATGCATTTGGAACCCAGAGTATGATCCACCGTGTGATCGGGAAACGTGTTCAAATGTGTCTCAGGTTTCGTCCCCTGGTACTCGGGTGCAACATTCCAGACGCTTTACTAACACTCTCCCCACTTGGAGAGTCAGTGCCTTTAACCTCCTGTTTGGCCCAGTTTGCAATTTCTGCGGAAAATGAACAGGAATAGGGAGAACCAATGAGAGACTAGCTGGAGGTGTCTGGACGGGCAAATTTAACTCTCATTTCCCACCAGGAAGAGGAATTAACCAAAGGCTCAGCATGCCATTCCGGAACCACACTAGGGCCTGAAGCAATGCTGCGGTGTTGCGGCCAGCTCACAAGAAAGCGAGTTGAAGAAAGGAGCTCAGGGGCACTGTAATTCACAAACCTGCAGAGTTATAAATGACAGCTATCGTCCAAAAATATATTGAAGTAAGGCTGCCAAGAGGACTTGAATGCAGGGCAGAATTGCAGGAAACCGGTTTCAGGAGGTAGACTGGAATTGCATGTAAAGCATAGGAAAAGAGGCAGAACGTCCACAATGATGCACTTGGCCAAAAAGGGCGTATGCGTTTTTTCCTGAATATATTCAGGAAAAAACGCATACGCACTTTTTGGCCAACCAAGCAAGCTTGCAAAGGAAATCTGCACTACAATGAAGTCTCACTGCCCCCCGGTCAAAAGGGCCATCTGAAAAAAGTGTAAAATCCAGAAAGGCAGAACAGGCCATGGAGAACTGGGAGCCTTGTTATGCTGATGGGCGGGATGTAAATTGCCAACAGCCACTCTGGAGAAGTGTATGGTGTTTCCTGAAACATCTAAAAAACAAAGCAACAGAGCCAAGGACATTTCCACTTATGGTCCTATAGCTTAGGGAAATTAAAATCAAAAAGACACAGCCACCCCAAAGTTTGGGACGGCTCTGTTTACAAGAACCTCGTTTACAGTACAAGTTCAATATCACAGAAAGTGAAAAATGGATAAAGAAGTTGTGGTACTTACGTACAATGCAATATCACTCAGCAATGAAATCTATGTCATCAGGCCCATAGCAGCATAATGAGTGGATTCAGGTACGATGATTCTAAGTGAGATAAGTCACACAGAAAAAGAAACATCATAAGATATCACTAATACACGGAATGTAAACTTGGCTACACAGGAACTGAATTACAAAACAGAACAAGGTCTCAAATGTAGAAAACCAACTTATGCTTGCTTAAGGGGAAAGGTGAGTTGGGGTGCTGCATAAAACCAGAGATTGAAATTAGCACAGATACCGTTCCATAAGCCAAATATGTAATAGACAAGAGCTACTCCTTGCTCAACGAAGAGGACTCAACACCCCATATTAAACGTCTAAGAATATACCTGACTAGTAAGAATCTTAAAATCTATGGATTTATATGTCTCCGAAAGAGAATCAAGCGTGTGTACAGTGGCATAAGCGCAGCAGTGATAGGATTGGTGAGGTTCGGTGAGCCAATGCAGAACCTTTGAAGTCATATTGCATGGTACCCATTCCATGGGTCTCAACTCTCCAGGTTTAAGGGATTCTTCCTTCAGCTAAAACATGCATGTGGAACCCAGAGTATGATCCACCGTGTGATCGGGAAATGTGTTCAAATGTGTCTCAGTTTTTGTCCCCTGGTACTCGGGTGCAACATTCCAGACGCTTTACTAAAACTCTCCCCACTTGGAGAGTCACTGCCTTTAACCTCCTGTTTGACCCAGTTTGCAATTTCTGTGGAAAATGAACAGGAATAGGGAGAACCAATGAGAGACTAGCTGGAGGTGTCTGGACGGGCAAATTTAACTCTCATTTCCCACCAGGAAGAGGAATTAACCAAAGGCTCAGCATGCCATGCCGGAACCACACTAGGGCCTGAAGCAATCCTGCGGTGTTGCGGCCAGCTCACAAGAAAGCGAGTTGAAGAAAGGAGCTCAGGGGCACTGTAATTCACAAACCTGCAGAGTTAAAAATGACAGCTATCGTCCAAAAATATATTGAAGTAAGGCTGCCAAGAGGACTTGAAAGCGGGACAGAATTGCAGGAAACCGATTTCAGGAGGTAGACTGGAATTGCATGTAAAGCATAGGAAAAGAGGCAGAACGTCCACAATGATGCACTTGGCCAAAAAGGGCGTATGCGTTTTTTCCTGAATATATTCAGGAAAAAACTCATACGCCCTTTTTGGCCAACCAAGCAAGCTTGCAAAGGAAATCTGCACTACCATGAAGTCTCACTGCCCCCCGGTCAAAAGGGACATCTGAAAAAAGTGTAAAATCCAGAAAGGCAGGACAGGCCATGGAGAACTGGGAGCCTTGTTATGCTGATGGGCGGGATGTAAATTGCCAACAGCCACTCTGGAGAAGTGTATGGTGTTTCCTGAAACATCTAAAAAACAAAGCAACAGAGCCTAGGGCACTTCCACTTATGGTCCTATAGCTTAGGGAAATTAAAATCAAAAAGACACAGCCACCCCAAAGTTTGGGACGGCTCTGTTTACAAGAACCTCATTTACAGTACAAATTCAATATCACAGAAGGTGAAAAATGGATAAAGAATTTGTGGTACTTACGTACAATGCAATATCACTCAGCAATGAAATCTATATCATCAGGCCCGTAGCAGCATAATGAGTGGATTCAGGTACGATGATTCTAAGTGAGATAAGTCACACAGAAAAAGAAACATCATAAGATATCACTACTACACGGAATGTAAACTTGGCTACACAGAAACTGAATTACAAAACAGAACACGGTCTCAAATGTAGAAAACCAACTTATGCTTGCTTAAGGGGAAAGGTGAGTTGGGGTTCTGCATAAAACCAGAGATTGAAATTAGCACAGATACCATTCCATAAGCCAAATATGTAATAGACAAGAGCTACTCCTTGCTCAACGAAGTGGACTCTACACCCCATATTAATCGCCTAAGAATATACCTGACTAGTAATAATCTTAAAACCTATGGATTTATATGTCTCCAAAAGAGAATCAAGCATGTGTACAGCGGCATAAACGCAGCAGTGATAGGATTGGTGAGGTTTGATGAGCAAATGCAGACCCTTTGAAGTCATATTGCATGGTAGCCATTCCATGGGTCTCAACTCTCCAGGTTTAAGGGATTCTTCCTTCAGCTAAAACATGCATGTGGAACCCAGAGTATGATCCACCGTGTGATCGGGAAACGTGTTCAAATGTGTCTCAGTTTTTGTCCCCTGGTACTCGGGTGCAACATTCCAGACGCTTTACTAAAACTCTCTCCACTTGGAGAGTCAGTGCCTTTAACCTCCTGTTTGGCCCAGTTTGCCATTTCTGCGGAAAATGAACAGGAATAGGGAGAACCAATGAGAGACTAGCTGGAGGTGTCTGGACGGGCAAATTTAACTCTCATTTCCCACCAGGAAGAGGAATTAACCAAAGGCTCAGCGTGCCATGCCGGAACCACACTAGGGCCTGAAGCAATCCTGCGGTGTTGCGGCCAGCTCACAAGAAAGCGAGTTGAAGAAAGGAGCTCAGGGGCACTGTAATTCACAAACCTGCAGAGTTATAAATGACAGCTATCGTCCAAAAATATATTGAAGTAAGGCTGCCAAGAGGACTCGAAAGCGGGGCAGAATTGCAGGAATCCGATTTCAGGAGGTAGACTGGAATTACATGTAAAGCATAGGAAAAGAGGCAGAACGTCCACAATGATGCACTTGGCCAAAAAGGGCGTATGCGTTTTTTCCTGAATATATTCAGGAAAAAACGCATACGCCCTTTTTGGCCAACCAAGCAAGCTTGCAAAGGAAATCTGCAGTACAATGAAGTCTCACTGCCCCCCGGTCAAAAGGGCCATTTGAAAAATGTGTAAAATCCAGAAAGGCAGGACAGGCCATGGAGAACTGGGAGCCTTGTTATGCTGATGGGCGGGATGTAAATTGCCAACAGCCACTCTGGAGAAGTGTATGGTGTTTCCTGAAACATCTAAAAAACAAAGCAACAGAGCCTAGGGCACTTCCACTTATGGTCCTATAGCTTAGGGAAATTAAAATCAAAAAGACACAGCCACCCCAAAGTTTGGGCCGGCTCTGTTTACAAGAATCTCGTTTATGGTACAAGTTCAATATCGCAGAAAGTGAAAAATGGATAAAGAAGTTGTGGTACTTACGTACAATGCAATATCACTCAGGAATGAAATCTATGTCATCAGGCCCGTAGCAGCATAATGAGTGGATTCAGGTACAATGATTCTAAGTGAAATAAGTCACACAGAAAAAGAAACATCATAAGATATCACTAATACACGGAATGTAAACTTGGCTACACAGGAACTGAATTACAAAACAGAACAGGATCTCAAATGTAGAAAACCAACTTATGCTTGCTTAAGGGGAAAGGTGAGTTGGGGTGCTGCATAAAACCAGAGATTGAAATTAGCACAGATACCATTCCATAAGCCAAATAGGTAATAGACAAGAGCTACTCCTTGCTCAAAAAAGTGGACTCAACACCCCATATTAAATGCCTAAGAATATACCTGACTAGTGAGAATCTTAAAACCTATGGATTTATATGTCTCCGAAAGAGAATCAAGCGTGTCTACAGAGGCATAAATGCAGCAGTAATAGGATTGGTGAGGTTAGGTGAGCAAATGCAGACCCCTTGAAGTCATATTGCATGGTACCCATTCCATGGGTCTCAACTCTCCAGGTTTAAGGGATTCTTCCTTCAGCTAAAACATGCATGTGGAACCCAGAGTATGATCCACCGTGTGATCGGGAAACGTGTTCAAATGTGTCAGATTTCGTCCCCTGGTACTCGGGTGCAACATTCCAGATGCTTTACTAACACTCTCTCCACTTGGAGAGTCAGTGCCTTTAACCTCCTGTTTGGCCCAGTTTGCAATTTCTGCGGAAAATGAACAGGAATAGGGAGAACCAATGAGAGACTAGATGGAGGTGTCTGGACGGGCAAATTTAACTCTCATTTCCCACCAGGAAGAGGAATTAACCAAAGGCTCAGCATGCCATGCCGGAACCACACTAGGGCCTGAAGCAATCCTGCGGTGTTGCGGCCAGCTCACAAGAAAGCGAGTTGAAGAAAGGAGCTCAGGGGCACTGTAATTCACAAACCTGCAGAGTTAAAAATGACAGCTATCGTCCAAAAATATATTGAAGTAAGGCTGCCAAGAGGACTTGAAAGCGGGGCAGAATTGCAGGAAACCGATTTCAGGAGGTAGACTGGAATTGCATGTAAAGCATAGGAAAAGAGGCAGAACGTCCACAATGATGCACTTGGCCAAAAAGGGCGTATGCATTTTTTCCTGAATATATTCAGAAAAAAACGCATACGCCCTTTTTGGCCAACCAAGCAAGCTTGCAAAGGAAATCTGCACTACAATGAAGTCTCACTGCTCCCCGGTCAAAAGGGCCATCTGAAAAAAGTGTAAAATCCAGAAAGGCCGGACAGGCCATGGAGAACTGGGAGCCTTGTTATGCTGATGGGCGGGATGTAAATTGCCAACAGCCACTCTGGAGAAGTGTATGGTGTTTCCTGAAACATCTAAAAAACAAAGCAACAGAGCCTAGGGCACTGCCACTTATGGTCCTGTAGCTTAGGGAAATTAAAATCAAAAAGACACAGCCACCCCAAAGTTTGGGCCGGCTCTGTTTACAAGAACCTCGTTTACGGTACAAGTTCAATATCACAGAAAGCGAAAAATGGATAAAGAAGTTGTGGTACTTACGTACAATGCAATATCACTCAGCAATGAAATCTATGTCATCAGGCCCGTAGCAGCATAATGAGTGGATTCAGGTACGATGATTCTAAGTGAGATAAGTCAAACAGAAAAAGAAACATCATAAGATATCACTACTACACGGAATGTAAACTTGGCTACACAGGAACTGAATTACAAAACAGAACAGGGTCTCAAATGTAGAAAACCAACTTATGCTTGCTTAAGGGGAAAGGTGAGTTGGGGTGCTGCATAAAACCAGAGATTGAAATAAGCACAGATAACGTTCCATAAGCCAAATATGTAATAGACAAGAGCTACTCCTTGCTCAACGAAGAGGACTCAACACCCCATATTAGACGTCTAAGAATATACCTGACTAGGAAGAATCTTAAAATCTATGGATTTATATGTCTCCGAAAGAGAATCAAGCGTGTGTACAGTGGCATAAGCGCAGCAGTGATAGGATTGGTGAGGTTCGGTGAGCCAATGCAGAACCTTTGAAGTCATATTGCATGGTACCCATTCCATGGGTCTCAACTCTCCAGGTTTAAGGGATTCTTCCTTCAGCTAAAACATGCATGTGGAACCCAGAGTATGATCCACCGTGTGATCGGGAAACGTGTTCAAATGTGTCTCAGTTTTCGTCCCCTGGTACTCTGGTGCAACATTCCAGACGCTTTACTAAAACTCTCCCCACTTGGAGAGTCAGTGCCTTTAACCTCCTGTTTGGCCCAGTTTGCAATTTCTGTGGAAAATGAACAGGAATAGGGAGAACCAATGAGAGACTAGCTGGAGGTGTCTGGATGGGCAAATTTAACTCTCATTTCCCACCAGGAAGAGGAATTAACCAAAGGCTCAGCGTGCCATGCCGGAACCAAACTAGGGCCTGAAGCAATCATGCGGTGTTGCGGCCAGCTCACAAGAAAGCGAGTTGAAGAAAGGAGCTCAGGGGCACTGTAATTCACAAACCTGCAGAGTTAAAAATGACAGCTATCATCCAAAAATATATTGAAGTAAGGCTGCCAAGAGGACTTGAAAGCGGGGCAGAATTGCAGGAATCCGATTTCAGGAGGTAGACTGGAATTGCATGTAAAGCATAGGAAAAGAGACAGAATGTCCACAATGATGCACTTGGCCAAAAAGGGCGTATGCGTTTTTTCCTGAATATATTCAGGAAAAAACGCATACGCCCTTTTTGGCCAACCAAGCAAGCTTGCAAAGGAAATCTGCACTACAATGAAGTCTCACTGCCCACCAGTCAAAAGGGCCATCTGAAAAAAGTGTAAAATCCAGAAAGGCCGGACAGGCCATGGAGAACTGGGAGCCTTGTTATGCTGATGGGCGGGATGTAAATTGCCAACAGCCACTCTGGAGAAGTGTATGGTGTTTCCTGAAACATCTAAAAAACAAAGCAACAGAGCCTAGGGCACTTCCACTTATGGTCCTATAGCTTAGGGAAATTAAAATCAAAAAGACACAGCCACCCCAAAGTTTGGGACGGCTCTGTTTACAAGAACCTCATTTACAGTACAAGTTCAATATCACAGAAAGCAAAAAATGGATAAAGAAGTTGTGGTACTTACGTACAATGCAATATCACTCAGCAGTGAAATCTATGTCATCAGGCCCATAGCAGCATAATGAGTGGATTCAGGTACGATGATTCTAAGTGAGATAAGTCACACAGAAAAAGAAACATCATAAGATATCACTAATACACGGAATGTAAACTTGGCTACACAGAAACTGAATTACAAAACAGAACACGGTCTCAAATGTAGAAAACCAACTTATGCTTGCTTAAGGGGAAAGGTGAGTTGGGGTTCTGCATAAAACCAGAGATTGAAATTAGCACAGATACCATTCCATAAGCCAAATATGTAATAGACAAGAGCTACTCCTTGCTCAACGAAGTGGACTCTACACCCCATATTAATCGCCTAAGAATATACCTGACTAGTAATAATCTTAAAACCTATGGATTTATATGTCTCTAAAAGAGAATCAAGCATGTGTACAGCGGCATAAACGCAGCAGTGATAGGATTGGTGAGGTTTGATGAGCAAATGCAGACCCTTTGAAGTCATATTGCATGCTAGCCATTCCATGGGTCTCAACTCTCCAGGTTTAAGGGATTCTTCCTTCAGCTAAAACATGCATGTGGAACCCAGAGTATGATCCACCGTGTGATCAGGAAACGTGTTCAAATGTGTCTCAGATTTTCTCCGCTGGTACTTGGGTGCAACATTCCAGACGCTTTACTAAAACTCTCCCCACTTGGAGAGTCAGTGCCTTTAACCTCCTGTTTGGCCCAGTTTGCAATTTCTGCGGAAAATGAACAGGAATAGGGAGAACCAATGAGAGACTAGCTGGAGGTGTCTGGATGGGCAAATGTAACTCACATTTCCCACCAGGAAGAGGAATTAACCAAAGGCTCAGCGTGCCATGCCGGAACCACACTAGGGCCTGAAGCAATCCTGCGGTGTTGCGGCCAGCTCACAAGAAAGCGAGTGGAAGAAAGGAGCTCAGGGGCACTGTAATTCACAAACCTGCAGAGTTAAAAATGACAGCTATCGTCCAAAAATATATTGAAGTAAGGCTGCCAAGAGGACTTGAAAGCGGGGCAGAATTGCAGGAAACCGATTTCAGGAGGTAGACTGGAATTGCATGTAAAGCATAGGAAAAGAGGCAGAACGTCCACAATGATGCACTTGGCCAAAAAGGGCGTATGCGTTTTTTCCTGAATATATTCAGGAAAAAACGCATACGCACTTTTTGGCCAACCAAGCAAGCTTGCAAAGGAAATCTGCACTACAATGAAGTCTCACTGCCCCCCAGTCAAAAGGGCCATCTGAAAAAAGTGTAAAATCCAGAAAGGCAGGACAGGCCATGGAGAACTGGGAGCCTTGTTATGCTGATGGGCGGGATGTAAATTGCCAACAGCCACTCTGGAGAAGTGTATGGTGTTTCCTGAAACATCTAAAAAACAAAGCAACAGAGCCTAGGGCACTTCCACTTATGGTCGTATATCTTAGGGAAATTAAAATCAAAAAAACACAGCCACCCCAAAGTTTGGGACGGCTCTGTTTACAAGAACCTCGTTTACGGTACAAGTTCAATATCACAGAAAGCGAAAAATGGATAAAGAAGTTGTGGTACTTACGTACAATGCAATATCACTCAGCAATGAAATCTATGTCATCAGGCCCATAGCAGCATAATGAGTGGATTCAGGTACGATGATTCTAAGTGAGATAAGTCACACAGAAAAAGAAACATCATAAGATATCACTAATACACGGAATGTAAACTTGGCTACACAGGAACTGAATTACAAAACAGAACAAGGTCTCAAATGTAGAAAACCAACTTATGCTTGCTTAAGGGGAAAGGTGAGTTGGGGTGCTGCATAAAACCAGAGATTGAAATTAGCACAGATACCGTTCCATAAGCCAAATATGTAATAGACAAGAGCTACTCCTTGCTCAACGAAGAGGACTCAACACCCCATATTAAACGTCTAAGAATATAGCTGACTAGTAAGAATCTTAAAACCTATGGATTTATATGTCTCCGAAAGAGAATCAAGCGTGTGTACAGTGGCATAAGCGCAGCAGTGATAGGATTGGTGAGGTTCGGTGAGCCAATGCAGAACCTTTGAAGTCATATTGCATGGTACCCATTCCATGGGTCTCAACTCTCCAGGTTTAAGGGATTCTTCCTTCAGCTAAAACATGCATGTGGAACCCAGAGTATGATCCACCATGTGATCGGGAAACGTGTTCAAATGTGTCTCAGGTTTTGTCCCCTGGTACTCGGGTGCAACATTCCAGACGCTTTACTAACACTCTCCCCACTTGGAGAGTCAGTGCCTTTAACCTCCTGTTTGGCCCAGTTTGCAATATTTGCGGAAGATGAACAGGAATAGGGAGAACCAGTGAGAGACTAGCTGGAGGTGTCTGGACGGGCAAATTTAACTCTCATTTCCCACCAGGAAGAGGAATTAACCAAAGGCTCAGCGTGCCATGCCGGAACGACACTAGGGCCTGAAGCAATCCTGCGGTGTTGCGGCCAGCTCACAAGAAAGCGAGTTGAAGAAAGGAGCTCAGGGGCACTGTAATTCACAAACCTGCAGAGTTATAAATGACAGCTATCGTCCAAAAATATATTGAAGTAAGGCTGCCAAGAGGACTTGAAAGCAGGGCAGAATTGCAGGAAACCGATTTCAGGAGGTAGACTGGAATTGCATGTAAAGCATAGGAAAAGAGGCAGAACGTCCACAATGATGCACTTGGCCAAAAAGGGCGTATGCGTTTTTTCCTGAATATATTCAGGAAAAAACGCATACGCCCTTTTTGGCCAACCAAGCAAGCTTGCAAAGGAAATCTGCACTACATTGAAGTCTCACTGCCCCCCAGTCAAAAGGGCCATCTGAAAAAAGTTTAAAATCCAGAAAGCCCGGACAGGCCATGGAGAACTGGGAGCCTTGTTATGCTGATGGGCGGGATGTAAATTGCCAACAGCCACTCTGGAGAAGTGTATGGTGTTTCCTGAAACATCTAAAAAACAAAGCAACAGAGCCTAGGGCACTTCCACTTATGGTCCTATAGCTTAGGGAAATTAAAATCAAAAAGACACAGCCACCCCAAAGTTTGGGACGGCTCTGTTTACAAGAACCTCGTTTACGGTACAAGTTCAATATCGCAGAAAGTGAAAAATGGATAAAGAAGTTGTGGTACTTACGTACAATGCAATATCACTCAGGAATGAAATCTATGTCATCAGGCCCGTAGCAGCATAATGAGTGGATTCAGGTACGATGATTCTAAGTGAGATAAGTCACACAGAAAAAGAAACATCATAAGATATCACTAATACATGGAATGTAAACATGGCTACACAGGAACTGAATTACAAAACAGAACAGGATCTCAAATGTAGAAAACCAACTTATGCTTGCTTAAGGGGAAAGGTGAGTTGGGGTGCTGCATAAAACCAGAGATTGAAATTAGCACAGATACCGTTACATAAGCCAAATATGTAATAGAGAAGAGCTACTCCTTGCTCAACGAACAGGACTCAACACCCCATATTAAACGTCTAAGAATATACCTGACTAGTAAGAATCTTAAAACCTATGGATTTATATGTCTCCGAAAGAGAATCAAGCGTGTGTACAGCGGCATAAATGCAGCAGTGATAGGATTGGTGAGGTTCGGTGAGCCAATGCAGACCCTTTGAAGTCATATTGCATGGTACCCATTCCATGGGTCTCAACTCTCCAGGTTTAAGGGATTCTTCCTTCAGCTAAAACATGCATGTGGAACCCAGAGTATGATCCACCGTGTGATCGGGAAACGTGTTCAAATGTGTCAGATTTCGTCCCCTGGTACTCGGGTGCAACATTCCAGACGCTTTACTTACACTCTCCTCACTTGGAGAGTCAGTGCCTTTAACCTCCTGTTTGGCCCAGTTTGCAATTTCTGCGGAAAATGAACAGGAATAGGGAGAACCAATAAGAGACTAGCTGGAGGTGTCTGGACAGGCAAATTTAACTCTCATTTCCCACCAGGAAGAGGAATTAACCAAAGGCTCAGCGTGCCATGCCGGAACCACACTAGGGCCTGAAGCAATCCTGCGGTGTTGCGGCCAGCTCACAAGAAAGCGAGTTGAAGAAAGGAGCTCAGGGGCACTGTAATTCACAAACCTGCAGAGTTAAAAATGACAGCTATCGTCCAAAAATATATTGAAGTAAGGCTGCCAAGAGGACTTGAAAGCAGGGCAGAATTGCAGGAAACTGATTTCAGGAGGTAGACTGGAATTGCATGTAAAGCATAGGAAAAGAGGCAGAACGTCCACAATGATGCACTTGGCCAAAAAGGGCGTATGCGTTTTTTCCTGAATATATTCAGGAAAAAACGCATACGCCCTTTTTGGCCAACCAAGCAAGCTTGCAAAGGAAATCTGCACTACAATGAAGTCTCACTGCCCCCCGGTCAAAAGGGCCATCTGAAAAAAGTGTAAAATCCAGAAAGGCAGGACAGGCCATGGAGAACTGGGAGCCTTGTTATGCTGATGGGCGAGATGTAAATTGCCAACAGCCACTCTGGAGAAGTGTATGGTGTTTCCTGAAACATCTAAAAAACAAAGCAACAGAGCCTAGGGCACTTCCACTTATGGTCCTATAGCTTAGGGAAATTAAAATCAAAAAGACACAGCCACCCCAAAGTTTGGGACGGCTCTGTTTACAAGAACCTCATTTACAGTACAAATTCAATATCACAGAAGGTGAAAAATGGATAAAGAATTTGTGGTACTTACGTACAATGCAATATCACTCAGCAATGAAATCTATATCATCAGGCCCGTAGCAGCATAATGAGTGGATTCAGGTACGATGATTCTAAGTGAGATAAGTCACACAGAAAAAGAAACATCATAAGATATCACTACTACACGGAATGAAAACTTGGCTACACAGAAACTGAATTACAAAACAGAACACGGTCTCAAATGTAGAAAACCAACTTATGCTTGCTTAAGGGGAAAGGTGAGTTGGGGTTCTGCATAAAACCAGAGATTGAAATTAGCACAGATACCATTCCATAAGCCAAATATGTAATAGACAAGAGCTACTCCATGCTCAACGAAGTGGACTCTACACCCCATATTAATCGCCTAAGAATATACCTGAGTAGTAATAATCTTAAAACCTATGGATTTATATGTCTCCAAAAGAGAATCAAGCATGTGTACAGCGGCATAAACGCAGCAGTGATAGGATTGGTGAGGTTTGATGAGCAAATGCAGACCCTTTGAAGTCATATTGCATGCTAGCCATTCCATGGGTCTCAACTCTCCAGGTTTAAGGGATTCTTCCTTCAGCTAAAACATGCATGTGGAACCCAGAGTATGATCCACCGTGTGATCGGGAAACGTGTTCAAATGTGTCTCAGATTTTCTCCGCTGGTGCTTGGGTGCAACATTCCAGACGCTTTACTAAAACTCTCCCCACTTGGAGAGTCAGTGCCTTTAACCTCCTGTTTGGCCCAGTTTGCAATTTCTGCGGAAAATGAACAGGAATAGGGAGAACCAATGAGAGACTAGCTGGAGGTGTCTGGATGGGCAAATGTAACTCTCATTTCCCACCAGGAAGAGGAATTAACCAAAGGCTCAGCGTGCCATGCCGGAACCACACTAGGGCCTGAAGCAATCCTGCGGTGTTGCGGCCAGCTCACAAGAAAGCGAGTTGAAGAAAGGAGCTCAGGGGCACTGTAATTCACAAACCTGCAGAGTTATAAATGACAGCTATCGTCCAAAAATATATTGAAGTAAGGCTGCCAAGAGGACTTGAAAGCGGGGCAGAATTGCAGGAAACCGATTTCAGGAGGTAGACTGGAATTGCATGTAAAGCATAGGAAAAGAGGCAGAACGTCCACAATGATGCACTTGGCCAAAAAGGGCGTATGCGTTTTTTCCTGAATATATTCAGGAAAAAACGCATACGCCCTTTTTGGCCAACCAAGCAAGCTTGCAAACGAAATCTGCACTACAATGAAGTCTCACTGCCCCCCGGTCAAAAGGGCCATCTGAAAAAAGTATAAAATCCAGAAAGGCAGGACAGGCCATGGAGAACTGGGAGCCTTGTTATGCTGATGGGCGGGATGTAAATTGCCAACAGCCACTCTGGAGAAGTGTATGGTGTTTCCTGAAACATCTACAAAACCAAGCAACAGAGCCTAGGGCACTTCCACTTATGGTCCTATAGCTTAGGGAAATTAAAATCAAAAAGACACAGCCACCCCAAAGTTTGGGACGGCTCTGTTTACAAGAACCTCGTTTACGGTACAAGTTCAATATCACAGAAAGCGAAAAATGGATAAAGAATTTGTGGTACTTACGTACAATGCAATATCACTCAGCAATGAAATCTATATCTTCAGGCCCGTAGCAGCATACTGAGTGGATTCAGGTACGATGATTCTAAGTGAAATAAGTCACACAGAAAAAGAAACATCATAAGATATCACTACTACCCGGAATGTAATCTTGGCTACACAGGAACTGAATTACAAAACAAAACAGGGTCTCAAATGTAGAAAACCAACTTATGCTTGCTTAAGGGGAAAGGTGAGTTGGGGTGCTGCATAAAACCAGAGATTGAAATTAGCACAGATACCGTTCCATAAGCCAAATATGTAATAGACAAGAGCTAGTCTTTGCTCAACGAAGAGGACTCAACACCCCATATTAAACGTCTAAGAATATACCTGACTAGTAAGAATCTTAAAATCTATGGATTTATATGTCTCCAAAAGAGAATCAAGCGTGTGTACAGTGGCAAAAGAGCAGCAGTGATACGATTGGTGAGGTTCGGTGAGCCAATGCAGAACCTTTGAAGTCATATTGCATGGTACCCATTCCATGGGTCTCAACTCTCCAGGTTTAAGGGATTCTTCCTTCAGCTAAAAGATGCATGTGGAACCCAGAGTATGATCCACCATGTGATCGGGAAACGTGTTCAAATGTGTCTCAGGTTTGGTCCCCTGGTACTCGGGTGCAACATTCCAGACGCTTTACTAACCCTCTCCCCACTTGGAGAGACAGTGCCTTTAACCTCCTGTTTGGCCCAGTTTGCAATTTCTGCGGAAAATGAACAGAAATAGGGAGAACCAATGAGAGACTAGCTGGAGGTGTCTGGACGGGCAAATTTAACTCTCATTTCCCACCAGGAAGAGGAATTAACCAAAGGCTCAGCGTGCCATGCCGGAACCACACTAGGGCCTGAAGCAATGCTACGGAGTTGCGGCCAGCTCACAAGAAAGCGAGTTGAAGAAAGGAGCTCAGAGGCACTGTAATTCACAAACCTGCAGAGTTATAAATGACAGCTATCGTCCAAAAATATATTGAAGTAAGGCTGCCAAGAGGACTTGAAAGCGGGGCAGAATTGCAGGAATCCGGTTTCAGGAGGTAGACTGGAATTGCATGTAAAGCATAGGAAAAGAGGCAGAACGTCCACAATGATGCACTTGTCCAAAAAGGGCATATGCGTTTTTTCCTGAATATATTCAGGAAAAAACGCATACACCCTATTTGGCCAACCAAGCAAGCTTGCAAAGGAAATCTGCACTACAATGAAGTCTCACTGCCCCCCAGTCAAAAGGGCCATCTGAAAAATGTGTAAAATCCAGAAAGGCAGGACAGGCCATGGAGAATTGGGAGCCTTGTTATGCTGATGGGCGGGATGTAAATTGCCAACAGCCACTCTGGAGAAGTGTATGGTGTTTCCTGAAACATCTACAAAACAAAGCAACAGAGCCTAGGGCACTTCCACTTATGGTTCTATAGCTTAGGGAAATTAAAATCAAAAAGACACAGCCACCCCAAAGTTTGGGACGGCTCTGTTTACAAGAACCTCGTTTACGGTACAAGTTCAATATCACAGAAAGTGAAAAATGGATAAAGAAGTTGTGGTACTTACGTACAATGCAATATCACTCAGCAATGAAATGTATATCATCAGGCCCGTAGCAGCATAATGAGTGGATTCAGGTACGATGATTCTAAGTGAGATAAGTCACACAGAAAAAGAAACATCATAAGATATCACTACTACACGGAATGTAAACTTGGCTACACAGGAACTGAATTACAAAACAGAACACGGTCTCAAATGTAGAAAACCAACTTATGCTTGCTTAAGGGGAAAGGTGAGTTGGGGTTCTGCATAAAACCAGAGATTGAAATTAGCACAGATACCGTTCCATAAGCCAAATATGTAATAGACAAGAGCTACTCCTTGCTCAACGAAGTGGACTCTACACCCCATATTAATCGCCTAAGAATATACCTGACTAGTAATAATCTTAAAACCTATGGATTTATATGTCTCCAAAAGAGAATCAAGCATGTGTACAGCGGCATAAAAGCAGCAGTGATAGGATTGGTGAGGTTCGATGAGCAAATACAGACCCTTTGAAGTCATATTGCATGGTAGCCATTCCATGGGTCTCAACTCTCCAGGTTTAAGGGATTCTTCCTTCAGCTAAAACATGCATGTGGAACCCAGAGTATGATCCACCATGTGATCGGGAAACGTGTTCAAATGTGTCTCAGTTTTCGTCCCCTGGTACTCGGGTGCAACATTCCAGACGCTTTACTAAAACTCTCCCCACTTGGAGAGTCAGTGCCTTTAACCTCCTGTTTGGCCCAGTTTGCAATTTTTGCGGAAGATGAACAGGAATAGGGAGAACCAGTGAGAGACTAGCTGGAGGTGTCTGGACGGGCAAATTTAACTCTCATTTCCCACCAGGAAGAGGAATTAACCAAAGGCTCAGTGTGCCATGCTGGAACGACACTAGGGCCTGAAGCAATCCTGCGGTGTTGCGGCCAGCTCACAAGAAAGCGACTTGAAGAAAGGAGCTCAGGGGCACTGTAATTCACAAACCTGCAGAGTTATAAATGACAGCTATCGTCCAAAAATATATTGAAGTAAGGCTGCCAAGAGGACTTGAAAGCGGGGCAGAATTGCAGGAAACTGATTTCAGGAGGTAGACTGGAATTGCATGTAAAGCATAGGAAAAGAGGCAGAACGTCCACAATGATGCACTTGGCCAAAAAGGGCGTATGCGTTTTTTCTTGAATATATTCAGGAAAAAACGCATACGCCCATTTTGGCCAACCAAGCAAGCTTGCAAAGGAAATCTGCACTACAATGAAGTCTCACTGCCCCCCGGTCAAAAGGGACATCTGAAAAAAGTATAAAATCCAGAAAGGCAGGACAGGCCATGGAGAACTGGGAGCCTTGTTATGCTGATGGGCGGGATGTAAATTGCCAACAGCCACTCTGGAGAAGTGTATGGTGTTTCCTGAAACATCTAAAAAACAAAGCAACAGAGCCTAGGGCACTTCCACTTATGGTCCTATAGCTTAGGGAAATTAAAATCAAAAAGACACAGCCACCCCAAAGTTTGGGCCGGCTCTGTTTACAAGAATCTCGTTTATGGTACAAGTTCAATATCACAGAAAGTGAAAAATTGATAAAGAAGTTGTGGTACTTACGTACAATGCAATATCACTCAGGAATGAAATCTATGTCATCAGGCCCGTAGCAGCATAATGAGTGGATTCAGGTACGATATTTCTAAGTGAAATATGTCACACAGAAAAAGAAACATCATAAGATATCACTAATACACGGAATGTAAACTTGGGTACACAGGAACTGAATTACAAAACAGAACAGGATCTCAAATGTAGAAAACCAACTTATGCTTGCTTAAGGGGAAAGGTGAGTTGGGGTGCTGCATAAAACCAGAGATTGAAATTAGCACAGATACCATTCCATAAGCCAAATAGGTAATAGACAAGAGCTACTCCTTGCTCAACGAAGTGGACTCAACACCCCATATTAAATGCCTAAGAATATACCTGACTAGTAAGAATCTTAAAACCTATGGATTTATATGTCTCCGAAAGAGAATCAAGCATGTCTACAGCGGCATAAATGCAGCAGTGATAGGATTTGTGAGGTTCAGTGAGCAAATGCAGACCCTTTGAAGTCATATTGCATGGTACCCATTCCATGGGTCTCAACTCTCCAGGTTTAAGGGATTCTTCCTTCAGCTAAAACATGCATGTGGAACCCAGAGTATGATCCACCGTGTGATCGGGAAACGTGTTCAAATGTGTCAGATTTCGTCCCCTGGTACTCGGGTGCAACATTCCAGACGCTTTACTAACACTCTCCCCACTTGGAGAGTCAGTGCCTTTAACCTCCTGTTTGGCCCAGTTTGCAATTTCTGCGGAAAATGAACAGGAATAGGGAGAACCAATGAGAGACTAGCTGGAGGTGTCTGGACGGGCAAATTTAACTCTCATTTCCCACCAGGAAGAGGAATTAACCAAAGGCTCAGCGTGCCATGCCGGAACCACACTAGGGCCTGAAGCAATCTTGCGGTGTTGCGGACAGCTCACAAGAAAGCGAGTTGAAGAAAGGAGCTCAGGGGCACTGTAATTCACAAACCTGCAGAGTTAAAAATGACAGCTATCGTCCAAAAATATATTGAAGTAAGGCTGCCAAGAGGACTTGAAAGCGGGGCAGAATTGCAGGAAACCGATTTCAGGAGGTAGACTGGAATTGCATGTAAAGCATAGGAAAAGAGGCAGAACGTCCACAATGATGCACTTGGCCAAAAAGGGCGTATGCGTTTTTTCCTGAATATATTCAGGAAAAAACGCATACGCCCTTTTTGGCCAACCAAGCAAGCTTGCAAAGGAAATCTGCACTACAATGAAGTCTCACTGCCCCCCGGTCAAAAGGGCCATCTGAAAAAAAATAAAATCCAGAAAGGCCTGACAGGCCATGGAGAACTGGGAGCCTTGTTATGCTGATGGGCGGGATGTAAATTGCCAACAGCCACTCTGGAGAAGTGTATGGTGTTTCCTGAAACATCTAAAAAACAAAGCAACAGAGCCTAGGGCACTTCCACTTATGGTCCTATAGCTTAGGGAAATTAAAATCAAAAAGACACAGCCACCCCAAAGTTTGGGCCGGCTCTGTTTACAAGAATCTCGTTTATGGTACAAGTTCAATATCACAGAAAGTGAAAAATGGATAAAGAAGTTGTGGTACTTACGTACAATGCAATATCACTCAGGAATGAAATCTATGTCATCAGGCCCGTAGCAGCATAATGAGTGGATTCAGGTACGATATTTCTAAGTGAAATATGTCACACAGAAAAAGAAACATCATAAGATATCACTAATACACGGAATGTAAACTTGGGTACACAGGAACTGAATTACAAAACAGAACAGGATCTCAAATGTAGAAAACCAACTTATGCTTGCTTAAGGGGAAAGGTGAGTTGGGGTGCTGCATAAAACCAGAGATTGAAATTAGCACAGATACCATTCCATAAGCCAAATAGGTAATAGACAAGAGCTACTCCTTGCTCAACGAAGTGGACTCAACACCCCATATTAAATGCCTAAGAATATACCTGACTAGTAAGAATCTTAAAACCTATGGATTTATATGTCTCCGAAAGAGAATCAAGCATGTCTACAGCGGCATAAATGCAGCAGTGATAGGATTTGTGAGGTTCAGTGAGCAAATGCAGACCCTTTGAAGTCATATTGCATGGTACCCATTCCATGGGTCTCAACTCTCCAGGTTTAAGGGATTCTTCCTTCAGCTAAAACATGCATGTGGAACCCAGAGTATGATCCACCGTGTGATCGGGAAACGTGTTCAAATGTGTCAGATTTCGTCCCCTGGTACTCGGGTGCAACATTCCAGACGCTTTACTAACACTCTCCCCACTTGGAGAGTCAGTGCCTTTAACCTCCTGTTTGGCCCAGTTTGCAATTTCTGCGGAAAATGAACAGGAATAGGGAGAACCAATGAGAGACTAGCTGGAGGTGTCTGGACGGGCAAATTTAACTCTCATTTCCCACCAGGAAGAGGAATTAACCAAAGGCTCAGCGTGCCATGCCGGAACCACACTAGGGCCTGAAGCAATCTTGCGGTGTTGCGGACAGCTCACAAGAAAGCGAGTTGAAGAAAGGAGCTCAGGGGCACTGTAATTCACAAACCTGCAGAGTTAAAAATGACAGCTATCGTCCAAAAATATATTGAAGTAAGGCTGCCAAGAGGACTTGAAAGCGGGGCAGAATTGCAGGAAACCAATTTCAGGAGGTAGACTGGAATTGCATGTAAAGCATAGGAAAAGAGGCAGAACGTCCACAATGATGCACTTGGCCAAAAAGGGCGTATGCGTTTTTTCCTGAATATATTCAGGAAAAAACGCATACGCCCTTTTTGGCCAACCAAGCAAGCTTGCAAAGGAAATCTGCACTACAATGAAGTCTCACTGCCCCCCGGTCAAAAGGGCCATCTGAAAAAAAATAAAATCCAGAAAGGCCTGACAGGCCATGGAGAACTGGGAGCCTTGTTATGCTGATGGGCGGGATGTAAATTGCCAACAGCCACTCTGGAGAAGTGTATGGTGTTTCCTGAAACATCTGAAAAACAAAGCAACAGAGCCTAGGGCACTTCCACTTATGGTCCTATAGCTTAGGGAAATTAAAATCAAAAAGAAACAGCCACCCCAAAGTTTGGGACGGCTCTGTTTACAAGAACCTCGTTTATGGTACAAGTTCAATATCACAGAAAGCGAAAAATGGATAAAGAAGTTGTGGTACTTACGTACAATGCAATATCACTCAGCAATGAAATCTATGTCATCAGGCCCATAGCAGCATAATGAGTGGATTCAGGTACGATGATTCTAAGTGAGATAAGTCACACAGAAAAAGAAACATCATAATATATCACTAATACACGGAATGTAAACTTGGCTACACAGGAACTGAATTAAAAAACAGAACAAGGTCTCAAATGTAGAAAACCAACTTATGCTTGCTTAAGGGGAAAGGTGAGTTGGGGTGCTGCATAAAACCAGAGATTGAAATTAGCACAGATACCGTTCCATAAGCCAAATATGCAATAGACAAGAGCTACTCCTTGCTCAACGAAGAGGACACAACACCCCATATTAAACGTCTAAGAATATACCTGACTAGTAAGAATCTTAAAACCTATGGATTTATATGTCTCCGAAAGAGAATCAAGCGTTTGTACAGTGGCATAAGCGCAGCAGTGATAGGATTGATGAGGTTCGGTGAGCCAATGCAGAACCTTTGAAGTCATATTGCATGGTACCCATTCCATGGGTCTCAACTCTCCAGGTTTACGGGATTCTTCCTTCAGCTAAAAAATGCATGTGGAACCCAGAGTATGATCCACCGTGTGATCGGGAAACGTGTTCAAATGTGTCTCAGCTTTCGTCGCCTGGTAGTCGGGTGCAACATTCCAGACGCTTTACTAACACTCTCCCCACTTGGAGAGTCAGTGCCTTTAACCTCCTGTTTGGCCCAGTTTGCCATTTCTGCGGAAAATGAACAGGAATAGGGAGAACCAATGAGAGACTAGCTGGAGGTGCCTGTACGGGCAAATTTAACTCTCATTTCCCACCAGGAACAGGAATTAACCAAAGGCTCAGCGTGCCATGCCGGAACCACACTAAGGCCTGAAGCAATCCTGCGGTGTTGCGGCCAGCTCACAAGAAAGCGAGTTGAAGAAAGGAGCTCAGAGGCACTGTAATTCACAAACCTGCAGAGTTATAAATGACAGCTATCGTCCAAAAATATATTGAAGTAAGGCTGCCAAGAGGACTTGAAAGCGGGGCAGAATTGCAGGAAACCGATTTCAGGAGGTAGACTGGAATTGCATGTAAAGCATAGGAAAAGAGGCAGAACGTCCACAATGATGCACTTGGCCAAAAAGGGCGTATGCGTTTTTTCCTGAATATATTCAGGAAAAAACGCATACGCCCTTTTTGGCCAACCAAGCAAGCTTGCAAAGGAAATCTGCACTACAATGAAGTCTCACTGCCCCCCGGTCAAAAGGGCTATCTGAAAAAAGTGTAAAATCCAGAAAGGCAGGACAGGCCATGGAGAACTGGGAGCCTTGTTATGCTGATGGGCGGGATGTAAATTGCCAACAGCCACTCTGGAGAAGTGTATGGTGTTTCCTGAAACATCTACAAAACAAAGCAACAGAGCCTAGGGTACTTCCACTTATGGTCCTATAGCTTAGGGAAATTAAAATCAAAAAGACACAGCCACCCCAAAGTTTGGGACGGCTCTGTTTACAAGAACATAGTTTACGGTACAAGTTCAATATCGCAGAAAGCGAAAAATGGATAAAGAAGTTGTGGTATTTACGTACAATGCAATATCACTCAGCAATGAAATCTATGTCATCAGGCCCGTAGCAGCATAATGAGTGGATTCAGGTACGATGATTCTAAGTGAGATAAGTCACACAGAAAAAGAAACATCATAAGATATCACTACTACACGGAATGTAAACTTGGCTACACAGGAACTGAATTACAAAACAGAACAGGGTCTCAAATGTAGAAAACCAACTTATGCTTGCTTAAGGGGAAAGGTGAGTTGGGGTGCTGCATAAAACCAGAGATTGAAATTAGCACAGATACCGTTCCATAAGCCAAATATGTAATAGACAAGAGCTAGTCTTTGCTCAACGAAGAGGACTGAATACCCCATATTAAACGTCTAAGAATATACCTGACTAGTAAGAATCTTAAAATCTATGGATTTATATGTCTCCGAAAGAGAATCAAGCGTGTGTACAGTGGCAAAAGCGCAGCAGTGATAAGATTGGTGAGGTTCGGTGAGCCAATGCAGAACCTTTGAATTTATATTGCATGGTACCCATTCCATGGGTCTCAACTCTCCAGGTTTAAGGGATTCTTCCTTCAGCTAAAACATGCATGTGGAACCCAGAGTATGATCCACCGTGTGATTGGGAAACGTGTTCAAATGTGTCTCAGGTTTCGTCCCCTGGTACTCGGGTGCAACATTCCAGACGCTTTACTAACACTCTCCCCACTTGGAGAGTCAGTGCCTTTAACCTCCTGTTTGGCCCAGTTTGCCATTTCTGCGGAAAATGAACAGGAATAGGGAGAACCAATGAGAGACTAGCTGGAGGTGCCTGGACGGGCAAATTTAACTCTCATTTCCCACCAGGAAGAGGAATTAACCAAAGGCTCAGCGTGCCATGCCGGAACCACACTAGGGCCTGAAGCAATGCTGCGGTGTTGCAGACAGCTCACAAGAAAGCGAGTTGAAGAAAGGAGCTCAGAGGCACTGTAATTCACAAACCTGCAGAGTTATAAATGACAGCTATCGTCCAAAAATATATTGAAGTAAGGCTGCCAAGAGGACTTGAAAGCGGGGCAGAATTGCAGGAAACCGATTTCAGGAGGTAGACTGGAATTGCATGTAAAGCATAGGAAAAGAGGCAGAACGTCCACAATGATGCACTTGGCCAAAAAGGGCGTATGCGTTTTTTCCTGAATATATTCAGGAAAAAACGCATACGCCCTTTTTGGCCAACCAAGCAAGCTTGCAAAGGAAATCTGCATTACAATGAAGTCTCACTGCCCCCCGGTCAAAAGGGCCATCTGAAAAAAGTGTAAAATCCAGAAAGGCAGGACAGGCCATGGAGAATTGGGAGATTTGTTATGCTGATGGGCGGGATGTAAATTGCCAACAGCCACTCTGGAGAAGTGTATGGTGTTTCCTGAAACATCTAAAAAACAAAGCAACAGAGCCTAGGGCACTTCCACTTACGGTTCTATAGCTTAGGGAAATTAAAATCAAAAAGACACAGCCACCCCAAAGTTTGGGATGGCTCTGTTTACAAGATCCTCGTTTACAGTACAAGTTCAATATCACAGAAAGTGAAAAATGGATAAAGAAGTTGTGGTACTTACGTACAATGCAATATCACTCAGCAATGAAATGTATATCATCAGGCCCGTAGAAGCATAATCAGTGGATTCAGGTACGATGATTCTAAGTGAAATAAGTCACACAGAAAAAGAAACATCATAAGATATCACTACTACACGGAATGTAAACTTGGCTACACAGGAACTGAATTACAAAACAGAACAGGGTCTCAAATGTAGAAAACCAACTTATGCTTGCTTAAGGCGAAAGGTGAGTTGGTGTGCTGCATAAAATCAGAGATTGAAATTAGCACAGATACCGTTCCATAAGCCAAATATGTAATAGACAAGAGCTACTCCTTGCTCAACGAAGTGGACTCTACACCCCATATTAAACGCCTAAGAATATACCTGACCAGTAAGAATCTTAAAACCTATAGATTTATATGTCTCCAAAAGAGAATCAAGCGTGTGTACAGCGGCATAAACGCAGCAGTGATAGGATTGGTGAGGTTCGGTGAGCAAATGCAGACCCTTTGAAGTCATATTTCAAGGTACCCATTCCATGGGTCTCAACTCTCCAGGTTTAAGGGATTCTTCCTTCACCTAAAACATGCATGTGGAACCCAGAGTATGATCCACCGTGTGATCGGGAAACGTGTTCAAATGTGTCTCAGTTTTCGTCCCCTGGTACTCAGGTGCAACATTCCAGACGCTTTACTAAAACTCTCCCCACTTGGAGAGTCAGTGCCTTTAAACTCCTGTTTGGCCCAGTTTGCAATTTCTGCGGAAAAGGAACAGGAATAGGGAGAACCAATGAGAGACTAGCTGGAGGAGCCTGGACGGGCAAATTTAACTCTCATTTCCCACCAGGAAGAGGAATTAACCAAAGGCTCTGCGTGCCATGCCGGAACCACACTAGGGCCTGAAGCAATCCTGCGGTGTTGCGGCCAGCTCACAAGAAAGCGAGTTGAAGAAAGGAGCTCAGGGGCACTGTAATTCACAAACCTGCAGAGTTATAAATGACAGCTATCGTCCAAAAATATATTGAAGTAAGGCTGCCAAGAGGACTTGAAAGAGGGGCAGAATTGCAGGAAACCGGTTTCAGGAGGTAGACTGGAATTGCATGTAAAGCATAGGAAAAGAGGCAGAACGTCCACAATGATGCACTTGGCCAGAAATGGCGTATGCGTTTTTTCCTGAATATATTCAGGAAAAAACGCATATGCCCTTTTTGGCCAACCAAGCAAGCTTGCAAAGGAAATCTGCACTACAATGAAGTCTCACTGCCCCCCGGTCAAAAGGGCCATCGGAAAAAAGTGTAAAATCCAGAAAGGCAGGACAGGCCATGGAGAATTGGGAGCCTTGTTATGCTGATGGGCGGGATGTAAATTGCCAACAGCCACTCTGGAGAAGTGTATGGTGTTTCCTGAAACATCTAAAAAACAAAGCAACAGAGCCTAGGGCACTTCCACTTATGGTCCTATAGCTTAGGGAAATTAAAATCAAAAAGACACAGCCACCCCAAAGTTTGGGACGGCTCTGTTTACAAGAACCTCGTTTACAGTACAAGTTCAATATCACAGAAAGTGAAAAATGGATAAAGAAGTTGTGGTACTTACGTACAATGCAATATCACTCAGCAATGAAATCTATATCATCAGGCCCATAGCAGCATAATGAGTGGATTCAGGTACGATGATTCTAAGTGAGATAAATCACACAGAAAAAGAAACATCATAAGATATCACTACTACACGGAATGTAAACTTGGCTACACAGGAACTGAATTACAAAACAGAACAGGGTCTCAAATGTAGAAAACCAACTTATGCTTGCTTAAGGGGAAAGGTGAGTTGGGGTGCTGCATAAAACCAGAGATTGAAATTAGCACAGATACCGTTCCATAAGCCAAATATGTTATAGACAAGAGCTACTCCTTTCTCAACCAAGTGGAATCAACACCCCATATTAAACGCCTAAGAATATACCTGACTAGTAAGAATCTTAAAACCTATGGATTTCTATGTCTCCGAAAGAGAATCAAGCGTGTGTACAGCGGCATAAACGGAGCAGTGATAGGATTGGTGAGGTTCGGTGAGCAAATGCAGACCCTTTGAAGTCATATTGCATGGTACCCATTCCATGGGTCTCAACTCTCCAGGTTTAAGGGATTCTTCCTTCAGCTAAAACATGCATGTGGAACCCAGAGTATGATCCACCGTGTGATCGGGAAACGTGTTCAAATGTGTCTCAGGTTTCGTCCCCTGGTACTCGGGTGCAACATTCCAGACGCTTTACTAACACTCTCCCCACTTGGAGAGTCAGTGCCTTTAACCTCCTGTTTGGCCCAGTTTGCAATTTCTGCGGAAAATGAACAGGAATAGGGAGAACCAATGAGAGACTAGCTGGAGGTGTCTGGACGGGCAAATTTAACTCTCATTTCCCACCAGGAAGAGGAATTAACCAAAGGCTCAGCATGCCATTCCGGAACCACACTAGGGCCTGAAGCAATGCTGCGGTGTTGCAGCCAGCTCACAAGAAAGCGAGTTGAAGAAAGGAGCTCAGGGGCACTGTAATTCACAAACCTGCAGAGTTATAAATGACAGCTATCGTCCAAAAATATATTGAAGTAAGGCTGCCAAGAGGACTTGAAAGCGGGGCAGAATTGCAGGAAACCGGTTTCAGGAGGTAGACTGGAATTGCATGTAAAGCATAGGAAAAGAGGCAGAACGTCCACAATGATGCACTTGGCCAAAAAGGGCGTATGCGTTTTTTCCTGAATATATTCAGGAAAAAACGCATACGCCCTTTTTGGCCAACCAAGCAAGCTTGCAAAGGAAATCTGCACTACAATGAAGTCTCACTGCCCCCCGGTCAAAAGGGCCATCTGAAAAAAGTGTAACATCCAGAAAGGCAGGACAGGCCATGGAGAACTGGGAGCCTTGTTATGCTGATGGGCGGGATGTAAATTGCCAACAGCCACTCTGGAGAAGTGTATGGTGTTTCCTGAAACATCTAAAAAACAAAGCAACAGAGCCTAGGACATTTCCACTTATGGTCCTATAGCTTAGGGAAATTAAAATAAAAAAGACACAGTCACCCCAAAGTTTGGGACAGCTCTGTTTACAAGAACCTCGTTTACGGTACAAGTTCTATATCACAGAAAGCGAAAAATGGATAAAGAAGTTGTGGTACTTACGTACAATGCAATATCACTCAGCAATGAAATGTATGTCATCAGGCCCGTAACAGCATAATGAGTGGATTCAGGTACGATGATTCTAAGTAAGATAAGTCACACAGAAAAAGAAACATCATAAGATATCACTACTACAAGGAATGTAAACTTGGCTACACAGGAACTGAATTACAAAACAGAACAGGGTGTCAAATGTAGAAAACCAACTTATGCTTGCTTAAGGGGAAAGGTGAGTTGGGGTGCTGCATAAAACAAGAGATTGAAATTAGCACAGATACCGTTCCACAAGCCAAATATGTAATAGACAAGATCTACTCCTTGCTCAACGAAGAGGACACAACACCCCATATTAAACGCCTAAGAATATACCTGACTAGTAAGAATCTTAAAACCTATGGACTTATTTGTCTCCGAAAGAGAATCAAGCGTGTGTACAGCGGCATAAGCGCAGCAGTGATAGGATTGGTGACGTTCGGTGAGCAAATGCAGACCCTTTGAAGTCATATTGCATGGTACCTATTCCTTGGGTCTCAACTTTCCAGGTTTAAGGGATTCTTCCTTCAGCTAAAACATGCATGTGGAACCCAGAGTATGATCAACCGTGTGATCGGGAAACGTGTTCAAATGTGTCTCAGTTTTTGTCCCCTGGTACTCGGGTGCAACATTCCAGACGCTTTACTAACACTCTCCCCACTTGGAGAGACAGTGCCTTTAACCTCCTGTTTGGCCCAGTTTGCAATTTCTGCAGAAAATGAACAGAAATAGGGAGAACCAATTAGAGACTAGCTGGAGGTGTCTGGATGGGCAAATTTAACTCTCATTTCCCACCAGGAAGAGGAATTAACCAAAGGCTCAGCGTGCCATGCCGGAACCACACTAGGGCCTGAAGCAATGCTGCGGTGTTGCGGCCAGCTCACAAAAAAGCGAGTTGAAGAAAGGAGCTCAGGGGCACTGTAATTCACAAACCTGCAGAGTTAAAAATGACAGCTATCGTCCAAAAATATATTGAAGTAAGGCTGCCAAGAGGACTTGAAAGCGGGGCAGAATTGCAGGAAACCGATTTCAGGAGGTAGACTGGAATTGCATGTAAAGCATAGGAAAAGAGGCAGAACGTCCACAATGATGCACTTGGCCAAAAAGGGCGTATGCGTTTTTTCCTGAATATATTCAGGAAAAAACGCATACGCCCTTTTTGGCCAACCAAGCAAGCTTGCAAAGGAAATCTGCACTACAATGAAGTCTCACTGCCCCCCCGGTCAAAAGGGCCATCTGAAAAAAGTATAACATCCAGAAAGGCAGGACAGGCCATGGAGAACTGGGAGCCTTGTTATGCTGATGGGCGGGATGTAAATTGCCAACAGCCACTCTGGAGAAGTGTATGGTGTTTCCTGAAACATCTAAAAAACAAAGCAACAGAGCCTAGGGCACTTCCACTTATGGTCCTATAGCTTAGGGAAATTAAATTCAAAAAGACACAGCCACCCCAAAGTTTGGGCCGGCTCTGTTTACAAGAATCTCGTTTATGGTACAAGTTCAATATCGCAGAAAGTGAAAAATGGATAAAGAAGTTGTGGTACTTACGTACAATGCAATATCACTCAGGAATGAAATCTATGTCATCAGGCCCGTAGCAGCATAATGAGTGGATTCAGGTACGATGATTCTAAGTGAAATAAGTCACACAGAAAAAGAAACATCATAAGATATCACTAATACACGGAATGTAAACTTGGCTACACAGGAACTGAATTACAAAACAGAACAGGATCTCAAATGTAGAAAACCAACTTATGCTTGCTTAAGGGGAAAGGTGAGTTGGGGTGCTGCATAAAACCAGAGATTGAAATTAGCACAGATACCATTTCATAAGCCAAATAGGTAATAGACAAGAGCTACTCCTTGCTCAACGAAGTGGACTCAACACCCCATATTAAATGCCTAAGAATATACCTGACTAGTAAGAATCTTAACACCTATGGATTTATATGTCTCCGAAAGAGAATCAAGCGTGTGTACAGCGGCATAAATGCAGCAGTGATAGGATTGGTGAGGTTCGGTGAGCAAATGCAGACCCTTTGAAGTCATATTGCATGGTACCCATTCCATGGGTCTCAACTCTCCAGGTTTAAGGGATTCTTCCTTCAGCTAAAACATGCATGTGGAACCCAGAGTATGATCAACCGTGTGATCGGGAAACGTGTTCAAATGTGTCTCAGTTTTTGTCCCCTGGTACTCGGGTGCAACATTCCAGACGCTTTACTAACACTCTCCCCACTTGGAGAGACAGTGCCTTTAACCTCCTGTTTGGCCCAGTTTGCAATTTCTGCGGAAAATGAACAGAAATAGGGAGAACCAATGAGAGACTAGCTGGAGGTGTCTGGATGGGCAAATTTAACTCTCATTTTCCACCAGGAAGAGGAATTAACCAAAGGCTCAGCGTGCCATGCCGGAACCACACTAGGGCCTGAAGCAATGCTGCGGTGTTGCGGCCAGCTCACAAAAAAGCGAGTTGAAGAAAGGAGCTCAGGGGCACTGTAATTCACAAACCTGCAGAGTTAAAAATGACAGCTATCGTCCAAAAATATATTGAAGTAAGGCTGCCAAGAGGACTTGAAAGCGGGGCAGAATTGCAGGAAACCGATTTCAGGAGGTAGACTGGAATTGCATGTAAAGCATAGGAAAAGAGGCAGAACGTCCACAATGATGCACTTGGCCAAAAAGGGCGTATGCGTTTTTTCCTGAATATATTCAGGAAAAAACGCATACGCCCTTTTTGGCCAACCAAGCAAGCTTGCAAAGGAAATCTGCACTACAATGAAGTCTCACTGCCCCCCCGGTCAAAAGGGCCATCTGAAAAAAGTATAACATCCAGAAAGGCAGGACAGGCCATGGAGAACTGGGAGCCTTGTTATGCTGATGGGCGGGATGTAAATTGCCAACAGCCACTCTGGAGAAGTGTATGGTGTTTCCTGAAACATCTAAAAAACAAAGCAACAGAGCCTAGGGCACTTCCACTTATGGTCCTATAGCTTAGGGAAATTAAATTCAAAAAGACACAGCCACCCCAAAGTTTGGGCCGGCTCTGTTTACAAGAATCTCGTTTATGGTACAAGTTCAATATCGCAGAAAGTGAAAAATGGATAAAGAAGTTGTGGTACTTACGTACAATGCAATATCACTCAGGAATGAAATCTATGTCATCAGGCCCGTAGCAGCATAATGAGTGGATTCAGGTACGATGATTCTAAGTGAAATAAGTCACACAGAAAAAGAAACATCATAAGATATCACTAATACACGGAATGTAAACTTGGCTACACAGGAACTGAATTACAAAACAGAACAGGATCTCAAATGTAGAAAACCAACTTATGCTTGCTTAAGGGGAAAGGTGAGTTGGGGTGCTGCATAAAACCAGAGATTGAAATTAGCACAGATACCATTTCATAAGCCAAATAGGTAATAGACAAGAGCTACTCCTTGCTCAACGAAGTGGACTCAACACCCCATATTAAATGCCTAAGAATATACCTGACTAGTAAGAATCTTAACACCTATGGATTTATATGTCTCCGAAAGAGAATCAAGCGTGTGTACAGCGGCATAAATGCAGCAGTGATAGGATTGGTGAGGTTCGGTGAGCAAATGCAGACCCTTTGAAGTCATATTGCATGGTACCCATTCCATGGGTCTCAACTCTCCAGGTTTAAGGGATTCTTCCTTCAGCTAAAACATGCATGTGGAACCCAGAGTATGATCAACCGTGTGATCGGGAAACGTGTTCAAATGTGTCTCAGTTTTTGTCCCCTGGTACTCGGGTGCAACATTCCAGACGCTTTACTAACACTCTCCCCACTTGGAGAGACAGTGCCTTTAACCTCCTGTTTGGCCCAGTTTGCAATTTCTGCGGAAAATGAACAGAAATAGGGAGAACCAATGAGAGACTAGCTGGAGGTGTCTGGATGGGCAAATTTAACTCTCATTTTCCACCAGGAAGAGGAATTAACCAAAGGCTCAGCGTGCCATGCCGGAACCACACTAGGGCCTGAAGCAATGCTGCGGTGTTGCGGCCAGCTCACAAAAAAGCGAGTTGAAGAAAGGAGCTCAGGGGCACTGTAACTCACAAACCTGCAGAGTTAAAAATGACAGCTATCGTCCAAAAATATATTGAAGTAAGGCTGCCAAGAGGACTTGAAAGCGGGGCAGAATTGCAGGAAACCGATTTCAGGAGGTAGACTGGAATTGCATGTAAAGCATAGGAAAAGAGGCAGAACGTCCACAATGATGCACTTGGCCAAAAAGGGCGTATGCGTTTTTTCCTGAATATATTCAGGAAAAAACGCATACGCCCTTTTTGGCCAACCAAGCAAGCTTGCAAAGGAAATCTGCACTACAATGAAGTCTCACTGCCCCCCGGTCAAAAGGGCCATCTGAAAAAAGTATAACATCCAGAAAGCCCGGACAGGCCATGGAGAACTGGGAGCCTTGTTATGCTGATGGGCGGGATGTAAATTGCCAACAGCCACTCTGGAGAAGTGTATGGTGTTTCCTGAAACATCTACAAAACAAAGCAACAGAGCCTAGGGCACTTCCACTTATGGTCCTATAGCTTAGGGAAATTAAAATCAAAAAGACACAGCCACCCCAAAGTTTGGGACGGCTCTGTTTACAAGAACCTCGTTTACGGTACAAGTTCAATATCACAGAAAGCGAAAAATGGATAAAGAAGTTGTGGTACTTACGTACAATGCAATATCACTCAGCAATGAAATCTATGTCATCAGGCCCATAGCAGCATAATGAGTGGATTCAGGTACGATGATTCTAAGTGAGATAAGTCACACAGAAAAAGAAACATCATAAGATATCACTAATACACGGAATGTAAACTTGGCTACACAGGAACTGAATTACAAAACAGAACAAGGTCTCAAATGTAGAAAACCAACTTATGCTTGCTTAAGGGGAAAGGTGAGTTGGGGTGCTGCATAAAACCAGAGATTGAAATTAGCACAGATACCGTTCCATAAGCCAAATATGTAATAGACAAGAGCTACTCCTTGCTCAACGAAGAGGACTCAACACCCCATATTAAACGTCTAAGAATATACCTGACAAGTAAGAATCTTAAAATCAATGGATTTATATGTCTCCGAAAGAGAATCAAGCGTGTGTACAGTGGCATAAGCGCAGCAGTGATAGGATTGGTGAGGTTCGGTGAGCCAATGCAGAACCTTTGAAGTCATATTGCATGGTACCCATTCCATGGGTCTCAACTCTCCAGGTTTAAGGGATTCTTCCTTCAGCTAAAACATGCATGTGGAACCCAGAGTATGATCCACCGTGTGATCGGGAAACGTGTTCAAATGTGTCAGATTTCATCCCCTGGTACTCGGGTGCAACATTCCAGACGCTTTACTAACACTCTCCCCACTTGGAGAGTCAGTGCCTTTAACCTCCTGTTTGGCCCAGTTTGCAATTTCTGCGGAAAATGAACAGGAATAGGGAGAACCAATGAGAGACTAGATGGAGGTGTCTGGACGGGCAAATTTAACTCTCATTTCCCACCAGGAAGAGGAATTAACCAAAGGCTCAGCATGCCATGCCGGAACCACACTAGGGCCTGAAGCAATCCTGCGGTGTTGCGGCCAGCTCACAAGAAAGCGAGTTGAAGAAAGGAGCTCAGGGGCACTGTAATTCACAAACCTGCAGAGTTAAAAATGACAGCTATCGTCCAAAAATATATTGAAGTAAGGCTGCCAAGAGGACTTGAAAGCGGGGCAGAATTGCAGGAAACCGATTTCAGGAGGTAGACTGGAATTGCATGTAAAGCATAGTAAAAGAGACAGAATGTCCACAATGATGCACTTGGCCAAAAAGGGCGTATGCGTTTTTTCCTGAATATATTCAGGAAAAAACGCATACGCCCTTTTTGGCCAACTAAGCAAGCTTGCAAAGGAAATCTGCACTACAATGAAGTCTCACTGCCCCCCAGTCAAAAGGGCCATCTGAAAAAAGTGAAAAATCCAGAAAGGCCGGACAGGCCATGGAGAACTGGGAGCCTTGTTATGCTGATGGGCGGGATGTAAATTGCCAACAGCCACTCTGGAGAAGTGTATGGTGTTTCCTGAAACATCTAAAAAACAAAGCAACAGAGCCTAGGGCACTTCCACTTATGGTCCTATAGCTTAGGGAAATTAAAATCAAAAAGACACAGCCACCCCAAAGTTTGGGACGGCTCTGTTTACAAGAACCTCGTTTACGGTACAAGTTCAATATCACAGAAAGCGAAAAATGGATAAAGAAGTTGTGGTACTTACGTACAATGCAATATCACTCAGCAATGAAATCTATGTCATCAGGCCCATAGCAGCATAATGAGTGGATTCAGGTACGATGATTCTAAGTGAGATAAGTCACACAGAAAAAGAAACATCATAAGATATCACTAATACATGGAATATAAACTTGGCTACACAGGAACTGAATTACAAAACAGAACAAGGTCTCAAATGTAGAAAACCAACTTATGCTTGCTTAAGGGGAAAGGTGAGTTGTGGTGCTGCATAAAACCAGAGATTGAAATTAGCACAGATACCGTTCCATAAGCCAAATATGTAATAGACAAGAGCTACTCCTTGCTCAACGAAGAGGACTCAACACCCCATATTAAACGTCAAAGAATATACCTGACTAGGAAGAATATTAAAACCTATGGATTTATATGTCTCCGAAAGAGAATCAAGCCAGCGTACAGTGGCATAAGCGCAGCAGTGATAGGATTGGTGAGGTTCGGTGAGCCAATGCAGAACCTTTGAAGTTATATTGCATGGTACACATTCCATGGGTCTCAACTTTCCAGGTTTAAGGGATTCCTCGTTCACCTAAAACATGCATGTGGAACCCAGAGTATGATCCACCGTGTGATCGGGAAACGTGTTCAAATGTGTCTCAGGTTTTGTCCCCTGGTACTCGGGTGCAACATTCCAGACGCTTTACTAACACTCTCCCCACTTGGAGAGTCAGTGCCTTTAACCTCCTGTTTGGCCCAGTTTGCAATTTTTGCGGAAGATGAACAGGAATAGGGAGAACCAGTGAGAGACTAGCTGGAGGTGTCTGGACGGGCAAATTTAACTCTCATTTCCCACCAGGAAGAGGAATTAACCAAAGGCTCAGCGTGCCATGCCAGAACCACACTAGGGCCTGAAGCAATGCTGCGGTGTTGCGGCCAGCTCACAAGAAAGCGAGTTGAAGAAAGGAGCTCAGGGGCACTGTAATTCACAAACCTGCAGAGTTATAAATGACAGCTATCGTCCAAAAATATATTGAAGTAAGGCTGCCAAGAGGACTTGAAAGCGGGGCAGAATTGCAGGAAACCGATTTCAGGAGGTAGACTGGAATTGCATGTAAAGCATAGGAAAAGAGGCAGAACGTCCACAATGATGCACTTGGCCAAAAAGGACGTATGCGTTTTTTCCTGAATATATTCAGGAAAATACGCATACGCTCTTTTTGGCCAACCAAGCAAGCTTGCAAAGGAAATCTGCACTACAATGAAGTCTCACTGCCCCCCGGTCAAAAGGGCCATCTGAAAAAAGTGTAAAATCCAGAAAGGCAGGACAGGCCATGGAGAACTGGGAGCCTTGTTATGCTGATGGGCGGGATGTAAATTGCCAACAGCCACTCTGGAGAAGTGTATGGTGTTTCCTGAAACATCTAAAAAACAAAGCAACAGAGCCTAGGGCACTTCCACTTATGGTCCTATAGCTTAGGGAAATTAAAATCAAAAAGACACAGCCACCCCAAAGTTTGGTACGGCTCTGTTTACAAGAACCTCATTTACAGTACAAATTCAATATCACAGAAGGTGAAAAATGGATAAAGAATTTGTGGTACTTACGTACAATGCAATATCACTCAGCAATGAAATCTATATCATCAGGCCCGTAGCAGCATAATGAGTGGATTCAGGTACGATGATTCTAAGTGAGATAAGTCACACAGAAAAGGAAACATCATAAGATATCACTACTACACGGAATGTAAACTTGGCTACACAGAAACTGAATTACAAAACAGAACACGGTCTCAAATGTAGAAAACCAACTTATGCTTGCTTAAGGGGAAAGGTGAGTTGGGGTTCTGCATAAAACCAGAGATTGAAATTAGCACAGATACCATTCCATAAGCCAAATATGTAATAAACAAGATCTACTCCTTGCTCAACGAAGTGGACTCTACACACCATATTAATCGCCTAAGAATATACCTGACTAGTAATAATCTTAAAACCTATGGATTTATATGTCTCCAAAAGAGAATCAAGCATGTGTACAGCGGCATAAACGCAGCAGTGATAGGATTTCTGAGGTTTGATGAGCAAATGCAGACCCTTTGAAGTCATATTGCATGGTAGCCATTCCATGGGTCTCAACTCTCCAGGTTTAAGGGATTCTTCCTTCAGCTAAAACATGCATGTGGAACCCAGAGTATGATCCACCGTGTGATCGGGAAACGTGTTCAAATGTGTCTCAGTTTTCGTCCCCTGGTACTCGGGTGCAACATTCCAGACTCTTTACTAACACTCTCCCCACTTGGAGAGTCACTACCTTTAACCTCCTGTTTGGCCCAGTTTGCAATTTCTGCGGAAAATGAACAGGAATAGGGAGAACCAATGAGAGACTAGCTGGAGGTGTCTGGATGGGCAAATTTAACTCTCATTTCCCACCAGGAAGAGGAATTAACCAAAGGCTCAGCGTGCCATGCCGGAACCACACTAGGGCCTGAAACAATCCTGCGGTGTTGTGGCCAGCTCACAAGAAAGCGAGTTGAAGAAAGGAGCTCAGGGGCACTGTAATTCACAAACCTGCAGAGTTAAAAATGACAGCTATCGTCCAAAAATATATTGAAGTAAGGCTGCCAAGAGGACTCGAAAGCGGGGCAGAATTGCAGGAATCCGATTTCAGGAGGTAGACTGGAATTGCATGTAAAGCATAGGAAAAGAGACAGAATGTCCACAATGATGCACTTGGCCATAAAGGGCGTATGCGTTTTTTCCTGAATATATTCAGGAAAAAACGCATACGCCCTTTTTGGCCAACCAAGCAAGCTGGCAAAGGAAATCTGCACTACAATGAAGTCTCACTGCCCCCCCAGTCAAAAGGGCCATCTGAAAAAAGTGTAAAATCCAGAAAGGTCGGACAGGCCATGGAGAACTGGGAGCCTTGTTATGCTGATGGGCTGGATGTAAATTGCCAACAGCCACTCTGGAGAAGTGTATGGTGTTTCCTGAAACATCTAAAAAACAAAGCAACAGAGCCTAGGGCACTTCCACTTATGGTCCTATAGATTAGGGAAATTAAAATCAAAAAGAAACAGCCACCCCAAAGTTTGGGACGGCTCTGTTTACAAGAACCTCATTTACGGTACAAGTTCAATATCACAGAAAGCGAAAAATGGATAAAGAATTTGTGGTACTTACGTACAATGCAATATCACTCAGCAATGAAATGTATATCATCAGGCCCGTAGCAGCATAATGAGTGGATTCAGGTACGATGATTCTAAGTGAAATAAGTCACACAGAAAAAGAAACATCATAAGATATCCCTACTACACGGAATGTAAACTTGGCTACCCAGGAATTGAAATACAAAACAGAACAGTGTCTCAAATGTAGAAAACCAACTTATGCTTGCTTAAGGGGAAAGGTGAATTGGGGTGCTGCATAAAACCAGAGATTGTAATTAGCACAGATACCGTTCCATAAGCCAAATATGTAATAGACAAGAGCTACTCCTTGCTCAACGAACAGGACTCAACACCCCATATTAAACGTCTAGGAATATACCTGACTAGTAAGAATCTTAAAACCTATAGATTTATATGTCTCCGAAAGGGAATCAAGCGTGTGTACAGTGGCATAAGCAGAGCAGTGATAGGATTGGTGAGGTTCGGTGAGCCAATGCAGAACCTTTGAAGTCATATTGCATGGTACCCATTCCATGGGTCTCAACTCTCCAGGTTTAAGGGATTCTTCCTTCACCTAAAACATGCATGTGGAACCGAGAGTATGATCCACCGTGTGATCGGGAAACGTGTTGAAATGTGTCTCAGGTTTCGTCTCCTCGTACTCGGGTGCAACATTCCAGACGCTTTACTAACACTCTCCCCACTTGGAGAGTCAGTGCCTTTAACCTCCTGTTTGGCCCAGTTTGCAATTTCTGCGGAAGATGAACAGGAATAGGGAGAACCAATGAGAGACTATCTGGAGGTGTCTGGACGGGCAAATTTAACTCTCATTTCCCACCAGGAAGAGGAATTAACCAAAGGCTCAGCTTGCCATGCCGGAACCACACTAGGGCCTGAAGCAATCCTGCGGTGTTGCGGCCAGCTCACAAGAAAGCGAGTTGAAGAAAGCAGCTCAGGGGCACTGTAATACACAAACCTGCAGAGTTAAAAATGACAGCAATCGTCCAAAAATATATTGAAGTAAGGCTGCCAAGAGGACTTGAAAGCAGGGCAGAATTGAAGGAATCCGATTTCAGGAGGTAGACTGGAATTGCATGTAAAGCATAGGAAAAGAGGCAGAACGTCCACAATGATGCACTTGGCCAAAAAGGGCGTATGCGTTTTTTCCTGAATATATTCAGGAAAAAACGCATACGCCCTTTTGGGCCAACCAAGCAAGCTTGCAAAGGAAATCTGCACTACAATGAAGTCTCACTGCCCCCCGGTCAAAAGGGCCATCTGAAAAAAGTGTAAAATCCAGAAAGGCAGGACAGGCCATGGAGAACTGGGAGCCTTGTTATGCTGATGGGCGGGATGTAAATTGCCAACAGCCACTCTGGAGAAGTGTATGGTGTTTCCTGAAACATCTACAAAACAAAGCAACAGAGCCTAGGGCACTTCCACTTATGGTCCTTTGGCTTAGGGAAATTAAAATCAAAAAGACACAGCCACCCCAAAGTTTGGGACGGCTCTGTTTACAAGAACCTCGTTTACAGTACAAGTTCAATATCACAGAAAGTGAAAAATGGATAAAGAAGTTGTGGTACTTACGTACAATGCAATATCACTCAGCAATGAAATCTATGTCATCAGGCCCATAGCAGCATAATGAGTGGATTCAGGTACGATGATTCTAAGTGAGATAAGTCACACAGAAAAAGAAACATCATAAGATATCACTACTACACGGAATGTAAACTTGGCTACACAGGAACAGAATTACAAAACAGAACAGGGTCTCAAATGTAGAAAACCAACTTATGCTTTCTTAAGGGGAAAGGTGAGTTGGGGTGCTGCATAAAACCAGAGATTGAAATTAGCACAGATACCGTTCCATAAGCCAAATATGTAATAGACAAGAGCTACTCCTTTCTCAACCAAGTGGAATCAACACCCCATATTAAACGCCTAAGAATATACCTGACTAGTAAGAATCTTAAAACCTATGGATTTCTATGTCTCCGAAAGAGAATCAAGCGTGTGTACAGCGGCATAAACGCAGCAGTGATAGGATTGGTGAGGTTCGGTGAGCAAATGCAGACCCTTTGAAGTCATATTGCATGGTACCCATTCCATGGGTCTCAACTCTCCAGGTTTAAGGGATTCTTCCTTCAGCTAAAACATGCATGTGGAACCCAGAGTATGATCCACCGTGTGATCGGGAAACGTGTTCAAATGTGTCTCAGTTTTCGTCCCCTGGTACTCGGGTGCAACATTCCAGACGCTTTACTAAAACTCTCCCCACTTGGAGAGTCAGTGCCTTTAACCTCCTGTTTGGCCCAGTTTGCAATTTCTGCGGAAAATGAACAGGAATAGGGAGAACCAATGAGAGACTAGCTGGAGGTGTCTGGACGGGCAAATTTAACTCTCATTTCCCACCAGGAAGAGGAATTAACCAAAGGCTCAGCGTGCCATGCCGGAACCACACTAGGGCCTGAAGCAATCCTGCGGTGTTGCGGCCAGCTCACAAGAAAGTGAGTTGAAGAAAGGAGCTCAGGGGCACTGTAATTCACAAACCTGCAGAGTTAAAAATGACAGCTATCGTCCAAAAATATATTGAAGTAAGGCTACCAAGAGGACTTGAAAGCGGGGCAGGATTGCAGGAAACCGATTTCAGGAGGTAGACTGGAATTGCATGTAAAGCATAGGAAAAGAGGCAGAACGTCCACAATGATGCACTTGGCCAAAAAGGGCGTATGCGTTTTTTCCTGAATATATTCAGGAAAAAACGCATACGCCCTTTTTGGCCAACCAAGCAAGCTTGCAAAGGAAATCTGCACTACCATGAAGTCTCACTGCCCCCCAGTCAAAAGGGCCATCTGAAAAAAGTGTAAAATCCAGAAAGGCAGGACAGGCCATGGAGAACTGGGAGCCTTGTTATGCTGATGGGCGGGATGTAAATTGCCAACAGCCACTCTGGAGAAGTGTATGGTGTTTCCTGAAACATCTAAAAAACAAAGCAACAGAGCCTAGGGCACTTCCACTTATGGTCCTATAGCTTAGGGAAATTAAAATCAAAAAGACACAGCCACCCCAAAGTTTGGGACGGCTCTGTTTACAAGAACCTCATTTACAGTACAAATTCAATATCACAGAAGGTGAAAAATGGATAAAGAATTTGTGGTACTTACGTACAATGCAATATCACTCAGCAATGAAATCTATATCATCAGGCCCGTAGCAGCATAATGAGTGGATTCAGGTACGATGATTCTAAGTGAGATAAGTCACACAGAAAAAGAAACATCATAAGATATCACTACTACACGGAATGTAAACTTGGCTACACAGAAACTGAATTACAAAACAGAACACGGTCTCAAATGTAGAAAACCAACTTATGCTTGCTTAAGGGGAAAGGTGAGTTGGGGTTCTGCATAAAACCAGAGATTGAAATTAGCACAGATACCATTCCATAAGCCAAATATGTAATAGACAAGAGCTACTCCTTGCTCAACGAAGTGGACTCTACACCCCATATTAATCGCCTAAGAATATACCTGACTAGTTATAATCTTAAAACCTATGGATTTATATGTCTCCAAAAGAGAATCAAGCATGTGTACAGCGGCATAAACGCAGCAGTGATAGGATTGGTGAGGTTTGATGAGCAAATGCAAACCCTTTGAAGTCATATTGCATGGTAGCCATTCCATGGGTCTCAACTCTCCAGGTTTAAGGGATTCTTCCTTCAGCTAAAACATGCATGTGGAACCCAGAGTATGATCCACCGTGTGATCGGGAAACGTGTTCAAATGTGTCTCAGTTTTTGTCCCCTGGTACTCGGGTGCAACATTCCAGATGCTTTACTAACACTCTCCCCACTTGGAGAGTCAGTGCCTTTAACCTCCTGTTTGGCCCAGTTTGCAATTTCTGCGGAAAATGAACAGGAATAGGGAGAACCAATGAGAGACTAGCTGGAGGTGTCTGGATGGGCAAATTTAACTCTCATTTCCCACCAGGAAGAGGAATTAACCAAAGGCTCAGCGTGCCATGCCGGAACGACACTAGGGCCTGAAGCAATCCTGCGGTGTTGCGGCCAGCTCACAAGAAAGTGAGTTGAAGAAAGGAGCTCAGGGGCACTGTAATTCACAAACCTGCAGAGTTAAAAATGACAGCTATCGTCTAAAAATATATTGAAGTAAGGCTGCCAAGAGGACTTGAAAGCGGGGCAGGATTGCAGGAAACCGATTTCAGGAGGTAGACTGGAATTGCATGTAAAGCATAGGAAAAGAGGCAGAACGTCCACAATGATGCACTTGGCCAAAAAGGGCGTATGCGTTTTTTCCTGAATATATTCAGGAAAAAACGCATACGCCCTTTTTGGCCAACCAAGCAAGCTTGCAAAGGAAATCTGCAGTACAATGAAGTCTCACTGCCCCCCGGTCAAAAGGGCCATCTGAAAAAAGTATAAAATCCAGAAAGGCAGGACAGGCCATGGAGAACTGGGAGCCTTGTTATGCTGATGGGCGGGATGTAAATTGCCAACAGCCACTCTGGAGAAGTGTATGGTGTTTCCTGAAACATCTAAAAAACAAAGCAACAGAGCCTAGGGCACTTCCACTTATGGTCCTATAGCTTAGGGAAATTAAAATCAAAAAGACACAGCCACCCCAAAGTTTGGGACGGCTCTGTTTACAAGATCCTCGTTTACGGTACAAGTTCAATATCACAGAAAGCGAAAAATGGATAAAGAAGTTGTGGTACTTACGTACAATGCAATATCACTCAGCAATGAAATCTATGTCATCAGGCCCATAGCAGCATAATGAGTGGATTCAGGTACGATGATTCTAAGTGAGATAAGTCACACAGAAAAAGAAACATCATAAGATATCACTAATACACGGAATGTAAACTTGGCTACACAGGAACTGAATTACAAAACAGAACAGGATCTCAAATGTAGAAAACCAACTTATGCTTGCTTAAGGGGAAAGGTGAGTTGGGGTGCTGCATAAAACCAGAGATTGAAATTAGCACAGATACCATTCCATAAGCCAAATAGGTAATAGACAAGAGCTACTCCTTGCTCAACGAAGTGGACTCAACACCCCATATTAAATGCCTAAGAATATACCTGACTGGTAAGAATCTTAAAACCTATGGATTTATATGTCTCCGAAAGAGAATCAAGCATGTCTACAGCGGCATAAATGCAGCAGTGATAGGATTGGTGAGGTTCGGTGAGCAAATGCAGACCCTTTGAAGTCATATTGAATGGTACCCATTCCATGGGTCTCAACTCTCCAGGTTTAAGGGATTCTTCCTTCAGCTAAAACATGCATGTGGAACCCAGAGTATGATCCACCGTGTGATCGGGAAACGTGTTCAAATGTGTCTCAGTTTTTGTCCCCTGGTACTCGGGTGCAACATTCCAGACGCTTTACTAACACTCTCCCCACTGGAGAGTCAGTGCCTTTAACCTCCTGTTTGGCCCAGTTTGCAATTTCTGTGGAAAATGAACAGGAATAGGGAGAACCAATGAGAGACTAGCTGGAGGTCTCTGGATGGGCAAATTTAACTCTCATTTCCCACCAGGAAGTGGAATTAACGAAAGGCTCAGCATGCCATGCCGGAACCACACTAGGGCCTGAAGCAATCCTGCGGTGTTGCGGCCAGCTCACAAGAAAGTGAGTTGAAGAAAGGAGCTCAGGGGCACTGTAATTCACAAATCTGCAGAGTTAAAAATGACAGCTATCGTCCAAAAATATATTGAAGTAAGGCTGCCAAGAGGACTTGAAAGCGGGGCAGGATTGCAGGAAACCGATTTCAGGAGGTAGACTGGAATTGCATGTAAAGCATAGGAAAAGAGGCAGAACGTCCACAATGATGCACTTGGCCAAAAAGGGCGTATGCGTTTTTTCCTGAATATATTCAGGAAAAAACGCATACGCCCTTTTTGGCCAACCAAGCAAGCTTGCAAAGGAAATCTGCACTACCATGAAGTCTCACTGCCCCCCGGTCAAAAGGGCCATCTGAAAAAAGTGTAAAATCCAGAAAGGCAGGACAGGCCATGGAGAACTGGGAGCCTTGTTATGCTGATGGGCGGGATGTAAATTGCCAACAGCCACTCTGGAGAAGTGTATGGTGTTTCCTGAAACATCTAAAAAACAAAGCAACAGAGCCTAGGGCACTTCCACTTATGGTCCTATAGCTTAGGGAAATTAAAATCAAAAAGACACAGCCACCCCAAAGTTTGGGACGGCTCTGTTTACAAGAACCTCATTTACAGTACAAATTCAATATCACAGAAGGTGAAAAATGGATAAAGAATTTGTGGTACTTACGTACAATGCAATATCACTCAGCAATGAAATGTATATCATCAGGCCCGTAGCAGCATAATGAGTGGATTCAGGTACGATGATTCTAAGTGAGATAAGTCACACAGAAAAAGAAACATCATAAGATATCACTACTACACGGAATGTAAACTTGGCTACACAGAAACTGAATTACAAAACAGAACACGGTCTCAAATGTAGAAAACCAACTTATGCTTGCTTAAGGGGAAAGGTGAGTTGGGGTGCTGCATAAAACCAGAGATTGAAATTAGCACAGATACCATTCCATAAGCCAAATAGGTAATAGACAAGAGCTACTCCTTGCTCAACGAAGTGGACTCTACACCCCATATTAATCGCCTAAGAATATACCTGACTAGTAATAATCTTAAAACCTATGGATTTATATGTCTCCAAAAGAGAATCAAGCATGTGTACAGCGGCATAAACGCAGCAGTGATAGGATTGGTGAGGTTTGATGAGCAAATGCAGACCCTTTGAAGTCATATTGCATGGTAGCCATTCCATGGGTCTCAACTCTCCAGGTTTAAGGGATTCTTCCTTCAGCTAAAACATGCATGTGGAACCCAGAGTATGATCCACCGTGTGATCGGGAAACGTGTTCAAATGTGTCTCAGTTTTTGTCCCCTGGTACTCGGGTGCAACATTCCAGATGCTTTACTAACACTCTCCCCACTTGGAGAGTCAGTGCCTTTAACCTCCTGTTTGGCCCAGTTTGCAATTTCTGCGGAAAATGAACAGGAATAGGGAGAACCAATGAGAGACTAGCTGGAGGTGTCTGGACGGGCAAATTTAACTCTCATTTCCCACCAGGAAGAGGAATTAACCAAAGGCTCAGCGTGCCATGCCGGAACGACACTAGGGCCTGAAGCAATCCTGCGGTGTTGCGGCCAGCTCACAAGAAAGCGAGTTGAAGAAAGGAGCTCAGGGGCACTGTAATTCACAAACCTGCAGAGTTAAAAATGACAGCTATCGTCCAAAAATATATTGAAGTAAGGCTGCCAAGAGGACTCGAAAGCGGGGCAGAATTGCAGGAATCCGATTTCAGGAGGTGGACTGGAATTGCATGTAAAGCATAGGAAAAGAGGCAGAACGTCCACAATGATGCACTTGGCCAAAAAGGGCGTATGCGTTTTTTCCTGAATATATTCAGGAAAAAACGCATACGCCCTTTTTGGCCAACCAAGCAAGCTTGCAAAGGAAATCTGCACTACCATGAAGTCTCACTGCCCCCCAGTCAAAAGGGCCATCTGAAAAAAGTGTAAAATCCAGAAAGGCCGGACAGGCCATGGAGAACTGGGAGCCTTGTTATGCTGATGGGCGGGATGTAAATTGCCAACAGCCACTCTGGAGAAGTGTATGGTGTTTCCTGAAACATCTAAAAAACAAAGCAACAGAGCCTAGGGCACTTCCACTTATGGTCCTATAGCTTAGGGAAATTAAAATCAAAAAGAAACAGCCACCCCAAAGTTTGGGACGGCTCTGTTTACAAGAACCTCATTTACGGTACAAGTTCAATATCACAGAAAGCGAAAAATGGATAAAGAATTTGTGGTACTTACGTACAATGCAATATCACTCAGCAATGAAATGTATATCATCAGGCCCGTAGCAGCATAATGAGTGGATTCAGGTACGATGATTCTAAGTGAAATAAGTCACACAGGAAAAGAAACATCATAAGATATCCCTACTACACGGAATGTAAACTTGGCTACCCAGGAACTGAAATACAAAACAGAACAGGGTCTCAAATGTAGAAAACCAATTTATGCTTGCTTAAGGGGAAAGGTGAATTGGGGTGCTGCATAAAACCAGAGATTGAAATTAGCACAGATACCGTTCCATAAGCCAAATATGTAATAGACAAGAGCTACTCCTTGCTCAACGAAGAGGACTCAACACCCCATATTAAACGTCTAGGAATATACCTGACTAGTAAGAATCTTAAAACCTATGGATTTATATGTCTCCGAAAGGGAATCAAGCGTGTGTACAGTGGCATAAGCACAGCAGTGATAGGATTGGTGAGGTTCGGTGAGCCAATGCAGAACCTTTGAAGTCATATTGCATGGTACCCATTCCATGGGTCTCAACTCTCCAGGTTTAAGGGATTCTTCCTTCACCTAAAACATGCATGTGGAACCCAGAGTATGATCCACCGTGTGATCGGGAAACGTGTTGAAATGTGTCTCAGGTTTCGTCTCCTCGTACTCGGGTGCAACATTCCAGACGCTTTACTAACACTCTCCCCACTTGGAGAGACAGTGCTTTTAACCTCCTGTTTGGCCCAGTTTGCAATTTCTGCGGAAAATGAACAGAAATAGGGAGAACCAATGAGAGACTAGCTGCAGGTGTCTGGATGGGCAAATTTAACTCTCATTTCCCACCAGGAAGAGGAATTAAGCAAAGGCTCAGCGTGCCATGCCGGAACCACACTAGGGCCTGAAGCAATGCTGCGGTGTTGCGGCCAGCTCACAAAAAAGCGAGTTGAAGAAAGGAGCTCAGGGGCACTGTAATTCACAAACCTGCAGAGTTAAAAATGACAGCTATCGTTCAAAAATATATTGAAGTAAGGCTGCCAAGAGGACTTGAAAGTGGGGCAGAATTGCAGGAAACCGATTTCAGGAGGTAGACTGGAATTGCATGTAAAGCATAGGAAAAGAGGCAGAACGTCCACAATGATGCACTTGGCCAAAAAGGGCGTATGCGTTTTTTCCTGAATATATTCAGGAAAAAACGCATACGCCCTTTTTGGCCAACCAAGCAAGCTTGCAAAGGAAATCTGCACTACAATGAAGTCTCACTGCCCCCCGGTGAAAAGGGCCATATGAAAAAAGTATAAAATCCAGAAAGGCAGGACAGGCCATGGAGAACTGGGAGCCTTGTTATGCTGATGGGCGGGATGTAAATTGCCAACAGCCACTCTGGAGAAGTGTATGGTGTTTCCTGAAACATCTAAGAAACAAAGCAACAGAGCCTAGGGCACTTCCACTTATGGTCCTATAGCTTAGGGAAATTAAAATCAAAAAGACACAGCCACCCCAAAGTTTGGGCCGGCTCTGTTTACAAGAATCTCGTTTATGGTACAAGTTCAATATCACAGAAAGTGAAAAATGGATAAAGAAGTTGTGGTACTTACGTACAATGCAATATCACTCAGCAATGAAATCTATGTCATCAGGCCCGTAGCAGCATAATGAGTGGATTTAGGTACGATGATTCTAAGTGAAATAAGTCACACAGAAAAAGAAACATCATAAGATATCACTAATACACGGAATGTAAACTTGGCTACACAGGAACTGAATTACAAAACAGAACAGGATCTCAAATGTAGAAAACCAACTTATGCTTGCTTAAGGGGAAAGGTGAGTTGGGGTGCTGCATAAAACCAGAGATTGAAATTAGCACAGATACCATTCCATAAGCCAAATAGGTAATAGACAAGAGCTACTCCTTGCTCAACGAAGTGGACTCAACACCCCATATTAAATGCCTAAGAATATACCTGACTAGTAAGAATCTTAACACCTATGGATTTATATGTCTCCGAAAGAGAATCAAGCGTGTGTACAGCGGCATAAATGCAGCAGTGATAGGATTGGTGAGGTTCGGTGAGCCAATGCAGACCCTTTGAAGTCATATTGCATGGTACCCATTCCATGGGTCTCAACTCTCCAGGTTTAAGGGATTCTTCCTTCAGCTAAAACATGCATGTGGAACCCAGAGTATGATCCACCGTGTGATCGGGAAACGTGTTCAAATGTGTCTCAGTTTTCGTCCCCTGGTACTCGGGTGCAACATTCAAGTCGCTTTACTAACACTCTCCCCACTTGGAGAGTCAGTGCCTTTAACCTCCTGTTTGGCCCAGTTTGCAATTTCTGCGGAAAATGAACAGGAATAGGGAGAACCAATGAGAGACTAGCTGGAGGTGTCTGGACGGGCAAATTTAACTCTCATTTCCCACCAGGAAGAGGAATTAACCAAAGGCTCAGCGTGCCATGCCAGAACCACACTAGGGCCTGAAGCAATCCTGCGGTGTTGCGGCCAGCTCACAAGAAAGCGAGTTGAAGAAAGGAGCTCAGGGGCACTGTAATTCACAAACCTGCAGAGTTATAAATGACAGCTATCGTCCAAAAATATATTGAAGTAAGGCTGCCAAGAGGACTTGAAAGCGGGGCAGAATTGCAGGAAACCGATTTCAGGAGGTAGACTGGAATTGCATGTAAAGCATAGGAAAAGAGGCAGAACGTCCACAATGATGCACTTGGCCAAAAAGGGCATATGCGTTTTTTCCTGAATATATTCAGGAAAAAACGCATACGCCCTTTTGGGCCAACCAAGCAAGCTTGCAAAGGAAATCTGCACTACAATGAAGTCTCACTGCCCCCCGGTCAAAAGGGCCATCTGAAAAAAGTATAAAATCCAGAAAGGCAGGACAGGCCATGGAGAACTGGGAGCCTTGTTATGCTGATGGGCGGGATGTAAATTGCTAATAGCCTCTCTGGAGAAGTGTATGGTGTTTCCTGAAACATCTACAAAACAAAGCAACAGAGCCTAGGGCACTTCCACTTATGGTCGTATAGCTTAGGGAAATTAAAATCAAAAAGACACAGCCATCATAAAGTTTGGGACGGCTCTGTTTACAAGAACCTCGTTTACGGTACAAGTTCAATATCACAGAAAGCCAAGAATGGATAAAGAATTTGTGGTACTTACGTACAATGCAATATCACTCAGCAATGAAATGTATATCATCAGGCCCGTAGCAGCATAATGAGTGGATTCAGGTACGATGATTCTAAGTGAAATAAGTCACACAGAAAAAGAAACATCATAAGATATCACTACTACATGGAATGTAACCTTGGCTACACAGGAACTGAATTACAAAACAGAACAGGGTCTCAAATGTGGAAAACCAACTTATGCTTGCTTAAGGGGAAAGGTGAGTTGGGTTGCTGCATAAAACCAGAGATTGAAATTAGCACAGATACCGTTCCATAAGCCAAATATGTAATAGACAAGAGCTACTCCTTGCTCAGCGAAGAGGACTCAACACCCCATATTAAACGTCTAAGAATATACCTGACTAGTAAGAATCTTAAAATCTATGGATTTATAAGTCTCCGAAAGAGAATCAAGTGTGTGTACAGAGGCATAAGCGCAGCAGTGATAGGATTGGTGAGGTTCGGTGAGCCAATGCAGAACCTTTGAAGTCATATTGCATGGTACCCATTCCATGGGTCTCAACTCTCCAGGTTTAAGGGATTCTTCCTTCAGCTAAAACATGCATGTGGAACCCAGAGTGTGATCCACCGTGTGATCGGGAAACGTGTTCAAATGTCTCACTTTTCGTCCCCTGGTACTCGGGTGCAACATTCCAGACGCTTTACTAACACTCTCCCCACTTGGAGAGTCAGTGCCTTTAACCTCCTGTTTGGCCCAGTTTGCAATTTCTGCGGAAAATGAACAGGAATAGGGAGAACCAATGAGAGACTAGCTGGAGGTGTCTGGACGGGCAAATTTAACTCTCATTTCCCACCAGGAAGAGGAATTAACCAAAGGCTCAGCGTGCCATGCCGGAAACACACTAGGGCCTGAAGCAATCCTGCGGTGTTGCGGCCATCTCAGAAGAAAGCGAGTTGAAGAAAGGAGCTCAGGGGCACTGTAATTCACAAACCTGCAGAGTTAAAAATGACAGCTATCGTCCAAAAATATATTGAAGTAAGGCTGCCAAGAGGACTTGAAAGCGGGGCAGAATTGCAGGAAACCGATTTCAGGAGGTAGACTGGAATTGCATGTAAAGCATAGGAAAAGAGGCAGAACGTCCACAATGATGCACTTGGCCAAAAAGGGCGTATGCGTTTTTTCCTGAATATATTCAGGAAAAAACGCATACGCCCTTTTTGGCCAACCAAGCAAGCTTGCAAAGGAAATCTGCACTACCATGAAGTCTCACTGCCCCCCGGTCAAAAGGGCCATCTGAAAAAAGTGTAAAATCCAGAAAGGCAGGACAGGCCATGGAGAACTGGGAGCCTTGTTATGCTGATGGGCGGGATGTAAATTGCCAACAGCCACTCTGGAGAAGTGTATGGTGTTTCCTGAAACATCTAAAAAACAAAGCAACAGAGCCTAGGGCACTTCCACTTATGGTCCTATAGCTTAGGGAAATTAAAATCAAAAAGACACAGCCACCCCAAAGTTTGGGACGGCTCTGTTTACAAGAACCTCATTTACAGTACAAATTCAATATCACAGAAGGTGAAAAATGGATAAAGAATTTGTGGTACTTACGTACAATGCAATATCACTCAGCAATGAAATCTATATCATCAGGCCCGTAGCAGCATAATGAGTGGATTCAGGTACGATGATTCTAAGTGAGATAAGTCACACAGAAAAAGAAACATCATAAGATATCACTACTACACGGAATGTAAACTTGGCTACACAGAAACTGAATTACAAAACAGAACACGGTCTCAAATGTAGAAAACCAACTTATGCTTGCTTAAGGGGAAAGGTGAGTTGGGGTTCTGCATAAAACCAGAGATTGAAATTAGCACAGATACCATTCCATAAGCCAAATATGTAATAGACAAGAGCTACTCCTTGCTCAACGAAGTGGACTCTACACCCCATATTAATCGCCTAAGAATATACCTGACTAGTAATAATCTTAAAACCTATGGATTTATATGTCTCCAAAAGAGAATCAAGCATGTGTACAGCGGCATAAACGCAGCAGTGATAGGATTGGTGAGGTTTGATGAGCAAATGCAGACCCTTTGAAGTCATATTGCATGGTAGCCATTCCATGGGTCTCAACTCTCCAGGTTTAAGGGATTCTTCCTTCAGCTAAAACATGCATGTGGAACCCAGAGTGTGATCCACCGTGTGATCGGGAAACGTGTTCAAATGTGTCTCAGTTTTTGTCCCCTGGTACTCGGGTGCAACATTCCAGATGCTTTACTAACACTCTCCCCACTTGGAGAGTCAGTGCCTTTAACCTCCTGTTTGGCCCAGTTTGCAATTTCTGCGGAAAATGAACAGGAATAGGGAGAACCAATGAGAGACTAGCTGGAGGTGTCTGGATGGGCAAATTTAACTCTCATTTCCCACCAGGAAGAGGAATTAACCAAAGGCTCAGCGTGCCGTGCCATTCCAGAACCACACTAGGGCCTGAAACAATCCTGCGGTGTTGCGGCCAGCTCACAAGAAAGCGAATTGAAGAAAGGAGCTCAGGGACACTGTAATTCACAAACCTGCAGAGTTAAAAATGACAGCTATCGTCCAAAAATATATTGAAGTAAGGCTGCCAAGAGGACTTGAAAGCGGGGCAGGATTGCAGGAAACCGATTTCAGGAGGTAGACTGGAATTGCATGTAAAGCATAGGAAAAGAGGCAGAACGTCCACAATGATGCACGTGGCCAAAAAGGGCGTATGCGTTTTTTCCTGAATATATTCAGGAAAAAACGCATACGCACTTTTTGGCCAACCAAGCAAGCTTGCAAAGGAAATCTGCACTACAATGAAGTCTCACTGCCCCCCGGTCAAAAGGGCCATCTGAAAAAAGTGTAAAATCCAGAAAGGCAGGACAGGCCATGGAGAACTGGGAGACTTGTTATGCTGATGGGCGGGATGTAAATTGCCAACAGCCACTCTGGAGAAGTGTATGGTGTTTCCTGAAACATCTACAAAACAAAGCAACAGAGCCTAGGGCACTTCCACTTATGGTCCTATAGCTTAGGGAAATTAAAATCAAAAAGACACAGTCACCCCAAAGTTTGGGACAGCTCTGTTTACAAGAACCTCGTTTACAGTTCGAGTTCAATATCACAGAAAGTGAAAAATGGATAAAGAAATTGTGGTAGGTACGTACAATACAATATCACTCAGCAATGAAATCTATGTCATCAGGCCCATAGCAGCATAATGAGTGGATTCAGGTACGATGATTCTAAGTGAGATAAGTCACACAGAAAAAGAAACATCATAAGATATCACTAATACACGGAATGTAAACTTGGCTACACAGGAACTGAATTACAAAACAGAACAGGATCTCAAATGTAGAAAACCAACTTATGCTTGCTTAAGGGGAAAGGTGAGTTGGGGTGCTGCATAAAACCAGAGATTGAAATTAGCACAGATACCATTCCATAAGCCAAATAGGTAATACACAAGAGCTACTCCTTGCTCAACAAAGTGGACTCAACACCCCATATTAAATGCCTAAGAATATACCTGACTAGTAAGAATCTTAACACCTATGGATTTATATGTCTCCGAAAGAGAATCAAGCGTGTGTACAGCGGCATAAATGCAGCAGTGATAGGATTGGTGAGGTTCGGTGAGCAAATGCAGACCCTTTGAAGTCATATTGCATGGTACCCATTCCATGGGTCTCAACTCTCCAGGTTTAAGGGATTCTTCCTTCAGCTAAAACATGCATGTGGAACCCAGAGTATGATCCACCGTGTGATCGGGAAACGTGTTCAAATGTGTCTCAGTTTTCGTCCCCTGGTACTCGGGTGCAACATTCCAGTCGCTTTACTAACACTCTCCCCACTTGGAGAGTCAGTGCCTTTAACCTCCTGTTTGGCCCAGTTTGCAATTTCTGCGGAAAATGAACAGGAATAGGGAGAACCAATGAGAGACTAGCTGGAGGTGTCTGGACGGGCAAATTTAACTCTCATTTCCCACCAGGAAGAGGAATTAAACAAAGGCTCAGCGTGCCATGCCAGAACCACACTAGGGCCTGAAGCCATGAAGCGGTGTTGCGGCCAGCTCACAAGAAAGCGAGTTGAAGAAAGGAGCTCAGGGGCACTGTAATTCACAAACCTGCAGAGTTATAAATGACAGCTATCGTCCAAAAATATATTGAAGTAAGGCTGCCAAGAGGACTTGAAAGCGGGGCAGAATTGCAGGAAACCGATTTCAGGAGGTAGACTGGAATTGCATGTAAAGCATAGGAAAAGAGGCAGAACGTCCACAATGATGCACTTGGCCAAAAAGGGCGTATGCGTTTTTTCCTGAATATATTCAGGAAAAAACGCATACGCCCTTTTGGGCCAACCAAGCAAGCTTGCAAAGGAAATCTGCACTACAATGAAGTCTCACTGCCCCCCGGTCAAAAGGGCCATCTGAAAAAAGTATAAAATCCAGAAAGGCAGGACAGGCCATGGAGAACTGGGAGCCTTGTTATGCTGATGGGCGGGATGTAAATTGCCAATAGCCTCTCTGGAGAAGTGTATGGTGTTTCCTGAAACATCTACAAAACAAAGCAACAGAGCCTAGGGCACTTCCACTTATGGTCGTATAGCTTAGGGAAATTAAAATCAAAAAGACACAGCCATCATAAAGTTTGGGACGGCTCTGTTTACAAGAACCTCGTTTACGGTACAAGTTCAATATCACAGAAAGCGAAGAATGGATAAAGAATTTGTGGTACTTACGTACAATGCAATATCACTCAGCAATGAAATGTATATCATCAGGCCCGTAGCAGCATAATGAGTGGATTCAGGTACGATGATTCTAAGTGAAATAAGTCACACAGAAAAAGAAACATCATAAGATATCACTACTACATGGAATGTAACCTTGGCTACACAGGAACTGAATTACAAAACAGAACAGGGTCTCAAATGTAGAAAACCAACTTATGCTTGCTTAAGGGGAAAGGTGAGTTGGGGTGCTGCATAAAACCAGAGATTGAAATTAGCACAGATACCGTTCCATAAGCCAAATATGTAATAGACAAGAGCTACTCCTTGCTCAGCGAAGAGGACTCAACACCCCATATTAAACGTCTAAGAATATACCTGACTAGTAAGAATCTTAAAATCTATGGATTTATAAGTCTCCGAAAGAGAATCAAGCGTGTGTACAGAGGCATAAGCGCAGCAGTGATAGGATTGGTGAGGTTCGGTGAGCCAATGCAGAACCTTTGAAGTCATATTGCATGGTACCCATTCCATGGGTCTCAACTCTCCAGGTTTAAGGGATTCTTCCTTCAGCTAAAACATGCATGTGGAACCCAGAGTATGATCCACCGTGTGATCGGGAAACGTGTTCAAATGTCTTACTTTTCGTCCCCTGGTACTCGGGTGCAACATTCCAGACGCTTTACTAACACTCTCCCCACTTGGAGAGTCAGTGCCTTTAACCTCCTGTTTGGCCCAGTTTGCAATTTCTGCGGAAAATGAACAGGAATAGGGAGAACCAATGAGAGACTAGCTGGAGGTGTCTGGACGGGCAAATTTAACTCTCATTTCCCACCAGGAAGAGGAATTAACCAAAGGCTCAGCGTGCCCTGCCGGAAACACACTAGGGCTTGAAGCAATCCTACGGTGTTGCGGCCATCTCAGAAGAAAGCGAGTTGAAGAAAGGAGCTCAGGGGCACTGTAATTCACAAACCTGCAGAGTTAAAAATGACAGCTATCGTCCAAAAATATATTGAAGTAAGGCTGCCAAGAGGACTCGAAAGCGGGGCAGAATTGCAGGAAACCGATTTCAGGAGGTAGACTGGAATTGCATGTAAAGCATAGGAAAAGAGGCAGAACGTCCACAATGATGCACTTGGCCAAAAAGGGCGTATGCGTTTTTTCCTGAATATATTCAGGAAAAAACGCATACGCACTTTTTGGCCAACCAAGCAAGCTTGCAAAGGAAATCTGCACTACAATGAAGTCTCACTGCCCCCCGGTCAAAAGGGCCATCTGAAAAAAGTATAAAATCCAGAAAGGCAGGACAGGCCATGGAGAACTGGGAGCCTTGTTATGCTGATGGGCGGGATGTAAATTGCCAACAGCCACTCTGGAGAAGTGTATGGTGTTTCCTGAAACATCTAAAAAACAAAGCAACAGAGCCTAGGGCACTTCCACTTATGGTCCTATAACTTAGGGAAATTAAAATCAAAAAGACACAGCCACCCCAAAGTTTGGGACGGCTCTGTTTACAAGAACCTCATTTACAGTACAAATTCAATATCACAGAAGGTGAAAAATGGATAAAGAATTTGTGGTACTTACGTACAATGCAATATCACTCAGCAATGAAATCTATATCATCAGGCCCGTAGCAGCATAATGAGTGGATTCAGGTACGATGATTCTAAGTGAGATAAGTCACACAGAAAAAGAAACATCATAAGATATCACTACTACACGGAATGTAAACTTGGCTACACAGAAACTGAATTACAAAACAGAACACGGTCTCAAATGTAGAAAACCAACTTATGCTTGCTTAAGGGGAAAGGTGAGTTGGGGTTCTGCATAAAACCAGAGATTGAAATTAGCACAGATACCATTCCATAAGCCAAATATGTAATAGACAAGAGCTACTCCTTGCTCAACGAAGTGGACTCTACACCCCATATTAATCGCCTAAGAATATACCTGACTAGTAATAATCTTAAAACCTATGGATTTATATGTCTCCAAAAGAGAATCAAGCATGTGTACAGCAGCATAAACGCAGCAGTGATAGGATTGGTGAGGTTTGTTGAGCAAATGCAGACCCTTTGAAGTCATATTGCATGCTAGCCATTCCATGGGTCTCAACTCTCCAGGTTTAAGGGATTCTTCCTTCAGCTAAAACATGCATGTGGAACCCAGAGTATGATCCACCGTGTAATCGGGAAACGTGTTCAAATGTGTCTCAGATTTTCTCCGCTGGTACTCGGGTGCAACATTCCAGACGCTTTACTAAAACTCTCTCCACTTGGAGAGTCAGTGTCTTTAACCTCCTGTTTGGCCCAGTTTGCAATTTCTGCAGAAAATGAACAGGAATAGGGAGAACCAATGAGAGACTAGCTGGAGGTGTCTGGATGGGCAAATTTAACTCTCATTTCCCACCAGGAAGAGGAATTAACCAAAGGCTCAGCGTGCCATGCCGGAACGACACTAGGGCCTGAAGCAATCATGCGGTGTTGCGGCCAGCTCACAAGAAAGCGAGTTGAAGAAAGGAGCTCAGGGGCACTGTAATTCACAAACCTGCAGAGTTATAAATGACAGCTATCGTCCAAAAATATATTGAAGTAAGGCTGCCAAGAGGACTTGAAAGCGGGGCAGAATTGCAGGAAACCGATTTCAGGAGGTAGACTGGAATTGCATGTAAAGCATAGGAAAAGAGGCAGAACGTCCACAATGATGCACTTGGCCAAAAAGGGCATATGCGTTTTTTCCTGAATATATTCAGGAAAAAACGCATACGCACTTTTTGGCCAACCAAGCAAGCTTGCAAAGGAAATCTGCACTACAATGAAGTCTCACTGCCCCCCAGTCAAAAGGGCCATCTGAAAAAAGTGTAAAATCCAGAAAGGCAGGACAGCCCATGGAGAACTGGGAGCCTTGTTATGCTGATAGGCGGGATGTAAATTGCCAACAGCCACTCTGGAGAAGTGTATGGTGTTTCCTGAAACATCTAAAAAACAAAGCAACAGAGCCTAGGGCACTTCCACTTATGGTCGTATAGCTTAGGGAAATTAAAATCAAAAAAACACAGCCATCCCAAAGTTTGGGACGGCTCTGTTTACAAGAACCTCGTTTATGGTACAAGTTCAATATCACAGAAAGCGAAAAATGGATAAAGAAGTTGTGGTACTTACGTACAATGCAATATCACTCAGGAATGAAATCTATGTCATCAGGCCCATAGCAGCATAATGAGTGGATTCAGGTACGATGATTCTAAGTGAGATAAGTCACACAGAAAAAGAAACATCATAAGATATCACTACTACACGGAATGTAAACTTGGCTACACAGGAACTGAATTACAAAAGAGAACAAGGTCTCAAATGTAGAAAACCAACTTATGCTTGCTTAAGGGGAAAGGTGAGTTGGGGTGCTGCATAAAACCAGAGATTGAAATTAGCACAGATACCGTTCCATAAGCCAAATATGTAATAGACAAGAGCTACTCCTTGCTCAACGAAGAGGACTCAACACCCCATATTAAACGTCTAAGAATATAGCGGACTAGTAAGAATCTTAAAACCTATGGATTTATATGTCTCCGAAAGAGAATCAAGCGTGTGTACAGTGGCATAAGCGCCGCAGTGATAGGATTGGTGAGGTTCGGTGAGCCAATGCAGACCCTTTGAAGTCATATTGCATGGTAGCCATTCCATGGGTCTCAACTCTCCAGGTTTAAGGGATTCTTCCTTCAGCTAAAACATGCATGTAGAACCCAGAGTATGATCCACCGTGTGATCGGGAAACGTGTTCAAATGTGTCTCAGGTTTCGTCCCCTGGTACTCGGGTGCAACATTCCAGACGCTTTACTAAAACTCTCCCCACTTGGAGAGTCACTGCCTTTAAACTCCTGTTTGGCCCAGTTTACAATTTCTGCGGAAAATGAACAGGAATAGGGAGAACCAATGAGAGACTAGCTGGAGGTGTCTGGAGGGGCAAATTTAACTCTCATTTCCCACCAGGAAGAGGAATTAACCAAAGGCTCAGCGTGCCATGCCGGAACCACACTAGGGGCTGAAGCAATCCTGCGGTGTTGCGGCCAGCTCACAAGAAAGCGAGTTGAAGAAAGGAGCTCAGGGGCACTGTAATTCACAAACCTGCAGAGTTATAAATGACAGCTATCGTCCAAAAATATATTGAAGTAAGGCTGCCAAGAGGACTTGAAAGCGGGGCAGAATTGCAGGAATCCGATTTCAGGAGGTAGACTGGAATTGCATGTAAAGCATAGGAAAAGAGGCAGAACGTCCACAATGATGCACTTGGCCAAAAAGGGCGTATGCGTTTTTTCCTGAATATATTCAGGAAAAAACGCATACGCCCTTTTTGGCCAACCAAGCAAGCTTGCAAAGGAAATCTGCACTACAATGAAGTCTCACTGCCCCCCGGTCAAAAGGGCCATCTGAAAAAAGTGTAAAATCCAGAAAGGCAGGACAGGCCATGGAGAACTGGGAGCCTTGTTATGCTGATGGGCGGGATGTAAATTGCCAACAGCCACTCTGGAGAAGTGTATGGTGTTTCCTGAAACATCTAAAAAACAAAGCAACAGAGCCTAGGGCACTTCCACTTATGGTCCTATAGCTTAGGGAAATTAAAATCAAAAAGACACAGCCACCCCAAAGTTTGGGACGGCTCTGTTTACAAGAACCTCATTTACAGTACAAATTCAATATAACAGAAGGTGAAAAATGGATAAAGAATTTGTGGTACTTACGTACAATGCAATATCACTCAGCAATGAAATCTATATCATCAGGCCCGTAGCAGCATAATGAGTGGATTCAGGTACGATGATTCTAAGTGAGATAAGTCACACAGAAAAAGAAACATCATAAGATATCACTACTACACGGAATGTAAACTTGGCTACACAGAAACTGAATTACAAAACAGAACACGGTCTCAAATGTAGAAAACCAACTTATGCTTGCTTAAGGGGAAAGGTGAGTTGGGGTTCTGCATAAAACCAGAGATTGAAATTAGCACAGATACCATTCCATAAGCCAAATATGTAATAGACAAGAGCTAGTCCTTGCTCAACGAAGTGGACTCTACACCCCATATTAATCGCCTAAGAATATACCTGACTAGTAATAATCTTAAAACCTATGGATTTATATGTCTCCAAAAGAGAATCAAGCATGTGTACAGCAGCATAAACGCAGCAGTGATAGGATTGGTGAGGTTTGATGAGCAAATGCAGACCCTTTGAAGTCATATTGCATGCTAGCCATTCCATGGGTCTCAACTCTCCAGGTTTAAGGGATTCTTCCTTCAGCTAAAACATGCATGTGGAACCCAGAGTATGATCCACCATGTGATCGGGAAACGTGTTCAAATGTGTCTCAGGTTTTGTCCCCTGGTACTCGGGTGCAACATTCCAGACGCTTTACTAAAACTCTCCCCACTTGGAGAGTCACTGCCTTTAACCTCCTGTTTGGCCCAGTTTGCAATTTCTGCGGAAAATGAACAGGAATAGGGAGAACCAATGAGAGACTAGCTGGAGGTGTCTGGACGGGCAAATTTAACTCTCATTTCCCACCAGGAAGAGGAATTAACCAAAGGCTCAGCGTGCCATGCCGGAACCACACTAGGGGCTGAAGCAATCCTGCGGTGTTGCGGCCAGCTCACAAGAAAGCGAGTTGAAGAAAGGAGCTCAGGGGCACTGTAATTCACAAACTTGCAGAGTTAAAAATGACAGCTATCGTCCAAAAATATATTGAAGTAAGGCTGCCAAGAGGACTTGAAAGCGGGGCAGAATTGCAGGAATCCGATTTCAGGAGGTAGACTGGAATTGCATGTAAAGCATAGGAAAAGAGGCAGAACGTCCACAATGATGCACTTGGCCAAAAAGGGCGTATGCGTTTTTTCCTGAATATATTCAGGAAAAAACGCATACGCCCTTTTTGGCCAACCAAGCAAGCTTGCAAAGGAAATCTGCAGTACAATGAAGTCTCACTGCCCCCCGGTCAAAAGGGCCATCTGAAAAAAGTATAAAATCCAGAAAGGCAGGACAGGCCATGGAGAACTGGGAGCCTTGTTATGCTGATGGGCGGGATGTAAATTGCCAACAGCCACTCTGGAGAAGTGTATGGTGTTTCCTGAAACATCTACAAAACAAAGCAACAGAGCCTAGGGCACTTCCACTTATGGTCCTATAGCTTAGGGAAATTAAAATCAAAAAGACACAGCCACCCCAAAGTTTGGGCCGGCTCTGTTTACAAGAATCTCGTTTATGGTACAGGTTCAATATCGCAGAAAGTGAAAAATGGATAAAGAAGTTGTGGTACTTACGTACAATGCAATATCACTCAGGAATGAAATCTATGTCATCAGGCCCGTAGCAGCATAATGAGTGGATTCAGGTACGATGATTCTAAGTGAAATAAGTCACACAGAAAAAGAAACATCATAAGATATCACTAATACACGGAATGTAAACTTGGCTACACAGGAACTGAATTCCAAAACAGAACAGGATCTCAAATGTAGAAAACCAACTTATGCTTGCTTAAGGGGAAAGGTGAGTTGGGGTTCTGCATAAAACCAGAGATTGAAATTAGCACAGATACCATTCCATAAGCCAAATAGGTAATAGACAAGAGCTACTCCTTGCTCAACGAAGTGGACTCAACACCCCATATTAAATGCCTAAGAATATACCTGACTAGTAAGAATCTTAACACCTATGGATTTATATGTCTCCGAAAGAGAATCAAGCGTGTGTACAGCGGCATAAATGCAGCAGTGATAGGATTGGTGAGGTTCGGTGAGCAAATGCAGACCCTTTGAAGTCATATTGCATGGTACCCATTCCATGGGTCTCAACTCTCCAGGTTTAAGGGATTCTTCCTTCAGCTAAAACATGCATGTGGAACCCAGAGTATGATCCACCGTGTGATCGGGAAACGTGTTCAAATGTGTCTCAGTTTTCGTCCCCTGGTACTCGGGTGCAACATTCCAGTCGCTTTACTAACACTCTCCCCACTTGGAGAGTCAGTGCCTTTAACCTCCTGTTTGGCCCAGTTTGCAATTTCTGCGGAAAATGAACAGAAATAGGGAGAACCAATGAGAGACTAGCTGGAGGTGTCTGGACGGGCAAATTTAACTCTCATTTCCCACCAGGAAGAGGAATTAACCAAAGGCTCAGCGTGCCATGCCGGAACCACACTAGGGCCTGAAGCCATGCTGCGGTGTTGCGGCCAGCTCACAAGAAAGCGAGTTGAAGAAAGGAGCTCAGGGGCACTGTAATTCACAAACCTGCAGAGTTATAAATGACAGCTATCGTCCAAAAATATATTGAAGTAAGGCTGCCAAGAGGACTTGAAAGCGGGGCAGAATTGCAGGAAACCGATTTCAGGAGGTAGACTGGAATTGCATGTAAAGCATAGGAAAAGAGGCAGAACGTCCACAATGATGCACTTGGCCAAAAAGGGCGTATGCGTTTTTTCCTGAATATATTCAGGAAAAAACGCATACGCCCTTTTGGGCCAACCAAGCAAGCTTGCAAAGGAAATCTGCACTACAATGAAGTCTCACTGCCCCCCGGTCAAAAGGGCCATCTGAAAAAAGTATAAAATCCAGAAAGGCAGGACAGGCCATGGAGAACTGGGAGCCTTGTTATGCTGATGGGCGGGATGTAAATTGCCAATAGCCTCTCTGGAGAAGTGTATGGTGTTTCCTGAAACATCTACAAAACAAAGCAACAGAGCCTAGGGCACTTCCACTTATGGTCGTATAGCTTAGGGAAATTAAAATCAAAAAGACACAGCCACCCCAAAGTTTGGGACGGCTCTGTTTACAAGAACCTCGTTTACAGTACAAGTTCAATATCACAGAAAGCGAAAAATGGATAAAGAAGTTGTGGTACTTACGTACAATGCAATATCACTCAGCAATGAAATCTATGTCATCAGGCCCATAGCAGCATAATGAGTGGATTCAGGTACGATGATTCTAAGTGAGATAAGTCACACAGAAAAAGAAACATCATAAGATATCACTAATACACGGAATGTAAACTTGGCTACACAGGAACTGAATTACAAAACAGAACAAGGTCTCAAATGTAGAAAACCAACTTATGCTTGCTTAAGGGGAAAGGTGAGTTGGGGTGCTGCATAAAACCAGAGATTGAAATTAGCACAGATACCGTTCCATAAGCCAAATATGTAATAGACAAGAGCTACTCCTTGCTCAACGAAGAGGACTCAACACCCCATATTAAACGTCTAAGAATATACCTGACTAGTAAGAATCTTAAAATCTATGGATTTATATGTCTCCGAAAGAGAATCAAGCGTGTGTACAGTGGCATAAGCGCAGCAGTGATAGGATTGGTGAGGTTCGGTGAGCCAATGCAGAACCTTTGAAGTCATATTGAATGGTACCCATTCCATGGGTCTCAACTCTCCAGGTTTAAGGGATTCTTCCTTCAGCTAAAACATGCATGTGGAACCCAGAGTATGATCCACCGTGTGATCGGGAAATGTGTTCAAATGTGTCTCAGGTTTCGTCTCCTCGTACTCGGGTGCAACATTCCAGACGCTTTACTAACACTCTCCCCACTTGGAGAGTCAGTGCCTTTAACCTCCTGTTTGGCCCAGTTTGCAATTTCTGCGGAAGATGAACAGGAATAGGGAGAACCAATGAGAGACTAGCTGGAGGTGTCTGGACGGGCAAATTTAACTCTCATTTCCCACCAGGAAGAGGAATTAAACAAAGGCTCAGCATGCCATTCCGGAACCACACTATGTCCTGAAGCAATCCTGCGGTGTTGCGGCCAGCTCACAAGAAAGCGAGTTGAAGAAAGGAGCTCAGGGGCACTGTATTTCACAAACCTGCAGAGTTAAAAATGACAGCTATCGTCCAAAAATATATTGAAGTAAGGCTGCCAAGAGGACTTGAAAGCGGGGCAGAATTGTAGGAAACCGATTTCAGGAGGTAGACTGGAATTGCATGTAAAGCATAGGAAAAGAGGCAGAACGTCCACAATGATGCACTTGGCCAAAAACGGCGTATGCGTTTTTTCCTGAATATATTCAGGAAAAAACGCATACGCCCTTTTTGGCCAACCAAGCAAGCTTGCAAAGGAAATCTGCACTACAATGAAGTCTCACTGCCCCCCGATCAATAGGGCCATCTGAAAAAAGTGTAAAATCCAGAAAGGCAGGACAGGCCATGGAGAACTGGGAGCCTTGTTATGCTGATGGGCGGGATGTAAATTGCCAACAGCCACTCTGGAGAAGTGTATGGTGTTTCCTGAAACATCTAAAAAACAAAGCAACAGAGCCTAGGGCACTTCCACTTATGGTCCTATAGCTTAGGGAAATTAAAATCAAAAAGACACAGCCAACCCAAAGTTTGGGACGGCTCTGTTTACAAGAACCTCGTTTACAGTACAAGTTCAATATCACAGAAAGTGAAAAATGGACAAAGTTTTTGTGGTACTTACGTACAATGCAATATCACTCAGCAATGAAATCTATATCATCAGGCCCGTAGCAGCATAATGAGTGGATTCAGGTACGATGATTCTAAGTGAGATAAGTCACACAGAAAAAGAAACATCATAAGATATCACTACTACACGGAATGTAAACTTGGCTACACAGAAACTGAATTACAAAACAGAACACGGTCTCAAATGTAGAAAACCAACTTATGCTTGCTTAAGGGGAAAGGTGAGTTGGGGTTCTGCATAAAACCAGAGATTGAAATTAGCACAGATACCATTCCATAAGCCAAATATGTAATAGACAAGAGCTACTCCTTGCTCAACGAAGTGGACTCTACACCCCATATTAATCGCCTAAGAATATACCTGACTAGTAATAATCTTAAAACCTATGGATTTATATGTCTCCAAAAGAGAATCAAGCATGTGTACAGCGGCATAAACGCAGCAGTGATAGGATTGGTGAGGTTTGATGAGCAAATGCAGACCCTTTGAAGTCATATTGCATGGTAGCCATTCCATGGGTCTCAACTCTCCAGGTTTAAGGGATTCTTCCTTCAGCTAAAACATGCATGTGGAACCCAGAGTATGATCAACCGTGTGATCGGGAAACGTGTTCAAATGTGTCTCAGTTTTTGTCCCCTGGTACTCGGGTGCAACATTCCAGACGCTTTACTAACACTCTCCCCACTTGGAGAGACAGTGCCTTTAACCTCCTGTTTGGCCCAGTTTGCAATTTCTGCGGAAAATGAACAGGAATAGGGAGAACCAATGAGAGACTAGCTGGAGGTGTCTGGATGGGCAAATTTAACTCTCATTTCCCACCAGGAAGAGGAATTAACCAAAGGCTCAGCGTGCCATGCCGGAACCACACTAGGGCCTGAAGCAATGCTGCGGTGTTGCGGCCAGCTCACAAAAAAGCGAGTTGAAGAAAGGAGCTCAGGGGCACTGTAATTCACAAACCTGCAGAGTTAAAAATGACAGCTATCGTCCAAAAATATATTGAAGTAAGGCTGCCAAGAGGACTTGAAAGCGGGGCAGAATTGTAGGAAACCGATTTCAGGAGGTAGACTGGAATTGCATGTAAAGCATAGGAAAAGAGGCAGAACGTCCACAATGATGCACTTGGCCAAAAAGGGCGTATGCGTTTTTTCCTGAATATATTCAGGAAAAAACGCATACGCCCTTTTTGGCCAACCAAGCAAGCTTGCAAAGGAAATCTGCACTACAATGAAGTCTCACTGCCCCCCGGTCAAAAGGGCCATCTGAAAAAAGTATAACATCCAGAAAGGCAGGACAGGCCATGGAGAACTGGGAGCCTTGTTATGCTGATGGGCGGGATGTAAATTGCCAACAGCCACTCTGGAGAAGTGTATGGTGTTTCCTGAAACATCTAAAAAACAAAGCAACAGAGCCTAGGGCACTTCCACTTATGGTCCTATAGCTTAGGGAAATTAAAATCAAAAAGACACAGCCACCCCAAAGTTTGGGCCGGCTCTGTTTACAAGAATCTCGTTTATGGTACAAGTTCAATATCGCAGAAAGTGAAAAATGGATAAAGAAGTTGTGGTACTTACGTACAATGCAATATCACTCAGGAATGAAATCTATGTCATCAGGCCCGTAGCAGCATAATGAGTGGATTCAGGTACGATGATTCTAAGTGAAATAAGTCACACAGAAAAAGAAACATCATAAGATATCACTAATACACGGAATGTAAACTTGGCTACACAGGAACTGAATTACAAAACAGAACAGGATCTCAAATGTAGAAAACCAACTTATGCTTGCTTATGGGGAAAGGTGAGTTGGGGTGCTGCATAAAACCAGAGATTGAAATTAGCACAGATACCATTCCATAAGCCAAATAGGTAATAGACAAGAGCTACTCCTTGCTCAACGAAGTGGACTCAACACCCCATATTAAATGCCTAAGAATATACCTGACTAGTAAGAATCTTAACACCTATGGATTTATATGTCTCCGAAAGAGAATCAAGCGTGTGTACAGCGGCATAAATGCAGCAGTGATAGGATTGGTGAGGTTCGGTGAGCAAATGCAGACCCTTTGAAGTCATATTGCATGGTACCCATTCCATGGGTCTCAACTCTCCAGGTTTAAGGGATTCTTCCTTCAGCTAAAACATGCATGTGGAACCCAGAGTATGATCCACCGTGTGATCGGGAAACGTGTTCAAATGTGTCAGATTTCGTCTCCTCGTACTCGGGTGCAACATTCCAGACGCTTTACTAACACTCTCCCCACTTGGAGAGTCAGTGCCTTTAACCTCCTGTTTGGCCCAGTTTGCAATTTCTGCGGAAGATGAACAGGAATAGGGAGAACCAATGAGAGACTAGCTGGAGGTGTCTGGACGGGCAAATTTAACTCTCATTTCCCACCAGGAAGTGGAATTAACCAAAGGCTCAGCGTGCCATGCCGGGACCACACTAGGGCCTGAAGCAATCCTGTGGTGTTGCGGCCAGCTCACAAGAAAGCGAGTTGAAGAAAGCAGCTCAGGGGCACTGTAATTCACAAACCTGCAGAGTTAAAAATGACAGCTATCGTCCAAAAATATATTGAAGTAAGGCTGCCAAGAGGACTTGAAAGCGGGGCAGAATTGCAGGAAACCGATTTCAGGAGGTAGACTGGAATTGCATGTAAAGCATAGGAAAAGAGGCAGAACGTCCACAATGATGCACTTGGCCAAAAAGGGCGTATGCGTTTTTTCCTGAATATATTCAGGAAAAAACTCATACGCACTTTTTGGCCAACCAAGCAAGCTTGCAAAGGAAATCTGCAGTACAATGAAGTCTCACTGCCCCCCGGTCAAAAGGGCCATCTGAAAAAAGTGTAAAATCCAGAAAGGCAGGACAGGCCATGGAGAACTGGGAGCCTTGTTATGCTGATGGGCGGGATGTAAATTGCCAACAGCCACTCTGGAGAAGTGTATGGTGTTTCCTGAAACATCTACAAAACAAAGCAACAGAGCCTAGGGCACTTCCACTTATGGTCCTATAGCTTAGGGAAATTAAAATCAAAAAGACACAGTCACCCCAAAGTTTGGGACAGCTCTGTTTACAAGAACCTCGTTTACAGTTCGAGTTCAATATCACAGAAAGTGAAAAATGGATAAAGAAGTTGTGGTACTTACGTACAATGCAATATCACTCAGGAATGAAATCTATGTCATCAGGCCCGTAGCAGCATAATGAGTGGATTCAGGTACGATGATTCTAAGTGAAATAAGTCACACAGAAAAAGAAACATCATAAGATATCACTAATACACGGAATGTAAACTTGGCTACACAGGAACTGAATTACAAAACAGAACAGGATCTCAAATGTAGAAAACCAACTTATGCTTGCTTAAGGGGAAAGGTGAGTTGGGGTGCTGCATAAAACCAGAGATTGAAATTAGCACAGATATCATTCCATAAGCCAAATAGGTAATAGACAAGAGCTACTCCTTGCTCAACGAAGTGGACTCAACACCCCATATTAAATGCCTAAGAATATACCTGACTAGTAAGAATCTTAACACCTATGGATTTATATGTCTCCGAAAGAGAATCAAGCGTGTGTACAGCGGCATAAATGCAGCAGTGATAGGATTGGTGAGGTTCGGTGAGCAAATGTAGACCCTTTGAAGTCATATTGCATGGTACCCATTCCATGGGTCTCAACTCTCCAGGTTTAAGGGATTCTTCCTTCAGCTAAAACATGCATGTGGAACCCAGAGTATGATCCACCGTGTGATCGGGAAACGTGTTCAAATGTGTCTCAGTTTTCGTCCCCTGGTACTCGGGTGCAACATTCCAGTCGCTTTACTAACACTCTCCCCACTTGGAGAGTCAGTGCCTTTAACCTCCTGTTTGGCCCAGTTTGCAATTTCTGCGGAAAATGAACAGAAATAGGGAGAACCAATGAGAGACTAGCTGGAGGTGTCTGGACGGGCAAATTTAACTCTCATTTCCCACCAGGAAGAGGAATTAACCAAAGGCTCAGCGTGCCATGCCGGAACCACACTAGGGCCTGAAGCCATGCTGCGGTGTTGCGGCCAGCTCACAAGAAAGCGAGTTGAAGAAAGGAGCTCAGGGGCACTGTAATTCACAAACCTGCAGAGTTATAAATGACAGCTATCGTCCAAAAATATATTGAAGTAAGGCTGCCAAGAGGACTTGAAAGCAGGGCAGAATTGCAGGAAACCGATTTCAGGATGTAGACTGGAATTGCATGTAAAGCATAGGAAAAGAGGCAGAACGTCCACAATGATGCACTTGGCCAAAAAGGGCGTATGCGTTTTTTCCTGAATATATTCAGGAAAAAACGCATACGCCCTTTTGGGCCAACCAAGCAAGCTTGCAAAGGAAATCTGCACTACAATGAAGTCTCACTGCCCCCCGGTCAAAAGGGCCATCTGAAAAAGTATAAAATCCAGAAAGGCAGGACAGGCCATGGAGAACTGGGAGCCTTGTTATGCTGATGGGCGGGATGTAAATTGCCAATAGCCTCTCTGGAGAAGTGTATGGTGTTTCCTGAAACATCTACAAAACAAAGCAACAGAGCCTAGGGCACTTCCACTTATGGTCGTATAGCTTAGGGAAATTAAAATCAAAAAGACACAGCCACCGCAAAGTTTCGGACGGCTCTGTTTACAAGAACCTCGTTTACGGTACAAGTTCAATATCACAGAAAGCGAAAAATGGATAAAGAAGTTGTGGTACTTACGTACAATGCAATATCACTCAGCAATGAAATCTATGTCATCAGGCCCATAGCAGCATAATGAGTGGATTCAGGTACGATGATTCTAAGTGAGATAAGTCACACAGAAAAAGAAACATCATAAGATATCACTAATACACGGAATGTAAACTTGGCTACACAGGAACTGAATTACAAAACAGAACAAGGTCTCAAATGTAGAAAACCAACTTATGCTTGCTTAAGGGGAAAGGTGAGTTGGGGTGCTGCATAAAACCAGAGATTGAAATTAGCACAGATACCGTTCCAAAAGCCAAATATGTAATAGACAAGAGCTACTCCTTGCTCAACGAAGAGGACTCAACACCCCATATTAAACGTCTAAGAATATACCTGACTAGTAAGAATCTTAAAATCTATGGATTTATATGTCTCCGAAAGAGAATCAAGCGTGTGTACAGTGGCATAAGCACAGCAGTGATAGGATTGGTGAGGTTCGGTGAGCCAATGCAGAACCTTTGAAGTCATATTGCATGGTACCCATTCCATGGGTCTCAACTCTCCAGGTTTAAGGGATTCTTCCTTCACCTAAAACATGCATGTGGAACCCAGAGTATGATCCACCGTGTGATCGGGAAACGTGTTGAAATGTGTCTCAGGTTTCGTCTCCTCGTACTCGGGTGCAACATTCCAGACGCTTTACTAACACTCTCCCCACTTGGAGAGTCAGTGCTTTTAACCTGCTGTTTGGCCCAGTTTGCAATTTCTGCGGAAGATGAACAGGAATAGGGAGAACCAATGAGAGACTAGCTGGAGGTGTCTGGACGGGCAAATTTAACTCTCATTTCCCACCAGGAAGAGGAATTAACCAAAGGCTCAGCGTGCCATGCCGGAACCACACTAGGGCCTGAAGCAATCCTGCGGTGTTGCGGCCAGCTCACAAGAAAGCGAGTTGAAGAAAGCAGCTCAGGGGCACTGTAATTCACAAACCTGCAGAGTTAAAAATGACAGCTATCGTCCAAAATATATTGAAGTAAGGCTGCCAAGAGGACTTGAAAGCGGGGCAGAATTGCAGGAAACCGATTTCAGGAGGTAGACTGGAATTGCATGTAAAGCATAGGAAAAGAGGCAGAACGTCCACAATGATGCACTTGGCCAAAAAGGGCGTATGCGTTTTTTCCTGAATATATTCAGGAAAAAACGCATACGCCCTTTTTGGCCAACCAAGCAAGCTTGCAAATGAAATCTGCAGTACAATGAAGTCTCACTGCCCCCCGGTCAAAAGGGCCATCTGAAAAAAGTGTAAAATCCAGAAAGGCAGGACAGGCCATGGAGAACTGGGAGCCTTGTTATGCTGATGGGCGGGATGTAAATTGCCAACAGCCACTCTGGAGAAGTGTATGGTGTTTCCTGAAACATCTACAAAACAAAGCAACAGAGCCTAGGGCACTTCCACTTATGGTCCTATAGCTTAGGGAAATTAAAATCAAAAAGACACAGTCACCCCAAAGTTTGGGACAGCTCTGTTTACAAGAACCTCGTTTACAGTTCGAGTTCAATATCACAGAAAGTGAAAAATGGATAAAGAAGTTGTGGTAGGTACGTACAATGCAATATCACTCAGCAATGAAATCTATGTCATCAGGCCCATAGCAGCATAATGAGTGGATTCAGGTACGATGATTCTAAGTGAGATAAGTCACACAGAAAAAGAAACATCATAAGATATCACTACTACACGGAATGTAAACTTGGCTACACAGGAACAGAATTACAAAACAGAACAGGGTCTCAAATGTAGAAAACCAACTTATGCTTTCTTAAGGGGAAAGGTGAGTTGGGGTGCTGCATAAAACCAGAGATTGAAATTAGCACAGATTCCGTTCCATAAGCCAAATATGTAATAGACAAGAGCTACTCCTTTCTCAACCAAGTGGAATCAACACCCCATATTAAATGCCTAAGAATATACCTGACTAGTAAGAATCTTAAAACCTATGGATTTCTATGTTACCGAAAGAGAATCAAGCGTGTGTACAGCGGCATAAACGCAGCAGTGATAGGATTGGTGAGGTTCGGTGAGCAAATGCAGACCCTTTGAAGTCATATTGCATGGTACCCATTCCATGGGTCTCAACTCTCCAGGTTTAAGGGATTCTTCCTTCAGCTAAAACATGCATTTGGAACCCAGAGTATGATCCACCGTGTGATCGGGAAACGTGTTCAAATGTGTCTCAGGTTTCGTCCCCTGGTACTCGGGTGCAACATTCCAGACGCTTTACTAAAACTCTCCCCACTTGGAGAGTCAGTGCCTTTAACCTCCTGTTTGGCCCAGTTTGCAATTTCTGCGGAAAATGAACAGGAATAGGGAGAACCAATGAGAGACTAGCTGGAGGTGTCTGGACGGGCAAATTTAACTCTCATTTCCCACCAGGAAGAGGAATTAACCAAAGGCTCAGCATGCCATTCCGCAACCACACTAGGGCCTGAAGCAATGCTGCGGTGTTGCGGCCAGCTCACAAGAAAGCGAGTTGAAGAAAGGAGTTCAGGGGCACTGTAATTCACAAACCTGCAGAGTTATAAATGACAGCTATCGTCCAAAAATATATTGAAGTAAGGCTGCCAAGAGGACTTGAAAGCGGGGCAGAATTGCAGGAAACCGGTTTCAGGAGGTAGACTGGAATTGCATGTAAAGCATAGGAAAAGAGGCAGAACGTCCACAATGATGCACTTGGCCAAAAAGGGCGTATGCGTTTTTTCCTGAATATATTCAGGAAAAAACGCATACGCCCTTTTTGGCCAACCAAGCAAGCTTGCAAAGGAAATCTGCACTACAATGAAGTCTCACTGCCCCCCAGTCAAAAGGGCCATCTGAAAAAAGTGTAAAATCCAGAAAGGCAGGACAGGCCATGGAGAACTTGGAGCCTTGTTATGCTGATGGGCGGGATGTAAATTGCCAACAGCCACTCTGGAGAAGTGTATGGTGTTTCCTGAAACATCTAAAAAACAAAGCAACAGAGCCTAGGACATTTCCACTTATGGTCCTATAGCTTAGGGAAATTAAAATAAAAAAGACACACTCACCCCAAAGTTTGGGACAGCTCTGTTTACAAGAACCTCGTTTACGGTACAAGTTCTATATCAGAGAAAGCGAAAAATGGATAAAGAAGTTGTGGTACTTACGTACAATGCAATATCACTCAGCAATGAAATGTATGTCATCAGGCCCGTAACAGCATAATGAGTGGATTCAGGTACGATGATTCTAAGTAAGATAAGTCACACAGAAAAAGAAACATCATAAGATATCACTACTACACGGAATGTAAACTTGGCTACACAGGAACTGAATTACAAAACAGAACAGGGTGTCAAATGTAGAAAACCAACTTATGCTTGCTTAAGGGGAAAGGTGAGTTGGGGTGCTGCATAAAACCAGAGATTGAAATTAGCACAGATACCGTTCCACAAGCCAAATATGTAATAGACAAGATCTACTCCTTGCTCAACGAAGAGGACACAACACCCCATATTAAACGCCTAAGAATATACCTGACTAGTAAGAATCTTAAAACCTATGGACTTATTTCTCTCCGAAAGAGAATCAAGCGTGTGTACAGCGGCATAAGCGCAGCAGTGATAGGATTGGTGACGTTCGGTGAGCAAATGCAGACCCTTTGAAGTCATATTGCGTGGTACCTATTCCTTGGGTCTCAACTTTCCAGGTTTAAGGGATTCTTCCTTCAGCTAAAACATGCATGTGGAACCCAGAGTATGATCCACCGTGTGATCGGAAAACGTGTTCAAATGTGTCAGTTTTCGTCCGCTGGTACTCGGGTGCAACATTCCAGATGCTTTACTAACACTCTCCCCACTTGGAGAGTCAGTGCCTTTAACCTCCTCTTTGGCCCAGTTTGCAATTTCTGCGGAAAATGAACAGGAATAGGGAGAACCAATGAGAGACTAGCTGGAGGTGTCTGGACGGGCAAATTTAACTCTCATTTCCCACTAGGAAGAGGAATTAAACAAAGGCTCAGCGTGCCATTCCGGAACCACACTATGTCCTGAAGCAATCCTGCGTTGTTGCGGCCACCTCACAAGAAAGCGAGTTGAAGAAAGGAGCTCAGGGGCACTGTATTTCACAAACCTGCAGAGTTAAAAATGACAGCTATCGTCCAAAAATATATTGAAGTAAGGCTGCCAAGAGGACTTGAAAGCGGGGCAGAATTGTAGGAAACCGATTTCAGGAGGTAGACTGGAATTGCATGTAAAGCATAGGAAAAGAGGCAGAACGTCCACAATGATGCACTTGGCCAAAAAGGGCGTATGCGTTTTTTCCTGAATATATTCAGGAAAAAACGCATACGCCCTTTTTGGCCAACCAAGCAAGCTTGCAAAGGAAATCTGCACTACAATGAAGTCTCACTGCCCCCCGGTCAATAGGGCCATCTGAAAAAAGTGTAAAATCCAGAAAGGCAGGACAGGCCATGGAGAACTGGGAGCCTTGTTATGCTGATGGGCGGGATGTAAATTGCCAACAGCCACTCTGGAGAAGTGTATGGTGTTTCCTGAAACATCTAAAAAACAAAGCAACAGAGCCTAGGGCACTTCCACTTATGGTCCTATAGCTTAGCGAAATTAAAATCAAAAAGACACAGCCACCCCAAAGTTTGGGATGGCTCTGTTTACAAGAACCTCGTTTACAGTACAAGTTCAATATCACAGAAAGTGAAAAATGGACAAAGATTTTGTGGTACTTACGTACAATGCAATATCACTCAGGAATGAAATCTATATCATCAGGCCCGTAGCAGCATAATGAGTGGATTCAGGTACGATGATTCTAAGTGAGATAAGTCACACAGAAAAAGAAACATCATAAGATATCACTACTACACGGAATGTAAACTTGGCTACACAGAAACTGAATTACAAAACAGAACACGGTCTCAAATGTAGAAAACCAACTTATGCTTGCTTAAGGGGAAAGGTGAGTTGGGGTTCTGCATAAAACCAGAGATTGAAATTAGCACAGATACCATTCCATAAGCCAAATATGTAATAGACAAGAGCTACTCCTTGCTCAACGAAGTGGACTCTACACCCCATATTAATCGCCTAAGAATATACCTGACTAGTAATAATCTTAAAACCTATGGATTTATATGTCTCCAAAAGAGAATCAAGCATGTGTACAGCGGCATAAACGCAGCAGTGATAGGATTGGTGAGGTTTGATGAGCAAATGCAGACCCTTTGAAGTCATATTGCATGGTACCCATTCCATGGGTCTCAACTCTCCAGGTTTAAGGGATTCTTCCTTCAGCTAAAACATGCATGTGGAACCCAGAGTATGATCAACCGTGTGATCGGGAAACGTGTTCAAATGTGTCTCAGTTTTTGTCCCCTGGTACTCGGGTGCAACATTCCAGATGCTTTACTAACACTCTCCCCACTTGGAGAGTCAGTGCCTTTAACCTCCTGTTTGGCCCAGTTTGCAATTTCTGCGGAAAATGAACAGAAATAGGAAGAACCAATGAGAGACTAGCTGGAGGTGTCTGGATGGGCAAATTTAACTCTCATTTCCCACCAGGAAGAGGAATTAACCAAAGGCTCAGCGTGCCATGCCAGAACCACACTAGGGCCTGAAGCAATGCTGCGGTGTTGCGGCCAGCTCACAAAAAAGCGAGTTGAAGAAAGGAGCTCAGGGGCACTGTAATTCACAAACCTGCAGAGTTAAAAATGACAGCTATCGTCCAAAAATATATTGAAGTAAGGCTGCCAAGAGGACTTGAAAGCGGGGCAGAATTGCAGGAAACCGATTTCAGGAGGTAGACTGGAATTGCATGTAAAGCATAGGAAAAGAGGCAGAACGTCCACAATGATGCACTTGGCCAAAAAGGGCGTATGCGTTTTTTCCTGAATATATTCAGGAAAAAACGCATACGCCCTTTTTGGCCAACCAAGCAAGCTTGCAAAGGAAATCTGCACTACAATGAAGTCTCACTGCCCCCCGGTCAAAAGGGCCATCTGAAAAAAGTATAACATCCAGAAAGGCAGGACAGGCCATGGAGAACTGGGAGCCTTGTTATGCTGATGGGCGGGATGTAAATTGCCAACAGCCACTCTGGAGAAGTGTATGGTGTTTCCTGAAACATCTAAAAAACAAAGCAACAGAGCCTAGGGCACTTCCACTTATGGTCCTATAGCTTAGGGAAATTAAAATCAAAAAGACACAGCCACCCCAAAGTTTGGGCCGGCTCTGTTTACAAGAATCTCGTTTATGGTACAAGTTCAATATCGCAGAAAGTGAAAAATGGATAAAGAAGTTGTGGTACTTACGTACAATGCAATATCACTCAGGAATGAAATCTATGTCATCAGGCCCGTAGCAGCATAATGAGTGGATTCAGATACGATGATTCTAAGTGAAATAAGTCACACAGAAAAAGAAACATCATAAGATATCACTAATACACGGAATGTAAACTTGGCTACACAGGAACTGAATTACAAAACAGAACAGGATCTCAAATGTAGAAAACCAACTTATGCTTGCTTAAGGGGAAAGGTGAGTTGGGGTGCTGCATAAAACCAGAGATTGAAATTAGCACAGATACCATTCCATAAGCCAAATAGGTAATAGACAAGAGCTACTCCTTGCTCAACGAAGTGGACTCAACACCCCATATTAAATGCCTAAGAATATACCTGACTAGTAAGAACCTTAACACCTATGGATTTATATGTCTCCGAAAGAGAATCAAGCGTGTGTACAGCAGCATAAATGCAGCAGTGATAGGATTGGTGAGGTTCGGTGAGCAAATGCAGACCCTTTGAAGTCATATTGCATGGTACCCATTCCATGGGTCTCAACTCTCCAGGTTTAAGGGATTCTTCCTTCAGCTAAAACATGCATGTGGAACCCAGAGTATGATCCACCGTGTGATCGGGAAACGTGTTCAAATGTGTCTCAGTTTTCGTCCCCTGGTACTCGGGTGCAACATTTCAGACGCTTTACTAACACTCTCCCCACTTGGAGAGACAGTGCCTTTAAGCTCCTGTTTGGCCCAGTTTGCAATTTCTGCGGAAAATGAACAGGAATAGGGAGAACCAATGAGAGACTAGCTGGAGGTGTCTGGACGGGCAAATTTAACTCTCATTTCCCACCAGGAAGAGGAATTAACCAAAGGCTCAGCGTGCCATGCCGAAACCACACTAGGGCCTGAAGCAATGCTGCGGTGTTGCGGCCAGCTCACAAGAAAGTGAGTTGAAGAAAGGAGCTCAGGGGCACTGTAATTCACAAACCTGCAGAGTTAAAAATGACAGCTATCGTCCAAAAATATATTGAAGTAAGGCTGCCAAGAGGACTTGAAAGCGGGGCAGAATTGCAGGAAACCGATTTCAGGAGGTAGACTGGAATTGCATGTAAAGCATAGGAAAAGAGGCAGAACGTCCACAATGATGCACTTGGCCAAAAAGGGCGTATGCGTTTTTTCCTGAATATATTCAGGAAAAAACGCATACGCACTTTTTGGCCAACCAAGCAAGCTTGCAAAGGAAATCTGCACTACAATGAAGTCTCACTGCCCCCCGGTCAAAAGGGCCATCTGAAAAAAGTGTAACATCCAGAAAGGCAGGACAGGCCATGGAGAACTGGGAGCCTTGTTATGCTGATGGGCGGGATGTAAATTGCCAACAGCCACTCTGGAGAAGTGTATGGTGTTTCCTGAAACATCTAAAAAACAAAGCAACAGAGCCTAGGGCACTTCCACTTATGGTCCTATAGCTTAGGGAAATTAAAATCAAAAAGACACAGCCACCCCAAAGTTTGGGCCGGCTCTGTTTACAAGAATCTCGTTTATGGTACAAGTTCAATATCACAGAAAGTGAAAAATGGATAAAGAAGTTGTGGTACTTACGTACAATGCAATATCACTCAGGAATGAAATCTATGTCATCAGGCCCGTAGCAGCATAATGAGTGGATTCAGGTACGATGATTCTAAGTGAAATAAGTCACACAGAAAAAGAAACATCATAAGATATCACTAATACACGGAATGTAAACTTGGCTACACAGGAACTGAATTACAAAACAGAACAGGATCTCAAATGTAGAAAACCAACTTATGCTTGCTTAAGGGGAAAGGTGAGTTGGGGTGCTGCATAAAACCAGAGATTGAAATTAGCACAGATACCATTCCATAAGCCAAATAGGTAATAGACAAGAGCTACTCCTTGCTCAACGAAGTGGACTCAACACCCCATATTAAATGCCTAAGAATATACCTGACTAGTAAGAATCTTAACACCTATGGATTTATATGTCTCCGAAAGAGAATCAAGCGTGTGTACAGCGGCATAAATGCAGCAGTGATAGGATTGGTGAGGTTCGGTGAGCAAATGCAGACCCTTTGAAGTCATATTGCATGGTACCCATTCCATGGGTCTCAACTCTCCAGGTTTAAGGGATTCTTCCTTCAGCTAAAACATGCATGTGGAACCCAGAGTATGATCCACCGTGTGATCGGGAAACGTGTTCAAATGTGTCTCAGTTTTCATCCCCTGGTACTCGGGTGCAACATTCCAGTCGCTTTACTAACACTCTCCCCACTTGGAGAGTCAGTGCCTTTAACCTCCTGTTTGGCCCAGTTTGCAATTTCTGCGGAAAATGAACAGAAATAGGGAGAACCAATAAGAGACTAGCTGGAGGTGTCTGGACGGGCAAATTTAACTCTCATTTCCCACCAGGAAGAGGAATTAACCAAAGGCTCAGCGTGCCATGCCGGAACCACACTAGGGCCTGAAGCCATGCTGCGGTGTTGCGGCCAGCTCACAAGAAAGCGAGTTGAAGAAAGGAGCTCAGGGGCACTGTAATTCACAAACCTGCAGAGTTATAAATGACAGCTATCGTCCAAAAATATATTGAAGTAAGGCTGCCAAGAGGACTTGAAAGCGGGGCAGAATTGCAGGAAACCGATTTCAGGAGGTAGACTGGAATTGCATGTAAAGCATAGGAAAAGAGGCAGAACGTCCACAATGATGCACTTGGCCAAAAAGGGCGTATGCGTTTTTTCCTGAATATATTCAGGAAAAAACGCATACGCCCTTTTTGGCCAACCAAGCAAGCTTGCAAAGGAAATCTGCACTACAATGAAGTCTCACTGCCCCCCGGTCAAAAGGGCCATCTGAAAAAAGTATAACATCCAGAAAGGCAGGACAGGCCATGGAGAACTGGGAGCCTTGTTATGCTGATGGGCGGGATGTAAATTGCCAACAGCCACTCTGGAGAAGTGTATGGTGTTTCCTGAAACATCTAAAAAACAAAGCAACAGAGCCTAGGGCACTTCCACTTATGGTCCTATAGCTTAGGGAAATTAAAATCAAAAAGACACAGCCACCCCAAAGTTTGGGCCGGCTCTGTTTACAAGAATCTCGTTTATGGTACAAGTTCAATATCGCAGAAAGTGAAAAATGGATAAAGAAGTTGTGGTACTTACGTACAATGCAATATCACTCAGGAATGAAATCTATGTCATCAGGCCCGTAGCAGCATAATGAGTGGATTCAGGTACGATGATTCTAAGTGAAATAAGTCACACAGAAAAAGAAACATCATAAGATATCACTAATACACGGAATGTAAACTTGGCTACACAGGAACTGAATTACAAAACAGAACAGGATCTCAAATGTAGAAAACCAACTTATGCTTGCTTAAGGGGAAAGGTGAGTTGGGGTGCTGCATAAAACCAGAGATTGAAATTAGCACAGATACCATTCCATAAGCCAAATAGGTAATAGACAAGAGCTACTCCTTGCTCAACGAAGTGGACTCAACACCCCATATTAAATGCCTAAGAATATACCTGACTAGTAAGAATCTTAACACCTATGGATTTATATGTCTCCGAAAGAGAATCAAGCGTGTGTACAGCGGCATAAATGCAGCAGTGATAGGATTGGTGAGGTTCGGTGAGCAAATGCAGACCCTTTGAAGTCATATTGCATGGTACCCATTCCATGGGTCTCAACTCTCCAGGTTTAAGGGATTCTTCCTTCAGCTAAAACATGCATGTGGAACCCAGAGTATGATCCACCGTGTGATCGGGAAACGTGTTCAAATGTGTCTCAGTTTTCGTCCCCTGGTACTCGGGTGCAACATTCCAGTCGCTTTACTAACACTCTCCCCACTTGGAGAGTCAGTGCCTTTAACCTCCTGTTTGGCCCAGTTTGCAATTTCTGCGGAAAATGAACAGAAATAGGGAGAACCAATAAGAGACTAGCTGGAGGTGTCTGGACGGGCAAATTTAACTCTCATTTCCCACCAGGAAGAGGAATTAACCAAAGGCTCAGCGTGCCATGCCGGAACCACACTAGGGCCTGAAGCCATGCTGCGGTGTTGCGGCCAGCTCACAAGAAAGCGAGTTGAAGAAAGGAGCTCAGGGGCACTGTAATTCACAAACCTGCAGAGTTATAAATGACAGCTATCGTCCAAAAATATATTGAAGTAAGGCTGCCAAGAGGACTTGAAAGCGGGGCAGAATTGCAGGAAACCGATTTCAGGAGGTAGACTGGAATTGCATGTAAAGCATAGGAAAAGAGGCAGAACGTCCACAATGATGCACTTGGCCAAAAAGGGCGTATGCGTTTTTTCCTGAATATATTCAGGAAAAAACGCATACGCCCTTTTTGGCCAACCAAGCAAGCTTGCAAAGGAAATCTGCACTACAATGAAGTCTCACTGCCCCCCGGTCAAAAGGGCCATCTGAAAAAAGTATAACATCCAGAAAGGCAGGACAGGCCATGGAGAACTGGGAGCCTTGTTATGCTGATGGGCGGGATGTAAATTGCCAACAGCCACTCTGGAGAAGTGTATGGTGTTTCCTGAAACATCTAAAAAACAAAGCAACAGAGCCTAGGGCACTTCCACTTATGGTCCTATAGCTTAGGGAAATTAAAATCAAAAAGACACAGCCACCCCAAAGTTTGGGCCGGCTCTGTTTCCAAGAATCTCGTTTATGGTACAAGTTCAATATCGCAGAAAGTGAAAAATGGATAAAGAAGTTGTGGTACTTACGTACAATGCAATATCACTCAGGAATGAAATCTATGTCATCAGGCCCGTAGCAGCATAATGAGTGGATTCAGGTACGATGATTCTAAGTGAAATAAGTCACACAGAAAAAGAAACATCATAAGATATCACTAATACACGGAATGTAAACTTGGCTACACAGGAACTGAATTACAAAACAGAACAGGATCTCAAATGTAGAAAACCAACTTATGCTTGCTTAAGGGGAAAGGTGAGTTGGGGTGCTGCATAAAACCAGAGATTGAAATTAGCACAGATACCATTCCATAAGCCAAATAGGTAATAGACAAGAGCTACTCCTTGCTCAACGAAGTGGACTCAACACCCCATATTAAATGCCTAAGAATATACCTGACTAGTAAGAATCTTAACACCTATGGATTTATATGTCTCCGAAAGAGAATCAAGCGTGTGTACAGCGGCATAAATGCAGCAGTGATAGGATTGGTGAGGTTCGGTGAGCAAATGCAGACCCTTTGAAGTCATATTGCATGGTACCCATTCCATGGGTCTCAACTCTCCAGGTTTAAGGGATTCTTCCTTCAGCTAAAACATGCATGTGGAACCCAGAGTATGATCCACCGTGTGATCGGGAAACGTGTTCAAATGTGTCTCAGTTTTCGTCCCCTGGTACTCGGGTGCAACATTCCAGTCGCTTTACTAACACTCTCCCCACTTGGAGAGTCAGTGCCTTTAACCTCCTGTTTGGCCCAGTTTGCAATTTCTGCGGAAAATGAACAGAAATAGGGAGAACCAATGAGAGACTAGCTGGAGGTGTCTGGACGGGCAAATTTAACTCTCATTTCCCACCAGGAAGAGGAATTAACCAAAGGCTCAGCGTGCCATGCCGGAACCACACTAGGGCCTGAAGCCATGCTGCGGTGTTGCGGCCAGCTCACAAGAAAGCGAGTTGAAGAAAGGAGCTCAGGGGCACTGTAATTCACAAACCTGCAGAGTTATAAATGACAGCTATCGTCCAAAAATATATTGAAGTAAGGCTGCCAAGAGGACTTGAAAGCGGGGCAGAATTGCAGGAAACCGATTTCAGGAGGTAGACTGGAATTGCATGTAAAGCATAGGAAAAGAGGCAGAACGTCCACAATGATGCACTTGGCCAAAAAGGGCGTATGCGTTTTTTCCTGAATATATTCAGGAAAAAACGCATACGCCCTTTTTGGCCAACCAAGCAAGCTTGCAAAGGAAATCTGCACTACAATGAAGTCTCACTGCCCCCCGGTCAAAAGGGCCATCTGAAAAAAGTATAACATCCAGAAAGGCAGGACAGGCCATGGAGAACTGGGAGCCTTGTTATGCTGATGGGCGGGATGTAAATTGCCAACAGCCACTCTGGAGAAGTGTATGGTGTTTCCTGAAACATCTAAAAAACAAAGCAACAGAGCCTAGGGCACTTCCACTTATGGTCTTATAGCTTAGGGAAATTAAAATCAAAAAGACACAGCCACCCCAAAGTTTGGGCCGGCTCTGTTTACAAGAATCTCGTTTATGGTACAAGTTCAATATCGCAGAAAGTGAAAAATGGATAAAGAAGTTGTGGTACTTACGTACAATGCAATATCACTCAGGAATGAAATCTATGTCATCAGGCCCGTAGCAGCATAATGAGTGGATTCAGGTACGATGATTCTAAGTGAAATAAGTCACACAGAAAAAGAAACATCATAAGATATCACTAATACACGGAATGTAAACTTGGCTACACAGGAACTGAATTACAAAACAGAACAGGATCTCAAATGTAGAAAACCAACTTATGCTTGCTTAAGGGGAAAGGTGAGTTGGGGTGCTGCATAAAACCAGAGATTGAAATTAGCACAGATACCATTCCATAAGCCAAATAGGTAATAGACCAGAGCTACTCCTTGCTCAACGAAGTGGACTCAACACCCCATATTAAATGCCTAAGAATATACCTGACTAGTAAGAATCTTAACACCTATGGATTTATATGTCTCCGAAAGAGAATCAAGCGTGTGTACAGCGGCATAAATGCAGCAGTGATAGGATTGGTGAGGTTCGGTGAGCAAATGCAGACCCTTTGAAGTCATATTGCATGGTACCCATTCCATGGGTCTCAACTCTCCAGGTTTAAGGGATTCTTCCTTCAGCTAAAACATGCATGTGGAACCCAGAGTATGATCCACCGTGTGATCGGGAAACGTGTTCAAATGTGTCTCAGTTTTCGTCCCCTGGTACTCGGGTGCAACATTCCAGTCGCTTTACTAACACTCTCCCCACTTGGAGAGTCAGTGCCTTTAACCTCCTGTTTGGCCCAGTTTGCAATTTCTGCGGAAAATGAACAGAAATAGGGAGAACCAATGAGAGACTAGCTGGAGGTGTCTGGACGGGCAAATTTAACTCTCATTTCCCACCAGGAAGAGGAATTAACCAAAGGCTCAGCGTGCCATGCCGGAACCACACTAGGGCCTGAAGCCATGCTGCGGTGTTGCGGCCAGCTCACAAGAAAGCGAGTTGAAGAAAGGAGCTCAGGGGCACTGTAATTCACAAACCTGCAGAGTTATAAATGACAGCTATCGTCCAAAAATATATTGAAGTAAGGCTGCCAAGAGGACTTGAAAGCGGGGCAGAATTGCAGGAAACCGATTTCAGGAGGTAGACTGGAATTGCATGTAAAGCATAGGAAAAGAGGCAGAACGTCCACAATGATGCACTTGGCCAAAAAGGGCGTATGCGTTTTTTCCTGAATATATTCAGGAAAAAACGCATACGCCCTTTTTGGCCAACCAAGCAAGCTTGCAAAGGAAATCTGCACTACAATGAAGTCTCACTGCCCCCCGGTCAAAAGGGCCATCTGAAAAAAGTATAACATCCAGAAAGGCAGGACAGGCCATGGAGAACTGGGAGCCTTGTTATGCTGATGGGCGGGATGTAAATTGCCAACAGCCACTCTGGAGAAGTGTATGGTGTTTCCTGAAACATCTAAAAAACAAAGCAACAGAGCCTAGGGCACTTCCACTTATGGTCCTATAGCTTAGGGAAATTAAAATCAAAAAGACACAGCCACCCCAAAGTTTGGGCCGGCTCTGTTTACAAGAATCTCGTTTATGGTACAAGTTCAATATCGCAGAAAGTGAAAAATGGATAAAGAAGTTGTGGTACTTACGTACAATGCAATATCACTCAGGAATGAAATCTATGTCATCAGGCCCGTAGCAGCATAATGAGTGGATTCAGATACGATGATTCTAAGTGAAATAAGTCACACAGAAAAAGAAACATCATAAGATATCACTAATACACGGAATGTAAACTTGGCTACACAGGAACTGAATTACAAAACAGAACAGGATCTCAAATGTAGAAAACCAACTTATGCTTGCTTAAGGGGAAAGGTGAGTTGGGGTGCTGCATAAAACCAGAGATTGAAATTAGCACAGATACCATTCCATAAGCCAAATAGGTAATAGACCAGAGCTACTCCTTGCTCAACGAAGTGGACTCAACACCCCATATTAAATGCCTAAGAATATACCTGACTAGTAAGAATCTTAACACCTATGGATTTATATGTCTCCGAAAGAGAATCAAGCGTGTGTACAGCGGCATAAATGCAGCAGTGATAGGATTGGTGAGGTTCGGTGAGCAAATGCAGACCCTTTGAAGTCATATTGCATGGTACCCATTCCATGGGTCTCAACTCTCCAGGTTTAAGGGATTCTTCCTTCAGCTAAAACATGCATGTGGAACCCAGAGTATGATCCACCGTGTGATCGGGAAACCTGTTCAAATGTGTCTCAGTTTTTGTTCCCTGGTACTCGGGTGCAACATTCCAGACGCTTTACTAACACTCTCCCCACTTGGAGAGACAGTGCCTTTAACCTCCTGTTTGGCCCAGTTTGCAATTTCTGCGGAAAATGAACAGGAATAGGGAGAACCAATGAGAGACTAGCTGGAGGTGTCTGGATGGGCAAATTTAACTCTCATTTCCCACCAGGAAGAGGAATTAACCAAAGGCTCAGCGTGCCATGCCGGAACCACACTAGGGCCTGAAGCAATGCTGCGGTGTTGCGGCCAGCTCACAAAAAAGCGAGTTGAAGAAAGGAGCTCAGGGGCACTGTAATTCACAAACCTGCAGAGTTAAAAATGACAGCTATCGTCCAAAAATATATTGAAGTAAGGCTGCCAAGAGGACTTGAAAGCGGGGCAGAATTGCAGGAAACCGATTTCAGGAGGTAGACTGGAATTGCATGTAAAGCATAGGAAAAGAGGCAGAACGTCCACAATGATGCACTTGGCCAAAAAGGGCGTATGCGTTTTTTCCTGAATATATTCAGGAAAAAACGCATACGCCCTTTTTGGCCAACCAAGCAAGCTTGCAAAGGAAATCTGCACTACAATGAAGTCCCACTGCCCCCCGGTCAAAAGGGCCATCTGAAAAAAGTATAACATCCAGAAAGGCAGGACAGGCCATGGAGAACTGGGAGCCTTGTTATGCTGATGGGCGGGATGTAAATTGCCAACAGCCACTCTGGAGAAGTGTATGGTGTTTCCTGAAACATCTAAAAAACAAAGCAACAGAGCCTAGGGCACTTCCACTTATGGTCCTATAGCTTAGGGAAATTAAAATCAAAAAGACACAGCCACCCCAAAGTTTGGGATGGCTCTGTTTACAAGAATCTCGTTTACAGTTCGAGTTCAATATCACAGAAAGTGAAAAATGGATAAAGAAGTTGTGGTACTTACGTACAATGCAATATCACTCAGGAATGAAACCTATGTCATCAGGCCCGTAGCAGCATAATGAGTGGATTCAGGTACGATGATTCTAAGTGAAATAAGTCACACAGAAAAAGAAACATCATAAGATATCACTAATACACGGAATGTAAACTTGGCTACACAGGAACTGAATTACAAAACAGAACAGGATCTCAAATGTAGAAAACCAACTTATGCTTGCTTAAGGGGAAAGGTGAGTTGGGGTGCTGCATAAAACCAGAGATTGAAATTAGCACAGATACCATTCCATAAGCCAAATATGTAATAGACTAGAGCTACTCCTTGCTCAACGAAGAGGACTCAACACCCCATATTAAATGCCTAAGAATATACCTGACTAGTAAGAATCTTAACACCTATGGATTTATATGTCTCCGAAAGAGAATCAAGCGTGTGTACAGTGGCATAAATGCAGCAGTGATAGGATTGGTGAGGTTCGGTGAGCAAATGCAGACCCTTTGAAGTCATATTGCATGGTACCCATTCCATGGGTCTCAACTCTCCAGGTTTAAGGGATTCTTCCTTCAGCTAAAACATGCATGTGGAACCCAGAGTATGATCCACCGTGTGATCGGGAAATGTGTTCAAATGTGTCTCAGTTTTTGTCCCCTGGTACTCGGGTGCAACATTCCAGACGCTTTACTAAAACTCTCCCCACTTGGAGAGTCAGTGCCTTTAACCTCCTGTTTGACCCAGTTTGCAATTTCTGCGGAAAATGAACAGGAATAGGGAGAACCAATGAGAGACTAGCTGGAGGTGTCTGGACGGGCAAATTTAACTCTCATTTCCCACCAGGAAGAGGAATTAACCAAAGGCTCAGCGTGCCATGCCGGAACCACACTAGGGCCTGAAGCAATCCTGCGGTGTTGCGGCCAGCTCACAAGAAAGCGAGTTGAAGAAAGGAGCTCAGGGGCACTGTAATTCACAAACCTGCAGAGTTAAAAATGACAGTTATCGTCCAAAAATATATTGAAGTAAGGCTGCCAAGAGGACTCGAAAGCGGGGCAGAATTGTAGGAATCCGATTTCAGGAGGTAGACTGGAATTGCATGTAAAGCATAGGAAAAGAGGCAGAACGTCCACAATGATGCACTTGGCCAAAAAGGGCGTATGCGTTTTTTCCTGAATATATTCAGGAAAAAACGCATACGCCCTTTTTGGCCAACCAAGCAAGCTTGCAAAGGAAATCTGCAGTACAATGAAGTCTCACTGCCCCCCGGTCAAAAGGGCCATCTGAAAAAAGTATAAAATCCAGAAAGGCAGGACAGGCCATGGAGAACTGGGAGCCTTTTTATGCTGATGGGCGGGATGTAAATTGCCAACAGCCACTCTGGAGAAGTTTATGGTGTTTCCTGAAACATCTAAAAAACAAAGCAACAGAGCCTAGGGCACTTCCACTTATGGTCCTATAGCTTAGGGAAATTAAAATCAAAAAGACACAGCCACCCCAAAGTTTGGGATGGCTCTGTTTACAAGAATCTCGTTTATGGTACAAGTTCAATATCGCAGAAAGTGAAAAATGGATAAAGAAGTTGTGGTACTTACGTACAATGCAATATCACTCAGGAATGAAATCTATGTCATCAGGCCCGTAGCAGCATAATGAGTGGATTCAGGTACAATGATTCTAAGTGAAATAAGTCACACAGAAAAAGAAACATCATAAGATATCACTAATACACGGAATGTAAACTTGGCTACACAGGAACTGAATTACAAAACAGAACAGGATCTCAAATGTAGAAAACCAACTTATGCTTGCTTAAGGGGAAAGGTGAGTTGGGGTGCTGCATAAAACCAGAGATTGAAATTAGCACAGATACCATTCCATAAGCCAAATAGGTAATAGACAAGAGCTACTCCTTGCTCAACAAAGTGGACTCAACACCCCATATTAAATGCCTAAGAATATACCTGACTAGTAAGAATCTTAAAACCTATGGATTTATATGTCTCCGAAAGAGAATCAAGCGTGTCTACAGAGGCATAAATGCAGCAGTAGTAGGATTGGTGAGGTTCGGTGAGCAAATGCAGACCCTTTGAAGTCATATTGCATGGTACCCATTCCATGGGTCTCAACTCTCCAGGTTTAAGGGATTCTTCCTTCAGCTAAAACATGCATGTGGAACCCAGAGTATGATCCACCGTGTGATCGGGAAACGTGTTCAAATGTGTCAGGTTTTGTCCCCTGGTACTCGGGTGCAACATTCCAGACGCTTTATTAACACTCTCCTCACTTGGAGAGTCACTGCCTTTAACCTCCTGTTTGGCCCAGTTTGCAATTTCTGCGGAAAATGAACAGAAATAGGGATAACAAATGAGAGACTAGATGGAGGTGTCTGGACGGGCAAATTTAACTCTCATTTCCCACCAGGAAGAGGAATTAACCAAAGGCTCAGCGTGCCATGACGGAACCACACTAGGGCCTGAAGCCATGCTGCGGTGTTGCGGCCAGCTCACAAGAAAGCGAGTTGAAGAAAGGAGCTCAGGGGCACTGTAATTCACAAACCTGCAGAGTTATAAATGACAGCTATCGTCCAAAAATATATTGAAGTAAGGCTGCCAAGAGGACTTGAAAGCGGGGCAGAATTGCAGGAAACCGATTTCAGGAGGTAGACTGGAATTGCATGTAAAGCATAGGAAAAGAGGCAGAACGTCCACAATGATGCACTTGGCCAAAAAGGGCGTATGCGTTTTTTCCTGAATATATTCAGGAAAAAACGCATACGCCCTTTTGGGCCAACCAAGCAAGCTTGCAAAGGAAATCTGCACTACAATGAAGTCTCACTGCCCCCCGGTCAAAAGGGCCATCTGAAAAAAGTATAAAATCCAGAAAGGCAGGACAGGCCATGGAGAACTGGGAGCCTTGTTATGCTGATGGGCGGGATGTAAATTGCCAATAGCCTCTCTGGAGAAGTGTATGGTGATTCCTGAAACATCTACAAAACAAAGCAACAGAGCCTAGGGCACTTCCACTTATGGTCCTATAGCTTAGGGAAATTAAAATAAAAAAGACACAGCCACCCCAAAGTTTGGGACGGCTCTGTTTACAAGAACCTCGTTTACGGTACAAGTTCAATATCACAGAAAGCGAAAAATGGATAAAGAAGTTGTGGTACTTACGTACAATGCAATATCACTCAGCAATGAAATCTATGTCATCAGGCCCATAGCAGCATAATGAGTGGATTCAGGTACGATTATTCTAAGTGAGATAAGTCACACAGAAAAAGAAACATCATAAGATATCACTAATACACGGAATGTAAACTTGGCTACACAGGAACTGAATTACAAAACAGAACAAGGTCTCAAATGTAGAAAACCAACTTATGCTTGCTTAAGGAGAAAGGTGAGTTGGGGTGCTGCATAAAACCAGAGATTGAAATTAGCACAGATACCGTTCCATAAGCCAAATATGTAATAGACAAGAGCTACTCCTTGCTCAACGAAGAGGACTCAACACCCCATATTAAACGTCTAAGAATATACCTGACTAGTAAGAATCTTAAAATCTATGGATTTATATGTCTCCGAAAGAGAATCAAGCGTGTGTACAGTGGCATAAGCGCAGCAGTGATAGGATTGGTGAGGTTCGGTGAGCCAATGCAGAACCTTTGAAGTCATATTGAATGGTACCCATTCCATGGGTCTCAACTCTCCAGGTTTAAGGGATTCTTCCTTCAGCTAAAACATGCATGTGGAACCCAGAGTATGATCCACCGTGTGATCGGGAAATGTGTTCAAATGTGTCTCAGTTTTTGTCCCCTGGTACTCGGGTGCAACATTCCAGACGCTTTACTAAAACTCTCCCCACTTGGAGAGTCACTGCCTTTAACCTCCTGTTTGACCCAGTTTGCAATTTCTGCGGAAAATGAACAGGAATAGGGAGAACCAATGAGAGACTAGCTGGAGGTGTCTGGATGGGCAAATTTAACTCTCATTTCCCACCAGGAAGAGGAATTAACCAAAGGCTCAGCGTGCCATGCCGGAACCACACTAGGGCCTGAAGCAATCCTGCGGTGTTGCGGCCAGCTCACAAGAAAGCGAGTTGAAGAAAGGAGCTCAGGGGCACTGTAATTCACAAACCTGCAGAGTTATAAATGACAGCTATCGTCCAAAAATATATTGAAGTAAGGCTGCCAAGAGGACTTGAAAGCGGGGCAGAATTGCAGGAATCCGATTTCAGGAGGTAGACTGGAATTGCATGTAAAGCATAGGAAAAGAGGCAGAACGTCCACAATGATGCACTTGGCCAAAAAGGGCGTATGCGTTTTTTCCTGAATATATTCAGGAAAAAACGCATACGCCCTTTTTGGCCAACCAAGCAAGCTTGCAAAGGAAATCTGCACTACAATGAAGTCTCACTGCCCCCCGGTCAAAAGGGCCATCTGAAAAAAGTATAAAATCCAGAAAGGCAGGACAGGCCATGGAGAACTGGGAGCCTTGTTATGCTGATGGGCGGGATGTAAATTGCCAACAGCCACTCTGGAGAAGTGTATGGTGTTTCCTGAAACATCTAAAAAACAAAGCAACAGAGCCTAGGGCACTTCCACTTATGGTCCTATAGCTTAGGGATATTAAAATCAAAAAGACACAGCCACCCCAAAGTTTGGGCCGGCTCTGTTTACAAGAATCTCGTTTATGGTACAAGTTCAATATTGCAGAAAGTGAAAAATGGATAAAGAAGTTGTGGTACTTACGTACAATGCAATATCACTCAGCAATGAAATCTATGTCATCAGGCCCGTAGCAGCATAATGAGTGGATTCAGGTACGATGATTCTAAGTGAAATAAGTCACACAGAAAAAGAAACATCATAAGATATCACTAATACACGGAATGTAAACTTGGCTACACAGGAACTGAATTACAAAACAGAACAGGATCTCAAATGTAGAAAACCAACTTATGCTTGCTTAAGGGGAAAGGTGAGTTGGGGTGCTGCATAAAACCAGAGACTGAAATTAGCACAGATACCATTCCATAAGCCAAATAGGTAATAGACAAGAGCTACTCCTTGCTCAACAAAGTGGACTCAACACCCCATATTAAATGCCTAAGAATATACCTGACTAGTAAGAATCTTAAAACCTATGGATTTATATGTCTCCGAAAGAGAATCAAGCGTGTGTACAGTGGCATAAGCGCAGCAGTGATAGGATTGGTGAGGTTCGGTGAGCCAATGCAGAACCTTTGAAGTCATATTGCATGGTACCCATTCCATGGGTCTCAACTCTCCAGGTTTAAGGGATTCTTCCTTCAGCTAAAACATGCATGTGGAACCCAGAGTATGATCCACCGTGTGATCGGGAAACGTGTTCAAATGTGTCTCAGTTTTTCTCCCCTGGTACTCGGGTGCAACATTCCAGACGCTTTACTAAAACTCTCTCCACTTGGAGAGTCAGTGCCTTTAACCTCCTGTTTGGCCCAGTTTGCAATTTCTGCGGAAAATGAACAGGAATAGGGAGAACCAATGAGAGACTAGCTGGAGGTGTTGACGGGCAAATTTAACTCTCATTTCCCACCAGGAAGAGGAATTAACCAAAGGCTCAGCGTGCCATGCCGGAACCACACTAGGGCCTGAAGCAATGCTGCGGTGTTGCGGCCAGCTCACAAGAAAGCGAGTTGAAGAAAGGAGCTCAGGGGCACTGTAATTCACAAACCTGCAGAGTTATAAATGACAGCTATCGTCCAAAAATATGTTGAAGTAAGGCTGCCAAGAGGACTCGAAAGCGGGGCAGAATTGCAGGAATCCGATTTCAGGAGGTAGACTGGAATTACATGTAAAGCATAGGAAAAGAGGCAGAACGTCCACAATGATGCACTTGGCCAAAAAGGGCGTATGCGTTTTTTCCTGAATATATTCAGGAAAAAACGCATACGCCCTTTTTGGCCAACCCAGCAAGCTTGCAAAGGAAATCTGCAGTACAATGAAGTCTCACTGCCCCCCGGTCAAAAGGGCCATCTGAAAAATGTGTAAAATCCAGAAAGGCAGGACAGGCCATGGAGAATTAGGAGCCTTGTTATGCTGATGGGCGGGATGTAAATTGCCAACAGCCACTCTGGAGAAGTGTATGGTGTTTCCTGAAACATCTAAAAAACAAAGCAACAGAGCCTAGGGCACTTCCACTTATGGTCCTATAGCTTAGGGAAATTAAAATCAAAAAGACACAGCCACCCCAAAGTTTGGGACGGCTCTGTTTACAAGAACCTCGTTTACGGTACAAGTTCAATATCACAGAAAGCGAAAAATGGATAAAGAAGTTGTGGTACTTACGTACAATGCAATATCACTCAGCAATGAAATCTATGTCATCAGGCCCATAGCAGCATAATGAGTGGATTCAGGTACGATGATTCTAAGTGAGATAAGTCACACAGAAAAAGAAACATCATAAGATATCACTAATACACGGAATGTAAACTTGGCTACACAGGAACTGAATTACAAAACAGAACAAGGTCTCAAATGTAGAAAACCAACTTATGCTTGCTTAAGGAGAAAGGTGAGTTGGGGTGCTGCATAAAACCAGAGATTGAAATTAGCACAGATACCGTTCCATAAGCCAAATATGTAATAGACGAGAGCTACTCCTTGCTCAACGAAGAGGACTCAACACCCCATATTAAACGTCTAAGAATATACCTGACTAGTAAGAATCTTAAAATCTATGGATTTATATGTCTCCGAAAGAGAATCAAGCGTGTGTACAGTGGCATAAGCGCAGCAGTGATAGGATTGGTGAGGTTCGGTGAGCCAATGCAGAACCTTTGAAGTCATATTGAATGGTACCCATTCCATGGGTCTCAACTCTCCAGGTTTAAGGGATTCTTCCTTCAGCTAAAACATGCATGTGGAACCCAGAGTATGATCCACCGTGTGATCGGGAAATGTGTTCAAATGTGTCTCAGTTTTTGTCCCCTGGTACTCGGGTGCAACATTCCAGACGCTTTACTAAAACTCTCCCCACTTGGAGAGTCACTGCCTTTAACCTCCTGTTTGACCCAGTTTGCAATTTCTGCGGAAAATGAACAGGAATAGGGAGAACCAATGAGAGACTAGCTGGAGGTGTCTGGATGGGCAAATTTAACTCTCATTTCCCACCAGGAAGAGGAATTAACCAAAGGCTCAGCGTGCCATGCCGGAACCACAGTAGGGCCTGAAGCAATCCTGCGGTGTTGCGGCCAGCTCACAAGAAAGCGAGTTGAAGAAAGGAGCTCAGGGGCACTGTAATTCACAAACCTGCAGAGTTATAAATGACAGCTATCGTCCAAAAATATATTGAAGTAAGGCTGCCAAGAGGACTTGAAAGCGGGGCAGAATTGCAGGAATCCGATTTCAGGAGGTAGACTGGAATTGCATGTAAAGCATAGGAAAAGAGGCAGAACGTCCACAATGATGCACTTGGCCAAAAAGGGCGTATGCGTTTTTTCCTGAATATATTCAGGAAAAAACGCATACGCCCTTTTTGGCCAACCAAGCAAGCTTGCAAAGGAAATCTGCAGTACAATGAAGTCTCACTGCCCCCCGGTCAAAAGGGCCATCTGAAAAAAGTGTAAAATCCAGAAAGGCAGGACAGGCCATGGAGAACTGGGAGCCTTGTTATGCTGATGGGCGGGATGTAAATTGCCAACAGCCACTCTGGAGAAGTGTATGGTGTTTCCTGAAACATCTAAAAAACAAAGCAACAGAGCCTAGGGCACTTCCACTTATGGTCCTATAGCTTAGGGATATTAAAATCAAAAAGACACAGCCACCCCAAAGTTTGGGCCGGCTCTGTTTACAAGAATCTCGTTTATGGTACAAGTTCAATATCGCAGAAAGTGAAAAATGGATAAACAAGTTGTGGTACTTACGTACAATGCAATATCACTCAGCAATGAAATCTATGTCATCAGGCCCGTAGCAGCATAATGAGTGGATTCAGGTACGATGATTCTAAGTGAAATAAGTCACACAGAAAAAGAAACATCATAAGATATCACTAATACACGGAATGTAAACTTGGCTACACAGGAACTGAATTACAAAACAGAACAGGATCTCAAATGTAGAAAACCAACTTATGCTTGCTTAAGGGGAAAGGTGAGTTGGGGTGCTGCATAAAACCAGAGATTGAAATTAGCACAGATACCATTCCATAAGCCAAATAGGTAATAGACAATAGCTACTCCTTGCTCAACGAAGTGGACTCAACACCCCATATTAAATGCCTAAGAATATACCTGACTAGTAAGAATCTTAAAACCTATGGATTTATATGTCTCCAAAAGAGAATCAAGCGTGTCTACAGCGGCATAAATACAGCAGTGATAGGATTGGTGAGGTTCGGTGAGCAAATGCAGACCCTTTGAAGTCATATTGCATGGTACCCATTCCATGGGTCTCAACTCTCCAGGTTTAAGGGATTCTTCCTTCAACTAAAACATGCATGTGGTACCCAGAGTATGATCCACCGTGTGATCGGGAAACGTGTTCAAATGTGTCAGATTTCGTCCCCTTGTACTCAGGTGCAACATTCCAGACGCTTTACTAACACTCTCCCCAATTGGAGAGTCAGTGCCTTTAACCTCCTGTTTGGCCCAGTTTGCAATTTCTGCGGAAAATGAACAGGAATAGGGAGAACCAATGAGAGACTAGCTGGAGGTGTCTGGACGGGCAAATTTAACTCTCATTTCCCACCAGGAAGAGGAATTAACCTAATGCTCAGCGTGCCATGCCGGAACCACACTAGGGCCTGAAGCAATCCTGCGGTGTTGCGGCCAGCTCACAAGAAAGTGAGTTGAAGAAAGGAGCTCAGGGGCACTGTAATTCACAAACCTGCAGAGTTAAAAATGACAGCTATCGTCCAAAAATATATTGAAGTAAGGCTACCAAGAGGACTTCAAAGCAGGGCAGGATTGCAGGAAACCGATTTCAGGAGGTAGACTGGAATTGCATGTAAAGCATAGGAAAAGAGGCAGAACGTCCACAATGATGCACTTGGCCAAAAAGGGCGTATGCGTTTTTTCCTGAATATATTCAGGAAAAAACGCATACGCCCTTTTTGGCCAACCAAGCAAGCTTGCAAAGGAAATCTGCACTACCATGAAGTCTCACTGCCCCCCGGTCAAAAGGGCCATCTGAAAAAAGTGTAAAATCCAGAAAGGCAGGACAGGCCATGGAGAACTGGGAGCCTTGTTATGCTGATGGGCGGGATGTAAATTGCCAACAGCCACTCTGGAGAAGTGTATGGTGTTTCCTGAAACATCTAAAAAACAAAGCAACAGAGCCTAGGGCACTTCCACTTATGGTCCTATAGCTTAGGGAAATTAAAATCAAAAAGACACAGCCACCCCAAAGTTTGGGACGGCTCTGTTTACAAGAACCTCATTTACAGTACAAATTCAATATCACAGAAGGTGAAAAATGGATAAAGAATTTGTGGTACTTACGTACAATGCAATATCACTCAGCAATGAAATCTATATCATCAGGCCCGTAGCAGCATAATGAGTGGATTCAGGTACGATGATTCTAAGTGAGATAAGTCACACAGAAAAAGAAACATCATAAGATATCACTACTACACGGAATGTAAACTTGGCTACACAGAAACTGAATTACAAAACAGAACACGGTCTCAAATGTAGAAAACCAACTTATGCTTGCTTAAGGGGAAAGGTGAGTTGGGGTTCTGCATAAAACCAGAGATTGAAATTAGCACAGATACCATTCCATAAGCCAAATATGTAATAGACAAGAGCTACTCCTTGCTCAACGAAGTGGACTCTACACCCCATATTAATCGCCTAAGAATATACCTGACTAGTAATAATCTTAAAGCCTATGGATTTATATGTCTCCAAAAGAGAATCAAGCATGTGTACAGCGGCATAAACGCAGCAGTGATAGGATTGGTGAGGTTTGATGAGCAAATGCAGACCCTTTGAAGTCATATTGCATGGTAGCCACTCCATGGGTCTCAACTCTCCAGGTTTAAGGGATTCTTCCTTCAGCTAAAACATGCATGTGGAACCCAGAGTATGATCCACCGTGTGATCGGGAAACGTGTTCAAATGTGTCTCAGTTTTTGTCCCCTGGTACTCGGGTGCAACATTCCAGATGCTTTACTAACACTCTCCCCACTTGGAGAGTCAGTGCCTTTAACCTCCTGTTTGGCCCAGTTTGCAATTTCTGCGGAAAATGAACAGGAATAGGGAGAACCAATGAGAGACTAGCTGGAGGTGTCTGGATGGGCAAATTTAACTCTCATTTCCCACCAGGAAGAGGAATTAACCAAAGGCTCAGCGTGCCATGCCGGAACCACACTAGGGCCTGAAGCAATCCTGCGGTGTTGCGGCCAGCTCACAAGAAAGTGAGTTGAAGAAAGGAGCTCAGGGGCACTCTAATTCACAAACCTGCAGAGTTAAAAATGACAGCTATCGTCCAAAAATATATTGAAGTAAGGCTGCCAAGAGGACTTGAAAGCGGGGCAGGATTGCAGGAAACCGATTTCAGGAGGTAGACTGGAATTGCATGTAAAGCATAGGAAAAGAGGCAGAACGTCCACAATGATGCACTTGGCCAAAAAGGGCGTATGCGTTTTTTCCTGAATATATTCAGGAAAAAACGCATACGCTCTTTTTGGCCAACCAAGCAAGCTTGCAAAGGAAATCTGCACTACAATGTAGGCTCACTGCCCCCCGGTCAAAAGGGCCATCTGAAAAAAGTATAACATCCAGAAAGGCAGGACAGGCCATGGAGAACTGGGAGCCTTTTTATGCTGATGGGCGGGATGTAAATTGCCAACAGCCACTCTGGAGAAGTGTATGGTGTTTCCTGAAACATCTAAAAAACAAAGCAACAGAGCCTAGGTCACTTCCACTTATGGTCGTATAGCTTAGGGAAATTAAAATCAAAAAGACACAGCCACCCCAAAGTTTGGGACGGCTCTGTTTACAAGAACCTCGTTTACGGTACAAGTTCAATATCACAGAAAGCGAAAAATGGATAAAGAAGTTGTGGTACTTACGTACAATGCAATATCACTCAGCAATGAAATCTATGTCATCAGGCCCATAGCAGCATAATGAGTGGATTCAGGTACGATGATTCTAAGTGAGATAAGTCACACAGAAAAAGAAACATCATAAGATATCACTACTACACGGAATGTAAACTTGGCTACACAGGAACTGAATTACAAAACAGAACAAGGTCTCAAATGTAGAAAACCAACTTATGCTTGCTTAAGGGGAAAGGTGAGTTGGGGTGCTGCATAAAACCAGAGATTGAAATTAGCACAGATACCGTTCCATAAGCCAAATATGTAATAGACAAGAGCTACTCCTTGCTCAACGAAGAGGACTCAACACCCCATATTAAACGTCTAAGAATATACCTGACTAGTAAGAATCTTAAAATCTATGGATTTATATGTCTCCGAAAGAGAATCAAGCGTGTGTACAGTGGCATAAGCGCAGCAGTGATAGGATTGGTGAGGTTCGGTGAGCCAATGCAGAACCTTTGAAGTCATATTGAATGGTACCCATTCCATGGGTCTCAACTCTCCAGGTTTAAGGGATTCTTCCTTCAGCTAAAACATGCATGTGGAACCCAGAGTATGATCCACCGTGTGATCGGGAAACGTGTTCAAATGTGTCTCAGTTTTTGTCCCCTGGTACTCGGGTGCAACATTCCAGACGCTTTACTAAAACTCTCCCCACTTGGAGAGTCACTGCCTTTAACCTCCTGTTTGGCCCAGTTTGCAATTTCTGCGGAAAATGAACAGGAATAGGGAGAACAAATGAGAGACTAGCTGGAGGTGTCTGGATGGGCAAATTTAACTCTCATTTCCCACCAGGAAGAGGAATTAACCAAAGGCTCAGCGTGCCATGCCGGAACCACACTAGGGCCTGAAGCAATCCTGCGGTGTTGCGGCCAGCTCACAAGAAAGCGAGTTGAAGAAAGGAGCTCAGGGGCACTGTAATTCACAAACCTGCAGAGTTATAAATGACAGCTATCGTCCAAAAATATATTGAAGTAAGGCTGCCAAGAGGACTTGAAAGCGGGGCAGAATTGCAGGAATCCGATTTCAGGAGGTAGACTGGAATTGCATGTAAAGCATAGGAAAAGAGGCAGAACGTCCACAATGATGCACTTGGCCAAAAAGGGCGTATGCGTTTTTTCCTGAATATATTCAGGAAAAAACGCATACGCCCTTTTTGGCCAACCAAGCAAGCTTGCAAAGGAAATCTGCAGTACAATGAAGTCTCACTGCCCCCCGGTCAAAAGGGCCATCTGAAAAAAGTATAAAATCCAGAAAGGCAGGACAGGCCATGGAGAACTGGGAGCCTTGTTATGCTGATGGGCGGGATGTAAATTGCCAACAGCCACTCTGGAGAAGTGTATGGTGTTTCCTGAAACATCTAAAAAACAAAGCAACAGAGCCTAGGGCACTTCCACTTATGGTCCTATAGCTTAGGGAAATTAAAATCAAAAAGACACAGCCACCCCAAAGTTTGGGCCGGCTCTGTTTACAAGAATCTCGTTTATGGTACAAGTTCAATATCGCAGAAAGTGAAAAATGGATAAAGAAGTTGTGGTACTTACGTACAATGCAATATCACTCAGGAATGAAATCTATGTCATCAGGCCCGTAGCAGCATAATGAGTGGATTCAGGTACGATGATTCTAAGTGACATAAGTCACACAGAAAAAGAAACATCATAAGATATCACTAATACACGGAATGTAAACTTGGCTACACAGGAACTGAATTACAAAACAGAACAGGATCTCAAATGTAGAAAACCAACTTATGCTTGCTTAAGGGGAAAGGTGAGTTGGGGTGCTGCATAAAACCAGAGATTGAAATTAGCACAGATACCATTGCATAAGCGAAATAGGTAATAGACAAGAGCTACTCCTTGCTCAACAAAGTGGACTCAACACCCCATATTAAATGCCTAAGAATATACCTGACTAGTAAGTATCTTAAAACCTATGGATTTATATGTCTCCGAAAGAGAATCAAGCGTGTCTACAGAGGCATAAATGCAGCAGTAATAGGATTGGTGAGGTTCGGTGAGCAAATGCAGACCCTTTGAAGTCATATTGCATGGTACCCATTCCATGGGTCTCAACTCTCCAGGTTTAAGGGATTCTTCCTTCAGCTAAAACATGCATGTGGAACCCAGAGTATGATCCACCGTGTGATCGGGAAACGTGTTCAAATGTGTCAGATTTCGTCCCCTGGTACTCGGGTGCAACATTCCAGACGCTTTACTAACACTCTCTCCACTTGGAGAGTCAGTGCCTTTAACCTCCTGTTTGGCCCAGTTTGCAATTTCTGCGGAAAATGAACAGGAATAGGGAGAACCAATGAGAGACTAGATGGAGGTGTCTGGACGGGCAAATTTAACTCTCATTTCCCACCAGGAAGAGGAATTAACCAAAGGCTCAGCATGCCATGCCGGAACCACACTAGGGCCTGAAGCAATCCTGCGGTGTTGCGGCCAGCTCACAAGAAAGCGAGTTGAAGAAAGGAGCTCAGGGGCACTGTAATTCACAAACCTGCAGAGTTAAAAATGACAGCTATCGTCCAAAAATATATTGAAGTAAGGCTGCCAAGAGGACTTGAAAGCGGGGCAGAATTGCAGGAAACCGATTTCAGGAGGTAGACTGGAATTACATGTAAAGCATAGGAAAAGAGGCAGAACGTCCACAATGATGCACTTGGCCAAAAAGGGCGTATGCATTTTTTCCTGAATATATTCAGAAAAAAACGCATACGCCCTTTTTGGCCAACCAAGCAAGCTTGCAAAGGAAATCTGCACTACAATGAAGTCTCACTGCCTCCCGGTCAAAAGGGCCATCTGAAAAAAGTATAAAATCCAGAAAGGCCGGACAGGCCATGGAGAACTGGGAGCCTTGTTATGCTGATGGGCGGGATGTAAATTGCCAACAGCCACTCTGGAGAACTGTATGGTGTTTCCTGAAACATCTAAAAAACAAAGCAACAGAGCCTAGGGCACTGCCACTTATGGTCCTGTAGCTTAGGGAAATTAAAATCAAAAAGACACAGCCACCCCAAAGTTTGGGACAGCTCTGTTTACAAGAACCTCGTTTACGGTACAAGTTCAATATCACAGAAAGCGAAAAATGGATAAAGAAGTTGTGGTACTTACGTACAATGCAATATCACTCAGCAATGAAATCTATATCATCAGGCCCGTAGCAGCATAATGAGTGGATTCAGGTACGATTATTCTAAGTGAAATAAGTCACACAGAAAAAGAAACATCATAAGATATCACTAATACACGGAATGTAAACTTGGCTACACAGGAACTGAATTACAAAACAGAACAGGATCTCAAATGTAGAAAACCAACTTATGCTTGCTTAAGGGGAAAGGTGAGTTGGGGTGCTGCATAAAACCAGAGATTGAAATTAGCACAGATACCATTCCATAAGCCAAATAGGTAATAGACAAGAGCTACTCCTTGCTCAACAAAGTGGACTCAACACCCCATATTAAATGCCTAAGAATATACCTGACTAGTAAGAATCTTAAAACCTATGGATTTATATGTCTCCGAAAGAGAATCAAGCGTGTGTACAGTGGCATAAGCGCAGCAGTGATAGGATTGGTGAGGTTCGGTGAGCCAATGCAGACCCTTTGAAGTCATATTGCATGGTACCCATTCCATGGGTCTCAACTCTCCAGGTTTAAGGGATTCTTCCTTCAGCTAAAACATGCATGTGGAACCCAGAGTATGATCCACCGTGTGATCGGGAAACGTGTTCAAATGTGTCTCAGTTTTTGTCCCATGGTACTCGGGTGCAACATTCCAGACGCTTTACTAAAACTCTCTCCACTTGGAGAGTCAGTGCCTTTAACCTCCTGTTTGGCCCAGTTTGCAATTTCTGCGGAAAATGAACAGGAATAGGGAGAACCAATGAGAGACTAGCTGGAGGTGTCTGGACGGGCAAATTTAACTCTCATTTCCCACCAGGAAGAGGAATTAACCAAAGGCTCAGCGTGCCATGCCGGAACCACACTAGGGCCTGAAGCAATGCTGCGGTGTTGCGGCCAGCTCACAAGAAAGCGAGTTGAAGAAAGGAGCTCAGGGGCACTGTAATTCACAAACCTGCAGAGTTATAAATGACAGCTATCGTCCAAAAATATATTGAAGTAAGGCTGCCAAGAGGACTCGAAAGCGGGGCAGAATTGCAGGAATCCGATTTCAGGAGGTAGACTGGAATTACATGTAAAGCATAGGAAAAGAGGCAGAACGTCCACAATGATGCACTTGGCCAAAAAGGGCGTATGCGTTTTTTCCTGAATATATTCAGGAAAAAACGCATACGCCCTTTTTGGCCAACCAAGCAAGCTTGCAAAGGAAATCTGCACTACCATGAAGTCTCACTGCCCCCCGGTCAAAAGGGCCATCTGAAAAAAGTGTAAAATCCAGAAAGGCAGGACAGGCCATGGAGAACTGGGAGCCTTGTTATGCTGATGGGCGGGATGTAAATTGCCAACAGCCACTCTGGAGAAGTGTATGGTGTTTCCTGAAACATCTAAAAAACAAAGCAACAGAGCCTAGGGCACTTCCACTTATGGTCCTATAGCTTAGGGAAATTAAAATCAAAAAGACACAGCCACCCCAAAGTTTGGGACGGCTCTGTTTACAAGAACCTCATTTACAGTACAAATTCAATATCACAGAAGGTGAAAAATGGATAAAGAATTTGTGGTACTTACGTACAATGCAATATCACTCAGCAATGAAATCTATATCATCAGGCCCGTAGCAGCATAATGAGTGGATTCAGGTACGATGATTCTAAGTGAGATAAGTCACACAGAAAAAGAAACATCATAAGATATCACTACTACACGGAATGTAAACTTGGCTACACAGAAACTGAATTACAAAACAGAACACGGTCTCAAATGTAGAAAACCAACTTATGCTTGCTTAAGGGGAAAGGTGAGTTGGGGTTCTGCATAAAACCAGAGATTGAAATTAGCACAGATACCATTCCATAAGCCAAATATGTAATAGACAAGAGCTACTCCTTGCTCAACGAAGTGGACTCTACACCCCATATTAATCGCCTAAGAATATACCTGACTAGTAATAATCTTAAAACCTATGGATTTATATGTCTCCAAAAGAGAATCAAGCATGTGTACAGCGGCATAAACGCAGCAGTGATAGGATTGGTGAGGTTTGATGAGCAAATGCAGACCCTTTGAAGTCATATTGCATGGTAGCCATTCCATGGGTCTCAACTTTCCAGGTTTAAGGGATTCTTCCTTCAGCTAAAACATGCATGTGGAACCCAGAGTATGATCCACCGTGTGATCGGGAAACGTGTTCAAATGTGTCTCAGTTTTTGTCCCCTGGTACTCGGGTGCAACATTCCAGATGCTTTACTAACACTCTCCCCACTTGGAGAGTCAGTGCCTTTAACCTCCTGTTTGGCACAGTTTGCAATTTCTGCGGAAAATGAACAGGAATAGGGAGAACCAATGAGAGACTAGCTGGAGGTGTCTGGATGGGCAAATTTAACTCTCATTTCCCACCAGGAAGAGGAATTAACCAAAGGCTCAGCGTGCCATGCCGGAACCACACTAGGGCCTGAAGCAATCCTGCGGTGTTGCGGCCAGCTCACAAGAAAGTGAGTTGAAGAAAGGAGCTCAGGGGCACTGTAATTCACAAACCTGCAGAGTTAAAAATGACAGCTATCGTCCAAAAATATATTGAAGTAAGGCTGCCAAGAGGACTTGAAAGCGGGGCAGGATTGCAGGAAACCGATTTCAGGAGGTAGACTGGAATTGCATGTAAAGCATAGGAAAAGAGGCAGAACGTCCACAATGATGCACTTGGCCAAAAAGGGCGTATGCGTTTTTTCCTGAATATATTCAGGAAAAAACGCATACGCCCTTTTTGGCCAACCAAGCAAGCTTGCAAAGGAAATCTGCACTACAATGAAGTCTCACTGCCCCCCGGTCAAAAGGGCCATCTGAAAAAAGTATAACATCCAGAAAGGCAGGACAGGCCATGGAGAACTGGGAGCCTTGTTATGCTGATGGGCGGGATGTAAATTGCCAACAGCCACTCTGGAGAAGTGTATGGTGTTTCCTGAAACATCTAAAAAACAAAGCAACAGAGCCTAGGGCACTTCCACTTATGGTCCTATAGCTTAGGGAAATTAAAATCAAAAAGACACAGCCACCCCAAAGTTTGGGACGGCTCTGTTTACAAGAACCTCATTTACAGTACAAATTCAATATCACAGAAGGTGAAAAATGGATAAAGAATTTGTGGTACTTACGTACAATGCAATATCACTCAGCAATGAAATCTATATCATCAGGCCCGTAGCAGCATAATGAGTGGATTCAGGTACGATGATTCTAAGTGAGATAAGTCACACAGAAAAAGAAACATCATAAGATATCACTACTACACGGAATGTAAACTTGGCTACACAGAAACTGAATTACAAAACAGAACACGGTCTCAAATGTAGAAAACCAACTTATGCTTGCTTAAGGGGAAAGGTGAGTTGGGGTTCTGCATAAAACCAGAGATTGAAATTAGCACAGATACCATTCCATAAGTCAGATATGTAATAGACAAGAGCTACTCATTGCTCAACGAAGTGGACTCTACACCCCATATTAATCGCCTAAGAATATACCTGACTAGTAATAATCTTAAAACCTATGGATTTATATGTCTCCAAAAGAGAATCAAGCATGTGTACAGCGGCATAAACGCAGCAGTGATAGGATTGGTGAGGTTTGATGAGCAAATGCAGACCCTTTGAAGTCATATTGCATGGTAGCCATTCCATGGGTCTCAACTCTCCAGGTTTAAGGGATTCTTCCTTCAGCTAAAACATGCATGTGGAACCCAGAGTATGATCCACCGTGTGATCGGGAAACGTGTTCAAATGTCTCTCAGTTTTTGTCCCCTGGTACTCGGGTGCAACATTCCATACGCTTTACTAACACTCTCCCCACTTGGAGAGTCAGTGCCTTTAACCTCCTGTTTGGCCCAGTTTACAATTTCTGCGGAAAATGAACAGGAATAGGGAGAACCAATGAGAGACTAGCTGGAGGTGTCTGGATGGGCAAATTTAACTCTCATTTCCCACCAGGAAGAGGAATTAACCAAAGGCTCAGCGTGCCATGCCGGAACCACACTAGGGCCTGAAGCAATCCTGCGGTGTTGCGGCCAGCTCACAAGAAAGCGAGTTGAAGAAAGCAGCTCAGGGGCACTGTAATTCACAAACCTGCAGAGTTATAAATGACAGCTATCGTCCAAAAATATATTGAAGTAAGGCTGCCAAGAGGACTCGAAAGCGGGGCAGAATTGAAGGAATCCGATTTCAGGAGGTAGACTGGAATTGCATGTAAAGCATAGGAAAAGAGACAGAATGTCCACAATGATGCACTTGGCCAAAAAGGGCGTATGCGTTTTTTCCTGAATATATTCAGGAAAAAACGCATACGCCCTTTTTGGCCAACCAAGCAAGCTTGCAAAGGAAATCTGCACTACAATGAAGTCTCACTGCCCCCCAGTCAAAAGGGCCATCTGAAAAAAGTGTAAAATCCAGAAAGGCCGGACAGGCCATGGAGAACTGGGAGCCTTGTTATGCTGATGGGCGGGATGTAAATTGCCAACAGCCACTCTGGAGAAGTGTATGGTGTTTCCTGAAACATCTAAAAAACAAAGCAACAGAGCCTAGGGCACTTCCACTTATGGTCCTATAGCTTAGGGAAATTAAAATCAAAAAGACACAGCCACCCCAAAGTTTGGGACAGCTCTGTTTACAAGATCCTCGTTTACGGTACAAGTTCAATATCACAGAAAGCGAAAAATGGATAAAGAAGTTGTGGTACTTACGTACAATGCAATATCACTCAGCAATGAAATCTATGTCATCAGGCCCATAGCAGCATAATGAGTGGATTCAGGTACGATGATTCTAAGTGAGATAAGTCACACAGAAAAAGAAACATCATAAGATATCACTAATACACAGAATGTAAACTTGGCTACACAGGAACTGAATTACAAAACAGAACAGGATCTCAAATGTAGAAAACCAACTTATGCTTGCTTAAGGGGAAAGGTGAGTTGGGGTGCTGCATAAAACCAGAGATTGAAATTAGCACAGATACCATTCCATAAGCCAAATATGTAATAGACAAGAGCTACTCCTTGCTCAACGAAGTGGACTCTACACCCCATATTAATCGCCTAAGAATATACCTGACTAGTAATAATCTTAAAACCTATGGATTTATATGTCTCCAAAAGAGAATCAAGCATGTGTACAGCAGCATAAAAGCAGCAGTGATAGGATTGGTGAGGTTCGGTGAGCCAATGCAGAACCTTTGAAGTCATATTGCATGGTACCCATTCCATGGGTCTCAACTCTCCAGGTTTAAGGGATTCTTCCTTCAGCTAAAACATGCATGTGGAACCCAGAGTATGATCCACCGTGTGATCGGGAAACGTGTTCAAATGTGTCTCAGTTTTTGTCCCCTGGTACTCGGGTGCAACATTCCAGACGCTTTACTAAAACTCTCTCCACTTGGAGAGTCAGTGCCTTTAACCTCCTGTTTGGCCCAGTTTGCAATTTCTGCGGAAAATGAACAGGAATAGGGAGAACCAATGAGAGACTAGCTGGAGGTGTCTGGACGGGCAAATTTAACTCTCATTTCCCACCAGGAAGAGGAATTAACCAAAGGCTCAGCGTGCCATGCCGGAACCACACTAGGGCCTGAAGCAATGCTGCGGTGTTGTGGCCAGCTCACAAGAAAGCGAGTTGAAGAAAGGAGCTCAGGGGCACTGTAATTCACAAACCTGCAGAGTTATAAATGACAGCTATCGTCCAAAAATATATTGAAGTAAGGCTGCCAAGAGGACTCGAAAGCGGGGCAGAATTGCAGGAATCCGATTTCAGGAGGTAGACTGGAATTGCATGTAAAGCATAGGAAAAGAGGCAGAACGTCCACAATGATGCACTTGGCCAAAAAGGGCGTATGCGTTTTTGCCTGAATATATTCAGGAAAAAACGCATACGCCCTTTTTGGCCAACCAAGCAAGCTTGCAAAGGAAATCTGCAGTACAATGAAGTCTCACTGCCCCCCGGTCAAAAGGGCCATCTGAAAAATGTGTAAAATCCAGAAAGGCAGGACAGGCCATGGAGAATTGGGAGCCTTGTTATGCTGATGGGCGGGATGTAAATTGCCAACAGCCACTCTGGAGAAGTGTATGGTGTTTCCTGAAACATCTAAAAAACAAAGCAACAGAGCCTAGGGCACTTCCACTTATGGTCCTATAGCTTAGGGAAATTAAAATCAAAAAGACACAGCCACCCCAAAGTTTGGGCCGGCTCTGTTTACAAGAACCTCGTTTACGGTACAAGTTCAACATCACAGAAAGCGAAAAATGGATAAAGAAGTTGTGGTACTTACGTACAATGCAATATCACTCAGCAATGAAATCTATGTCATCAGGCCCATAGCAGCATAATGAGTGGATTCAGGTACGATGATTCTAAGTGAGATAAGTCACACAGAAAAAGAAACATCATAAGATATCACTACTACATGGAATGTAAACTTGGCTACACAGGAACTGAATTACAAAACAGAACAGGGTCTCAAATGTAGAAAACCAACTTATGCTTGTTTAAGGGGAAAGGTGAGTTGGGGTGCTGCATAAAACCAGAGATTGAAATTAGCACAGATACCGTTCCATAAGCCAAATATGTAATAGACAAGAGCTACTCCTTGCTCAACGAAGTGGACTCTACACCCCATATTAAACGTCTAAGAATATACCTGACTAGTAAGAATCTTAAAACCTATGGATTTATATGTCTCCAAAAGAGAATCAAGCATGTGTACAGCGGCATAAACGCAGCAGTGATAGGATTGGTGAGGTTCGGTGAGCCAATGCAGACCCTTTGAAGTCATATTGCATGGTACCCATTCCATGGGTCTCAACTCTCCAGGTTTAAGGGATTCTTCCTTCAGCTAAAACATGCATGTGGAACCCAGAGTATGATCCACCGTGTGATCGGGAAACGTGTTCAAATGTGTCTCAGTTTTTGTCCCCTGGTACTCGGGTGCAACATTCCAGACGCTTTACTAACACTCTCCCCACTTGGAGAGTCAGTGCCTTTAACCTCCTGTTTGGCCCAGTTTGCAATTTCTGTGGAAAATGAACAGGAATAGGGAGAACCAATGAGAGACTAGCTGGAGGTGTCTGGATGGGCAAATTTAACTCTCATTTCCCACCAGGAAGAGGAATTAACCAAAGGCTCAGCGAGCCATGCCGGAACCACACTAGGGCCTGAAGCAATCCTGCGGTGTTGCGGCCAGCTCACAAGAAAGTGAGTTGAAGAAAGGAGCTCAGGGGCACTGTAATTCACAAACCTGCAGAGTTAAAAATGACAGCTATCGTCCAAAAATATATTGAAGTAAGGCTGCCAAGAGGACTTGAAAGCGGGGCAGAATTGCAGGAAACCGATTTCAGGAGGTAGACTGGAATTGCATGTAAAGCATACGAAAAGAGGCAGAACGTCCACAATGATGCACTTGGCCAAAAAGGGCGTATGCGTTTTTTCCTGAATATATTCAGGAAAAAACGCATACGCCCTTTTTGGCCAACCAAGCAAGCTTGCAAAGGAAATCTGCACTACCATGAAGTCTCACTGCCCCCCCGGTCAAAAGGGCCATCTGAAAAAAGTGTAAAATCCAGAAAGGCAGGACAGGCCATGGAGAACTGGGAGCCTTGTTATGCTGATGGGCGGGATGTAAATTGCCAACAGCCACTCTGGAGAAGTGTATGGTGTTTCCTGAAACATCTAAAAAACAAAGCAACAGAGCCTAGGGCACTTCCACTTATGGTCGTATAGCTTAGGGAAATTAAAATCAAAAAGACACAGCCACCCCAAAGTTTGGGACGGCTCTGTTTACAAGAACCTCGTTTACGGTACAAGTTCAATATCACAGAAAGCGAAAAATGGATAAAGAAGTTGTGGTACTTACGTACAATGCAATATCACTCAGCAATGAAATCTATGTCATCAGGCCCATAGCAGCATAATGAGTGGATTCAGGTACGATGATTCTAAGTGAGATAAGTCACACAGAAAAAGAAACATCATAAGATATCACTACTACACGGAATGTAAACTTGGCTACACAGGAACTGAATTACAAAACAGAACAAGGTCTCAAATGTAGAAAACCAACTTATGCTTGCTTAAGGGGAAAGGTGAGTTGGGGTGCTGCATAAAACCAGAGATTGAAATTAGCACAGATACCGTTCCATAAGCCAAATATGTAATAGACAAGAGCTACTCCTTGCTCAACGAAGAGGACTCAACACCCCATATTAAACGTCTAAGAATATACCTGACTAGTAAGAATCTTAAAATCTATGGATTTATATGTCTCCGAAAGAGAATCAAGCGTGTGTACAGTGGCATAAGCGCAGCAGTGATAGGATTGGTGAGGTTCGGTGAGCCAATGCAGAACCTTTGAAGTCATATTGAATGGTACCCATTCCATGGGTCTCAACTCTCCAGGTTTAAGGGATTCTTCCTTCAGCTAAAACATGCATGTGGAACCCAGAGTATGATCCACCGTGTGATCGGGAAACGTGTTCAAATGTGTCTCAGTTTTTGTCCCCTGGTACTCGGGTGCAACATTCCAGACGCTTTACTAAAACTCTCCCCACTTGGAGAGTCACTGCCTTTAACCTCCTGTTTGGCCCAGTTTGCAATTTCTGCGGAAAATGAACAGGAATAGGGAGAACCAATGAGAGACTAGCTGGAGGTGTCTGGATGGGCAAATTTAACTCTCATTTCCCACCAGGAAGAGGAATTAACCAAAGGCTCAGCGTGCCATGCCGGAACCACACTAGGGCCTGAAGCAATCCTGCGGTGTTGCGGCCAGCTCACAAGAAAGCGAGTTGAAGAAAGGAGCTCAGGGGCACTGTAATTCACAAACCTGCAGAGTTATAAATGACAGCTATCGTCCAAAAATATATTGAAGTAAGGCTGCCAAGAGGACTCGAAAGCGGGGCAGAATTGCAGGAATCCGATTTCAGGAGGTAGACTGGAATTGCATGTAAAGCATAGGAAAAGAGACAGAATGTCCACAATGATGCACTTGGCCAAAAAGGGCGTATGCGTTTTTTCCTGAATATATTCAGGAAAAAACGCATACGCCCTTTTTGGCCAACCAAGCAAGCTTGCAAAGGAAATCTGCACTACAATGAAGTCTCACTGCCCTCCAGTCAAAAGGGCCATCTGAAAAAAGTGTAAAATCCAGAAAGGCCGGACAGGCCATGGAGAACTGGGAGCCGTGTTATGCTGATGGGCGGGATGTAAATTGCCAACAGCCACTCTGGAGAAGTGTATGGTGTTTCCTGAAACATCTAAAAAACAAAGCAACAGAGCCTAGGGCACTTCCACTTATGGTCCTATAGCTTAGGGAAATTAAAATCAAAAAGACACAGCCACCCCAAAGTTTGGGACGGCTCTGTTTACAAGATCCTCGTTTACGGTACAAGTTCAATATCACAGAAAGCGAAAAATGGATAAAGAAGTTGTGGTACTTACGTACAATGCAATATCACTCAGCAATGAAATCTATGTCATCAGGCCCATAGCAGCATAATGAGTGGATTCAGGTACGATGATTCTAAGTGAGATAAGTCACACAGAAAAAGAAACATCATAAGATATCACTAATACACGGAATGTAAACTTGGCTACACAGGAACTGAATTACAAAACAGAACAGGATCTCAAATGTAGAAAACCAACTTATGCTTGCTTAAGGGGAAAGGTGAGTTGGGGTGCTGCATAAAACCAGAGATTGAAATTAGCACAGATACCATTCCATAAGCCAAATAGGTAATAGACAAGAGCTACTCCTTGCTCAACGAAGAGGACTCAACACCCCATATTAAACGTCTAAGAATATACCTGACTAGTAAGAATCTTAAAATCTATGGATTTATATGTCTCCGAAAGAGAATCAAGCGTGTGTACAGTGGCATAAGCGCAGCAGTGATAGGACTGATGAGGTTCGGTGAGCCAATGCAGAACCTTTGAAGTCATATTGAATGGTACCCATTCCATGGGTCTCAACTCTCCAGGTTTAAGGGATTCTTCCTTCAGCTAAAACATGCATGTGGAACCCAGAGTATGATCCACCGTGTGATCGGGAAACGTGTTCAAATGTGTCTCAGTTTTTGTCCCCTGGTACTCGGGTGCAACATTCCAGACGCTTTACTAAAACTCTCCCCACTTGGAGAGTCACTGCCTTTAACCTCCTGTTTGACCCAGTTTGCAATTTCTGCGGAAAATGAACAAGAATAGGGAGAACCAATGAGAGACTAGCTGGAGGTGTCTGGATGGGCAAATTTAACTCTCATTTCCCACCAGGAAGAGGAATTAACCAAAGGCTCAGCGTGCCATGCCGGAACCACACTAGGGCCTGAAGCAATGCTGCGGTGTTGCGGCCAGCTCACAAGAAAGCGAGTTGAAGAAAGGAGCTCAGGGGCACTGTAATTCACAAACCTGCAGAGTTATAAATGACAGCTATCGTCCAAAAATATATTGAAGTAAGGCTGCCAAGAGGACTCGAAAGCGGGGCAGAATTGCAGGAATCCGATTTCAGGAGGTAGACTGGAATTACATGTAAAGCATAGGAAAAGAGGCAGAACGTCCACAATGATGCACTTGGCCAAAAAGGGCGTATGCGTTTTTTCCTGAATATATTCAGGAAAAAATGCATACGCCCTTTTTGGCCAACCAAGCAAGCTTGCAAAGGAAATCTGCAGTACAATGAAGTCTCACTGCCCCCCGGTCAAAAGGGCCATCTGAAAAATGTGTAAAATCCAGAAAGGCAGGACAGGCCATGGAGAATTGGGAGCCTTGTTATGCTGATGGGCGGGATGTAAATTGCCAACAGCCACTCTGGAGAAGTGTATGGTGTTTCCTGAAACATCTAAAAAACAAAGCAACAGAGCCTAGGGCACTTCCACTTATGGTCCTATAGCTTAGGGAAATTAAAATCAAAAAGACACAGCCACCCCAAAGTTTGGGCCGGCTCTGTTTACAAGAATCTCGTTTATGGTACAAGTTCAATATCGCAGAAAGTGAAAAATGGATAAAGAAGTTGTGGTACTTACGTACAATGCAATATCACTCAGGAATGAAATCTATGTCATCAGGCCCGTAGCAGCATAATGAGTGGATTCAGGTACAATGATTCTAAGTGAAATAAGTCACACAGAAAAAGAAACATCATAAGATATCACTAATACACGGAATGTAAACTTGGCTACACAGGAACTGAATTACAAAACAGAACAGGATCTCAAATGTAGAAAACCAACTTATGCTTGCTTAAGGGGAAAGGTGAGTTGGGGTGCTGCATAAAACCAGAGATTGAAATTAGCACAGATACCATTCCATAAGCCAAATAGGTAATAGACAAGAGCTACTCCTTGCTCAAAAAAGTGGACTCAACACCCCATATTAAATGCCTAAGAATATACCTGACTAGTGAGAATCTTAAAACCTATGGATTTATATGTCTCCGAAAGAGAATCAAGCATGTCTACAGTGGCATAAATACAGCAGTGATAGGATTGGTGAGGTTCGGTGAGCAAATGCAGACCCTTTGAAGTCATATTGCATGGTACCCATTCCATGGGTCTCAACTCTCCAGGTTTAAGGGATTCTTCCTTCAACTAAAACATGCATGTGGAACCCAGAGTATGATCCACCGTGTGATCGGGAAACGTGTTCAAATGTGTCAGATTTCGTCCCCTTGTACTCAGGTGCAACATTCCAGACGCTTTACTAACACTCTCCCCACTTGGAGAGTCAGTGCCTTTAACCTCCTGTTTGGCCCAGTTTGCAATTTCTGCGGAAAATGAACAGGAATAGGGAAAACCAATGAGAGACTAGCTGGAGGTGTCTGGACGGGCAAATTTAACTCTCATTTCCCACCAGGAAGAGGAATTAACCTAATGCTCAGCGTGCCATGCCGGAACCACACTAGGGCCTGAAGCAATCCTGCGGTGTTGCGGCCAGCTCACAAGAAAGCGAGTTGAAGAAAGGAGCTCAGGGGCACTGTAATTCACAAACCTGCAGAGTTATAAATGACAGCTATCGTCCAAAAATATATTGAAGTAAGGCTGCCAAGAGGACTCGAAAGCGGGGCAGAATTGCAGGAATCCGATTTCAGGAGGTAGACTGGAATTGCATGTAAAGCATAGGAAAAGAGACAGAATGTCCACAATGATGCACTTGGCCAAAAAGGGCGTATGCGTTTTTTCCTGAATATATTCAGGAAAAAACGCATACGCCCTTTTTGGCCAACCAAGCAAGCTTGCAAAGGAAATCTGCACTACAATGAAGTCTCACTGCCCTCCAGTCAAAAGGGCCATCTGAAAAAAGTGTAAAATCCAGAAAGGCCGGACAGGCCATGGAGAACTGGGAGCCGTGTTATGCTGATGGGCGGGATGTAAATTGCCAACAGCCACTCTGGAGAAGTGTATGGTGTTTCCTGAAACATCTAAAAAACAAAGCAACAGAGCCTAGGGCACTTCCACTTATGGTCCTATAGCTTAGGGAAATTAAAATCAAAAAGACACAGCCACCCCAAAGTTTGGGACGGCTCTGTTTACAAGATCCTCGTTTACGGTACAAGTTCAATATCACAGAAAGCGAAAAATGGATAAAGAAGTTGTGGTACTTACGTACAATGCAATACCACTCAGCAATGAAATCTATGTCATCAGGCCCATAGCAGCATAATGAGTGGATTCAGGTACGATGATTCTAAGTGAGATAAGTCACACAGAAAAAGAAACATCATAAGATATCACTAATACACGGAATGTAAACTTGGCTACACAGGAACTGAATTACAAAACAGAACAGGATCTCAAATGTAGAAAACCAACTTATGCTTGCTTAAGGGGAAAGGTGAGTTGGGGTGCTGCATAAAACCAGAGATTGAAATTAGCACAGATACCATTCCATAAGCCAAATAGGTAATAGACAAGAGCTACTCCTTGCTCAACGAAGAGGACTCAACACCCCATATTAAACGTCTAAGAATATACCTGACTAGTAAGAATCTTAAAATCTATGGATTTATATGTCTCCGAAAGAGAATCAAGCGTGTGTACAGTGGCATAAACGCAGCAGTGATAGGATTGATGAGGTTCGGTGAGCCAATGCAGAACCTTTGAAGTCATATTGAATGGTACCCATTCCATGGGTCTCAACTCTCCAGGTTTAAGGGATTCTTCCTTCAGCTAAAACATGCATGTGGAACCCAGAGTATGATCCACCGTGTGATCGGGAAACGTGTTCAAATGTGTCTCAGTTTTTGTCCCCTGGTACTCGGGTGCAACATTCCAGACGCTTTACTAAAACTCTCCCCACTTGGAGAGTCACTGCCTTTAACCTCCTGTTTGACCCAGTTTGCAATTTCTGCGGAAAATGAACAAGAATAGGGAGAACCAATGAGAGACTAGCTGGAGGTGTCTGGATGGGCAAATTTAACTCTCATTTCCCACCAGGAAGAGGAATTAACCAAAGGCTCAGCGTGCCATGCCGGAACCACACTAGGGCCTGAAGCAATGCTGCGGTGTTGCGGCCAGCTCACAAGAAAGCGAGTTGAAGAAAGGAGCTCAGGGGCACTGTAATTCACAAACCTGCAGAGTTATAAATGACAGCTATCGTCCAAAAATATATTGAAGTAAGGCTGCCAAGAGGACTCGAAAGCGGGGCAGAATTGCAGGAATCCGATTTCAGGAGGTAGACTGGAATTACATGTAAAGCATAGGAAAAGAGGCAGAACGTCCACAATGATGCACTTGGCCAAAAAGGGCGTATGCGTTTTTTCCTGAATATATTCAGGAAAAAATGCATACGCCCTTTTTGGCCAACCAAGCAAGCTTGCAAAGGAAATCTGCAGTACAATGAAGTCTCACTGCCCCCCGGTCAAAAGGGCCATCTGAAAAATGTGTAAAATCCAGAAAGGCAGGACAGGCCATGGAGAATTGGGAGCCTTGTTATGCTGATGGGCGGGATGTAAATTGCCAACAGCCACTCTGGAGAAGTGTATGGTGTTTCCTGAAACATCTAAAAAACAAAGCAACAGAGCCTAGGGCACTTCCACTTATGGTCCTATAGCTTAGGGAAATTAAAATCAAAAAGACACAGCCACCCCAAAGTTTGGGCCGGCTCTGTTTACAAGAATCTCGTTTATGGTACAAGTTCAATATCGCAGAAAGTGAAAAATGGATAAAGAAGTTGTGGTACTTACGTACAATGCAATATCACTCAGGAATGAAATCTATGTCATCAGGCCCGTAGCAGCATAATGAGTGGATTCAGGTACAATGATTCTAAGTGAAATAAGTCACACAGAAAAAGAAACATCATAAGATATCACTAATACACGGAATGTAAACTTGGCTACACAGGAACTGAATTACAAAACAGAACAGGATCTCAAATGTAGAAAACCAACTTATGCTTGCTTAAGGGGAAAGGTGAGTTGGGGTGCTGCATAAAACCAGAGATTGAAATTAGCACAGATACCATTCCATAAGCCAAATAGGTAATAGACAAGAGCTACTCCTTGCTCAAAAAAGTGGACTCAACACCCCATATTAAATGCCTAAGAATATACCTGACTAGTGAGAATCTTAAAACCTATGGATTTATATGTCTCCGAAAGAGAATCAAGCATGTCTACAGCGGCATAAATACAGCAGTGATAGGATTGGTGAGGTTCGGTGAGCAAATGCAGACCCTTTGAAGTCATATTGCATGGTACCCATTCCATGGGTCTCAACTCTCCAGGTTTAAGGGATTCTTCCTTCAACTAAAACATGCATGTGGAACCCAGAGTATGATCCACCGTGTGATCGGGAAACGTGTTCAAATGTGTCAGATTTCGTCCCCTTGTACTCAGGTGCAACATTCCAGACGCTTTACTAACACTCTCCCCACTTGGAGAGTCAGTGCCTTTAACCTCCTGTTTGGCCCAGTTTGCAATTTCTGCGGAAAATGAACAGGAATAGGGAAAACCAATGAGAGACTAGCTGGAGGTGTCTGGACGGGCAAATTTAACTCTCATTTCCCACCAGGAAGAGGAATTAACCTAATGCTCAGCGTGCCATGCCGGAACCACACTAGGGCCTGAAGCAATCCTGCGGTGTTGCGGCCAGCTCACAAGAAAGCGAGTTGAAGAAAGGAGCTCAGGGGCACTGTAATTCACAAACCTGCAGAGTTATAAATGACAGCTATCGTCCAAAAATATATTGAAGTAAGGCTGCCAAGAGGACTCGAAAGCGGGGCAGAATTGCAGGAATCCGATTTCAGGAGGTAGACTGGAATTGCATGTAAAGCATAGGAAAAGAGACAGAATGTCCACAATGATGCACTTGGCCAAAAAGGGTGTATGCGTTTTTTCCTGAATATATTCAGGAAAAAACGCATACGCCCTTTTTGGCCAACCAAGCAAGCTTGCAAAGGAAATCTGCACTACAATGAAGTCTCACTGCCCTCCAGTCAAAAGGGCCATCTGAAAAAAGTGTAAAATCCAGAAAGGCAGGACAGGCCATGGAGAACTGGGAGCCGTGTTATGCTGATGGGCGGGATGTAAATTGCCAACAGCCACTCTGGAGAAGTGTATGGTGTTTCCTGAAACATCTAAAAAACAAAGCAACAGAGCCTAGGGCACTTCCACTTATGGTCCTATAGCTTAGGGAAATTAAAATCAAAAAGACACAGCCACCCCAAAGTTTGGGACGGCTCTGTTTACAAGATCCTCGTTTATGGTACAAGTTCAATATCACAGAAAGCGAAAAATGGATAAAGAAGTTGTGGTACTTACGTACAATGCAATACCACTCAGCAATGAAATCTATGTCATCAGGCCCATAGCAGCATAATGAGTGGATTCAGGTACGATGATTCTAAGTGAGATAAGTCACACAGAAAAAGAAACATCATAAGATATCACTAATACACGGAATGTAAACTTGGCTACACAGGAACTGAATTACAAAACAGAACAGGATCTCAAATGTAGAAAACCAACTTATGCTTGCTTAAGGGGAAAGGTGAGTTGGGGTGCTGCATAAAACCAGAGATTGAAATTAGCACAGATACCATTCCATAAGCCAAATAGGTAATAGACAAGAGCTACTCCTTGCTCAACGAAGAGGACTCAACACCCCATATTAAACGTCTAAGAATATACCTGACTAGTAAGAATCTTAAAATCTATGGATTTATATGTCTCCGAAAGAGAATCAAGCGTGTGTACAGTGGCATAAACGCAGCAGTGATAGGATTGATGAGGTTCGGTGAGCCAATGCAGAACCTTTGAAGTCATATTGAATGGTACCCATTCCATGGGTCTCAACTCTCCAGGTTTAAGGGATTCTTCCTTCAGCTAAAACATGCATGTGGAACCCAGAGTATGATCCACCGTGTGATCGGGAAACGTGTTCAAATGTGTCTCAGTTTTTGTCCCCTGGTACTCGGGTGCAACATTCCAGACGCTTTACTAAAACTCTCCCCACTTGGAGAGTCACTGCCTTTAACCTCCTGTTTGACCCAGTTTGCAATTTCTGCGGAAAATGAACAAGAATAGGGAGAACCAATGAGAGACTAGCTGGAGGTGTCTGGATGGGCAAATTTAACTCTCATTTCCCACCAGGAAGAGGAATTAACCAAAGGCTCAGCGTGCCATGCCGGAACCACACTAGGGCCTGAAGCAATGCTGCGGTGTTGCGGCCAGCTCACAAGAAAGCGAGTTGAAGAAAGGAGCTCAGGGGCACTGTAATTCACAAACCTGCAGAGTTATAAATGACAGCTATCGTCCAAAAATATATTGAAGTAAGGCTGCCAAGAGGACTCGAAAGCGGGGCAGAATTGCAGGAATCCGATTTCAGGAGGTAGACTGGAATTACATGTAAAGCATAGGAAAAGAGGCAGAACGTCCACAATGATGCACTTGGCCAAAAAGGGCGTATGCGTTTTTTCCTGAATATATTCAGGAAAAAATGCATACGCCCTTTTTGGCCAACCAAGCAAGCTTGCAAAGGAAATCTGCAGTACAATGAAGTCTCACTGCCCCCCGGTCAAAAGGGCCATCTGAAAAATGTGTAAAATCCAGAAAGGCAGGACAGGCCATGGAGAATTGGGAGCCTTGTTATGCTGATGGGCGGGATGTAAATTGCCAACAGCCACTCTGGAGAAGTGTATGGTGTTTCCTGAAACATCTAAAAAACAAAGCAACAGAGCCTAGGGCACTTCCACTTATGGTCCTATAGCTTAGGGAAATTAAAATCAAAAAGACACAGCCACCCCAAAGTTTGGGCCGGCTCTGTTTACAAGAATCTCGTTTATGGTACAAGTTCAATATCGCAGAAAGTGAAAAATGGATAAAGAAGTTGTGGTACTTACGTACAATGCAATATCACTCAGGAATGAAATCTATGTCATCAGGCCCGTAGCAGCATAATGAGTGGATTCAGGTACAATGATTCTAAGTGAAATAAGTCACACAGAAAAAGAAACATCATAAGATATCACTAATACACGGAATGTAAACTTGGCTACACAGGAACTGAATTACAAAACAGAACAGGATCTCAAATGTAGAAAACCAACTTATGCTTGCTTAAGGGGAAAGGTGAGTTGGGGTGCTGCATAAAACCAGAGATTGAAATTAGCACAGATACCATTCCATAAGCCAAATAGGTAATAGACAAGAGCTACTCCTTGCTCAAAAAAGTGGACTCAACACCCCATATTAAATGCCTAAGAATATACCTGACTAGTGAGAATCTTAAAACCTATGGATTTATATGTCTCCGAAAGAGAATCAAGCATGTCTACAGCGGCATAAATACAGCAGTGATAGGATTGGTGAGGTTCGGTGAGCAAATGCAGACCCTTTGAAGTCATATTGCATGGTACCCATTCCATGGGTCTCAACTCTCCAGGTTTAAGGGATTCTTCCTTCAACTAAAACATGCATGTGGAACCCAGAGTATGATCCACCGTGTGATCGGGAAACGTGTTCAAATGTGTCAGATTTCGTCCCCTTGTACTCAGGTGCAACATTCCAGACGCTTTACTAACACTCTCCCCACTTGGAGAGTCAGTGCCTTTAACCTCCTGTTTGGCCCAGTTTGCAATTTCTGCGGAAAATGAACAGGAATAGGGAAAACCAATGAGAGACTAGCTGGAGGTGTCTGGACGGGCAAATTTAACTCTCATTTCCCACCAGGAAGAGGAATTAACCTAATGCTCAGCGTGCCATGCCGGAACCACACTAGGGCCTGAAGCAATCCTGCGGTGTTGCGGCCAGCTCACAAGAAAGCGAGTTGAAGAAAGGAGCTCAGGGGCACTGTAATTCACAAACCTGCAGAGTTATAAATGACAGCTATCGTCCAAAAATATATTGAAGTAAGGCTGCCAAGAGGACTCGAAAGCGGGGCAGAATTGCAGGAATCCGATTTCAGGAGGTAGACTGGAATTGCATGTAAAGCATAGGAAAAGAGACAGAATGTCCACAATGATGCACTTGGCCAAAAAGGGTGTATGCGTTTTTTCCTGAATATATTCAGGAAAAAACGCATACGCCCTTTTTGGCCAACCAAGCAAGCTTGCAAAGGAAATCTGCACTACAATGAAGTCTCACTGCCCTCCAGTCAAAAGGGCCATCTGAAAAAAGTGTAAAATCCAGAAAGGCAGGACAGGCCATGGAGAACTGGGAGCCGTGTTATGCTGATGGGCGGGATGTAAATTGCCAACAGCCACTCTGGAGAAGTGTATGGTGTTTCCTGAAACATCTAAAAAACAAAGCAACAGAGCCTAGGGCACTTCCACTTATGGTCCTATAGCTTAGGGAAATTAAAATCAAAAAGACACAGCCACCCCAAAGTTTGGGACGGCTCTGTTTACAAGATCCTCGTTTACGGTACAAGTTCAATATCACAGAAAGCGAAAAATGGATAAAGAAGTTGTGGTACTTACGTACAATGCAATACCACTCAGCAATGAAATCTATGTCATCAGGCCCATAGCAGCATAATGAGTGGATTCAGGTACGATGATTCTAAGTGAGATAAGTCACACAGAAAAAGAAACATCATAAGATATCACTAATACACGGAATGTAAACTTGGCTACACAGGAACTGAATTACAAAACAGAACAGGATCTCAAATGTAGAAAACCAACTTATGCTTGCTTAAGGGGAAAGGTGAGTTGGGGTGCTGCATAAAACCAGAGATTGAAATTAGCACAGATACCATTCCATAAGCCAAATAGGTAATAGACAAGAGCTACTCCTTGCTCAACGAAGAGGACTCAACACCCCATATTAAACGTCTAAGAATATACCTGACTAGTAAGAATCTTAAAATCTATGGATTTATATGTCTCCGAAAGAGAATCAAGCGTGTGTACAGTGGCATAAGCGCAGCAGTGATAGGATTGATGAGGTTCGGTGAGCCAATGCAGAACCTTTGAAGTCATATTGAATGGTACCCATTCCATGGGTCTCAACTCTCCAGGTTTAAGGGATTCTTCCTTCAGCTAAAACATGCATGTGGAACCCAGAGTATGATCCACCGTGTGATCGGGAAACGTGTTCAAATGTGTCTCAGTTTTTGTCCCCTGGTACTCGGGTGCAACATTCCAGACGCTTTACTAAAACTCTCCCCACTTGGAGAGTCACTGCCTTTAACCTCCTGTTTGACCCAGTTTGCAATTTCTGCGGAAAATGAACAAGAATAGGGAGAACCAATGAGAGACTAGCTGGAGGTGTCTGGATGGGCAAATTTAACTCTCATTTCCCACCAGGAAGAGGAATTAACCAAAGGCTCAGCGTGCCATGCCGGAACCACACTAGGGCCTGAAGCAATGCTGCGGTGTTGCGGCCAGCTCACAAGAAAGCGAGTTGAAGAAAGGAGCTCAGGGGCACTGTAATTCACAAACCTGCAGAGTTATAAATGACAGCTATCGTCCAAAAATATATTGAAGTAAGGCTGCCAAGAGGACTCGAAAGCGGGGCAGAATTGCAGGAATCCGATTTCAGGAGGTAGACTGGAATTACATGTAAAGCATAGGAAAAGAGGCAGAACGTCCACAATGATGCACTTGGCCAAAAAGGGCGTATGCGTTTTTTCCTGAATATATTCAGGAAAAAATGCATACGCCCTTTTTGGCCAACCAAGCAAGCTTGCAAAGGAAATCTGCAGTACAATGAAGTCTCACTGCCCCCCGGTCAAAAGGGCCATCTGAAAAATGTGTAAAATCCAGAAAGGCAGGACAGGCCATGGAGAATTGGGAGCCTTGTTATGCTGATGGGCGGGATGTAAATTGCCAACAGCCACTCTGGAGAAGTGTATGGTGTTTCCTGAAACATCTAAAAAACAAAGCAACAGAGCCTAGGGCACTTCCACTTATGGTCCTATAGCTTAGGGAAATTAAAATCAAAAAGACACAGCCACCCCAAAGTTTGGGCCGGCTCTGTTTACAAGAATCTCGTTTATGGTACAAGTTCAATATCGCAGAAAGTGAAAAATGGATAAAGAAGTTGTGGTACTTACGTACAATGCAATATCACTCAGGAATGAAATCTATGTCATCAGGCCCGTAGCAGCATAATGAGTGGATTCAGGTACAATGATTCTAAGTGAAATAAGTCACACAGAAAAAGAAACATCATAAGATATCACTAATACACGGAATGTAAACTTGGCTACACAGGAACTGAATTACAAAACAGAACAGGATCTCAAATGTAGAAAACCAACTTATGCTTGCTTAAGGGGAAAGGTGAGTTGGGGTGCTGCATAAAACCAGAGATTGAAATTAGCACAGATACCATTCCATAAGCCAAATAGGTAATAGACAAGAGCTACTCCTTGCTCAAAAAAGTGGACTCAACACCCCATATTAAATGCCTAAGAATATACCTGACTAGTGAGAATCTTAAAACCTATGGATTTATATGTCTCCGAAAGAGAATCAAGCATGTCTACAGCGGCATAAATACAGCAGTGATAGGATTGGTGAGGTTCGGTGAGCAAATGCAGACCCTTTGAAGTCATATTGCATGGTACCCATTCCATGGGTCTCAACTCTCCAGGTTTAAGGGATTCTTCCTTCAACTAAAACATGCATGTGGAACCCAGAGTATGATCCACCGTGTGATCGGGAAACGTGTTCAAATGTGTCAGATTTCGTCCCCTTGTACTCAGGTGCAACATTCCAGACGCTTTACTAACACTCTCCCCACTTGGAGAGTCAGTGCCTTTAACCTCCTGTTTGGCCCAGTTTGCAATTTCTGCGGAAAATGAACAGGAATAGGGAAAACCAATGAGAGACTAGCTGGAGGTGTCTGGACGGGCAAATTTAACTCTCATTTCCCACCAGGAAGAGGAATTAACCTAATGCTCAGCGTGCCATGCCGGAACCACACTAGGGCCTGATGCAATCCTGCGGTGTTGCGGCCAGCTCACAAGAAAGCGAGTTGAAGAAAGGAGCTCAGGGGCACTGTAATTCACAAACCTGCAGAGTTAAAAATGACAGCTATCGTCCAAAAATATATTGAAGTAAGGCTGCCAAGAGGACTTCAAAGCAGGGCAGGATTGCAGGAAACCGATTTCAGGAGGTAGACTGGAATTGCATGTAAAGCATAGGAAAAGAGGCAGAACGTCCACAATGATGCACTTGGCCAAAAAGGGCGTATGCATTTTTTCCTGAATATATTCAGAAAAAAACGCATACGCCCTTTTTGGCCAACCAAGCAAGCTTGCAAAGGAAATCTGCACTACAATGAAGTCTCACTGTCCCCTGGTCAAAAGGGCCATCTGAGAAAAGTGTAAAATCCAGAAAGGCAGGACAGGCCATAGAGACATGGGAGCCTTGTTATGCTGATGGGCGGGATGTAAATTGCCAACAGCCACTCTGGAGAAGTGTATGGTGTTTCCTGAAACATCTAAAAAACAAAGCAACAAAGCCTAGGGCAGTTCCACTTATGGTCCTATAGCTTAGGGAAATTAAAATCAAAAAGACACAGCCACCCCAAAGTTTGGGATGGCTCTGTTTACAAGAACCTCGTTTACGGTACAAGTTCAACATCACAGAAAGCGAAAAATGGATAAAGAAGTTGTGGTACTTACGTACAATGCAATATCACTCAGCAATGAAATCTATGTCATCAGGCCCATAGCAGCATAATGAGTGGATTCAGGTACGATGATTCTAAGTGAGATAAGTCACACAGAAAAAGAAACATCATAAGATATCACTACTACATGGAATGTAAACTTGGCTACACAGGAACTGAATTACAAAACAGAACAGGGTCTCAAATGTAGAAAACCAACTTATGCTTGCTTAAGGGGAAAGGTGAGTTGGGGTGCTGCATAAAACCAGAGATTGAAATTAGCACAGATACCGTTCCATAAGCCAAATATGTAATAGACAAGAGCTACTCCTTGCTCAACGAAGTGGACTCTACACCCCATATTAAACGTCTAAGAATATACCTGACTAGTAAGAATCTTAAAATCTATGGATTTATATGTCTCCAAAAGAGAATCAAGCATGTGTACAGCGGCATAAACGCAGCAGTGATAGGATTGTGAGGTTTGATGAGCAAATGCAGACCCTTTGAAGTCATATTGCATGGTAGCCATTCCATGGGTCTCAACTCTCCAGGTTTAAGGGATTCTTCCTTCAGCTAAAACATGCATGTGGAACCCAGAGTATGATCCACCGTGTGATCGGGAAACGTGTTCAAATGTGTCTCAGTTTTTGTCCCCTGGTACTCGGGTGCAACATTCCAGACGCTTTACTAACACTCTCCCCACTTGGAGAGTCAGTGCCTTTAACCTCCTGTTTGGCCCAGTTTGCAATTTCTGTGGAAAATGAACAGGAATAGGGAGAACCAATGAGAGACTAGCTGGAGGTGTCTGGATGGGCAAATTTAACTCTCATTTCCCACCAGGAAGAGGAATTAACCAAAGGCTCAGCGTGCCATGCCGGAACCACACTAGGGCCTGAAGCAATCCTGCGGTGTTGCGGCCAGCTCACAAGAAAGTGAGTTGAAGAAAGGAGCTCAGGGGCACTGTAATTCACAAACCTGCAGAGTTAAAAATGACAGCTATCGTCCAAAAATATATTGAAGTAAGGCTGCCAAGAGGACTTGAAAGCGGGGCAGAATTGCAGGAAACCGATTTCAGGAGGTAGACTGGAATTGCATGTAAAGCATACGAAAAGAGGCAGAACGTCCACAATGATGTACTTGGCCAAAAAGGGCGTATGCGTTTTTTCCTGAATATATTCAGGAAAAAACGCATACGCCCTTTTTGGCCAACCAAACAAGCTTGCAAAGGAAATCTGCACTACCATGAAGTCTCACTGCCCCCCCGGTCAAAAGGGCCATCTGAAAAAAGTGTAAAATCCAGAAAGGCAGGACAGGCCATGGAGAACTGGGAGCCTTGTTATGCTGATGGGCGGGATGTAAATTGCCAACAGCCACTCTGGAGAAGTGTATGGTGTTTCCTGAAACATCTAAAAAACAAAGCAACAGAGCCTAGGGCACTTCCACTTATGGTCGTATAGCTTAGGGAAATTAAAATCAAAAAGACACAGCCACCCCAAAGTTTGGGACGGCTCTGTTTACAAGAACCTCGTTTACGGTACAAGTTCAATATCACAGAAAGCGAAAAATGGATAAAGAAGTTGTGGTACTTACGTACAATGCAATATCACTCAGCAATGAAATCTATGTCATCAGGCCCATAGCAGCATAATGAGTGGATTCAGGTACGATGATTCTAAGTGAGATAAGTCACACAGAAAAAGAAACATCATAAGATATCACTACTACACGGAATGTAAACTTGGCTACACAGGAACTGAATTACAAAACAGAACAAGGTCTCAAATGTAGAAAACCAACTTATGCTTGCTTAAGGGGAAAGGTGAGTTGGGGTGCTGCATAAAACCAGAGATTGAAATTAGCACAGATACCGTTCCATAAGCCAAATATGTAATAGACAAGAGCTACTCCTTGCTCAACGAAGAGGACTCAACACCCCATATTAAACGTCTAAGAATATACCTGACTAGTAAGAATCTTAAAATCTATGGATTTATATGTCTCCGAAAGAGAATCAAGCGTGTGTACAGTGGCATAAGCGCAGCAGTGATAGGATTGGTGAGGTTCGGTGAGCCAATGCAGAACCTTTGAAGTCATATTGAATGGTACCCATTCCATGGGTCTCAACTCTCCAGGTTTAAGGGATTCTTCCTTCAGCTAAAACATGCATGTGGAACCCAGAGTATGATCCACCGTGTGATTGGGAAACGTGTTCAAATGTGTCTCAGTTTTTGTCCCCTGGTACTCGGGTGCAACATTCCAGACGCTTTACTAAAACTCTCCCCACTTGGAGAGTCACTGCCTTTAACCTCCTGTTTGGCCCAGTTTGCAATTTCTGCGGAAAATGAACAGGAATAGGGAGAACCAATGAGAGACTAGCTGGAGGTGTCTGGATGGGCAAATTTAACTCTCATTTCCCACCAGGAAGAGGAATTAACCAAAGGCTCAGCGTGCCATGCCGGAACCACACTAGGGCCTGAAGCAATCCTGCGGTGTTGCGGCCAGCTCACAAGAAAGCGAGTTGAAGAAAGGAGCTCAGGGGCACTGTAATTCACAAACCTGCAGAGTTATAAATGACAGCTATCGTCCAAAAATATATTGAAGTAAGGCTGCCAAGAGGACTCGAAAGCGGGGCAGAATTGAAGGAATCCGATTTCAGGAGGTAGACTGGAATTGCATGTAAAGCATAGGAAAAGAGACAGAATGTCCACAATGATGCACTTGGCCAAAAAGGGCGTATGCGTTTTTTCCTGAATATATTCAGGAAAAAACGCATACGCCCTTTTTGGCCAACCAAGCAAGCTTGCAAAGGAAATCTGCACTACAATGAAGTCTCACTGCCCCCCAGTCAAAAGGGCCATCTGAAAAAAGTGTAAAATCCAGAAAGGCCGGACAGGCCATGGAGAACTGGGAGCCTTGTTATGCTGATGGGCGGGATGTAAATTGCCAACAGCCACTCTGGAGAAGTGTATGGTGTTTCCTGAAACATCTAAAAAACAAAGCAACAGAGCCTAGGGCACTTCCACTTATGGTCCTATAGCTTAGGGAAATTAAAATCAAAAAGACACAGCCACCCCAAAGTTTGGGACGGCTCTGTTTACAAGATCCTCGTTTACGGTACAAGTTCAATATCACAGAAAGCGAAAAATGGATAAAGAAGTTGTGGTACTTACGTACAATGCAATATCACTCAGCAATGAAATCTATGTCATCAGGCCCATAGCAGCATAATGAGTGGATTCAGGTACGATGATTCTAAGTGAGATAAGTCACACAGAAAAAGAAACATCATAAGATATCACTAATACACGGAATGTAAACTTGGCTACACAGGAACTGAATTACAAAACAGAACAGGATCTCAAATGTAGAAAACCAACTTATGCTTGCTTAAGGGGAAAGGTGAGTTGGGGTGCTGCATAAAACCAGAGATTGAAATTAGCACAGATACCATTCCATAAGCCAAATAGGTAATAGACAAGAGCTACTCCTTGCTCAACGAAGAGGACTCAACACCCCATATTAAACGTCCAAGAATATACCTGACTAGTAAGAATCTTAAAATCTATGGATTTATATGTCTCCGAAAGAGAATCAAGCGTGTGTACAGTGGCATAAGCGCAGCAGTGATAGGATTGATGAGGTTCGGTGAGCCAATGCAGAACCTTTGAAGTCATATTGAATGGTACCCATTCCATGGGTCTCAACTCTCCAGGTTTAAGGGATTCTTCCTTCAGCTAAAACATGCATGTGGAACCCAGAGTATGATCCACCGTGTGATCGGGAAACGTGTTCAAATGTGTCTCAGTTTTTGTCCCCTGGTACTCGGGTGCAACATTCCAGACGCTTTACTAAAACTCTCCCCACTTGGAGAGTCACTGCCTTTAACCTCCTGTTTGACCCAGTTTGCAATTTCTGCGGAAAATGAACAAGAATAGGGAGAACCAATGAGAGACTAGCTGGAGGTGTCTGGATGGGCAAATTTAACTCTCATTTCCCACCAGGAAGAGGAATTAACCAAAGGCTCAGCGTGCCATGCCGGAACCACACTAGGGCCTGAAGCAATGCTGCGGTGTTGCGGCCAGCTCACAAGAAAGCGAGTTGAAGAAAGGAGCTCAGGGGCACTGTAATTCACAAACCTGCAGAGTTATAAATGACAGCTATCGTCCAAAAATATATTGAAGTAAGGCTGCCAAGAGGACTCGAAAGCGGGGCAGAATTGCAGGAATCCGATTTCAGGAGGTAGACTGGAATTACATGTAAAGCATAGGAAAAGAGGCAGAACGTCCACAATGATGCACTTGGCCAAAAAGGGCGTATGCGTTTTTTCCTGAATATATTCAGGAAAAAATGCATACGCCCTTTTTGGCCAACCAAGCAAGCTTGCAAAGGAAATCTGCAGTACAATGAAGTCTCACTGCCCCCCGGTCAAAAGGGCCATCTGAAAAATGTGTAAAATCCAGAAAGGCAGGACAGGCCATGGAGAATTGGGAGCCTTCTTATGCTGATGGGCGGGATGTAAATTGCCAACAGCCACTCTGGAGAAGTGTATGGTGTTTCCTGAAACATCTAAAAAACAAAGCAACAGAGCCTAGGGCACTTCCACTTATGGTCCTATAGCTTAGGGAAATTAAAATCAAAAAGACACAGCCACCCCAAAGTTTGGGCCGGCTCTGTTTACAAGAATCTCGTTTATGGTACAAGTTCAATATCGCAGAAAGTGAAAAATGGATAAAGAAGTTGTGGTACTTACGTACAATGCAATATCACTCAGGAATGAAATCTATGTCATCAGGCCCGTAGCAGCATAATGAGTGGATTCAGGTACAATGATTCTAAGTGAAATAAGTCACACAGAAAAAGAAACATCATAAGATATCACTAATACACGGAATGTAAACTTGGCTACACAGGAACTGAATTACAAAACAGAACAGGATCTCAAATGTAGAAAACCAACTTATGCTTCCTTAAGGGGAAAGGTGAGTTGGGGTGCTGCATAAAACCAGAGATTGAAATTAGCACAGATACCATTCCATAAGCCAAATAGGTAATAGACAAGAGCTACTCCTTGCTCAAAAAAGTGGACTCAACACCCCATATTAAATGCCTAAGAATATACCTGACTAGTGAGAATCTTAAAACCTATGGATTTATATGTCTCCGAAAGAGAATCAAGCATGTCTACAGCGGCATAAATACAGCAGTGATAGGATTGGTGAGGTTCGGTGAGCAAATGCAGACCCTTTGAAGTCATATTGCATGGTACCCATTCCATGGGTCTCAACTCTCCAGGTTTAAGGGATTCTTCCTTCAACTAAAACATGCATGTGGAACCCAGAGTATGATCCACCGTGTGATCGGGAAACGTGTTCAAATGTGTCAGATTTCGTCCCCTTGTACTCAGGTGCAACATTCCAGACGCTTTACTAACACTCTCCCCACTTGGAGAGTCAGTGCCTTTAACCTCCTGTTTGGCCCAGTTTGCAATTTCTGCGGAAAATGAACAGGAATAGGGAAAACCAATGAGAGACTAGCTGGAGGTGTCTGGACGGGCAAATTTAACTCTCATTTCCCACCAGGAAGAGGAATTAACCTAATGCTCAGCGTGCCATGCCGGAACCACACTAGGGCCTGAAGCAATCCTGCGGTGTTGCGGCCAGCTCACAAGAAAGCGAGTTGAAGAAAGGAGCTCAGGGGCACTGTAATTCACAAACCTGCAGAGTTAAAAATGACAGCTATCGTCCAAAAATATATTGAAGTAAGGCTGCCAAGAGGACTTCAAAGCAGGGCAGGATTGCAGGAAACCGATTTCAGGAGGTAGACTGGAATTGCATGTAAAGCATAGGAAAAGAGGCAGAACGTCCACAATGATGCACTTGGCCAAAAAGGGCGTATGCATTTTTTCCTGAATATATTCAGAAAAAAACGCATACGCCCTTTTTGGCCAACCAAGCAAGCTTGCAAAGGAAATCTGCAGTACAATGAAGTCTCACTGCCCCCCGGTCAAAAGGGCCATCTGAGAAAAGTGTAAAATCCAGAAAGGCAGGACAGGCCATAGAGACATGGGAGCCTTGTTATGCTGATGGGCGGGATGTAAATTGCCAACAGCCACTCTGGAGAAGTGTATGGTGTTTCCTGAAACATCTAAAAAACAAAGCAACAAAGCCTAGGGCAGTTCCACTTATGGTCCTATAGCTTAGGGAAATTAAAATCAAAAAGACACAGCCACCCCAAAGTTTGGGATGGCTCTGTTTACAAGAACCTCGTTTACGGTACAAGTTCAACATCACAGAAAGCGAAAAATGGATAAAGAAGTTGTGGTACTTACGTACAATGCAATATCACTCAGCAATGAAATCTATGTCATCAGGCCCATAGCAGCATAATGAGTGGATTCAGGTACGATGATTCTAAGTGAGATAAGTCACACAGAAAAAGAAACATCATAAGATATCACTACTACATGGAATGTAAACTTGGCTACACAGGAACTGAATTACAAAACAGAACAGGGTCTCAAATGTAGAAAACCAACTTATGCTTGCTTAAGGGGAAAGGTGAGTTGGGGAGCTGCATAAAACCAGAGATTGAAATTAGCACAGATACCGTTCCATAAGCCAAATATGTAATAGACAAGAGCTACTCCTTGCTCAACGAAGTGGACTCTACACCCCATATTAAACGTCTAAGAATATACCTGACTAGTAAGAATCTTAAAACCTATGGATTTATATGTCTCCAAAAGAGAATCAAGCATGTGTACAGCGGCATAAACGCAGCAGTGATAGGATTGTGAGGTTTGATGAGCAAATGCAGACCCTTTGAAGTCATATTGCATGGTAGCCATTCCATGGGTCTCAACTCTCCAGGTTTAAGGGATTCTTCCTTCAGCTAAAACATGCATGTGGAACCCAGAGTATGATCCACCGTGTGATCGGGAAACGTGTTCAAATGTGTCTCAGTTTTTGTCCCCTGGTACTCGGGTGCAACATTCCAGACGCTTTACTAACACTCTCCCCACTTGGAGAGTCAGTGCCTTTAACCTCCTGTTTGGCCCAGTTTGCAATTTCTGTGGAAAATGAACAGGAATAGGGAGAACCAATGAGAGACTAGCTGGAGGTGTCTGGATGGGCAAATTTAACTCTCATTTCCCACCAGGAAGAGGAATTAACCAAAGGCTCAGCGTGCCATGCCGGAACCACACTAGGGCCTGAAGCAATCCTGCGGTGTTGCGGCCAGCTCACAAGAAAGTGAGTTGAAGAAAGGAGCTCAGGGGCACTGTAATTCACAAACCTGCAGAGTTAAAAATGACAGCTATCGTCCAAAAATATATTGAAGTAAGGCTGCCAAGAGGACTTGAAAGCGGGGCAGAATTGCAGGAAACCGATTTCAGGAGGTAGACTGGAATTGCATGTAAAGCATACGAAAAGAGGCAGAACGTCCACAATGATGTACTTGGCCAAAAAGGGCGTATGCGTTTTTTCCTGAATATATTCAGGAAAAAACGCATACGCCCTTTTTGGCCAACCAAGCAAGCTTGCAAAGGAAATCTGCACTACCATGAAGTCTCACTGCCCCCCCGGTCAAAAGGGCCATCTGAAAAAAGTGTAAAATCCAGAAAGGCAGGACAGGCCATGGAGAACTGGGAGCCTTGTTATGCTGATGGGCGGGATGTAAATTGCCAACAGCCACTCTGGAGAAGTGTATGGTGTTTCCTGAAACATCTAAAAAACAAAGCAACAGAGCCTAGGGCACTTCCACTTATGGTCGTATAGCTTAGGGAAATTAAAATCAAAAAGACACAGCCACCCCAAAGTTTGGGATGGCTCTGTTTACAAGAACCTCGTTTACGGTACAAGTTCAATATCACAGAAAGCGAAAAATGGATAAAGAAGTTGTGGTACTTACGTACAATGCAATATCACTCAGCAATGAAATCTATGTCATCAGGCCCATAGCAGCATAATGAGTGGATTCAGGTACGATGATTCTAAGTGAGATAAGTCACACAGAAAAAGAAACATCATAAGATATCACTACTACACGGAATGTAAACTTGGCTACACAGGAACTGAATTACAAAACAGAACAAGGTCTCAAATGTAGAAAACCAACTTATGCTTGCTTAAGGGGAAAGGTGAGTTGGGGTGCTGCATAAAACCAGAGATTGAAATTAGCACAGATACCGTTCCATAAGCCAAATATGTAATAGACAAGAGCTACTCCTTGCTCAACGAAGAGGACTCAACACCCCATATTAAACGTCTAAGAATATACCTGACTAGTAAGAATCTTAAAATCTATGGATTTATATGTCTCCGAAAGAGAATCAAGCGTGTGTACAGTGGCATAAGCGCAGCAGTGATAGGATTGGTGAGGTTCGGTGAGCCAATGCAGAACCTTTGAAGTCATATTGAATGGTACCCATTCCATGGGTCTCAACTCTCCAGGTTTAAGGGATTCTTCCTTCAGCTAAAACATGCATGTGGAACCCAGAGTATGATCCACCGTGTGATTGGGAAACGTGTTCAAATGTGTCTCAGTTTTTGTCCCCTGGTACTCGGGTGCAACATTCCAGACGCTTTACTAAAACTCTCCCCACTTGGAGAGTCACTGCCTTTAACCTCCTGTTTGGCCCAGTTTGCAATTTCTGCGGAAAATGAACAGGAATAGGGAGAACCAATGAGAGACTAGCTGGAGGTGTCTGGATGGGCAAATTTAACTCTCATTTCCCACCAGGAAGAGGAATTAACCAAAGGCTCAGCGTGCCATGCCGGAACCACACTAGGGCCTGAAGCAATCCTGCGGTGTTGCGGCCAGCTCACAAGAAAGCGAGTTGAAGAAAGGAGCTCAGGGGCACTGTAATTCACAAACCTGCAGAGTTATAAATGACAGCTATCGTCCAAAAATATATTGAAGTAAGGCTGCCAAGAGGACTCGAAAGCGGGGCAGAATTGAAGGAATCCGATTTCAGGAGGTAGACTGGAATTGCATGTAAAGCATAGGAAAAGAGACAGAATGTCCACAATGATGCACTTGGCCAAAAAGGGCGTATGCGTTTTTTCCTGAATATATTCAGGAAAAAACGCATACGCCCTTTTTGGCCAACCAAGCAAGCTTGCAAAGGAAATCTGCACTACAATGAAGTCTCACTGCCCCCCAGTCAAAAGGGCCATCTGAAAAAAGTGTAAAATCCAGAAAGGCCGGACAGGCCATGGAGAACTGGGAGCCTTGTTATGCTGATGGGCGGGATGTAAATTGCCAACAGCCACTGTGGAGAAGTGTATGGTGTTTCCTGAAACATCTAAAAAACAAAGCAACAGAGCCTAGGGCACTTCCACTTATGGTCCTATAGCTTAGGGAAATTAAAATCAAAAAGACACAGCCACCCCAAAGTTTGGGACGGCTCTGTTTACAAGATCCTCGTTTACGGTACAAGTTCAATATCACAGAAAGCGAAAAATGGATAAAGAAGTTGTGGTACTTACGTACAATGCAATATCACTCAGCAATGAAATCTATGTCATCAGGCCCATAGCAGCATAATGAGTGGATTCAGGTACGATGATTCTAAGTGAGATAAGTCACACAGAAAAAGAAACATCATAAGATATCACTAATACACGGAATGTAAACTTGGCTACACAGGAACTGAATTACAAAACAGAACAGGATCTCAAATGTAGAAAACCAACTTATGCTTGCTTAAGGGGAAAGGTGAGTTGGGGTGCTGCATAAAACCAGAGATTGAAATTAGCACAGATACCATTCCATAAGCCAAATAGGTAATAGACAAGAGCTACTCCTTGCTCAACGAAGAGGACTCAACACCCCATATTAAACGTCTAAGAATATACCTGACTAGTAAGAATCTTAAAATCTATGGATTTATATGTCTCCGAAAGAGAATCAAGCGTGTGTACAGTGGCATAAGCGCAGCAGTGATAGGATTGATGAGGTTCGGTGAGCCAATGCAGAACCTTTGAAGTCATATTGAATGGTACCCATTCCATGGGTCTCAACTCTCCAGGTTTAAGGGATTCTTCCTTCAGCTAAAACATGCATGTGGAACCCAGAGTATGATCCACCGTGTGATCGGGAAACGTGTTCAAATGTGTCTCAGTTTTTGTCCCCTGGTACTCGGGTGCAACATTCCAGACGCTTTACTAAAACTCTCCCCACTTGGAGAGTCACTGCCTTTAACCTCCTGTTTGACCCAGTTTGCAATTTCTGCGGAAAATGAACAAGAATAGGGAGAACCAATGAGAGACTAGCTGGAGGTGTCTGGATGGGCAAATTTAACTCTCATTTCCCACCAGGAAGAGGAATTAACCAAAGGCTCAGCGTGCCATGCCGGAACCACACTAGGGCCTGAAGCAATGCTGCGGTGTTGCGGCCAGCTCACAAGAAAGCGAGTTGAAGAAAGGAGCTCAGGGGCACTGTAATTCACAAACCTGCAGAGTTATAAATGACAGCTATCGTCCAAAAATATATTGAAGTAAGGCTGCCAAGAGGACTCGAAAGCGGGGCAGAATTGCAGGAATCCGATTTCAGGAGGTAGACTGGAATTACATGTAAAGCATAGGAAAAGAGGCAGAACGTCCACAATGATGCACTTGGCCAAAAAGGGCGTATGCGTTTTTTCCTGAATATATTCAGGAAAAAATGCATACGCCCTTTTTGGCCAACCAAGCAAGCTTGCAAAGGAAATCTGCAGTACAATGAAGTCTCACTGCCCCCCGGTCAAAAGGGCCATCTGAAAAATGTGTAAAATCCAGAAAGGCAGGACAGGCCATGGAGAACTGGGAGCCTTCTTATGCTGATGGGCGGGATGTAAATTGCCAACAGCCACTCTGGAGAAGTGTATGGTGTTTCCTGAAACATCTAAAAAACAAAGCAACAGAGCCTAGGGCACTTCCACTTATGGTCCTATAGCTTAGGGAAATTAAAATCAAAAAGACACAGCCACCCCAAAGTTTGGGCCGGCTCTGTTTACAAGAATCTCGTTTATGGTACAAGTTCAATATCGCAGAAAGTGAAAAATGGATAAAGAAGTTGTGGTACTTACGTACAATGCAATATCACTCAGGAATGAAATCTATGTCATCAGGCCCGTAGCAGCATAATGAGTGGATTCAGGTACGATGATTCTAAGTGACATAAGTCACACAGAAAAAGAAACATCATAAGATATCACTAATACATGGAATGTAAACTTGGCTACACAGGAACTGAATTACAAAACAGAACAGGATCTCAAATGTAGAAAACCAACTTATGCTTGCTTAAGGGGAAAGGTGAGTTGGGGTGCTGTATAAAACCAGAGATTGAAATTAGCACAGATACCATTCCATAAGCCAAATAGGTAATAGACAATAGCTACTCCTTGCTCAACGAAGTGGACTCAACACCCCATATTAAATGCCTAAGAATATACCTGACTAGTAAGTATCTTAAAACCTATGGATTTATATGTCTCCGAAAGAGAATCAAGCATGTCTACAGCGGCATAAATACAGCAGTGATAGGATTGGTGAGGTTCGGTGAGCAAATGCAGACCCTTTGAAGTCATATTGCATGGTACCCATTCCATGGGTCTCAACTCTCCAGGTTTAAGGGATTCTTCCTTCAACTAAAACATGCATGTGGAACCCAGAGTATGATCCACCGTGTGATCGGGAAACGTGTTCAAATGTGTCTCAGTTTTTGTCCCCTGGTACTCGGGTGCAACATTCCAGACGCTTTACTAAAACTCTCCCCACTTGGAGAGTCAGTGCCTTTAACCTCCTGTTTGGCCCAGTTTGCCATTTCTGCGGAAAATGAACAGGAATAGGGAGAACCAATGAGAGACTAGCTGGAGGTGTCTGGACGGGCAAATTTAACTCTCATTTCCCACCAGGAAGAGGAATTAACCAAAGGCTCAGCGTGCCATGCCGGAACCACACTAGGGCCTGAAGCAATCCTGCGGTGTTGCGGCCAGCTCACAAGAAAGCGAGTTGAAGAAAGGAGCACAGGGGCATTGTAATTCACAAACCTGCAGAGTTATAAATGACAGCTATCGTCCAAAAATATATTAAAGTAAGGCTGCCAAGGGGACTCGAAAGCGGGGCAGAATTGCAGGAATCCGATTTCAGGAGGTAGACTGGAATTGCATGTAAAGCATAGGAAAAGAGACAGAACGTCCACAATGATGCACTTGGCCAAAAAGGGCGTATGCGTTTTTTCCTGAATATATTCAGGAAAAAACGCATACGCCCTTTTTGGCCAACCAAGCAAGCTTGCAAAGGAAATCTGCACTACAATGAAGTCTCACTGCCCCCCGGTCAAAAGGGCCATCTGAAAAAAGTGTAAAATCCAGAAAGGCAGGACAGGCCATGGAGAACTGGGAGCCTTGTTATGCTAATGGACGGGATGTAAATTGCCAACAGCCACTCTGGAGAAGTGTATGGTGTTTCCTGAAACATCTACAAAACAAAGCAACAGAGCCTAGGGCACTTCCACTTATGGTCCTATAGCTTAGGGAAATTAAAATCAAAAAGACACAGCCACCCCAAAGTTTGGGACGGCTCTGTTTACAAGAACTTCATTTACAGTACAAGTTCAATATCACAGAAAGTGAAAAATGGATAAAGAAGTTCTGGTACTTACGTACAATGCAATATCACTCAGCAATGAAATGTATATCATCAGGCCCGTAGCAGCATAATGAGTGGATTCAGGTACGATGATTCTAAGTGAGATAAGTCACACAGAAAAAGAAACATCATAAGATATCACTACTACACGGAATGTAAGCTTGTCTACACAGGAACTGAATTACAAAACAGAACAGGGTCTCAAATGTAGAAAACCAACTTATGCTTGCTTAAGGGGAAAGGTGAGTTGGGGTGCTGCATAAAACCAGAGATTGAAATTAGCACAGATACCGTTCCATAAGCCAAATATGTAATAGACAAGAGCTACTCCTTGCTGAACGAAGTGGACTCTACACCCCATATTAAACGCCTAAGAATATACCTGACCAGTAAGAATCTTAAAACCTATACATTTCTATGTCTCCGAAAGAGAATCAAGCGTGTGTACAGCGGCATAAATGCAGCAGTGATAGGATTGGTGAGGTTCGGTGAGCAAATGCAGACCCTTTGAGGTCACATTGCATGGTACCCATTCCATGGGTCTCAACTCTCCAGGTTTAAGGGATTCTTCCTTCACCTAAAACATGCATGTGGAACCCAGAGTATGATCCACCGTGTGATCGGGAAACGTGTTCAAATGTGTCTCAGGTTTCGTCCCCTGGTACTCGGGTGCAACATTCCAGACGCTTTACTAACACTCTCCCCACTTGGAGAGTCAGTGCCTTTAACCTCCTGTTTGGCCCAGTTTGCCATTTCTGCGGAAAATGAACAGGAATAGGGAGAACCAATGAGAGACTAGCTGGAGGTGCCTGGACGGGCAAATTTAACTCTCATTTCCCACCAGGAAGAGGAATTAACCAAAGGCTCAGCGTGCCATGCCGGAACCACACTAGGGCCTGAAGCAATCCTGTGGTGTTGCGGCCAGCTCACAAGAAAGCGAGTTGAAGAAAGGAGCTCAGGGGCACTGTAATTCACAAACCTGCAGAGTTATAAATGACAGCTATCGTCCAAAAATATATTGAAGTAAGGCTGCCAAGAGGACTCGAAAGCGGGGCAGAATTGCAAGAATCCGATTTCAGGAGGTAGACTGGAATTGCATGTAAAGCATAGGAAAAGAGACAGAATGTCCACAATGATGCACTTGGCCAAAAAGGGCGTATGCGTTTTTTCCTGAATATATTCAGGAAAAAACCCATACGCCCTTTTTGGCCAACCAAGCAAGCTTGCAAAGGAAATCTGCACTACAATGAAGTCTCACTGCCCCCCAGTCAAAAGGGCCATCCGAAAAAAGTGTAAAATCCAGAAAGGCCGGACAGGCCATGGAGAACTGGGAGCCTTGTTATGCTGATGGGCGGGATGTAAATTGCCAACAGCCACTCTGGAGAAGTGTATGGTGTTTCCTGAAACATCTAAAAAACAAAGCAACAGAGCCTAGGGCACTTCCACTTATGGTCCTATAGCTTAGGGAAATTAAAATCAAAAAGACACAGCCACCCCAAAGTTTGGGACGGCTCTGTTTACAAGAACCTCGTTTACGGTACAAGTTCAATATCACAGAAAGCGAAAAATGGATAAAGAAGTTGTGGTACTTACGTACAATGCAATATCACTCAGCAATGAAATCTATGTCATCAGGCCCATAGCAGCATAATGAGTGGATTCAGGTACGATGATTCTAAGTGAGATAAGTCACACAGAAAAAGAAACATCATAAGATATCACTAATACACGGAATGTAAACTTGGCTACACAGGAACTGAATTACAAAACAGAACAAGGTCTCAAATGTAGAAAACCAACTTATGCTTGCTTAAGGGGAAAGGTGAGTTGGGGTGCTGCATAAAACCAGAGATTGAAATTAGCACAGATACCGTTCCATAAGCCAAATATGTAATAGACAAGAGCTACTCCTTGCTCAACGAAGAGGACTCAACAACCCATATTAAACGTCTAAGAATATACCTGACTAGTAAGAATCTTAAAACCTATGGATTAATATGTCTCCAAAAGAGAATCAAGCATGTGTACAGTGGCATAAGTGCAGCAGTGATAGGATTGGTGAGGTTCGGTGAGCCAATGCAGAACCTTTGAAGTCATATTGCATGGTACCCATTCCATGGGTCTCAACTCTCCAGGTTTAAGGGATTCTTCCTTCAGCTAAAACATGCATGTGGAACCCAGAGTATGATCCTCCGTGTGATCGGGATACGTGTTCAAATGTGTCTCAGGTTTCGTCCCCTGGTACTCGGGTGCAACATTCCAGACGCTTTACTAACACTCTCCCCACTTGGAGAGTCAGTGCCTTTAACCACCTGTTTGGCCCAGTTTGCAATTTTTGCGGAAGATGATCAGGAATAGGGAGAACCAGTGAGAGACTAGCTGGAGGTGTCTGGACGGGCAAATTTAACTCTCATTTCCCACCAGGAAGAGGAATTAACCAAAGGCTCAGCGTGCCATGCCGGAACCACACTAGGGCCTGAAGCAATCCTGCGGTGTTGCGGCCAGCTCACAAGAAAGCGAGTTGAAGAAAGGAGCTCAGGGGCACTGTAATTCACAAACCTGCAGAGTTAAAAATGACAGCTATCGTCCAAAAATATATTGAAGTAAGGCTGCCAAGAGGACTTCAAAGCAGGGCAGGATTGCAGGAAACCGATTTCAGGAGGTAGACTGGAATTGCATGTAAAGCATAGGAAAAGAGGCAGAACGTCCACAATGATGCACTTGGCCAAAAAGGGCGTATGCATTTTTTCCTGAATATATTCAGAAAAAAACGCATACGCCCTTTTTGGCCAACCAAGCAAGCTTGCAAAGGAAATCTGCACTACAATGAAGTCTCACTGCCCCCCGGTCAAAAGGGCCATCTGAGAAAAGTGTAAAATCCAGAAAGGCAGGACAGGCCATAGAGACATGGGAGCCTTGTTATGCTGATGGGCGGGATGTAAATTGCCAACAGCCACTCTGGAGAAGTGTATGGTGTTTCCTGAAACATCTAAAAAACAAAGCAACAAAGCCTAGGGCACTTCCACTTATGGTCCTATAGCTTAGGGAAATTAAAATCAAAAAGACACAGCCACCCCAAAGTTTGGGATGGCTCTGTTTACAAGAACCTCGTTTACGGTACAAGTTCAACATCACAGAAAGCGAAAAATGGATAAAGAAGTTGTGGTACTTACGTACAATGCAATATCACTCAGCAATGAAATCTATGTCATCAGGCCCATAGCAGCATAATGAGTGGATTCAGGTACGATGATTCTAAGTGAGATAAGTCACACAGAAAAAGAAACATCATAAGATATCACTACTACATGGAATGTAAACTTGGCTACACAGGAACTGAATTACAAAACAGAACAGGGTCTCAAATGTAGAAAACCAACTTATGCTTGCTTAAGGGGAAAGGTGAGTTGGGGTGCTGCATAAAACCAGAGATTGAAATTAGCACAGATACCGTTCCATAAGCCAAATATGTAATAGACAAGAGCTACTCCTTGCTCAACGAAGTGGACTCTACACCCCATATTAAACGTCTAAGAATATACCTGACTAGTAAGAATCTTAAAACCTATGGATTTATATGTCTCCAAAAGAGAATCAAGCATGTGTACAGCGGCATAAACGCAGCAGTGATAGGATTGTGAGGTTTGATGAGCAAATGCAGACCCTTTGAAGTCATATTGCATGGTAGCCATTCCATGGGTCTCAACTCTCCAGGTTTAAGGGATTCTTCCTTCAACTAAAACATGCATGTGGAACCCAGAGTATGATCCACCGTGTGATCGGGAAACGTGTTCAAATGTGTCAGATTTCGTCCCCTTGTACTCAGGTGCAACATTCCAGACGCTTTACTAACACTCTCCCCACTTGGAGAGACAGTGCCTTTAACCTCCTCTTTGGCCCAGTTTGCAATTTCTGCGGAAAATGAACAGGAATAGGGAGAACCAATGAGAGACTAGCTGGAGGTGTCTGGATGGGCAAATTTAACTCTCATTTCCCACCAGGAAGAGGAATTAACCAAAGGCTCAGCGTGCCATGCCGGAACCACACTAGGGCCTGAAGCAATGCTGCGGTGTTGCGGCCAGCTCACAAAAAAGCGAGTTGAAGAAAGGAGCTCAGGGGCACTGTAATTCACAAACCTGCAGAGTTAAAAATGACAGCTATCGTCCAAAAATATATTGAAGTAAGGCTGCCAAGAGGACTTGAAAGCGGGGCAGAATTGCAGGAAACCGATTTCAGGAGGTAGACTGGAATTGCATGTAAAGCATAGGAAAAGAGGCAGAACGTCCACAATGATGCACTTGGCCAAAAAGGGCGTATGCGTTTTTTCCTGAATATATTCAGGAAAAAACGCATACGCCCTTTTTGGCCAACCAAGCAAGCTTGCAAAGGAAATCTGCACTACAATGAAGTCTCACTGCCCCCCGGTCAAAAGGGCCATCTGAAAAAAGTATAACATCCAGAAAGGCAGGACAGGCCATGGCGAACTGGGAGCCTTGTTATGCTGATGGGCGGGATGTAAATTGCCAACAGCCACTCTGGAGAAGTGTATGGTGTTTCCTGAAACATCTAAAAAACAAAGCAACAGAGCCTAGGGCACTTCCACTTATGGTCCTATAGCTTAGGGAAATTAAAATCAAAAAGACACAGCCACCCCAAAGTTTGGGCCGGCTCTGTTTACAAGAATCTCGTTTATGGTACAAGTTCAATATCGCAGAAAGTGAAAAATGGATAAAGAAGTTGTGGTACTTACGTACAATGCAATATAACTCAGGAATGAAATCTATGTCATCAGGCCCGTAGCAGCATAATGAGTGGATTCAGGTACGATGATTCTAAGTGAAATAAGTCACACAGAAAAAGAAACATCATAAGATATCACTAATAAACGGAATGTAAACTTGGCTACACAGGAACTGAATTACAAAACAGAACAGGATCTCAAATGCAGAAAACCAACTTATGCTTGCTTAAGGGGAAAGGTGAGTTGGGGTGCTGCATAAAACCAGAGATTGAAATTAGCACAGATACCATTCCATAAGCCAAATAGGTAATAGACAAGAGCTACTCCTTGCTCAACGAAGAGGACTCAACACCCCATATTAAACGTCTAAGAATATACCTGACTAGTAAGAATCTTAAAATCTATGGATTTATATGTCTCCGAAAGAGAATCAAGCGTGTGTACAGTGGCATAAGCGCAGCAGTGATAGGATTGATGAGGTTCGGTGAGCCAATGCAGAACCTTTGAAGTCATATTGAATGGTACCCATTCCATGGGTCTCAACTCTCCAGGTTTAAGGGATTCTTCCTTCAGCTAAAACATGCATGTGGAACCCAGAGTATGATCCACCGTGTGATCGGGAAATGTGTTCAAATGTGTCTCAGTTTTTGTCCCCTGGTACTCGGGTGCAACATTCCAGACGCTTTACTAAAACTTTCCCCACTTGGAGAGTCACTGCCTTTAACCTCCTGTTTGACCCAGTTTGCAATTTCTGCGGAAAATGAACAGGAATAGGGAGAACCAATGAGAGACTAGATGGAGGTGTCTGGATGGGCAAATTTAACTCTCATTTCCCACCAGGAAGAGGAATTAACCAAAGGCTCAGCGTGCCATGCCGGAACCACACTAGGGCCTGAAGCAATGCTGCGGTGTTGCGGCCAGCTCACAAGAAATCGAGTTGAAGAAAGGAGCTCAGGGGCACTGTAATTCACAAACCTGCAGAGTTATAAATGACAGCTATCGTCCAAAAATATATTGAAGTAAGGCTGCCAAGAGGACTCGAAAGCAGGGCAGAATTGCAGGAATCCGATTTCAGGAGGTAGACTGGAATTACATGTAAAGCATAGGAAAAGAGGCAGAACGTCCACAATGATGCACTTGGCCAAAAAGGGCGTATGCGTTTTTTCCTGAATATATTCAGGAAAAAACGCATACGCCCTTTTTGGCCAACCAAGCAAGCTTGCAAAGGAAATCTGCAGTACAATGAACTCTCACTGCCTCCCGGTCAAAAGGGCCATCTGAAAAATGTGTAAAATCCAGAAAGGCAGGACAGGCCATGGAGAATTGGGAGCCTTGTTATGCTGATGGGCGGGATGTAAATTGCCAACAGCCACTCTGGAGAAGTGTATGGTGTTTCCTGAAACATCTAAAAAACAAAGCAACAGAGCCTAGGGCACTTCCACTTATGGTCCTATAGCTTAGGGAAATTAAAATCAAAAAGACACAGCCACCCCAAAGTTTGGGCCGGCTCTGTTTACAAGAATCTCGTTTATGGTACAAGTTCAATATCGCAGAAAGTGAAAAATGGATAAAGAAGTTGTGGTACTTACGTACAATGCAATATCACTCAGGAATGAAATCTATGTCATCAGGCCCGTAGCAGCATAATGAGTGGATTCAGGTACGATGATTCTAAGTGACATAAGTCACACAGAAAAAGAAACATCATAAGATATCACTAATACATGGAATGTAAACTTGGCTACACAGGAACTGAATTACAAAACAGAACAGGATCTCAAATGTAGAAAACCAACTTATGCTTGCTTAAGGGGAAAGGTGAGTTGGGGTGCTGCATAAAACCAGAGATTGAAATTAGCACAGATACCATTCCATAAGCCAAATAGGTAATAGACAATAGCTACTCCTTGCTCAACGAAGTGGACTCAACACCCCATATTAAATGCCTAAGAATATACCTGACTAGTAAGAATCTTAAAACCTATGGATTTATAAGTCTCCGAAAGAGAATCAAGCGTGTCTACAGAGGCATAAATGCAGCAGTAATAGGATTGGTGAGGTTCGGTGAGCCAATGCAGAACCTTTGAAGTCATATTGCATGGTACCCATTCCATGGGTCTCAACTCTCCAGGTTTAAGGGATTCTTCCTTCAGCTAAAACATGCATGTGGAACCCAGAGTATGATCAACCGTGTGATCGGGAAACGTGTTCAAATGTGTCTCAGTTTTTGTCCCCTGGTACTCGGGTGCAACATTCCAGACGCTTTACTAAAACTCTCCGCACTTGGAGAGTCAGTGCCTTTAACCTCCTGTTTGGCCCAGTTTGCAATTTCTGCGGAAAATGAACAGGAATAGGGAGAACCAATGAGAGACTAGATGGAGGTGTCTGGACGGGCAAATTTAACTCTCATTTCCCACCAGGAAGAGGAATTAACCAAAGGCTCAGCGTGCCATGCCGGAACCACACTAGGGCCTGAAGCAATCCTGCGGTGTTGCGGCCAGCTCACAAGAAAGCGAGTTGAAGAAAGGAGCTCAGGGGCACTGTAATTCACAAACCTGCAGAGTTATAAATGACAGCTATCGTCCAAAAATATATTGAAGTAATGCTGCCAAGAGGACTCGAAAGCGGGGCAGAATTGCAGGAATCCGATTTCAGGAGGTAGACTGGAATTGCATGTAAAGCATAGGAAAAGAGGCAGAACGTCCACAATGATGCACTTGGCCAAAAAGGGCGTATGCGTTTTTTCCTGAATATATTCAGGAAAAAACGCATACGCCCTTTTTGGCCAACCAAGCAAGCTTGCAAAGGAAATCTGCACTACCATGAAGTCTCACTGCCCCCCGGTCAAAAGGGCCATCTGAAAAAAGTGTAAAATCCAGAAAGGCAGGACAGGCCATGGAGAACTGGGAGCCTTGTTATGCTGATGGGTGGGATGTAAATTGCCAACAGCCACTCTGGAGAAGTGTATGGTGTTTCCTGAAACATCTAAAAAACAAAGCAACAGAGCCTAGGGCACTTCCACTTATGGTCCTATAGCTTAGGGAAATTAAAATCAAAAAGACACAGCCACCCCAAAGTTTGGGACGGCTCTGTTTACAAGAACCTCATTTACAGTACAAATTCAATATCACAGAAGGTGAAAAATGGATAAAGAATTTGTGGTACTTACGTACAATGCAATATCACTCAGCAATGAAATCTATATCATCAGGCCCGTAGCAGCATAATGAGTGGATTCAGGTACGATGATTCTAAGTGAGATAAGTCACACAGAAAAAGAAACATCATAAGATATCACTACTATACGGAATGTAAACTTGGCTACACAGAAACTGAATTACAAAACAGAACACGGTCTCAAATGTAGAAAACCAACTTATGCTTGCTTAAGGGGAAAGGTGAGTTGGGGTTCTGCATAAAACCAGAGATTGAAATTAGCACAGATACCATTCCATAAGCCAAATATGTAATAGACAAGAGCTACTCCTTGCTCAACGAAGTGGACTCTACACCCCATATTAATCGCCTAAGAATATACCTGACTAGTAATAATCTTAAAACCTATGGATTTATATGTCTCCAAAAGAGAATCAAGCATGTGTACAGCGGCATAAACGCAGCAGTGATAGGATTGGTGAGGTTTGATGAGCAAATGCAGACCCTTTGAAGTCATATTGCATGGTAGCCATTCCATGGGTCTCAACTCTCCAGGTTTAAGGGATTCTTCCTTCAGCTAAAACATGCATGTGGAACCCAGAGTATGATCCACCGTGTGATCGGGAAACGTGTTCAAATGTGTCTCAGTTTTTGTCCCCTGGTACTCGGGTGCAACATTCCAGATGCTTTACTAACACTCTCCCCACTTGGAGAGTCAGTGCCTTTAACCTCCTGTTTGGCCCAGTTTGCAATTTCTGCGGAAAATGAACAGGAATAGGGAGAACCAATGAGAGACTAGCTGGAGGTGTCTGGATGGGCAAATTTAACTCTCATTTCCAACCAGGAAGAGGAATTAACCAAAGGCTCAGCGTGCCATGCCAGAACCACACTAGGGCCTGAAGCAATCCTGCGGTGTTGCGGCCAGCTCACAAGAAAGTGAGTTGAAGAAAGGAGCTCAGGGGCACTGTAATTCACAAACCTGCAGAGTTAAAAATGACAGCTATCGTCCAAAAATATATTGAAGTAAGGCTGCCAAGAGGACTTGAAAGCGGGGCAGGATTGCAGGAAACCGATTTCAGGAGGTAGACTGGAATTGCATGTAAAGCATAGGAAAAGAGGCAGAACGTCCACAATGATGCACTTGGCCAAAAAGGGCGTATGCGTTTTTTCCTGAATATATTCAGGAAAAAACGCATACGCCCTTTTTGGCCAACCAAGCAAGCTTGCAAAGGAAATCTGCACTACAATGAAGTCTCACTGCCCCCCGGTCAAAAGGGCCATCTGAAAAAAGTGTAAAATCCAGAAAGGCAGGACAGGCCATGGAGAACTGGGAGCCTTGTTATGCTGATGGGCGGGATGTAAATTGCCAACAGCCACTCTGGAGAAGTGTATGGTGTTTCCTGAAACATCTAAAAAACAAAGCAACAGAGCCTAAGGCACTTCCACTTATGGTCCTATAGCTTAGGGAAATTAAAATCAAAAAGACACAGCCACCCCAAAGTTTGGGACGGCTCTGTTTACAAGAACCTCATTTACAGTACAAATTCAATATCGCAGAAGGTGAAAAATGGATAAAGAATTTGTGGTACTTACGTACAATGCAATATCACTCAGCAATGAAATCTATATCATCAGGCCCGTAGCAGCATAATGAGTGGATTCAGGTACGATGATTCTAAGTGAGATAAGTCACACAGAAAAAGAAACATCATAAGATATCACTACTACACGGAATGTAAACTTGGCTACACAGGAACTGAATTACAAAACAGAACAGGATCTCAAATGTAGAAAACCAACTTATGCTTGCTTAAGGGGAAAGGTGAGTTGGGGTGCTGCATAAAACCAGAGATTGAAATTAGCACAGATACCATTCCATAAGCCAAATGTGTAATAGACAAGAGCTACTCCTTGCTCAACGAAGAGGACTCAACACCCCATATTAAACGTCTAAGAATATACCTGACTAGGAAGAATCTTAAAACCTATGGATTTATATGTCTCCGAAAGAGAATCAAGCGTCTGTACAGTGGCATAAGCGCAGCAGTGATAGGATTGGTGAGGTTCGGTGAGCCAATGCAGAACCTTTGAAGTCATATTGCATGGTACCCATTCCATGGGTCTCAACTCTCCAGGTTTAAGGGATTCTTCCTTCAGCTAAAACATGCATGTGGAACCCAGAGTATGATCCACCATGTGATTGGGAAACGTGTTCAAATGTGTCTCAGGTTTTGTCCCCTGGTTCTCGGGTGCAACATTCCAGACGCTTTACTAACACTCTCCCCACTTGGAGAGTCAGTGCCTTTAACCTCCTGTTTGGCCCAGTTTGCAATATTTGCGGAAGATGAACAGGAATAGGGAGAACCAGTGAGAGACTAGCTGGAGGTGTCTGGACGGGCAAATTTAACTCTCATTTCCCACCAGGAAGAGGAATTAACCAAAGGCTCAGCGTGCCATGCCGGAACGACACTAGGGCCTGAAGCAATCCTGCGGTGTTGCGGCCAGCTCACAAGAAAGCGAGTTGAAGAAAGGAGCTCAGGGGCACTGTAATTCACAAACCTGCAGAGTTATAAATGACAGCTATCGTCCAAAAATATATTGAAGTAAGGCTGCCAAGAGGACTTTAAAGCGGGGCAGAATTGCAGGAAACCGATTTCAGGAGGTAGACTGGAATTGCATGTAAAGCATAGGAAAAGAGGCAGAACGTCCACAATGATGCACTTGGCCAAAAAGGGCGTATGCGTTTTTTCCTGAATATATTCAGGAAAAAACGCATACGCCCTTTTTGGCCAACCAAGCAAGCTTGCAAAGGAAATCTGCACTACAATGAAGTCTCACTGCCCCCCGGTCAAAAGGGCCATCTGAAAAAAGTGTAAAATCCAGAAAGGCAGGACAGGCCATGGAGAACTGGGAGCCTTGTTATGCTGATGGGCGGGATGTAAATTGCCAACAGCCACTCTGGAGAAGTGTATGGTGTTTCCTGAAACATCTAAAAAACAAAGCAACAGAGCCTAAGGCACTTCCACTTATGGTCCTATAGCTTAGGGAAATTAAAATCAAAAAGACACAGCCACCCCAAAGTTTGGGACGGCTCTGTTTACAAGAACCTCATTTACAGTACAAATTCAATATCGCAGAAGGTGAAAAATGGATAAAGAATTTGTGGTACTTACGTACAATGCAATATCACTCAGCAATGAAATCTATATCATCAGGCCCGTAGCAGCATAATGAGTGGATTCAGGTACGATGATTCTAAGTGAGATAAGTCACACAGAAAAAGAAACATCATAAGATATCACTACTACACGGAATGTAAACTTGGCTACACAGAAACTGAATTACAAAACAGAACACGGTCTCAAATGTAGAAAACCAACTTATGCTTGCTTAAGGGGAAAGGTGAGTTGGGGTTCTGCATAAAACCAGAGATTGAAATTAGCACAGATACCATTCCATAAGCCAAATATGTAATAGACAAGAGCTACTCCTTGCTCAACGAAGTGGACTCTACACCCCATATTAATCGCCTAAGAATATACCTGACTAGTAATAATCTTAAAACCTATGGATTTATATGTCTCCAAAAGAGAATCAAGCATGTGTACAGCGGCATAAACGCAGCAGTGATAGGATTGGTGAGGTTTGATGAGCAAATGCAGACCCTTTGAAGTCATATTGCATGGTAGCCATTCCATGGGTCTCAACTCTCCAGGTTTAAGGGATTCTTCCTTCAGCTAAAACATGCATGTGGAACCCAGAGTATGATCCACCGTGTGATCGGGAAACGTGTTCAAATGTGTCTCAGTTTTTGTCCCCTGGTACTCGGGTGCAACATTCCATACGCTTTACTAACACTCTCCCCACTTGGAGAGTCAGTGCCTTTAACCTCCTGTTTGGCCCAGTTTACAATTTCTGCGGAAAATGAACAGGAATAGGGAGAACCAATGAGAGACTAGCTGGAGGTGTCTGGATGGGCAAATTTATCTCACATTTCCCACCAGGAAGAGGAATTAACCAAAGGCTCAGCGTGCCATGCCGGAACCACACTAGGGCCTGAAGCAATCCTGCGGTGTTGCAGCCAGCTCACAAGAAAGCGAGTTGAAGAAAGGAGCTCAGGGGCACTGTAATTCACAAACCTGCAGAGTTATAAATGACAGCTATCGTCCAAAAATATATTGAAGTAAGGCTGCCAAGAGGACTCGAAAGCGGGGCAGAATTGAAGGAATCCGATTTCAGGAGGTAGACTGGAATTGCATGTAAAGCATAGGAAAAGAGACAGAATGTCCACAATGATGCACTTGGCCAAAAAGGGCGTATGCGTTTTTTCCTGAATATATTCAGGAAAAAACGCATACGCCCTTTTTGGCCAACCAAGCAAGCTTGCAAAGGAAATCTGCACTACAATGAAGTCTCACTGCCCCCCAGTCAAAAGGGCCATCTGAAAAAAGTGTAAAATCCAGAAAGGCCGGACAGGCCATGGAGAACTGGGAGCCTTGTTATGCTGATGGGCGGGATGTAAATTGCCAACAGCCACTCTGGAGAAGTGTATGGTGTTTCCTGAAACATCTAAAAAACAAAGCAAAAGAGCCTAGGGCATTTCCACTTATGGTCCTATAGCTTAGGGAAATTAAAATCAAAAAGACACAGCCACCCCAAAGTTTGGGACGGCTCTGTTTACAAGATCCTCGTTTACGGTACAAGTTCAATATCACAGAAAGCGAAAAATGGATAAAGAAGTTGTGGTACTTACGTACAATGCAATATCACTCAGCAATGAAATCTATGTCATCAGGCCCATAGCAGCATAATGAGTGGATTCAGGTACGATGATTCTAAGTGAGATAAGTCACACAGAAAAAGAAACATCATAAGATATCACTACTACACGGAATGTAAACTTGGCTACACAGGAACTGAATTACAAAACAGAACAGGATCTCAAATGTAGAAAACCAACTTATGCTTGCTTAAGGGGAAAGGTGAGTTGGGGTGCTGCATAAAACCAGAGATTGAAATTAGCACAGATACCGTTCCATAAGCCAAATGTGTAATAGACAAGAGCTACTCCTTGCTCAACGAAGAGGACTCAACACACCATATTAAACGTCTAAGAATATACCTGACTAGGAAGAATCTTAAAACCTATGGATTTATATGTCTCCGAAAGAGAATCAAGCGTGTGTACAGTGGCATAAGCGCAGCAGTGATAGGATTGGTGAGGTTCGGTGAGCCAATGCAGAACCTTTGAAGTCATATTGCATGGTACCCATTCCATGGGTCTCAACTCTCCAGGTTTAAGGGATTCTTCCTTCAGCTAAAACATGCATGTGGAACCCAGAGTATGATCCACCATGTGATTGGGAAACGTGTTCAAATGTGTCTCAGGTTTTGTCCCCTGGTACTCGGGTGCAACATTCCAGACGCTTTACTAACACTCTCCCCACTTGGAGAGTCAGTGCCTTTAACCTCCTGTTTGGCCCAGTTTGCAATATTTGCGGAAGATGAACAGGAATAGGGAGAACCAGTGAGAGACTAGCTGGAGGTGTCTGGACGGGCAAATTTAACTCTCATTTCCCACCAGGAAGAGGAATTAACCAAAGGCTCAGCGTGCCATGCCGGAACGACACTAGGGCCTGAAGCAATCCTGCGGTGTTGCGGCCAGCTCACAAGAAAGCGAGTTGAAGAAAGGAGCTCAGGGGCACTGTAATTCACAAACCTGCAGAGTTATAAATGACAGCTATCGTCCAAAAATATATTGAAGTAAGGCTGCCAAGAGGACTTGAAAGCGGGGCAGAATTGCAGGAAACCGATTTCAGGAGGTAGACTGGAATTGCATGTAAAGCATAGGAAAAGAGGCAGAACGTCCACAATGATGCACTTGGCCAAAAAGGGCGTATGCGTTTTTTCCTGAATATATTCAGGAAAAAACGCATACGCCCTTTTTGGCCAACCAAGCAAGCTTGCAAAGGAAATCTGCACTACAATGAAGTCTCACTGCCCCCCAGTCAAAAGGGCCATCTGAAAAAAGTTTAAAATCCAGAAAGCCTGGACAGGCCATGGAGAACTGGGAGCCTTGTTATGCTGATGGGCGGGATGTAAATTGCCAACAGCCACTCTGGAGAAGTGTATGGTGTTTCCTGAAACATCTAAAAAACAAAGCAACAGAGCCTAGGGCACTTCCACTTATGGTCCTATAGCTTAGGGAAATTAAAATCAAAAAGACACAGCCACCCCAAAGTTTGGGATGGTTCTGTTTACAAGAACCTCATTTACAGTACAAATTCAATATCACAGAAGGTGAAAAATGGATAAAGAATTTGTGGTACTTACGTACAATGCAATATCACTCAGTAATGAAATCTATATCATCAGGCCCGTAGCAGCATAATGAGTGGATTCAGGTACGATGATTCTAAGTGAGATAAGTCACACAGAAAAAGAAACATCATAAGATATCACTACTACACGGAATGAAAACTTGGCTACACAGAAACTGAATTACAAAACAGAACACGGTCTTAAATGTAGAAAACCAACTTATGCTTGCTTAAGGGGAAAGGTGAGTTGGGGTTCTGCATAAAACCAGAGATTGAAATTAGCACAGATACCATTCCATAAGCCAAATATGTAATAGACAAGAGCTACTCCTTGCTCAACGAAGTGGACTCTACACCCCATATTAATCGCCTAAGAATATACCTGACTAGTAATAATCTTAAAACCTATGGATTTATATGTCTCCAAAACAGAATCAAGCATGTGTACAGCGGCATAAACGCAGGAGTGATAGGATTGGTGAGGTTTGATGAGCAAATGCAGACCCTTTGAAGTCATATTGCATGCTAGCCATTCCATGGGTCTCAACTCTCCAGGTTTAAGGGATTCTTCCTTCAGCTAAAACATGCATGTGGAACCCAGAGTATGATCCACCATGTGATCGGGAAACGTGTTCAAATGTGTCTCAGATTTTCTCCGCTGGTACTTGGGTGCAACATTCCAGACGCTTTACTAAAACTCTCCCCACTTGGAGAGTCAGTGCCTTTAACCTCCTGTTTGGCCCAGTTTGCAATTTCTGCGGAAAATGAACAGGAATAGGGAGAACAAATGAGAGACTAGCTGGAGGTGTCTGGACGGGCAAATGTAACTCTCATTTCCCACCAGGAAGAGGAATTAACCAAAGGCTCAGCGTGCCATGCCGGAACCACACTAGGGCCTGAAGCAATCCTGCAGTGTTGCGGCCAGCTCACAAGAAAGTGAGTTGAAGAAAGGAGCTCAGGGGCACTGTAATTCACAAACCTGCAGAGTTAAAAATGACAGCTATCGTCCAAAAATATATTGAAGTAAGGCTGCCAAGAGGACTTGAAAGCGGGGCAGAATTGCAGGAAACCGATTTCAGGAGTTAGACTGGAATTGCATGTAAAGCATACGAAAAGAGGCAGAACGTCCACAATGATGCACTTGGCCAAAAAGGGCGTATGCGTTTTTTCCTGAATATATTCAGGAAAAAACGCATACGCCCTTTTTGGCCAACCAAGCAAGCTTGCAAAGGAAATCTGCACTACCATGAAGTCTCACTGCCCCCCGGTCAAAAGGGCCATCTGAAAAAAGTGTAAAATCCAGAAAGGCAGGACAGGCCATGGAGAACTGGGAGCCTTGTTATGCTGATGGGCGGGATGTAAATTGCCAACAGCCACTCTGGAGAAGTGTATGGTGTTTCCTGAAACATCTAAAAAACAAAGCAACAGAGCCTAGGGCACTTCCACTTATGGTCCTATAGCTTAGGGAAATTAAAATCAAAAAGACACAGCCACCCCAAAGTTTGGGACGGCTCTGTTTACAAGAACCTCGTTTACGGTACAAGTTCAATATCACAGAAAGCGAAAAATGGATAAAGAAGTTGTGGTACTTACGTACAATGCAATATCACTCAGCAATGAAATCTATGTCATCAGGCCCATAGCAGCATAATGAGTGGATTCAGGTACGATGATTCTAAGTGAGATAAGTCACACAGAAAAAGAAACATCATAAGATATCACTAATACACGGAATGTAAACTTGGCTACACAGGAACTGAATTACAAAACAGAACAAGGTCTCAAATGTAGAAAACCAACTTATGCTTGCTTAAGGGGAAAGGTGAGTTGGGGTGCTGCATAAAACCAGAGATTGAAATTAGCACAGATACCGTTCCATAAGCCAAATATGTAATAGACAAGAGCTACTCCTTGCTCAACGAAGAGGACTCAACACCCCATATTAAACGTCTAAGAATATACCTGACTAGGAAGAATCTTAAAACCTATGGATTTATATGTCTCCGAAAGAGAATCAAGGGTGTGTACAGTGGCATAAGCGCAGCAGTGATAGGATTGGTGAGGTTCGGTGAGCCAATGCAGAACCTTTGAAGTCATATTGCATGGTACCCATTCCATGGGTCTCAACTCTCCAGGTTTAAGGGATTCTTCCTTCAGCTAAAACATGCATGTGGAACCCAGAGTATGATCCACCATGTGATCGGGAAACGTGTTCAAATGTGTCTCAGGTTTTGTCCCCTGGTACTCGGGTGCAACATTCCAGACGCTTTACTAAAACTCTCCCCACTTGGAGAGTCAGTGCCTTTAACCTCCTGTTTGGCCCAGTTTGCAATATTTGCGGAAGATGAACAGGAATAGGGAGAACCAGTGAGAGACTAGCTGGAGGTGTCTGGATTGGCAAATTTAACTCTCATTTCCCACCAGGAAGAGGAATTAACCAAAGGCTCAGCGTGCCATGCCGGAACGACACTAGGGCCTGAAGCAATCCTGCGGTGTTGCGGCCAGCTCACAAGAAAGCGAGTTGAAGAAAGGAGCTCAGGGGCACTGTAATTCACAAACCTGCAGAGTTATAAATGACAGCTATCGTCCAAAAATATATTGAAGTAAGGCTGCCAAGAGGACTCGAAAGCGGGGCAGAATTGCAGGAAACCGATTTCAGGAGGTAGACTGGAATTGCATGTAAAGCATAGGAAAAGAGGCAGAACGTCCACAATGATGCACTTGGCCAAAAAGGGCATATGCGTTTTTTCCTGAATATATTCAGGAAAAAACGCATACGCCCTTTTTGGCCAACCAAGCAAGCTTGCAAAGGAAATCTGCACTACAATGAAGTCTCACTGCCCCCCGGTCAAAAGGGCCATCTGAAAAAAGTATAACATCCAGAAAGGCAGGACAGGCCATGGAGAACTGCAGCCTTGTTATGCTGATGGGCGGGATGTAAATTGCCAACAGCCACTCTGGAGAAATGTATGGTGTTTCCTGAAACATCTAAAAAACAAAGCAACAGAGCCTAGGGCACTTCCACTTATGGTCCTATAGCTTAGGGAAATTAAAATCAAAAAGACACAGCCACCCCAAAGTTTGGGACGGCTCTGTTTACAAGAACCTCATTTACAGTACAAATTCAATATCACAGAAGGTGAAAAATGGATAAAGAATTTGTGGTACTTACGTACAATGCAATATCACTCAGCAATGAAATCTATATCATCAGGCCCATAGCAGCATAATGAGTGGATTCAGGTACGATGATTCTAAGTGAGATAAGTCACACAGAAAAAGAAACATCATAAGATATCACTACTATACGGAATGTAAACTTGGCTACACAGAAACTGAATTACAAAACAGAACACGGTCTCAAATGTAGAAAACCAACTTATGCTTGCTTAAGGGGAAAGGTGAGTTGGGGTTCTGCATAAAACCAGAGATTGAAATTAGCACAGATACCATTCCATAAGCCAAATATGTAATAGACAAGAGCTACTCCTTGCTCAACGAAGTGGACTCTACACCCCATATTAATCGCCTAAGAATATACCTGACTAGTAATAATCTTAAAACCTATGGATTTATATGTCTCCAAAACAGAATCAAGCATGTGTACAGCGGCATAAACGCAGCAGTGATAGGATTGGTGAGGTTTGATGAGCAAATGCAGACCCTTTGAAGTCATATTGCATGGTAGCCATTCCATGGGTCTCAACTCTCCAGGTTTAAGGGATTCTTCCTTCAGCTAAAACATGCATGTGGAACCCAGAGTATGATCCACCGTGTGATCGGGAAACGTGTTCAAATGTGTCTCAGTTTTTGTCCCCTGGTACTCGGGTGCAACATTCCAGATGCTTTACTAACACTCTCCCCACTTGGAGAGTCAGTGCCTTTAACCTCCTGTTTGGCCCAGTTTGCAATTTCTGCGGAAAATGAACAGGAATAGGGAGAACCAATGAGAGACTAGCTGGAGGTGTCTGGATGGGCAAATTTAACTCTCATTTCCAACCAGGAAGAGGAATTAACCAAAGGCTCAGCGTGCCATGCCAGAACCACACTAGGGCCTGAAGCAATCCTGCGGTGTTGCGGCCAGCTCACAAGAAAGTGAGTTGAAGAAAGGAGCTCAGGGGCACTGTAATTCACAAACCTGCAGAGTTAAAAATGACAGCTATCGTCCAAAAATATATTGAAGTAAGGCTGCCAAGAGGACTTGAAAGCGGGGCAGGATTGCAGGAAACCGATTTCAGGAGGTAGACTGGAATTGCATGTAAAGCATAGGAAAAGAGGCAGAACGTCCACAATGATGCACTTGGCCAAAAAGGGCGTATGCGTTTTTTCCTGAATATATTCAGGAAAAAACGCATACGCCCTTTTTGGCCAACCAAGCAAGCTTGCAAAGGAAATCTGCACTACCATGAAGTCTCACTGCCCCCCGGTCAAAAGGGCCATCTGAAAAAAGTGTAAAATCCAGAAAGGCAGGACAGGCCATGGAGAACTGGGAGCCTTGTTATGCTGATGGGCGGGATGTAAATTGCCAACAGCCACTCTGGAGAAGTGTATGGTGTTTCCTGAAACATCTAAAAAACAAAGCAACAGAGCCTAGGGCACTTCCACTTATGGTCCTATAGCTTAGGGAAATTAAAATCAAAAAGACACAGCCACCCCAAAGTTTGGGACGGCTCTGTTTACAAGAACCTCATTTACAGTACAAATTCAATATCACAGAAGGTGAAAAATGGATAAAGAATTTGTGGTACTTACGTACAATGCAATATCACTCAGCAATGAAATCTATATCATCAGGCCTGTAGCAGCATAATGAGTGGATTCAGGTACGATGATTCTAAGTGAGATAAGTCACACAGAAAAAGAAACATCATAAGATATCACTACTATACGGAATGTAAACTTGGCTACACAGAAACTGAATTACAAAACAGAACACGGTCTCAAATGTAGAAAACCAACTTATGCTTGCTTAAGGGGAAAGGTGAGTTGGGGTTCTGCATAAAACCAGAGATTGAAATTAGCACAGATACCATTCCATAAGCCAAATATGTAATAGACAAGAGCTACTCCTTGCTCAACGAAGTGGACTCTACACCCCATATTAATCGCCTAAGAATATACCTGACTAGTAATAATCTTAAAACCTATGGATTTATATGTCTCCAAAAGAGAATCAAGCATGTGTACAGCGGCATAAACGCAGCAGTGATAGGATTGGTGAGGTTTGATGAGCAAATGCAGACCCTTTGAAGTCATATTGCATGGTAGCCATTCCATGGGTCTCAACTCTCCAGGTTTAAGGGATTCTTCCTTCAGCTAAAACATGCATGTGGAACCCAGAGTATGATCCACCGTGTGATCGGGAAACGTGTTCAAATGTGTCTCAGTTTTTGTCCCCTGGTACTCGGGTGCAACATTCCAGATGCTTTACTAACACTCTCCCCACTTGGAGAGTCAGTGCCTTTAACCTCCTGTTTGGCCCAGTTTGCAATTTCTGCGGAAAATGAACAGGAATAGGGAGAACCAATGAGAGACTAGCTGGAGGTGTCTGGATGGGCAAATTTAACTCTCATTTCCAACCAGGAAGAGGAATTAACCAAAGGCTCAGCGTGCCATGCCAGAACCACACTAGGGCCTGAAGCAATCCTGCGGTGTTGCGGCCAGCTCACAAGAAAGTGAGTTGAAGAAAGGAGCTCAGGGGCACTGTAATTCACAAACCTGCAGAGTTAAAAATGACAGCTATCGTCCAAAAATATATTGAAGTAAGGCTGCCAAGAGGAATTGAAAGCGGGGCAGGATTGCAGGAAACCGATTTCAGGAGGTAGACTGGAATTGCATGTAAAGCATAGGAAAAGAGGCAGAACGTCCACAATGATGCACTTGGCCAAAAAGGGCGTATGCGTTTTTTCCTGAATATATTCAGGAAAAAACGCATACGCCCTTTTTGGCCAACCAAGCAAGCTTGCAAAGGAAATCTGCACTACAATGAAGTCTCACTGCCCCCCGGTCAAAAGGGCCATCTGAAAAAAGTGTAAAATCCAGAAAGGCAGGACAGGCCATGGAGAACTGGGAGCCTTGTTATGCTGATGGGCGGGATGTAAATTGCCAACAGCCACTCTGGAGAAGTGTATGGTGTTTCCTGAAACATCTAAAAAACAAAGCAACAGAGCCTAAGGCACTTCCACTTATGGTCCTATAGCTTAGGGAAATTAAAATCAAAAAGACACAGCCACCCCAAAGTTTGGGACGGCTCTGTTTACAAGAACCTCATTTACAGTACAAATTCAATATCGCAGAAGGTGAAAAATGGATAAAGAATTTGTGGTACTTACGTACAATGCAATATCACTCAGCAATGAAATCTATATCATCAGGCCCGTAGCAGCATAATGAGTGGATTCAGGTACGATGATTCTAAGTGAGATAAGTCACACAGAAAAAGAAACATCATAAGATATCACTACTACACGGAATGTAAACTTGGCTACACAGAAACTGAATTACAAAACAGAACACGGTCTCAAATGTAGAAAACCAACTTATGCTTGCTTAAGGGGAAAGGTGAGTTGGGGTTCTGCATAAAACCAGAGATTGAAATTAGCACAGATACCATTCCATAAGCCAAATATGTAATAGACAAGAGCTACTCCTTGCTCAACGAAGTGGACTCTACACCCCATATTAATCGCCTAAGAATATACCTGACTAGTAATAATCTTAAAACCTATGGATTTATATGTCTCCAAAAGAGAATCAAGCATGTGTACAGCGGCATAAACGCAGCAGTGATAGGATTGGTGAGGTTTGATGAGCAAATGCAGACCCTTTGAAGTCATATTGCATGGTAGCCATTCCATGGGTCTCAACTCTCCAGGTTTAAGGGATTCTTCCTTCAGCTAAAACATGCATGTGGAACCCAGAGTATGATCCACCGTGTGATCGGGAAACGTGTTCAAATGTGTCTCAGTTTTTGTCCCCTGGTACTCGGGTGCAACATTCCATACGCTTTACTAACACTCTCCCCACTTGGAGAGTCAGTGCCTTTAACCTCCTGTTTGGCCCAGTTTACAATTTCTGCGGAAAATGAACAGGAATAGGGAGAACCAATGAGAGACTAGCTGGAGGTGTCTGGATGGGCAAATTTATCTCTCATTTCCCACCAGGAAGAGGAATTAACCAAAGGCTCAGCGTGCCATGCCGGAACCACACTAGGGCCTGAAGCAATCCTGCGGTGTTGCAGCCAGCTCACAAGAAAGCGAGTTGAAGAAAGGAGCTCAGGGGCACTGTAATTCACAAACCTGCAGAGTTATAAATGACAGCTATCGTCCAAAAATATATTGAAGTAAGGCTGCCAAGAGGACTCGAAAGCGGGGCAGAATTGAAGGAATCCGATTTCAGGAGGTAGACTGGAATTGCATGTAAAGCATAGGAAAAGAGACAGAATGTCCACAATGATGCACTTGGCCAAAAAGGGCGTATGCGTTTTTTCCTGAATATATTCAGGAAAAAACGCATACGCCCTTTTTGGCCAACCAAGCAAGCTTGCAAAGGAAATCTGCACTACAATGAAGTCTCACTGCCCCCCAGTCAAAAGGGCCATCTGAAAAAAGTGTAAAATCCAGAAAGGCCGGACAGGCCATGGAGAACTGGGAGCCTTGTTATGCTGATGGGCGGGATGTAAATTGCCAACAGCCACTCTGGAGAAGTGTATGGTGTTTCCTGAAACATCTAAAAAACAAAGCAAAAGAGCCTAGGGCACTTCCACTTATGGTCCTATAGCTTAGGGAAATTAAAATCAAAAAGACACAGCCACCCCAAAGTTTGGGACGGCTCTGTTTACAAGATCCTCGTTTACGGTACAAGTTCAATATCACAGAAAGCGAAAAATGGATAAAGAATTTGTGGTACTTACGTACAATGCAATATCACTCAGCAATGAAATCTATGTCATCAGGCCCATAGCAGCATAATGAGTGGATTCAGGTACGATGATTCTAAGTGAGATAAGTCACACAGAAAAAGAAACATCATAAGATATCACTACTACACGGAATGTAAACTTGGCTACACAGGAACTGAATTACAAAACAGAACAGGATCTCAAATGTAAAAAACCAACTTATGCTTGCTTAAGGGGAAAGGTGAGTTGGGGTGCTGCATAAAACCAGAGATTGAAATTAGCACAGATACCATTCCATAAGCCAAATGTGTAATAGACAAGAGCTACTCCTTGCTCAACGAAGAGGACTCAACACCCCATATTAAACGTCTAAGAATATACCTGACTAGGAAGAATCTTAAAACCTATGGATTTATATGTCTCCGAAAGAGAATCAAGCGTGTGTACAGTGGCATAAGCGCAGCAGTGATAGGATTGGTGAGGTTCGGTGAGCCAATGCAGAACCTTTGAAGTCATATTGCATGGTACCCATTCCATGGGTCTCAACTCTCCAGGTTTAAGGGATTCTTCCTTCAGCTAAAACATGCATGTGGAACCCAGAGTATGATCCACCATGTGATTGGGAAACGTGTTCAAATGTGTCTCAGGTTTTGTCCCCTGGTACTCGGGTGCAACATTCCAGACGCTTTACTAACACTCTCCCCACTTGGAGAGTCAGTGCCTTTAACCTCCTGTTTGGCCCAGTTTGCAATATTTGCGGAAGATGAACAGGAATAGGGAGAACCAGTGAGAGACTAGCTGGAGGTGTCTGGACGGGCAAATTTAACTCTCATTTCCCACCAGGAAGAGGAATTAACCAAAGGCTCAGCGTGCCATGCCGGAACGACACTAGGGCCTGAAGCAATCCAGCAGTGTTGCGGCCAGCTCACAAGAAAGCGAGTTGAAGAAAGGAGCTCAGGGGCACTGTAATTCACAAACCTGCAGAGTTATAAATGACAGCTATCGTCCAAAAATATATTGAAGTAAGGCTGCCAAGAGGACTTGAAAGCGGGGCAGAATTGCAGGAAACCGATTTCAGAAGGTAGACTGGAATTGCATGTAAAGCATAGGAAAAGAGGCAGAACGTCCACAATGATGCACTTGGCCAAAAAGGGCGTATGCGTTTTTTCCTGAATATATTCAGGAAAAAACGCATACGCCCTTTTTGGCCAACCAAGCAAGCTTGCAAAGGAAATCTGCACTACAATGAAGTCTCACTGCCCCCCGGTCAAAAGGGCCATCTGAAAAAAGTGTAAAATCCAGAAAGGCAGGACAGGCCATGGAGAACTGGGAGCCTTGTTATGCTGATGGGCGGGATGTAAATTGCCAACAGCCACTCTGGAGAAGTGTATGGTGTTTCCTGAAACATCTAAAAAACAAAGCAACAGAGCCTAAGGCACTTCCACTTATGGTCCTATAGCTTAGGGAAATTAAAATCAAAAAGACACAGCCACCCCAAAGTTTGGGACGGCTCTGTTTACAAGAACCTCATTTACAGTACAAATTCAATATCGCAGAAGGTGAAAAATGGATAAAGAATTTGTGGTACTTACGTACAATGCAATATCACTCAGCAATGAAATCTATATCATCAGGCCCGTAGCAGCATAATGAGTGGATTCAGGTACGATGATTCTAAGTGAGATAAGTCACACAGAAAAAGAAACATCATAAGATATCACTACTACACGGAATGTAAACTTGGCTACACAGAAACTGAATTACAAAACAGAACACGGTCTCAAATGTAGAAAACCAACTTATGCTTGCTTAAGGGGAAAGGTGAGTTGGGGTTCTGCATAAAACCAGAGATTGAAATTAGCACAGATACCATTCCATAAGCCAAATATGTAATAGACAAGAGCTACTCCTTGCTCAACGAAGTGGACTCTACACCCCATATTAATCGCCTAAGAATATACCTGACTAGTAATAATCTTAAAACCTATGGATTTATATGTCTCCAAAACAGAATCAAGCATGTGTACAGCGGCATAAACGCAGCAGTGATAGGATTGGTGAGGTTTGATGAGCAAATGCAGACCCTTTGAAGTCATATTGCATGGTAGCCATTCCATGGGTCTCAACTCTCCAGGTTTAAGGGATTCTTCCTTCAGCTAAAACATGCATGTGGAACCCAGAGTATGATCCACCGTGTGATCGGGAAACGTGTTCAAATGTGTCTCAGTTTTTGTCCCCTGGTACTCGGGTGCAACATTCCATACGCTTTACTAACACTCTCCCCACTTGGAGAGTCAGTGCCTTTAACCTCCTGTTTGGCCCAGTTTACAATTTCTGCGGAAAATGAACAGGAATAGGGAGAACCAATGAGAGACTAGCTGGAGGTGTCTGGATGGGCAAATTTATCTCTCATTTCCCACCAGGAAGAGGAATTAACCAAAGGCTCAGCGTGCCATGCCGGAACCACACTAGGGCCTGAAGCAATCCTGCGGTGTTGCAGCCAGCTCACAAGAAAGCGAGTTGAAGAAAGGAGCTCAGGGGCACTGTAATTCACAAACCTGCAGAGTTATAAATGACAGCTATCGTCCAAAAATATATTGAAGTAAGGCTGCCAAGAGGACTCGAAAGCGGGGCAGAATTGCAGGAATCCGATTTCAGGAGGTAGACTGGAATTGCATGTAAAGCATAGGAAAAGAGACAGAATGTCCACAATGATGCACTTGGCCAAAAAGGGCGTATGCGTTTTTTCCTGAATATATTCAGGAAAAAACGCATACGCCCTTTTTGGCCAACCAAGCAAGCTTGCAAAGGAAATCTGCACTACAATGAAGTCTCACTGCCCCCCGGTCAAAAGGGCCATCTGAAAAAAGTGTAAAATCCAGAAAGGCAGGACAGGCCATGGAGAACTGGGAGCCTTGTTATGCTGATGGGCGGGATGTAAATTGCCAACAGCCACTCTGGAGAAGTGTATGGTGTTTCCTGAAACATCTAAAAAACAAAGCAACAGAGCCTAAGGCACTTCCACTTATGGTCCTATAGCTTAGGGAAATTAAAATCAAAAAGACACAGCCACCCCAAAGTTTGGGACGGCTCTGTTTACAAGAACCTCATTTACAGTACAAATTCAATATCGCAGAAGGTGAAAAATGGATAAAGAATTTGTGGTACTTACGTACAATGCAATATCACTCAGCAATGAAATCTATATCATCAGGCCCGTAGCAGCATAATGAGTGGATTCAGGTACGATGATTCTAAGTGAGATAAGTCACACAGAAAAAGAAACATCATAAGATATCACTACTACACGGAATGTAAACTTGGCTACACAGAAACTGAATTACAAAACAGAACACGGTCTCAAATGTAGAAAACCAACTTATGCTTGCTTAAGGGGAAAGGTGAGTTGGGGTTCTGCATAAAACCAGAGATTGAAATTAGCACAGATACCATTCCATAAGCCAAATATGTAATAGACAAGAGCTACTCCTTGCTCAACGAAGTGGACTCTACACCCCATATTAATCGCCTAAGAATATACCTGACTAGTAATAATCTTAAAACCTATGGATTTATATGTCTCCAAAACAGAATCAAGCATGTGTACAGCGGCATAAACGCAGCAGTGATAGGATTGGTGAGGTTTGATGAGCAAATGCAGACCCTTTGAAGTCATATTGCATGGTAGCCATTCCATGGGTCTCAACTCTCCAGGTTTAAGGGATTCTTCCTTCAGCTAAAACATGCATGTGGAACCCAGAGTATGATCCACCGTGTGATCGGGAAACGTGTTCAAATGTGTCTCAGTTTTTGTCCCCTGGTACTCGGGTGCAACATTCCATACGCTTTACTAACACTCTCCCCACTTGGAGAGTCAGTGCCTTTAACCTCCTGTTTGGCCCAGTTTACAATTTCTGCGGAAAATGAACAGGAATAGGGAGAACCAATGAGAGACTAGCTGGAGGTGTCTGGATGGGCAAATTTATCTCTCATTTCCCACCAGGAAGAGGAATTAACCAAAGGCTCAGCGTGCCATGCCGGAACCACACTAGGGCCTGAAGCAATCCTGCGGTGTTGCAGCCAGCTCACAAGAAAGCGAGTTGAAGAAAGGAGCTCAGGGGCACTGTAATTCACAAACCTGCAGAGTTATAAATGACAGCTATCGTCCAAAAATATATTGAAGTAAGGCTGCCAAGAGGACTCGAAAGCGGGGCAGAATTGCAGGAATCCGATTTCAGGAGGTAGACTGGAATTGCATGTAAAGCATAGGAAAAGAGACAGAATGTCCACAATGATGCACTTGGCCAAAAAGGGCGTATGCGTTTTTTCCTGAATATATTCAGGAAAAAACGCATACGCCCTTTTTGGCCAACCAAGCAAGCTTGCAAAGGAAATCTGCACTACAATGAAGTCTCACTGCCCCCCAGTCAAAAGGGCCATCTGAAAAAAGTGTAAAATCCAGAAAGGCCGGACAGGCCATGGAGAACTGGGAGCCTTGTTATGCTGATGGGCGGGATGTAAATTGCCAACAGCCACTCTGGAGAAGTGTATGGTGTTTCCTGAAACATCTAAAAAACAAAGCAAAAGAGCCTAGGGCACTTCCACTTATGGTCCTATAGCTTAGGGAAATTAAAATCAAAAAGACACAGCCACCCCAAAGTTTGGGACGGCTCTGTTTACAAGATCCTCGTTTACGGTACAAGTTCAATATCACAGAAAGCGAAAAATGGATAAAGAAGTTGTGGTACTTACGTACAATGCAATATCACTCAGCAATGAAATCTATGTCATCAGGCCCATAGCAGCATAATGAGTGGATTCAGGTACGATGATTCTAAGTGAGATAAGTCACACAGAAAAAGAAACATCATAAGATATCACTACTACACGGAATGTAAACTTGGCTACACAGGAACTGAATTACAAAACAGAACAGGATCTCAAATGTAGAAAACCAACTTATGCTTGCTTAAGGGGAAAGGTGAGTTGGGGTGCTGCATAAAACCAGAGATTGAAATTAGCACAGATACCATTCCATAAGCCAAATGTGTAATAGACAAGAGCTACTCCTTGCTCAACGAAGAGGACTCAACACCCCATATTAAACGTCTAAGAATATACCTGACTAGGAAGAATCTTAAAACCTATGGATTTATATGTCTCCGAAAGAGAATCAAGCGTGTGTACAGTGGCATAAGCGCAGCAGTGATAGGATTGGTGAGGTTCGGTGAGCCAATGCAGAACCTTTGAAGTCATATTGCATGGTACCCATTCCATGGGTCTCAACTCTCCAGGTTTAAGGGATTCTTCCTTCAGCTAAAACATGCATGTGGAACCCAGAGTATGATCCACCATGTGATTGGGAAACGTGTTCAAATGTGTCTCAGGTTTTGTCCCCTGGTACTCGGGTGCAACATTCCAGACGCTTTACTAACACTCTCCCCACTTGGAGAGTCAGTGCCTTTAACCTCCTGTTTGGCCCAGTTTGCAATATTTGCGGAAGATGAACAGGAATAGGGAGAACCAGTGAGAGACTAGCTGGAGGTGTCTGGACGGGCAAATTTAACTCTCATTTCCCACCAGGAAGAGGAATTAACCAAAGGCTCAGCGTGCCATGCCGGAACCACACTAGGGCCTGAAGCAATCCTGCGGTGTTGCGGCCAGCTCACAAGAAAGCGAGTTGAAGAAAGGAGCTCAGGGGCACTGTAATTCACAAACCTGCAGAGTTATAAATGACAGCTATCGTCCAAAAATATATTGAAGTAAGGCTGCCAAGAGGACTTGAAAGCGGGGCAGAATTGCAGGAAACCGATTTCAGGAGGTAGACTGGAATTGCATGTAAAGCATAGGAAAAGAGGCAGAACGTCCACAATGATGCACTTGGCCAAAAAGGGCGTATGCGTTTTTTCCTGAATATATTCAGGAAAAAACGCATACGCCCTTTTTGGCCAACCAAGCAAGCTTGCAAAGGAAATCTGCAGTACAATGAAGTCTCACTGCCCCCCAGTCAAAAGGGCCATCTGAAAAAAGTTTAAAATCCAGAAAGCCCGGACAGGCCATGGAGAACTGGGAGCCTTGTTATGCTGATGGGCGGGATGTAAATTGCCAACAGCCACTCTGGAGAAGTGTATGGTGTTTCCTGAAACATCTAAAAAACAAAGCAACAGAGCCTAGGGCACTTCCACTTATGGTCCTATAGCTTAGGGAAATTAAAATCAAAAAGACACAGCCACCCCAAAGTTTGGGATGGTTCTGTTTACAAGAACCTCATTTACAGTACAAATTCAATATCACAGAAGGTGAAAAATGGATAAAGAATTTGTGGTACTTACGTACAATGCAATATCACTCAGTAATGAAATCTATATCATCAGGCCCGTAGCAGCATAATGAGTGGATTCAGGTACGATGATTCTAAGTGAGATAAGTCACACAGAAAAAGAAACATCATAAGATATCACTACTACACGGAATGAAAACTTGGCTACACAGAAACTGAATTACAAAACAGAACACGGTCTTAAATGTAGAAAACCAACTTATGCTTGCTTAAGGGGAAAGGTGAGTTGGGGTTCTGCATAAAACCAGAGATTGAAATTAGCACAGATACCATTCCATAAGCCAAATATGTAATAGACAAGAGCTACTCCTTGCTCAACGAAGTGGACTCTACACCCCATATTAATCGCCTAAGAATATACCTGACTAGTAATAATCTTAAAACCTATGGATTTATATGTCTCCAAAACAGAATCAAGCATGTGTACAGCGGCATAAACGCAGCAGTGATAGGATTGGTGAGGTTTGATGAGCAAATGCAGACCCTTTGAAGTCATATTGCATGCTAGCCATTCCATGGGTCTCAACTCTCCAGGTTTAAGGGATTCTTCCTTCAGCTAAAACATGCATGTGGAACCCAGAGTATGATCCACCATGTGATCGGGAAACGTGTTCAAATGTGTCTCAGATTTTCTCCGCTGGTACTTGGGTGCAACATTCCAGACGCTTTACTAAAACTCTCCCCACTTGGAGAGTCAGTGCCTTTAACCTCCTGTTTGGCCCAGTTTGCAATTTCTGCGGAAAATGAACAGGAATAGGGAGAACAAATGAGAGACTAGCTGGAGGTGTCTGGACGGGCAAATGTAACTCTCATTTCCCACCAGGAAGAGGAATTAACCAAAGGCTCAGCGTGCCATGCCGGAACCACACTAGGGCCTGAAGCAATCCTGCAGTGTTGCGGCCAGCTCACAAGAAAGCGAGTTGAAGAAAGGAGCTCAGGGGCACTGTAATTCACAAACCTGCAGAGTTAAAAATGACAGCTATCGTCCAAAAATATATTGAAGTAAGGCTGCCAAGAGGACTTGAAAGCGGGGCAGAATTGCAGGAAACCGATTTCAGGAGTTAGACTGGAATTGCATGTAAAGCATACGAAAAGAGGCAGAACGTCCACAATGATGCACTTGGCCAAAAAGGGCGTATGCGTTTTTTCCTGAATATATTCAGGAAAAAATGCATACGCCCTTTTTGGCCAACCAAGCAAGCTTGCAAAGGAAATCTGCACTACAATGAAGTCTCACTGCCCCCCGGTCAAAAGGGCCATCTGAAAAAAGTGTAAAATCCAGAAAGGCAGGACAGGCCATGGAGAACTGGGAGCCTTGTTATGCTGATGGGCGGGATGTAAATTGCCAACAGCCACTCTGGAGAAGTGTATGGTGTTTCCTGAAACATCTAAAAAACAAAGCAACAGAGCCTAGGGCACTTCCACTTATGGTCCTATAGCTTAGGGAAATTAAAATCAAAAAGACACAGCCACCCCAAAGTTTGGGACGGCTCTGTTTACAAGAACCTCATTTACAGTACAAATTCAATATCACAGAAGGTGAAAAATGGATAAAGAATTTGTGGTACTTACGTACAATGCAATATCACTCAGCAATGAAATCTATATCATCAGGCCCGTAGCAGCATAATGAGTGGATTCAGGTACGATGATTCTAAGTGAGATAAGTCACACAGAAAAAGAAACATCATAAGATATCACTACTACACGGAATGTAAACTTGGCTACACAGAAACTGAATTACAAAACAGAACACGGTCTCAAATGTAGAAAACCAACTTATGCTTGCTTAAGGGGAAAGGTGAGTTGGGGTTCTGCATAAAACCAGAGATTGAAATTAGCACAGATACCATTCCATAAGCCAAATATGTAATAGACAAGAGCTACTCCTTGCTCAACGAAGTGGACTCTACACCCCATATTAATCGCCTAAGAATATACCTGACTAGTAATAATCTTAAAACCTATGGATTTATATGTCTCCAAAAGAGAATCAAGCATGTGTACAGCGGCATAAACGCAGCAGTGATAGGATTGGTGAGGTTTGATGAGCAAATGCAGACCCTTTGAAGTCATATTGCATGCCAGCCATTCCATGGGTCTCAACTCTCCAGGTTTAAGGGATTCTTCCTTCAGCTAAAACATGCATGTGGAACCCAGAGTATGATCCACCGTGTGATCGGGAAACGTGTTCAAATGTGTCTCAGATTTTCTCCGCTGGTACTTGGGTGCAACATTCCAGACGCTTTACTAAAACTCTCCCCACTTGGAGAGTCAGTGCCTTTAACCTCCTGTTTGGCCCAGTTTGCAATTTCTGCGGAAAATGAACAGGAATAGGGAGAACAAATGAGAGACTAGCTGGAGGTGTCTGGATTGGCAAATTTAACTCTCATTTCCCACCAGGAAGAGGAATTAACCAAAGGCTCAGCGTGCCATGCCGGAACGACACTAGGGCCTGAAGCAATCCTGCGGTGTTGCGGCCAGCTCACAAGAAAGCGAGTTGAAGAAAGGAGCTCAGGGGCACTGTAATTCACAAACCTGCAGAGTTATAAATGACAGCTATCGTCCAAAAATATATTGAAGTAAGGCTGCCAAGAGGACTTGAAAGCGGGGCAGAATTGCAGGAAACCGATTTCAGGAGGTAGACTGGAATTGCATGTAAAGCATAGGAAAAGAGGCAGAACGTCCACAATGATGCACTTGGCCAAAAAGGGCGTATGCGTTTTTTCCTGAATATATTCAGGAAAAAACGCATACGCCCTTTTTGGCCAACCAAGCAAGCTTGCAAAGGAAATCTGCACTACAATGAAGTCTCACTGCCCCCCGGTCAAAAGGGCCATCTGAAAAAAGTGTAAAATCCAGAAAGGCAGGACAGGCCATGGAGAACTGGGAGCCTTGTTATGCTGATGGGCGGGATGTAAATTGCCAACAGCCACTCTGGAGAAGTGTATGGTGTTTCCTGAAACATCTAAAAAACAAAGCAACAGAGCCTAGGGCACTTCCACTTATGGTCGTATAGCTTAGGGAAATTAAAATCAAAAAAACACAGCCACCCCAAAGTTTGGGACGGCTCTGTTTACAAGAACCTCGTTTACGGTACAAGTTCAATATCACAGAAAGCGAAAAATGGATAAAGAAGTTGTGGTACTTACGTACAATGCAATATCACTCAGCAATGAAATCTATGTCATCAGGCCCATAGCAGCATAATGAGTGGATTCAGGTACGATGATTCTAAGTGAGATAAGTCACACAGAAAAAGAAACATCATAAGATATCACTAATACACGGAATGTAAACTTGGCTACACAGGAACTGAATTACAAAACAGAACAAGGTCTCAAATGTAGAAAACCAACTTATGCTTGCTTAAGGGGAAAGGTGAGTTGGGGTGCTGCATAAAACCAGAGATTGAAATTAGCACAGATACCGTTCCATAAGCCAAATATGTAATAGACAAGAGCTACTCCTTGCTCAACGAAGAGGACTCAACACCCCATATTAAACGTCTAAGAATATACCTGACTAGGAAGAATCTTAAAACCTATGGATTTATATGTCTCCGAAAGAGAATCAAGGGTGTGTACAGTGGCATAAGCGCAGCAGTGATAGGATTGGTGAGGTTCGGTGAGCCAATGCAGAACCTTTGAAGTCATATTGCATGGTACCCATTCCATGGGTCTCAACTCTCCAGGTTTAAGGGATTCTTCCTTCAGCTAAAACATGCATGTGGAACCCAGAGTATGATCCACCATGTGATCGGGAAACGTGTTCAAATGTGTCTCAGGTTTTGTCCCCTGGTACTCGGGTGCAACATTCCAGACGCTTTACTAAAACTCTCCCCACTTGGAGAGTCAGTGCCTTTAACCTCCTGTTTGGCCCAGTTTGCAATATTTGCGGAAGATGAACAGGAATAGGGAGAACCAGTGAGAGACTAGCTGGAGGTGTCTGGACGGGCAAATATAACTCTCATTTCCCACCAGGAAGAGGAATTAACCAAAGGCTCAGCGTGCCATGCCGGAACGACACTAGGGCCTGAAGCAATCCTGCGGTGTTGCGGCCAGCTCACAAGAAAGCGAGTTGAAGAAAGGAGCTCAGGGGCACTGTAATTCACAAACCTGCAGAGTTATAAATGACAGCTATCGTCCAAAAATATATTGAAGTAAGGCTGCCAAGAGGACTTGAAAGCGGGGCAGAATTGCAGGAAACCGATTTCAGGAGGTAGACTGGAATTGCATGTAAAGCATAGGAAAAGAGGCAGAACGTCCACAATGATGCACTTGGCCAAAAAGGGCGTATGCGTTTTTTCCTGAATATATTCAAGAAAAAACGCATACGCCCTTTTTGGCCAACCAAGCAAGCTTGCAAAGGAAATCTGCAGTACAATGAAGTCTCACTGCCCCCCAGTCAAAAGGGCCATCTGAAAAAAGTTTAAAATCCAGAAAGCCCGGACAGGCCATGGAGAACTGGGAGCCTTGTTATGCTGATGGGCGGGATGTAAATTGCCAACAGCCACTCTGGAGAAGTGTATGGTGTTTCCTGAAACATCTAAAAAACAAAGCAACAGAGCCTAGGGCACTTCCACTTATGGTCCTATAGCTTAGGGAAATTAAAATCAAAAAGACACAGCCACCCCAAAGTTTGGGACGGCTCTGTTTACAAGAACCTCATTTACAGTACAAATTCAATATCACAGAAGGTGAAAAATGGATAAAGAATTTGTGGTACTTACGTACAATGCAATATCACTCAGCAATGAAATCTATATCATCAGGCCCGTAGCAGCATAATGAGTGGATTCAGGTACGATGATTCTAAGTGAGATAAGTCACACAGAAAAAGAAACATCATAAGATATCACTACTACACGGAATGTAAACTTGGCTACACAGAAACTGAATTACAAAACAGAACACGGTCTCAAATGTAGAAAACCAACTTATGCTTGCTTAAGGGGAAAGGTGAGTTGGGGTTCTGCATAAAACCAGAGATTGAAATTAGCACAGATACCATTCCATAAGCCAAATATGTAATAGACAAGAGCTACTCCTTGCTCAACGAAGTGGACTCTACACCCCATATTAATCGCCTAAGAATATACCTGACTAGTAATAATCTTAAAACCTATGGATTTATATGTCTCCAAAAGAGAATCAAGCATGTGTACAGCAGCATAAACGCAGCAGTGATAGGATTGGTGAGGTTTGATGAGCAAATGCAGACCCTTTGAAGTCATATTGCATGGTAGCCATTCCATGGGTCTCAACTCTCCAGGTTTAAGGGATTCTTCCTTCAGCTAAAACATGCATGTGGAACCCAGAGTATGATCCACCGTGTGATCGGGAAACGTGTTCAAATGTGTCTCAGATTTTCTCTGCTGGTACTTGGGTGCAACATTCCAGACGCTTTACTAAAACTCTCCCCACTTGGAGAGTCAGTGCCTTTAACCTCCTGTTTGGCCCAGTTTGCAATTTCTGCGGAAAATGAACAGGAATAGGGAGAACAAATGAGAGACTAGCTGGAGGTGTCTGGATTGGCAAATTTAACTCTCATTTCCCACCAGGAAGAGGAATTAACCAAAGGCTCAGCGTGCCATGCCGGAACGACACTAGGGCCTGAAACAATCCTGCGGTGTTGCGGCCAGCTCACAAGAAAGCGAGTTGAAGAAAGGAGCTCAGGGGCACTGTAATTCACAAACCTGCAGAGTTATAAATGACAGCTATCGTCCAAAAATATATTGAAGTAAGGCTGCCAAGAGGACTTGAAAGCGGGGCAGAATTGCAGGAAACTGATTTCAGGAGGTAGACTGGAATTGCATGTAAAGCATAGGAAAAGAGGCAGAACGTCCACAATGATGCACTTGGCCAAAAAGGGCATATGCGTTTTTTCCTGAATATATTCAGGAAAAAACGCATACGCCCTTTTTGGCCAACCAAGCAAGCTTGCAAAGGAAATCTGCACTACAATGAAGTCTCACTGCCCCCCGGTCAAAAGGGCCATCTGAAAAAAGTATAACATCCAGAAAGGCAGGACAGGCCATGGAGAACTGCAGCCTTGTTATGCTGATGGGCGGGATGTAAATTGCCAACAGCCACTCTGGAGAAGTGTATGGTGTTTCCTGAAACATCTAAAAAACAAAGCAACAGAGCCTAGGGCACTTCCACTTATGGTCCTATAGCTTAGGGAAATTAAAATCAAAAAGACACAGCCACCCCAAAGTTTGGGACGGCTCTGTTTACAAGAACCTCATTTACAGTACAAATTCAATATCACAGAAGGTGAAAAATGGATAAAGAATTTGTGGTACTTACGTACAATGCAATATCACTCAGCAATGAAATCTATATCATCAGGCCCGTAGCAGCATAATGAGTGGATTCAGGTACGATGATTCTAAGTGAGATAAGTCACACAGAAAAAGAAACATCATAAGATATCACTACTATACGGAATGTAAACTTGGCTACACAGAAACTGAATTACAAAACAGAACACGGTCTCAAATGTAGAAAACCAACTTATGCTTGCTTAAGGGGAAAGGTGAGTTGGGGTTCTGCATAAAACCAGAGATTGAAATTAGCACAGATACCATTCCATAAGCCAAATATGTAATAGACAAGAGCTACTCCTTGCTCAACGAAGTGGACTCTACACCCCATATTAATCGCCTAAGAATATACCTGACTAGTAATAATCTTAAAACCTATGGATTTATATGTCTCCAAAAGAGAATCAAGCATGTGTACAGCGGCATAAACGCAGCAGTGATAGGATTGGTGAGGTTTGATGAGCAAATGCAGACCCTTTGAAGTCATATTGCATGGTAGCCATTCCATGGGTCTCAACTCTCCAGGTTTAAGGGATTCTTCCTTCAGCTAAAACATGCATGTGGAACCCAGAGTATGATCCACCGTGTGATCGGGAAACGTGTTCAAATGTGTCTCAGTTTTTGTCCCCTGGTACTCGGGTGCAACATTCCAGATGCTTTACTAACACTCTCCCCACTTGGAGAGTCAGTGCCTTTAACCTCCTGTTTGGCCCAGTTTGCAATTTCTGCGGAAAATGAACAGGAATAGGGAGAACCAATGAGAGACTAGCTGGAGGTGTCTGGATGGGCAAATTTAACTCTCATTTCCAACCAGGAAGAGGAATTAACCAAAGGCTCAGCGTGCCATGCCAGAACCACACTAGGGCCTGAAGCAATCCTGCGGTGTTGCGGCCAGCTCACAAGAAAGTGAGTTGAAGAAAGGAGCTCAGGGGCACTGTAATTCACAAACCTGCAGAGTTAAAAATGACAGCTATCGTCCAAAAATATATTGAAGTAAGGCTGCCAAGAGGACTTGAAAGCGGGGCAGGATTGCAGGAAACCGATTTCAGGAGGTAGACTGGAATTGCATGTAAAGCATAGGAAAAGAGGCAGAACGTCCACAATGATGCACTTGGCCAAAAAGGGCGTATGCGTTTTTTCCTGAATATATTCAGGAAAAAACGCATACGCCCTTTTTGGCCAACCAAGCAAGCTTGCAAAGGAAATCTGCACTACAATGAAGTCTCACTGCCCCCCGGTCAAAAGGGCCATCTGAAAAAAGTGTAAAATCCAGAAAGGCAGGACAGGCCATGGAGAACTGGGAGCCTTGTTATGCTGATGGGCGGGATGTAAATTGCCAACAGCCACTCTGGAGAAGTGTATGGTGTTTCCTGAAACATCTAAAAAACAAAGCAACAGAGCCTAAGGCACTTCCACTTATGGTCCTATAGCTTAGGGAAATTAAAATCAAAAAGACACAGCCACCCCAAAGTTTGGGACGGCTCTGTTTACAAGAACCTCATTTACAGTACAAATTCAATATCGCAGAAGGTGAAAAATGGATAAAGAATTTGTGGTACTTACGTACAATGCAATATCACTCAGCAATGAAATCTATATCATCAGGCCCGTAGCAGCATAATGAGTGGATTCAGGTACGATGATTCTAAGTGAGATAAGTCACACAGAAAAAGAAACATCATAAGATATCACTACTACACGGAATGTAAACTTGGCTACACAGAAACTGAATTACAAAACAGAACACGGTCTCAAATGTAGAAAACCAACTTATGCTTGCTTAAGGGGAAAGGTGAGTTGGGGTTCTGCATAAAACCAGAGATTGAAATTAGCACAGATACCATTCCATAAGCCAAATATGTAATAGACAAGAGCTACTCCTTGCTCAACGAAGTGGACTCTACACCCCATATTAATCGCCTAAGAATATACCTGACTAGTAATAATCTTAAAACCTATGGATTTATATGTCTCCAAAAGAGAATCAAGCATGTGTACAGTGGCATAAACGCAGCAGTGATAGGATTGGTGAGGTTTGATGAGCAAATGCAGACCCTTTGAAGTCATATTGCATGGTAGCCATTCCATGGGTCTCAACTCTCCAGGTTTAAGGGATTCTTCCTTCAGCTAAAACATGCATGTGGAACCCAGAGTATGATCCACCGTGTGATCGGGAAACGTGTTCAAATGTGTCTCAGTTTTTGTCCCCTGGTACTCGGGTGCAACATTCCATACGCTTTACTAACACTCTCCCCACTTGGAGAGTCAGTGCCTTTAACCTCCTGTTTGGCCCAGTTTACAATTTCTGCGGAAAATGAACAGGAATAGGGAGAACCAATGAGAGACTAGCTGGAGGTGTCTGGATGGGCAAATTTATCTCTCATTTCCCACCAGGAAGAGGAATTAACCAAAGGCTCAGCGTGCCATGCCGGAACCACACTAGGGCCTGAAGCAATCCTGCGGTGTTGCAGCCAGCTCACAAGAAAGCGAGTTGAAGAAAGGAGCTCAGGGGCACTGTAATTCACAAACCTGCAGAGTTATAAATGACAGCTATCGTCCAAAAATATATTGAAGTAAGGCTGCCAAGAGGACTCGAAAGCGGGGCAGAATTGCAGGAAACCAATTTCAGGAGGTAGACTGGAATTGCATGTAAAGCATAGGAAAAGAGGCAGAACGTCCACAATGATGCACTTGGCCAAAAAGGGCGTATGCGTTTTTTCCTGAATATATTCAGGAAAAAACGCATACGCCCTTTTTGGCCAACCAAGCAAGCTTGCAAAGGAAATCTGCACTACAATGAAGTCTCACTGCCCCCCAGTCAAAAGGGCCATCTGAAAAAAGTTTAAAATCCAGAAAGCCCGGACAGGCCATGGAGAACTGGGAGCCTTGTTATGCTGATGGGCGTGATGTAAATTGCCAACAGCCACTCTGGAGAAGTGTATGGTGTTTCCTGAAACATCTAAAAAACAAAGCAACAGAGCCTAGGGCACTTCCACTTATGGTCCTATAGCTTAGGGAAATTAAAATCAAAAAGACACAGCCACCCCAAAGTTTGGGATGGTTCTGTTTACAAGAACCTCATTTACAGTACAAATTCAATATCACAGAAGGTGAAAAATGGATAAAGAATTTGTGGTACTTACGTACAATGCAATATCACTCAGTAATGAAATCTATATCATCAGGCCCGTAGCAGCATAATGAGTGGATTCAGGTACGATGATTCTAAGTGAGATAAGTCACACAGAAAAAGAAACATCATAAGATATCACTACTACACGGAATGAAAACTTGGCTACACAGAAACTGAATTACAAAACAGAACACGGTCTTAAATGTAGAAAACCAACTTATGCTTGCTTAAGGGGAAAGGTGAGTTGGGGTTCTGCATAAAACCAGAGATTGAAATTAGCACAGATACCATTCCATAAGCCAAATATGTAATAGACAAGAGCTACTCCTTGCTCAACGAAGTGGACTCTACACCCCATATTAATCGCCTAAGAATATACCTGACTAGTAATAATCTTAAAACCTATGGATTTATATGTCTCCAAAACAGAATCAAGCATGTGTACAGTGGCATAAACGCAGCAGTGATAGGATTGGTGAGGTTTGATGAGCAAATGCAGACCCTTTGAAGTCATATTGCATGTTAGCCATTCCATGGGTCTCAACTCTCCAGGTTTAAGGGATTCTTCCTTCAGCTAAAACATGCATGTGGAACCCAGAGTATGATCCACCATGTGATCGGGAAACGTGTTCAAATGTGTCTCAGATTTTCTCCGCTGGTACTTGGGTGCAACATTCCAGACGCTTTACTAAAACTCTCCCCACTTGGAGAGTCAGTGCCTTGAACCTCCTGTTTGGCCCAGTTTGCAATTTCTGCGGAAAATGAACAGGAATAGGGAGAACAAATGAGAGACTAGCTGGAGGTGTCTGGACGGGCAAATGTAACTCTCATTTCCCACCAGGAAGAGGAATTAACCAAAGGCTCAGCGTGCCATTCCGGAACCACACTAGGGCCTGAAGCAATCCTGCGGTGTTGCGGCCAGCTCACAAGAAAGCGAGTTGAAGAAAGGAGCTCAGGGGCACTGTAATTCACAAACCTGCAGAGTTAAAAATGACAGCTATCGTCCAAAAATATATTGAAGTAAGGCTGCCAAGAGGACTTGAAAGCGGGGCAGAATTGCAGGAAACCGATTTCAGGAGTTAGACTGGAATTGCATGTAAAGCATACGAAAAGAGGCAGAACGTCCACAATGATGCACTTGGCCAAAAAGGGCGTATGCGTTTTTTCCTGAATATATTCAGGAAAAAACGCATACGCCCTTTTTGGCCAACCAAGCAAGCTTGCAAAGGAAATCTGCATTACAATGAAGTCTCACTGCCCCCCGGTCAAAAGGGCCATCTGAAAAAAGTGTAAAATCCAGAAAGGCAGGACAGGCCATGGAGAACTGGGAGCCTTGTTATGCTGATGGGCGGGATGTAAATTGCCAACAGCCACTCTGGAGAAGTGTATGGTGTTTCCTGAAACATCTAAAAAACAAAGCAACAGAGCCTAGGGCACTTCCACTTATGGTCCTATAGCTTAGGGAAATTAAAATCAAAAAGACACAGCCACCCCAAAGTTTGGGACGGCTCTGTTTACAAGAACCTCATTTACAGTACAAATTCAATATCACAGAAGGTGAAAAATGGATAAAGAATTTGTGGTACTTACGTACAATGCAATATCACTCAGCAATGAAATCTATATCATCAGGCCCGTAGCAGCATAATGAGTGGATTCAGGTACGATGATTCTAAGTGAGATAAGTCACACAGAAAAAGAAACATCATAAGATATCACTACTACACGGAATGTAAACTTGGCTACACAGAAACTGAATTACAAAACAGAACACGGTCTCAAATGTAGAAAACCAACCTATGCTTGCTTAAGGGGAAAGGTGAGTTGGGGTTCTGCATAAAACCAGAGATTGAAATTAGCACAGATACCATTCCATAAGCCAAATATGTAATAGACAAGAGCTACTCCTTGCTCAACGAAGTGGACTCTACACCCCATATTAATCGCCTAAGAATATACCTGACTAGTAATAATCTTAAAACCTATGGATTTATATGTCTCCAAAAGAGAATCAAGCATGTGTACAGCAGCATAAACGCAGCAGTGATAGGATTGGTGAGGTTTGATGAGCAAATGCAGACCCTTTGAAGTCATATTGCATGGTAGCCATTCCATGGGTCTCAACTCTCCAGGTTTAAGGGATTCTTCCTTCAGCTAAAACATGCATGTGGAACCCAGAGTATGATCCACCGTGTGATCGGGAAACGTGTTCAAATGTGTCTCAGATTTTCTCTGCTGGTACTTGGGTGCAACATTCCAGACGCTTTACTAAAACTCTCCCCACTTGGAGAGTCAGTGCCTTTAACCTCCTGTTTGGCCCAGTTTGCAATTTCTGCGGAAAATGAACAGGAATAGGGAGAACAAATGAGAGACTAGCTGGAGGTGTCTGGATTGGCAAATTTAACTCTCATTTCCCACCAGGAAGAGGAATTAACCAAAGGCTCAGCGTGCCATGCCGGAACGACACTAGGGCCTGAAGCAATCCTGCGGTGTTGCGGCCAGCTCACAAGAAAGCGAGTTGAAGAAAGGAGCTCAGGCGCACTGTAATTCACAAACCTGCAGAGTTATAAATGACAGCTATCGTCCAAAAATATATTGAAGTAAGGCTGCCAAGAGGACTTGAAAGCGGGGCAGAATTGCAGGAAACCGATTTCAGGAGGTAGACTGGAATTGCATGTAAAGCATAGGAAAAGAGGCAGAACGTCCACAATGATGCACTTGGCCAAAAAGGGCATATGCGTTTTTTCCTGAATATATTCAGGAAAAAACGCATACGCACTTTTTGGCCAACCAAGCAAGCTTGCAAAGGAAATCTGCACTACAATGAAGTCTCACTGCCCCCCGGTCAAAAGGGCCATCTGAAAAAAGTATAACATCCAGAAAGGCAGGACAGGCCATGGAGAACTGCAGCCTTGTTATGCTGATGGGCGGGATGTAAATTGCCAACAGCCACTCTGGAGAAGTGTATGGTGTTTCCTGAAACATCTAAAAAACAAAGCAACAGAGCCTAGGGCACTTCCACTTATGGTCGTATAGCTTAGGGAAATTAAAATCCAAAAAACACTGCCACCCCAAAGTTTGGGACGGCTCTGTTTACAAGAACCTCGTTTACGGTACAAGTTCAATATCACAGAAAGCGAAAAATGGATAAAGAAGTTGTGGTACTTACGTACAATGCAATATCACTCAGCAATGAAATCTATGTCATCAGGCCCATAGCAGCATAATGAGTGGATTCAGGTACGATGATTCTAAGTGAGATAAGTCACACAGAAAAAGAAACATCATAAGATATCACTAATACACGGAATGTAAACTTGGCTACACAGGAACTGAATTACAAAACAGAACAAGGTCTCAAATGTAGAAAACCAACTTATGCTTGCTTAAGGGGAAAGGTGAGTTGGGGTGCTGCATAAAACCAGAGATTGAAATTAGCACAGATACCGTTCCATAAGCCAAATATGTAATAGACAAGAGCTACTCCTTGCTCAACGAAGAGGACTCAACACCCCATATTAAACGTCTAAGAATATACCTGACTAGGAAGAATCTTGAAACCTATGGATTTATATGTCTCCGAAAGAGAATCAAGCGTGTGTACAGTGGCATAAGCGCAGCAGTGATAGGATTGGTGAGGTTCGGTGAGCCAATGCAGAACCTTTGAAGTCATATTGCATGGTACCCATTCCATGGGTCTCAACTCTCCAGGTTTAAGGGATTCTTCCTTCAGCTAAAACATGCATGTGGAACCCAGAGTATGATCCACCATGTGATCGGGAAACGTGTTCAAATGTGTCTCAGGTTTTGTCCCCTGGTACTCGGGTGCAACATTCCAGACGCTTTACTAAAACTCTCCCCACTTGGAGAGTCAGTGCCTTTAACCTCCTGTTTGGCCCAGTTTGCAATATTTGCGGAAGATGAACAGGAATAGGGAGAACCAGTGAGAGACTAGCTGGAGGTGTCTGGACGGGCAAATATAACTCTCATTTCCCACCAGGAAGAGGAATTAACCAAAGGCTTACCGTGCCATGCCGGAACGACACTAGGGCCTGAAGCAATCCTGCGGTGTTGCGGCCAGCTCACAAGAAAGCGAGTTGAAGAAAGGAGCTCAGGGGCACTGTAATTCACAAACCTGCAGAGTTATAAATGACAGCTATCGTCCAAAAATATATTGAAGTAAGGCTGCCAAGAGGACTTGAAAGCGGGGCAGAATTGCAGGAAACCGATTTCAGGAGGTAGACTGGAATTGCATGTAAAGCATAGGAAAAGAGGCAGAACGTCCACAATGATGCACTTGGCCAAAAAGGGCGTATGCGTTTTTTCCTGAATATATTCAAGAAAAAACGCATACGCCCTTTTTGGCCAACCAAGCAAGCTTGCAAAGGAAATCTGCAGTACAATGAAGTCTCACTGCCCCCCAGTCAAAAGGGCCATCTGAAAAAAGTTTAAAATCCAGAAAGCCCGGACAGGCCATGGAGAACTGGGAGCCTTGTTATGCTGATGGGCGGGATGTAAATTGCCAACAGCCACTCTGGAGAAGTGTATGGTGTTTCCTGAAACATCTAAAAAACAAAGCAACAGAGCCTAGGGCACTTCCACTTATGGTCCTATAGCTTAGGGAAATTAAAATCAAAAAGACACAGCCACCCCAAAGTTTGGGACGGCTCTGTTTACAAGAACCTCATTTACAGTACAAATTCAATATCACAGAAGGTGAAAAATGGATAAAGAATTTGTGGTACTTACGTACAATGCAATATCACTCAGCAATGAAATCTATATCATCAGGCCCGTAGCAGCATAATGAGTGGATTCAGGTACGATGATTCTAAGTGAGATAAGTCACACAGAAAAAGAAACATCATAAGATATCACTACTACACGGAATGTAAACTTGGCTACACAGAAACTGAATTACAAAACAGAACACGGTCTCAAATGTAGAAAACCAACTTATGCTTGCTTAAGGGGAAAGGTGAGTTGGGGTTCTGCATAAAACCAGAGATTGAAATTAGCACAGATACCATTCCATAAGCCAAATATGTAATAGACAAGAGCTACTCCTTGCTCAACGAAGTGGACTCTACACCCCATATTAATCGCCTAAGAATATACCTGACTAGTAATAATCTTAAAACCTATGGATTTATATGTCTCCAAAAGAGAATCAAGCATGTGTACAGCAGCATAAACGCAGCAGTGATAGGATTGGTGAGGTTTGATGAGCAAATGCAGACCCTTTGAAGTCATATTGCATGCCAGCCATTCCATGGGTCTCAACTCTCCAGGTTTAAGGGATTCTTCCTTCAGCTAAAACATGCATGTGGAACCCAGAGTATGATCCACCGTGTGATCGGGAAACGTGTTCAAATGTGTCTCAGATTTTCTCCGCTGGTACTTGGGTGCAACATTCCAGACGCTTTACTAAAACTCTCCCCACTTGGAGAGTCAGTGCCTTGAACCTCCTGTTTGGCCCAGTTTGCAATTTCTGCGGAAAATGAACAGGAATAGGGAGAACAAATGAGAGACTAGCTGGAGGTGTCTGGATTGGCAAATTTAACTCTCATTTCCCACCAGGAAGAGGAATTAACCAAAGGCTCAGCGTGCCATGCCGGAACGACACTAGGGCCTGAAGCAATCCTGCGGTGTTGCGGCCAGCTCACAAGAAAGCGAGTTGAAGAAAGGAGCTCAGGGGCACTGTAATTCACAAACCTGCAGAGTTATAAATGACAGCTATCGTCCAAAAATATATTGAAGTAAGGCTGCCAAGAGGACTTGAAAGCGGGGCAGAATTGCAGGAAACCGATTTCAGGAGGTAGACTGGAATTGCATGTAAAGCATAGGAAAAGAGGCAGAACGTCCACAATGATGCACTTGGCCAAAAAGGGCGTATGCGTTTTTTCCTGAATATATTCAGGAAAAAACGCATACGCCCTTTTTGGCCAACCAAGCAAGCTTGCAAAGGAAATCTGCACTACAATGAAGTCTCACTGCCCCCCGGTCAAAAGGGCCATCTGAAAAAAGTATAACATCCAGAAAGGCAGGACAGGCCATGGAGAACTGGGAGCCTTGTTATGCTGATGGGCGGGATGTAAATTGCCAACAGCCACTCTGGAGAAGTGTATGGTGTTTCCTGAAACATCTAAAAAACAAAGCAACAGAGCCTAGGGCACTTCCACTTATGGTCGTATAGCTTAGGGAAATTAAAATCAAAAAAACACAGCCACCCCAAAGTTTGGGACGGCTCTGTTTACAAGAACCTCATTTACGGTACAAGTTCAATATCACAGAAAGCGAAAAATGGATAAAGAAGTTGTGGTACTTACGTACAATGCAATATCACTCAGCAATGAAATCTATGTCATCAGGCCCATAGCAGCATAATGAGTGGATTCAGGTACGATGATTCTAAGTGAGATAAGTCACACAGAAAAAGAAACATCATAAGATATCACTAATACACGGAATGTAAACTTGGCTACACAGGAACTGAATTACAAAACAGAACAAGGTTTCAAATGTAGAAAACCAACTTATGCTTGCTTAAGGGGAAAGGTGAGTTGGGGTGCTGCATAAAACCAGAGATTGAAATTAGCACAGATACCGTTCCATAAGCCAAATATGTAATAGACAAGAGCTACTCCTTGCTCAACGAAGAGGACTCAACACCCCATATTAAACGTCTAAGAATATACCTGACTAGGAAGAATCTTACAACCTATGGATTTATATGTCTCCAAAAGAGAATCAAGGGTGTGTACAGTGGCATAAGCGCAGCAGTGATAGGATTGGTGAGGTTCGGTGAGCCAATGCAGAACCTTTGAAGTCATATTGCATGGTACCCATTCCATGGGTCTCAACTCTCCAGGTTTAAGGGATTCTTCCTTCAGCTAAAACATGCATGTGGAACCCAGAGTATGATCCACCATGTGATCGGGAAACGTGTTCAAATGTGTCTCAGGTTTTGTCCCCTGGTACTCGGGTGCAACATTCCAGACGCTTTACTAAAACTCTCCCCACTTGGAGAGTCAGTGCCTTTAACCTCCTGTTTGGCCCAGTTTGCAATTTCTGCGTAAAATGAACAGGAATAGGGAGAACCAATGAGAGACTAGCTGGAGGTGTCTGGATGGGCAAATGTAACTCTCATTTCCCACCAGGAAGAGGAATTAACCAAAGGCTCAGCGTGCCATGCCGGAACCACACTAGGGCCTGAAGCAATCCTGCGGTGTTGCGGCCAGCTCACAAGAAAGCGAGTTGAAGAAAGGAGCTCAGGGGCACTGTAATTCACAAACCTGCAGAGTTATAAATGACAGCTATCGTCCAAAAATATATTGAAGTAAGGCTGCCAAGAGGACTTGAAAGCGGGGCAGAATTGCAGGAAACCGATTTCAGGAGGTAGACTGGAATTGCATGTAAAGCATAGGAAAAGAGGCAGAACGTCCACAATGATGCACTTGGCCAAAAAGGGCATATGCGTTTTTTCCTGAATATATTCAGGAAAAAACGCATACGCACTTTTTGGCCAACCAAGCAAGCTTGCAAAGGAAATCTGCACTACAATGAAGTCTCACTGCCCCCCAGTCAAAAGGGCCATCTGAAAAAAGTTTAAAATCCAGAAAGCCCGGACAGGCCATGGAGAACTGGGAGCCTTGTTATGCTGATGGGCTGGATGTAAATTGCCAACAGCCACTCTGGAGAAGTGTATGGTGTTTCCTGAAACATCTAAAAAACAAAGCAACAGAGCCTAGGGCACTTCCACTTATGGTCGTATAGCTTAGGGAAATTAAAATCAAAAAAACACAGCCACCCCAAAGTTTGGGACGGCTCTGTTTACAAGAACCTCGTTTACGGTACAAGTTCAATATCACAGAAAGCGAAAAATGGATAAAGAAGTTGTGGTACTTACGTACAATGCAATATCACTCAGCAATGAAATCTATGTCATCAGGCCCATAGCAGCATAATGAGTGGATTCAGGTACGATGATTCTAAGTGAGATAAGTCACACAGAAAAAGAAACATCATAAGATATCACTAATACACGGAATGTAAACTTGGCTACACAGGAACTGAATTACAAAACAGAACAAGGTCTCAAATGTAGAAAACCAACTTATGCTTGCTTAAGGGGAAAGGTGAGTTGGGGTGCTGCATAAAACCAGAGATTGAAATTAGCACAGATACCGTTCCATAAGCCAAATATGTAATAGACAAGAGCTACTCCTTGCTCAACGAAGAGGACTCAACACCCCATATTAAACGTCTAAGAATATACCTGACTAAGAAGAATCTTAAAACCTATGGATTTATATGTCTCCGAAAGAGAATCAAGGGTGTGTACAGTGGCATAAGCGCAACAGTGATAGGATTGGTGAGGTTCGGTGAGCCAATGCAGAACCTTTGAAGTCATATTGCATGGTACCCATTCCATGGGTCTCAACTCTCCAGGTTTAAGGGATTCTTCCTTCAGCTAAAACATGCATGTGGAACCCAGAGTATGATCCACCATGTGATCGGGAAACGTGTTCAAATGTGTCTCAGGTTTTGTCCCCTGGTACTCGGGTGCAACATTCCAGACGCTTTACTAACATTCTCCCCACTTGGAGAGTCAGTGCCTTTAACCTCCTGTTTGGCCCAGTTTGCAATTTCTGCGGAAAATGAACAGGAATAGGGAGAACCAATGAGAGACTAGCTGGAGGTGTCTGGACGGGCAAATTTAACTCTCATTTCCCACCAGGAAGAGGAATTAACCAAAGGCTCAGCGTGCCATGCCGGAACCACACTAGGGCCTGAAGCAATCCTGCGGTGTTGCGGCCAGCTCACAAGAAAGCGAGTTGAAGAAAGGAGCTCAGGGGCACTGTAATTCACAAACCTGCAGAGTTAAAAATGACAGCTATCGTCCAAAAATATATTGAAGTAAGGCTGCCAAGAGGACTTGAAAACAGGGCAGAATTGCAGGAAACCGATTTCAGGAGGTAGACTGGAATTGCATGTAAAGCATAGGAAAAGAGGCAGAACGTCCACAATGATGCACTTGGCCAAAAAGGGCGTATGCGTTTTTTCCTGAATATATTCAGGAAAAAACGCATACGCCCTTTTTGGCCAACCAAGCAAGCTTGCAAAGGAAATCTGCACTACAATGAAGTCTCACTGCCCCCTAGTCAAAAGGGCCATCTGAAAAAAGTTTAAAATCCAGAAAGCCCGGACAGGCCATGGAGAACTGGGAGCCTTGTTATGCTGATGGGTGGGATGTAAATTGCCAACAGCCACTCTGGAGAAGTGTATGGTGTTTCCTGAAACATCTAAAAAACAAAGCAACAGAGCCTAGGGCACTTCCACTTATGGTCCTATAGCTTAGGGAAATTAAAATCAAAAAGACACAGCCACCCCAATGTATGGGACGGCTCTGTTTACAAGAACCTCGTTTACGGTACAAGTTCAATATCGCAGAATGTGAAAAATGGATAAAGAAGTTGTGGTACTTACGTACAATGCAATATCACTCAGGAATGAAATCTATGTCATCAGGCCCGTAGCAGCATAATGAGTGGATTCAGGTACGATGATTCTAAGTGAGATAAGTCACACAGAAAAAGAAACATCATAAGATATCACTAATACATGGAATGTAAACTTGGCTACACAGGAACTGAATTACAAAACAGAAAAGGATCTCAAATGTAGAAAACCAACTTATGCTTGCTTAAGGGGAAAGGTGAGTTGGGGTGCTGCATAAAACCAGAGATTGAAATTAGCACAGATACCGTTCCATAAGCCAAATAGGTAATAGACAAGAGCTACTCCTTGCTCAACGAAGTGGACTCAACACCACATATTAAATGCCTAAGAATATACCTGACTAGTAAGAATCTTAACACCTATGGATTTATATGTCTCCGAAAGAGAATCAAGCGTGTGTACAGCGGCATAAATGAAGCAGTGATAGGATTGGTGAGGTTCGGTGAGCAAATGCAGACCCTTTGAAGTCATATTGCATGGTACCCATTCCATGGGTCTCAACTCTCCAGGTTTAAGGGATTCTTCCTTCAGCTAAAACATGCATGTGGAACCCAGAGTATGATCCACCGTGTGATCGGGAAACGTGTTCAAATGTGTCAGATTTCGTCCCCTGGTATTCGGGTGCAACATTCCAGTAGCTTTACTAACACTCTCCTCACTTGGAGAGTCAGTGCCTTTAACCTCCTGTTTGGCCCAGTTTGCAATTTCTGCGGAAAATGAACAGGAATAGGGAGAACCAATGAGAGACTAGCTGGAGGTGTCTGGACGGGCAAATTTAACTCTCATTTCCCACCAGGAAGAGGAATTAACCAAAGGCTCAGCGTGCCATGCCGGAACCACACTAGGGCCTGAAGCAATCCTGCGGTGTTGCGGCCAGCTCACAAGAAAGCGAGTTGAAGAAAGGAGCTCAGGGGCACTGTAATTCACAAACCTGCAGAGTTAAAAATGACAGCTATCGTCCAAAAATATATTGAAGTAAGGCTGCCAAGAGGACTTGAAAACAGGGCAGAATTGCAGGAAACCGATTTCAGGAGGTAGACTGGAATTGCATGTAAAGCATAGGAAAAGAGGCAGAACGTCCACAATGATGCACTTGGCCAAAAAGGGCGTATGCGTTTTTTCCTGAATATATTCAGGAAAAAACGCATACGCCCTTTTTGGCCAACCAAGCAAGCTTGCAAAGGAAATCTGCACTACAATGAAGTCTCACTGCCCCCCAGTCAAAAGGGCCATCTGAAAAAAGTTTAAAATCCAGAAAGCCCGGACAGGCCATGGAGAACTGGGAGCCTTGTTATGCTGATGGGTGGGATGTAAATTGCCAACAGCCACTCTGGAGAAGTGTATGGTGTTTCCTGAAACATCTAAAAAACAAAGCAACAGAGCCTAGGGCACTTCCACTTATGGTCCTATAGCTTAGGGAAATTAAAATCAAAAAGACACAGCCACCCCAATGTATGGGACGGCTCTGTTTACAAGAACCTCGTTTACGGTACAAGTTCAATATCGCAGAATGTGAAAAATGGATAAAGAAGTTGTGGTACTTACGTACAATGCAATATCACTCAGGAATGAAATCTATGTCATCAGGCCCGTAGCAGCATAATGAGTGGATTCAGGTACGATGATTCTAAGTGAGATAAGTCACACAGAAAAAGAAACATCATAAGATATCACTAATACATGGAATGTAAACTTGGCTACACAGGAACTGAATTACAAAACAGAACACGGTCTCAAATGTAGAAAACCAACTTATGCTTGCTTAAGGGGAAAGGTGAGTTGGGGTTCTGCATAAAACCAGAGATTGAAATTAGCACAGATACCATTCCATAAGCCAAATATGTAATAGACAAGAGCTACTCCTTGCTCAACGAAGTGGACTCTACACCCCATATTAATCGCCTAAGAATATACCTGACTAGTAATAATCTTAAAACCTATGGATTTATATGTCTCCAAAAGAGAATCAAGCATGTGTACAGCGGCAAAAACGCAGCAGTGATAGGATTGGTGAGGTTTGATGAGCAAATGCAGACCCTTTGAAGTCATATTGCATGCTAGCCATTCCATGGGTCTCAACTCTCCAGGTTTAAGGGATTCTTCCTTCAGCTAAAACATGCATGTGGAACCCAGAGTATGATCCACCGTGTGATCGGGAAACGTGTTCAAATGTGTCTCAGATTTTCTCCGCTGGTACTTGGGTGCAACATTCCAGACGCTTTACTAAAACTCTCCCCACTTGGAGAGTCAGTGCCTTTAACCTCCTGTTTGGCCCAGTTTGCAATTTCTGCGGAAAATGAACAGGAATAGGGAGAACCAATGAGAGACTAGCTGGAGGTGTCTGGATGGGCAAATGTAACTCTCATTTCCCACCAGGAAGAGGAATTAACCAAAGGCTCAGCGTGCCATGCCGGAACCACACTAGGGCCTGAAGCAATCCTGCGGTGTTGCGGCCAGCTCACAAGAAAGCGAGTTGAAGAAAGGAGCTCAGGGGCACTGTAATTCACAAACCTGCAGAGTTATAAATGACAGCTATCGTCCAAAAATATATTGAAGTAAGGCTGCCAAGAGGACTTGAAAGCGGGGCAGAATTGCAGGAAACCGATTTCAGGAGGTAGACTGGAATTGCATGTAAAGCATAGGAAAAGAGGCAGAACGTCCACAATGATGCACTTGGCCAAAAAGGGCATATGCGTTTTTTCCTGAATATATTCAGGAAAAAACGCATACACACTTTTTGGCCAACCAAGCAAGCTTGCAAAGGAAATCTGCACTACAATGAAGTCTCACTGCCCCCCAGTCAAAAGGGCCATCTGAGAAAAGTGTAAAATCCAGAAAGCCCGGACAGGCCATGGAGAACTGGGAGCCTTTTTATGCTGATGGGCGGGATGTAAATTGCCAACAGCCACTCTGGAGAAGTGTATGGTGTTTCCTGAAACATCTAAAAAACAAAGCAACAGAGCCTAGGGCACTTCCACTTATGGTCCTATAGCTTAGGGAAATTAAAATCAAAAAGACACAGCCACCCCAAAGTTTGGGACGGCTCTGTTTACAAGAACCTCGTTTACGGTACAAGTTCAATATCACAGAAAGCGAAAAATGGATAAAGAAGTTGTGGTACTTACGTACAATGCAATATCACTCAGCAATGAAATCTATGTCATCAGGCCCATAGCAGCATAATGAGTGGATTCAGGTACGATGATTCTAAGTGAGATAAGTCACACAGAAAAAGAAACATCATAAGATATCACTAATACACGGAATGTAAACTTGGCTACACAGGAACTGAATTACAAAACAGAACAAGGTCTCAAATGTAGAAAACCAACTTATGCTTGCTTAAGGGGAAAGGTGAGTTGGGGTGCTGCATAAAACCAGAGATTGAAATTAGCACAGATACCGTTCCATAAGCCAAATATGTAATAGACAAGAGCTACTCCTTGCTCAACGAAGAGGACTCAACACCCCATATTAAACGTCTAAGAATATACCTGACTAGGAAGAATCTTAAAACCTATGGATTTATATGTCTCCGAAAGAGAATCAAGCGTGTGTACAGTGGCATAAGCGCAGCAGTGATAGGATTGGTGAGGTTCGGTGAGCCAATGCAGAACCTTTGAAGTCATATTGCATGGTACCCATTCCATGGGTCTCAACTCTCCAGGTTTAAGGGATTCTTCCTTCAGCTAAAACATGCATGTGGAACCCAGAGTATGATCCACCATGTGATCGGGAAACGTGTTCAAATGTGTCTCAGGTTTTGTCCCCTGGTACTCGGGTGCAACATTCCAGACGCTTTACTAACATTCTCCCCACTTGGAGAGTCAGTGCCTTTAACCTCCTGTTTGGCCCAGTTTGCAATATTTGCGGAAGATGAACAGGAATAGGGAGAACCAGTGAGAGACTAGCTGGAGGTGTCTGGACGGGCAAATTTAACTCTCATTTCCCACCAGGAAGAGGAATTAACCAAAGGCTCAGCGTGCCATGCCGGAACGACACTAGGGCCTGAAGCAATCCTGCGGTGTTGCGGCCAGCTCACAAGAAAGCGAGTTGAAGAAAGGAGCTCAGCGGCACTGTAATTCACAAACCTGCAGAGTTATAAATGACAGCTATCGTCCAAAAATATATTGAAGTAAGGCTGCCAAGAGGACTTGAAAGCGGGGCAGAATTGCAGGAAACCGATTTCAGGAGGTAGACTGGAATTGCATGTAAAGCATAGGAAAAGAGGCAGAACGTCCACAATGATGCACTTGGCCAAAAAGGGCGTATGCGTTTTTTCCTGAATATATTCAGGAAAAAACGCATACGCCCTTTTTGGCCAACCAAGCAAGCTTGCAAAGGAAATCTGCACTACAATGAAGTCTCACTGCCCCCCGGTCAAAAGGGCCATCTGAAAAAAGTGTAAAATCCAGAAAGGCAGGACAGGCCATGGAGACGTGGGAGCCTTGTTATGCTGATGGGCGGGATGTAAATTGCCAACAGCCACTCTGGAGAAGTGTATGGTGTTTCCTGAAACATCTAAAAAACAAAGCAACAGAGCCTAGGGCACTTCCACTTATGGTCCTATAGCTTAGGGAAATTAAAATCAAAAAGACACAGCCACCCCAAAGTTTGGGACGGCTCTGTTTACAAGAACCTCGTTTACGGTACAAGTTCAATATCACAGAAAGCGAAAAATGGATAAAGAAGTGGTGGTACTTACGTACAATGCAATATCACTCAGCAATGAAATCTATGTCATCAGGCCCGTAGCAGCATAATGAGTGGATTCAGGTACGATGATTCTAAGTGAGATAAGTCACACAGAAAAAGAAACATCATAAGATATCACTACTACACGGAATGTAAACTTGGCTACACAGGAACTGAATTACAAAACAGAACAGGGTCTCAAATGTAGAAAACCAACTTATGCTTGCTTAAGGGGAAAGGTGAGTTGGGGTGCTGCATAAAACCAGAGATTGAAATTAGCACAGATACCGTTCCATAAGCCAAATAGGTAATAGACAAGAGCTACTCCTTGCTCAACGAAGAGGACTCAACACCCCATATTAAACGTCTAAGAATATACCTGACCAGTAAGAATCTTAAAATCTATGGATTTATATGTCTCCGAAAGAGAATCAAGCGTGTGTACAGTGGCATAAGCGCAGCAGTGATAGGATTGGTGAGGTTCGGTGAGCCAATGCAGAACCTTTGAAGTCATATTGCATGGTACCCATTCCATGGGTCTCAACTCTCCAGGTTTAAGGGATTCTTCCTTCAGCTAAAACATGCATGTGGAACCCAGAGTATGATCCACCGTGTGATCGGGAAACGTGTTCAAATGTGTCTCAGTTTTTGTCCCCTGGTACTCGGGTGCAACATTCCAGATGCTTTACTAAAACTCTCCCCACTTGGAGAGTCAGTGCCTTTAACCTCCTGTTTGGCCCAGTTTGCCATTTCTGCGGAAAATGATCAGGAATAGGGAGAACCAATGAGAGACTAGCTGGAGGTGTCTGGACGGGCAAATTTAACTCTCATTTCCCACCAGGAAGAGGAATTAACCAAAGGCTCAGCGTGCCATGCCGGAACCACACTAGGGCCTGAAGCAATCCTGCGGTGTTGCGGCCAGCTCACAAGAAAGCGAGTTGAAGAAAGGAGCTCAGGGGCACTGTAATTCACAAACCTGCAGAGTTATAAATGACAGCTATCGTCCAAAAATATATTGAAGTAAGGCTGCCAAGAGGACTCGAAAGCGGGGCAGAATTGCAGGAATCCGATTTCAGGAGGTAGACTGGAATTGCATGTAAAGCATAGGAAAAGAGACAGAATGTCCACAATGATGCACTTGGCCAAAAAGGGAGTATGCGTTTTTTCCTGAATATATTCAGGAAAAAACCCATACGCCCTTTTTGGCCAACCAAGCAAGCTTGCAAAGGAAATCTGCACTACAATGAAGTCTCACTGCCCCCCAGTCAAAAGGGCCATCCGAAAAAAGTGTAAAATCCAGAAAGGCCGGACAGGCCATGGAGAACTGGGAGCCTTGTTATGCTGATGGGCGGGATGTAAATTGCCAACAGCCACTCTGGAGAAGTGTATGGTGTTTCCTGAAACATCTAAAAAACAAAGCAACAGAGCCTAGGGCACTTCCACTTATGGTCCTATAGCTTAGGGAAATTAAAATCAAAAAGACACAGCCACCCCAAAGTTTGGGACGGCTCTGTTTACAAGAACCTCGTTTATGGTACAAGTTCAATATCACAGAAAGCGAAAAATGGATAAAGAAGTTGTGGTACTTACGTACAATGCAATATCACTCAGCAATGAAATCTATGTCATCAGGCCCATAGCAGCATAATGAGTGGATTCAGGTACGATGATTCTAAGTGAGATAAGTCACACAGAAAAAGAAACATCATAAGATATCACTAATACACGGAATGTAAACTTGGCTACACAGGAACTGAATTACAAAACAGAACAAGGTCTCAAATGTAGAAAACCAACTTATGCTTACTTAAGGGGAAAGGTGAGTTGGGGTGCTGCATAAAACCAGAGATTGAAATTAGCACAGATACCGTTCCATAAGGCAAATATGTAATAGACAAGAGCTACTCCTTGCTCAACGAAGAGGACTCAACAACCCATATTAAACGTCTAAGAATATACCTGACTAGTAAGAATCTTAAAACCTATGGATTAATATGTCTCCAAAAGAGAATCAAGCATGTGTACAGTGGCATAAGTGCAGCAGTGATAGGATTGGTGAGGTTCGGTGAGCCAATGCAGAACCTTTGAAGTCATATTGCATGGTACCCATTCCATGGGTCTCAACTCTCCAGGTTTAAGGGATTCTTCCTTCAGCTAAAACATGCATGTGGAACCCAGAGTATGATCCACCGCGTGATCGGGATACATGTTCAAATGTGTCTCAGGTTTCGTCCCCTGGTACTCGGGTGCAACATTCCAGACGCTTTACTAACACTCTCCCCACTTGGAGAGTCAGTGCCTTTAACCACCTGTTTGGCCCAGTTTGCAATTTTTGCGGAAGATGATCAGGAATAGGGAGAACCAGTGAGAGACTAGCTGGAGGTGTCTGGACGGGCAAATTTAACTCTCATTTCCCACCAGGAAGAGGAATTAACCAAAGGCTCAGCGTGCCATGCCGGAACGACACTAGGGCCTGAAGCAATCCTGCGGTGTTGCGGCCAGCTCACAAGAAAGCGAGTTGAAGAAAGGAGCTCAGAGGCACTGTAATTCACAAACCTGCAGAGTTATAAATGACAGCTATCGTCCAAAAATATATTGAAGTAAGGCTGCCAAGAGGACTTGAAAGCGGGGCAGAATTGCAGGAAACCGATTTCAGGAGGTAGACTGGAATTGCATGTAAAGCATAGGAAAAGAGGCAGAACGTCCACAATGATGCACTTGGCCAAAAAGGGCGTATGCGTTTTTTCCTGAATATATTCAGGAAAAAACCCATACGCCCTTTTTGGCCAACCAAGCAAGCTTGCAAAGGAAATCTGCACTACAATGAAATCTCACTGCCCCCCGGTCAAAAGGGCCATCTGAAAAAAGTGTAAAATCCAGAAAGGCAGGACAGGCCATGGAGACGTGGGAGCCTTGTTATGCTGATGGGCGGGATGTAAATTGCCAACAGCCACTCTGGAGAAGTGTATGGTGTTTCCTGAAACATCTAAAAAACAAAGCAACAGAGCCTAGGGCACTTCCACTTATGGTCCTATAGCTTAGGGAAATTAAAATCAAAAAGACACAGCCACCCCAAAGTTTGGGACGGCTCTGTTTACAAGAACCTCGTTTACGGTACAAGTTCAATATCACAGAAAGCGAAAAATGGATAAAGAAGTTGTGGTACTTACGTACAATGCAATATCACTCAGCAATGAAATCTATGTCATCAGGCCCGTAGCAGCATAATGAGTGGATTCAGGTACGATGATTCTAAGTGAGATAAGTCACACAGAAAAAGAAACATCATAAGATATCACTACTACACGGAATGTAAACTTGGCTACACAGGAACTGAATTACAAAACAGAACAGGGTCTCAAATGTAGAAAACCAACTTATGCTTGCTTAAGGGGAAAGGTGAGTTGGGGTGCTGCATAAAACCAGAGATTGAAATTAGCACAGATACCGTTCCATAAGCCAAATATGTAATAGACAAGAGCTACTCCTTGCTCAACGAAGTGGACTCTACACCCCATATTAAACGCCTAAGAATATACCTGACCAGTAAGAATCTTAAAACCTATACATTTCTATGTCTCCGAAAGAGAATCAAGCGTGTGTACAGCGGCATAAACGCAGCAGTGATAGGATTGGTGAGGTTCGGTGAGCAAATGCAGACCCTTTGAGGTCACATTGCATGGTACCCATTCCATGGGTCTCAACTCTCCAGGTTTAAGGGATTCTTCCTTCAGCTAAAACATGCATGTGGAACCCAGAGTATGATCCACCGTGTGATCGGGAAACGTGTTCAAATGTGTCTCAGGTTTCGTCCCCTGGTACTCGGGTGCAACATTCCAGACGCTTTACTAACACTCTCCCCACTTGGAGAGTCAGTGCCATTAACCTCCTGTTTGGCCCAGTTTGCCATTTCTGCGGAAAATGTACAGGAATAGGGAGAACCAATGAGAGACTAGCTGGAGGTGCCTGGACGGGCAAATTTAACTCTCATTTCCCACCAGGAAGAGGAATTAACCAAAGGCTCAGCGTGCCATGCCGGAACCACACTAGGGCCTGAAGCAATCCTGCGGTGTTGCGGCCAGCTCACAAGAAAGCGAGTTGAAGAAAGGAGCTTAGGGGCACTGTAATTCACAAACCTGCAGAGTTATAAATGACAGCTATCGTCCAAAAATATATTGAAGTAAGGCTGCCAAGAGGACTTGAAAGCGGGGCAGAATTGCAGGAAACCGATTTCAGGAGGTAGACTGGAATTGCATGTAGAGCATAGGAAAAGAGGCAGAATGTCCACAATGATGCACTTGGCTAAAAAGGGCGTATGCGTTTTTTCCTGAATATATTCAGGAAAAAACGCATACGCCCTTTTGGGCCAACCAAGCAAGCTTGCAAAGGAAATCTGCACTACAATGAAGTCTCACTGCCCCCCGGTCAAAAGGACCATCTGAAAAAAGTATAAAATCCAGAAAGGCAGGACAGGCCATGGAGAACTGGGAGCCTTGTTATGCTGATGGGCGGGATGTAAATTGCCAACAGCCACTCTGGAGAAGTTTATGGTGTTTCCTGAAACATCTAAAAAACAAAGCAACAGAGCCTAGGGCACTTCCACTTATGGTCGTATAGCTTAGGGAAATTAAAATCAAAAAGACACAGCCACCGCAATGTTTGGGACGGCTCTGTTTACAAGAACCTCGTTTGTGGTACAAGTTCAATATCACAGAAAGCGAAAAATGGATAAAGAATTTGTGGTACTTACGTACAATGCAATATCACTCAGCAATGAAATGTATATCATCAGGCCCGTAGCAGCATAATGAGTGGATTCAGGTACGATGATTCTAAGTGAAATAAGTCACACAGAAAAAGAAACATCATAAGATATCACTAATACACGGAATGTAAACTTGGGTACACAGGAACTGAATTACAAAACAGAACAGGGTCTCAAATGTAGAAAACCAACTTATGCTTGCTTAAGGGCAAAGGTGAGTTGGGGTGCTGCATAAAACCAGAGATTGAAATTAGCACAGATACCGTTCCATAAGCCAAATATGTAATAGACAAGAGCTACTCCTTGCTCAACGAAGTGGACTCTACACCCCATATTAAACGCCTAAGAATATACCTGACTAGTAAGAATCTTAAAACCTATGGATTTATATGTCTCTGAAAGAGAATGAAGCGTGTGTACAGTGCATTAGCGCAGCAGTGATAGGATTGGTGAGGTTCGGTGAGCCAATGCAGACCCTTTGAAGTCATATTGCATGGTACCCATGCCAAGGGTCTCAACTCTCCAGGTTTAAGGGATTCTTTCTTCAGCTAAAACATGCATGTGGAACCCAGAGTATGATCCACCGTGAGATCGGGAAACGTGTTCAAATGTGTCTCAGGTTTCGTCCCCTGGTACTCGGGTGCAACATTCCAGACGCTTTACTAACACTCTCCCCACTTGGAGAGTCAGTGCCTTTAACCTCCTGTTTGGCCCAGTTTGCAAATTCTTTGAAAGTTGAACAGGAATAGGGAGAACCAATGAGAGACTAGCTGGAGGTGTCTGGATGGGCAAATTTAACTCTCATTTCCCACCAGGAAGAGGAATTAACCAAAGGCTCAGCGTGCCATGCCGGAACCACACTAGGGCCTGAAGCAATCCTGCGGTGTTGCGGCCAGCTCACAAGAAAGCGAGTTGAAGAAAGGAGCTTAGGGGCACTGTAATTCACAAACCTGCAGAGTTATAAATGACAGCTATCGTCCAAAAATATATTGAAGTAAGGCTGCCAAGAGGACTTGAAAGCGGGGCAGAATTGCAGGAAACCGATTTCAGGAGGTAGACTGGAATTGCATGTAAAGCATAGGAAAAGAGGCAGAACGTCCACAATGATGCACTTGGCCAAAAAGGGCATATGCGTTTTTTCCTGAATATATTCAGGAAAAAACGCATACGCCCTTTTTGGCAAACCAAGCAAGCTTGCAATGGAAATCCGAACTACTATGAAGTGTCACTTCCCCCCAGTTTAAAGAGCCATCTGAAAAAAGTGGAAAATGCAGAAAGGCAAGACAGGCCATGGGGATAAAGGAACCTTGTTATGCTGATGGGCGGGATGTAAATTGCCAACAGCCACTCTGGAGAAGTGTATGGTGTTTCCTGATACATCTGAAAAACAAAGCAACAGAGTCTAGGGCATTTCCACTTATGGTCCTATAGCTTAGGGAAATTAAAATCAAAAAGACACAGCCACCCCAAAATTTGGGACGGCTCTGTTTACAGGAACCTCTTCTATGGTACAAGTTAAGTATCCCAGAGAGCAAATAATTGATAAAGAAGTTGCGGTACTTAACGTACAACAGAATACCACTCAGCAATGAAATCTGTGTCACCAGGCCTGTACCCGCATAATGAGTGGATTGAGGCACGATGATTCTAAGTGAAATAAGTCACACAGATAAGGAAACATCATAAGGTATCACTAATACATGGAATGTAAACTTGGCTACACATGAACTGAATTACAAAACAGAACAGGGTCTCAAGTTTAGAAAACCAACTTATGCTTGCTTAAGGGGAAAGGTGAGTTGGGGTGCTGCATAAAACCAGAGTTTGAAATTAGCACAGATACCGTTCCATAAGCCAAATATGTAATAGACAAGACCTACCCCTTGCTCAACGAAATGGACTCAACAATGAGGTATCACCTCACACCTGTTAGAATGGGCATCATCTGAAAATCTACAAACAACAATTGCTTCAAAGGGTGTGGGGAAAAGGAAGCCTCTTCCACTATTGTTGGGAATATAAATTGATACAGTCACTATGGAGAACAATATGGAGTCTTAAGAAACTAATAATAGAATTACCATATGATACAGCAATCCCAGTACTGGACATATACACAGACAAAACCATAAATCAAAAAGAGACATTCACCGCAATGTTCATTGCATCACTATTTACAATATCGAGGTAATGGAAGCAACCTAAATGCCCACAGACAGACGAATGCATAAAGATGTGGTACATATATAAAATGGAATATTACTAAGCCATGAAAGGAATGAAATTGGGTCATTTGTAGAGACGTCGATGGATCTAGAGACTGTCATACAGAGTGAAGTAAGTCAGAAAGAGAAAAACAAATCTTGTATATTCATGCATATATGTGGAACCTAGAAAAACTGTACAGATTAACCGTTTTGCAAGGCATAAATAGAGCAACAGATGTAGACAACAATCGTATGGACAACAAGGGGGGAAAGCTCTTGGGGGGGTGGTGGTGGGAGGAGCTGAGAGATTGGGATTGGCATGTAAACATTTATATGTATAAAATAGATAACCAATAAGAACCTGCTGTATAAAAATATAAAATAAAATTCAAAATTAAAAAGAAATAAAATTTAAAAAATAAAACAGAAAAAACAATTATTCCCTTCACATACATGTATTTATATGAATAAATTATTTCCATGCTTATATCTGTAAATACAAAAAAGAGGAATAAAATCTACCTTGAACCAAAAACGAAAAAGAGAAAAAAAAAAAAACAGAACCCACCAGTTACTCAGAGGAAAACCGTATCAGGGCACTTGCTCCAGTTGTAAACAATTCTGAAGTTGGTCAGTGGTGGGGAATCGTCTCCCATTCAGCCAGCAGCCCCCACACAAGCGTACTCATTGCAAAGCTGGGGCACTGTGCCGAGGCATCTGTGAGTGAACGTGAGCTGAGCCCCAGGCCAGTTGCTGTTGAACTGTTCCCACCCTTCCCAGGTAAAACACCTGAATATATACAAGGACTTGAAAGCCTAGAGGAAGGGCCATGGAGCCACACGAGTGACAGCATGCCAGCTGACTTGGTGCCTGCAGGCCAGCCAGGATGGTCCTGTCCCTGGGTGCTCTTCTGGAAGATTTCCATTTCCCTGCCTGAGATACCCGTCCTGTCCCTGCCCCCACTGCTTTTTTCCTTCCTCACCTCTGCCCAGGGAGAAATTCCAGCAGCAGGTATGGGTGACACATCCTCTTCTTTAGCAGGTGGCAGCCTGGCAACTGCTGCAGAAAGTCCAGCAGAGCCCCACTCACACTGGGCCACCCACAAAGCCGTGGCCTCTCACTCCCTCCCACCAGCCCAGCCCCGAGACTGCTGACAGGGCAGAGAAAATGGCGTCAGGCACAGCTGCAGGGGCTCTTGCTGCCTGGAGTGGTATTTATATTGATCTCAACCCAGGCACACCTGGGGAGGGCTGGCCGGCATGGTAAGGCTGCCCAGGTCAGCCAATCATCACCCCTCAGGGGCTCACAGTTGCAGAAAATGGAACTTGCTGAACCGGCCAGGTCCAAGGAACAGGTGTGGGCTCCTGAGAGTCAGGATAGACAAGGGGCTGCAGCTTTGGCTTGTTTTCTAATCATTTTATCTGGCCCATGAGTGGGAGACAACTTCAAGAAAACCCTCTCCTAATGAGAGGAACCCAGGAGTCAGGGAGAGGAGGGGTGGGTGGTGGTTGGAGACAGAGGCTTGGTGCCCCGGGTGCAGTGGAAGTCTCTGGAAGACCAGGTGGAGGGAGGCCACACAGAGTGATGCCCAGGGTCACAGACCTGTCGGAGCTGCTGTTTGTTAGTTCAAGTCCTGCTCTGAGGTGCTCTGTGTCAGCTCTGAGCGACAGGTGAGATGGGGGTGCTCTTCAATGAGGGCTATGTGCACAGTTCCTGTGTGCCCAGCCCTGCCACGGTACCTGCAAGGGTAGCTCTGTATCCTGGGAGAGGCCTGACCATGAGAGCCCCGTGGGCTGGGTTGGGGGTGGGGTACCTGCCCAGGAGAGCTCCATATCCTGGGATTGGCCTGACCACGAGAGCCCCATGGGCTGCTGGGGACCTGGTAAATGATGTCAGGACAGTCAGTGAAGCCACCGAGGATATACCTCCAGTTGCTCCATTTCCTACACCCTGCTGGTCATTCTACCAACCACCAGGACATGGTATTCTGTATTAGTCTTCAATGATGCCTTCTTTTGTATTCCATTAGTCCCAGAGTCACAAGAAATTTTGGCTTGTGAGTGGCAGGACTCAACATACAACTAAAACAATACTTCCGGGCCGTCTTGCCCCAAGGGTTCAAAAATTCCCACACCATCTTTGGGGAAAGCTTAGTTAAAGACCGAAAAGTTCTACCTCTAGAAAAGGAAACCCTCCTTCAATATGCAGACGACATTCTGATCGCCAGCCCTACTAAGGAGGCCTCTGAACTACCAAGCCAATAAAGGATAGAAGTTGTCCAAGAAAAAGCTCAAATATCACAGACTGCGGTGACCTGCCTGGGCTTCATTCTCACAGAAGGTCGGAGAAGCCCATCCCAGGAAAGGGAAGAAACCATTTGCAGCCTTACCCCTTTCTAAAACTAGAAGACAGCTTAGGGGTTCCTGGGGAGGCCAGGGTTTGCTGCTTCTGGATCCCTAACTACAGTCTACTAGCTGGGCCTCTATATGAAACACTGAAAGGAAAAGATGATGATCCTTTTGAACAGAATCCAGAAGTGGCCTTTCAAGAATGGAAAGAGCAGTCAATTCAGACCCTTGCCCTGGAACTCCCTAATTGAGCTAAACCCTTTGACCTTTCCATTCCCGGTGAAAGGTGAGTCGCCATTGGAGAATTAGTGCAAAAACTGGGACCACTTGAAATGGAACAACGCAAGAATGCCATCCAGGTAGGATAAAATAGAGTCACCAAGGGGCTTGGCCCACTGCCACATCTGGCCAAGATACTGGCGGTATCTAAAAACCTGGAAATCAGCAGCCCAAAAGGCCACCTCCCTCCTAAGGGAAAAGGACCCCACGTGGTGATCCTAATCACCAACCATGCCCTGAAGTTGCAGGGTTCGCTCCGTGGGCACACCGACCTCGAGTGAGGAGGCCCTCCAACTCCAACATCCAGAGAGATAACCGGGGGCAACAGGGCACCATGACGACTCGTGTGAACATCACTTGACCTGGAGTTTCTCTCATAAAACAACAATAGTGTGTCCCGAATGAGTAGACTACTGCTTGCAGGACTTACTGCACCCGGAGGGGAGCTAATAGTCTTGGCGGGGGAAACGTATATCACACTGTCACCATAGAAAAGCCTACAGACACCGTGATGATGGTGGCCAATAAGACCGGCTGGACTCCTGTTTATTTCAAAAGGCTGTTGACTCAGTGGCCATCATGGTCCTTGATCACCACTGACCCTGGACTGTCTGGGAGTTGAGCGGGCAGGGCTCTGACACCTGGTGCTGTTTTTACGTTAATTCAGGGGCCTAATTGAAGAAAGAGCAGACTACTGGTCAGAGCATCTAGGCTGGCAGAAACGGTCAGCCTAAGGTGGCCGAACAAATGTGGGGCGGGGTGAAACCGGCCCCCACAGCGTCTCTGCACATCTCTTTCCTGAACCCTTAAAGGTCATTAGAATCTATAACACTTCCAATGCTGGTGCTCAGGCGGACGAGCAGGGAGGCAGGGGTCCTGGGGCCAATCAACGTCACCTGGAGGCTGCTGGGGAGAAGTTCTGACCCTCATCCCCTGGTATGAGGGCTCCCAACTCAGCACTCAGCAGTTACAGAAGAAGGGTCTGCACCCTCAGCACTCCAAGAATGAGGAACGGGACAAAAGGCAGAGGAGGGGTTTGTCCCCAGCAAAGCCCATTAAAAATCCCTGGGAGATAAAAATAGAATCTGGGCAATAAAGTCAAGTCTGACCTTTTTTATCCTTTGTGCTTTGTCTAATTTCACGTGCTCCTAGGGTCCCGCATGCAGAGGTTCCACACCCGGCACTTCAGACCAGATTTCCTAGTGCAGAATGGCTGGGTCGACACCTCAGCTCCTGGGGCCCAGTGCAGACTCTAAGATATAGAGCCTGAGCTGCAGCCAACCCGGCCCTTGAGTGCTCCGCCCCCTCCCTCCCACTGACTCTGACAGGATCTCTACACAGCAGCCCAGCCCACAGCCCACGGGGTAGTGCATGCTCTCACCTCTCCATTCTCTGATCAAAATATAAAGTTTCCTTTGCTTGTGAACCAAACTCAGTCTCGATCTGTTGGCCCCAATGACACTGGGCAGGGGGACACTTGTTGGGGTCCACTCTGGAGGATCAGTAACAGAAATTGAGACTATTGTAACTTCAATGAACAGATGTGTGAGCCAAACTGTAGTTAACATAGAACAGTTTATAAGGCTCGGGTAAAATAAGATGTTTCTAACACTTCCATTTGATATTTCCATCACTTTATTATAAGCAAGTTCAGTGAAAAGGTTTGTCTTATTTGTCAGGTCAATATTAGAGAAATGAAGTGATTTCTTTCCAAGGATGTACATCTAATAATCTTGGTTAAAGCTTCAATCTTGTTTTAAATGCTTTTCCATTGAAAATGATACCTCTCTTTCAGCTCCCCCATTTCTGAGAAGTATAAAATCTTATAATTTATTATTACCAAAGGGGAAAGGTGGGAGGAGGGATAAATTAACAGTTTGGAATTAACACATACACACTGCTATGTATAAAATAGATCATCAACAAGGAACCACTGTATAGCACAGGGAACTACACTCAATATTTTGCAATAACCTATAAGGGGAAATAATCGGAAAAAGAATAGATATTTTTATTGACATCATCTATCAATGACAGTTAAAGTGTAACCTAAGGGAAGCCAGTGGTGAGTGCTTCTGACCCTGAAGACTTCAATCATCTAAAGTTTGGACTCTGCCTACTTCCCAAGGCCCTTAATGAACATATGTGTAGCCGTAGCTTAAAAAATTCCCCAGTTTGGGTTTCGGGGAGACACTGATTTTGAAAAAGCCCTGGTGTTCTCCTTACATGAATGGGACTCTTCCTACTGCTAAAACATGTCTGTCACACACAGAGGATGGTATACCGTCTGATCAGGAAGAGTTTGGAAAAGGCATCTCATCTCCTCATCTCCTGGTGCTCGGGTTCACCCCTCCAGCGTCTTTACTAACAGTCTCCCCACTTGGAGATGTCAGCACTGTCAACATCCTGTTGCATACAGTTTGGAATTTGTCCAGAGGATGAAGCGGAAGGATGAGGAACAATGAGAGACAAGTCCTAGGTGTTCAGACAGGCACATGTCACTCTAATTTCCAATCAGGAAGACGAATTGACCAAAGGCTAGGGTTGCCCATGGAAACAGTATAGGGCTTGAGGAAATCCCACTGCTTTGTGGCCAGTTCCCATAAACACAAGTTGAACAATGGAACTCAGGGGCAGTAAAATTCACGAAACTGCAGAGTTGAAAATATCTATCACTGAAAAATGTCTTGAGGAAAGTCAGAGAAAAGGATTGGTAAGCAAGGGAGAATGGCAGGAAAGGGATTTGAGGAGGTAGAAAGGACTCGCCATTAAGCACAAGAAAAGGGGCTGAACATTGCCAACATTGCAGTTGGCCAAAAAGGCTGTATGCGTTTTTTTCTGTATATATTCAAGAAAAGGGCATACACTTTTTTAGCCAACCAAACAGGTGGGCACTGGAAATCAATACTACAAAAGATATCACTTCGCATCAGTCAGAAGAGCCATCCTCATAAAGTGTAAACACCAGAAATGCAGGACAGGGCAAGGAGAAGAGGGAGCCCTGTGAGGCTTATAGTGGAAATGTATATTGCCAATGGCCATTCTGGAGAAGTGTATTGTGTTTACTAAAGCATCTAAAAAATGAGCTACAGAGCATAGGGCACTTGCACTCATGGGCGTATGTCTTGGGAAAAACAAAAATCGAGAGGACACAGGCACCCCAATGTTTACTGCCTCTCTGTTTAAAAGATTCTCGACTAGGATATAACTTAAATGTCTCTGGAGGGAAAAAATGGATAGAGATGTGGTACTTATGTAGAGTGGAATATTACTCAGCCTGGAAGTCAATGAAATATGGCCAGTTGTAACAACTCCGGAGGAGTTACGTATGATCATTCTAAGTGACATAATTCAAAAAGAAAAAGACACATATCATAAGATATCACTTAAAGGTGGAATCCAAAATGGCTACACATGAAATAAATTACAAAACAAAAACATAGTCAAATATGTAGACAACACGTGTAAGGCTGCTAAACGGGAAAGGTGGGGAGGGGTGAGGCATCATCCAGGAGGTTGAAATTAGCAAAGATACCATTCCAAATACCAAACTGATAATCAACAAGGCCTACACGGTAGCTAAAAGAACTGCACTCAGCACACTCAAGTCACTGGAAAAGAATATATATGACTGGTAAGAATCTGAAAAAGAATTTATTGATGTCTCTCTGTATGTGAATCAAGTGGATGTACAGCAGCAAGAAACAGAGCTTTGAAAATCAGCTGTAACCAATATAGTAATAAATTGAAAAAAATAAACGACAAAGAGACAGAGAAAACCTCTTACAACTTTTCCTCAGGGACGGTGATGCAACATGGATTGAACACATCTAGACCCACAGCAGGATGAGACATAAGGCTGGAAACTGTTTACGCTAAGAGAAATATGAGGTTGGGTGAGGAAATGCACACCCTTTAAAGTAATACTACCTGGTACCCATTCAATGGGTCCCAAATCTGCAGGTTCAAGGGATCTTCCTACAGCGAAAACATGCATGGAAAACCCAGAGGACTGTACACCATGTGATCGGGAGATGTGTCTAAAATGCACCTCATTTATCCTCTCCTGGTGCTCCTGTTCATCATTCCAGCCACGTTACTTAGAATCTCCCCACTTAGAGAATCAGCACATTTAAACTTCTGTTTCACACATTTTGCAAATTGTGAGGAGGATGAACGGGAAGAGGGGGAACCAATGAGAGAATAGTTGTAGGGGTTTGGACGGGCACATGTCACTCTAATTTCCCATTAAGAATAAGAATTAAAAAAAGGCTCAGCCCGCCTCGCCGGAGCCAAAATAGGGCCTGAAGCAATCCTGCGGCTTTGAGGCCAGCTCACAAAAGAGCAACTTAAAAAATGGAGCTCAGGGTCACTGCAATTCACAAACCTGCAGAGTTATAAATGAAAACTAACGTCCCAAAATATGTTGAGGTAAGGCAAAGAAGAGGATCTGAATGCAAGACAGAATTGCAAGAAACAGATTTCAAGAGATAGATTGGACTCGTCTTTAAAGCACATGAAAAGCGGCAGAATTTCGACAATGATGCAGTTGGCCCAAAAGGGAGTATGCGTTTTTTCCTGAATATATCCAGGAAAAAACGCATACGCACTTTATGGGCAACCAAGCAAGCAAGCAATGCAAATGTGCACAACAAAGAAGTCTCATTTCCCACCGGTCAAAAGGGCCATCCGAAAAAATTGTAAAAACCAGAAATGCAGGACAGGCCATGGAGAACAGGGAGCCTTTATACGCTGATGGACAGTGTGTGAACTGCCGAGAGCCACTCTGGAGAAGTGTATGGTGGTTCCTAAATCATCTAAAAAACAGAGCTACAGAGCATAGGGCACTTCCAATCACGGAAGTATATCTAGGGAAGTCTAAAAATCAACAAGACACAAGCACACCACAGTTTAGGGCTACTCTGTTTACAAGAACCTCAACTTCAGTACACCTTAAATATCCCAGGAAAGAGAACAATGGATAAAGAAAATGTGGTACTTATGTACAATGGAATATCTCTTCACCATGAAATCAATGTAATAAGGCTAGTAGAAGGATAAAGAGTGGATTTAGGTCCGATAATACTACTTGAAATAAGTCAAACAGAAAAAGAAACATATCATAAGATATCACTTATAGAGGGAGGATAAATATGGCTGCACAAAAAATGAATTACAAAACAGAACAGTGTCTCACATTTAGAAAACACACTTATGTCAGCTTAAGGGGAAAGGAGAGGTGGGGTGATGCATAAAACCAGAGTTTGAAATTAGCACAGATACCGTTCAATAAACCAAATAGGTATTAGACAAGATCTACACCTTGCTCAATGAACTGGCCTCAACACACCCTATACACCGCAGAGAAATATATCTGAGTAATAAGAATCTTAAAACCCATGTATTGATATATCTCCATAAGGGAATCAAGTGTGTGCAGAGCGGCCAAACACAGCAGTGAAAATGAGCTAAACCCCATTATAGAAATAAATTTTAAAACCAAAACGCAGAAACAATGAAAGAGAGAAAAATTCTTACAAAATTCGCTCAGGGGCTGTGATGCAACCTGGAATGACCACATATAAACCCACAGCTGGATAAGACATAAGGCTGGACACTTGGGGCTGAGAGGATTGGTGAGCTTTGGTGAGCAACTGCCGAAAGTTTAATGCAATACTTCATGCTACTCATTCCAAGGGTCCCAACACTCCAGGTTGAAGGGAATCTTCCTACAGCTAAACCATGCATGGGAAATCCAGCGGATGGTATACCATATGATCGGGAAAGGTTTCTAAAACGCACCTCATTTTCCTCTCCTGGGGCTCCGGATCAATATTCCAGCCACTTTACTAACAACATCTCCACATGGAGAGTCAATGCCTTTACGTTCCGGTATCGCACAGTCTGCAGTTAGTGCGGAGGATGAATGGGAATAGGGGGAACCAGTGAGAAAATAGCTGTAGCGGTTTCAATGGGAACATGTCACTCTAATTCACATCAGGAAGAAGAATTAACCAAAGGCAGAGCAAGGCGACCCAGAAGAAGAATAGGGCCTGAAGAAATCCTGTGGATATGAGGCAAGATCACAAAAATAAGAGCTGAAAAATGCAGCTAAGGGCCACGGCAATTCAAAAACCTGCAGAGTTAAAAAGGCCAACAATTTTCAAAAAGTATATTGAGGTAAGGCTATGAAGAGGCACTGACAGCAAGGCAGAATTGCAGGAAACCGATTTCAGGAGGTAGACTGGAATTGCATTGAAAACATATGAAAACACTCAGAACGTCGACAATGATGCACTTGGCCAAAAAGGGCGTATGCGTTTTTTCCTGAATATATTCAGGAAAAAACGCATACGCACTTTTTGGCCAACCAAGCAAGCTTGCAAAGGAAATCTGCACTACAATGAAGTCTCACTTCCTCCCTGTCAAAAGGAGCATCTGAAAAAAGTGTAAAATCCAGAAAGGCAGGACAGGCCATGGAGAACTGGGAGCCTTGTTATGCTGATGGGCGGGATGTAAATTGCCAACAGCCACTCTGGAGAAGTGTATGGTGTTTCCTGAAACATCTAAAAAACAAAGCAACAGAGCCTAGGGCACTTCCACTTATGGTCCTATAGCTTAGGGAAATTAAAATCAAAAAGACACAGCCACCCCAAAGTTTGGGACGGCTCTGTTTACAAGAACCTCGTTTATGGTACAAGTTCAATATTGCAGAAAGCGAAAAATGGATAAAGAAGTTGTGGTACTTATGTACAATGCAATATCACTCAGCAATGAAATCTATGTCATCAGGCCCGTAGCAGCATAATGAGTAGATTCAGGTACCATGATTCTAAGTGAAAAAAATCACACAGAAAAAGAAACATCATAAGATATCACTACTACACGGAATGTAAACTTAGCTACAAAGGAACTGAATTACAAAACAGAACAGGGTCTCAAATGTAGAAAACCAACTTATGCTTGCTTAAGGGGAAAGGTGAGTTGGGGTGCTGCATAAAACCAGAGATTGAAATTAGCACAGATACCGTTCCATAAGCCAAATATGTAATAGACAAGAGCTACTCCTTGCTCAACGAAGTGGACTCTACACCCCATATTAAACGCCTATGAATATACCTGACTAGTAATAATCTTAAAACCTATGGATTTATATGTCTCCGAAAGAGAATAAGGCGTGTGTACAGCGGCATAAACGTAGCAGTGATAGGATTGGTGAGGTTCTGTGAGCCAATGCAGACCCTTTGAAGTCATATTGCATGGTACCCATTCCATGGGTCTCAACTCTCCAGGTTTAAGGGATTCTTCCTTCAGCTAAAACATGCATGTGGAACCCAGAGTATGATCCACCGTGTGATCGGGAAACGTGTTCAAATGTGTCTCAGGTTTCGTCCCCTGGTACTCGGGTGCAACATTCCAGTAGCTTTACTAACACTCTCCCCACTTGGAGAGTCAGTGCCTTTAACCTCCTGTATGGCCCAGTTTGCCATTTCTGCGGAAAATAAACAGGAATAGGGAGAACCAATGAGAGACTAGCTGGAGGTGCCTGTACTGGCAAATTTAACTCTCATTTCCCACCAGGAAGAGGAATTAACCAAAGGCTCAGCGTGCCATGCCGGAACCACACTAGGGCCTGAAGCAATGCTGCGGTCTTGCAGCCAGCTCACAAGAAAGCAAGTTGAAGAAAGGAGCTCAGAGGCTCTGTAATTCACAAACCTGCAGAGTTATAAATGACAGCTATCGTCCAAAAATATATTGAAGTAAGGCTGCCAAGAGGACTTGAAAGCGGGGCAGAATTGCAGAAAACCGATTTCAGGAGGTAGACTGGAATTGCATGTAAAGCATAGGAAAAGAGGCAGAACGTCCACAATGATGCACTTGGCCAAGAAGCGCGTATGCGTTTTTTCCTGAATATATTCAGGAAAAAACGCATATTCCCTTTTGGGCCAACCAAGCAAGCTTGCAAAGGAAATCTGCACTACAATGAAGTCTCACTGCACCCCGGTTAAAAGGGCCATCTGAAGAACGTATAAAATCCAGAAAGGCAGGACAGGCCATGGAGAACTGGGAGCCTTGTTATGCTGATGGGCGGGATGTAAATTGCCAACAGCCACTCTGGAGAAGTGTATGGTGTTTCCTGAAACATCTAAAAAACAAAGCAACAGAGCCTAGGGCACTTCCACTTATGGTGGTATAGCTTAGGGAAATTAAAATCAAAAAGACACAGCCACCCCAAGTTTGGGACGGCTCTGTTTACAAGATCCTCGTTTACGGTACAAGTTCAATAACACAGAAAGTGAAAAATGGATAAAGAATTTGTGGTACTTACGTACAATGCAATATCACTCAGCAATGAAATCTATATCATCAGGCCCGTAGCAGCATAATGAGTGGATTCAGGTACGATGATTCTAAGTGAAATAAGTCACACAGAAAAAGAAACATCATAAGATATCACTACTACAAGGAATGTAAACTTGCCTACACAGAAACTGAATTACAAAACAGAACAGGGTCTCAAATGTAGAAAACCAACTTATGCTTGCTTAAGGGGAAAGGTGAGTTGGGGTACTGCATAAAACCAGAGATTGAAATTAGCACAGATACCGTTCCATAAGCCAAATATGTAATAGACAAGAGCTACTCCTTGCTCAACGAAGTGGGCTCTACACCCCATATTAAACGCCTAAGAATATACCTGACTACTAAGAATCTTAAAACCTATGGATTTATATGTCTCCAAAAGAGAATCAAGCATGTGTACAGCAGCATAAACGCAGCAGTGGTAGGATTGGTGAGGTTTAATGAGCAAATGCAGACCCTTTGAAGTCATATTGCATGCCAGCCATTCCATGGGTCTCAACTCTCCAGGTTTAAGGGATTCTTCCTTCAGCTAAAACATGCATGTGGAACCCAGAGTATGATCCACCGTGTGATCGGGAAACGTGTTCAAATGTGTCTCAGATTTTCTCCGCTGGTACTTGGGTGCAACATTCCAGACGCTTTACTAAAACTCTCCCCACTTGGAGAGTCAGTGCCTTTAACCTCCTGTTTGGCCCAGTTTGCAATTTCTGCGGAAAATGAACAGGAATAGGGAGAACAAATGAGAGACTAGCTGGAGGTGTCTAGATTGGCAAATTTAACTCTCATTTCCCACCAGGAAGAGGAATTAACCAAAGGCTCAGCGTGCCATGCCGGAACCACACTAGGGCCTGAAGCAATCCTGCGGTGTTGCGGCCAGCTCACAAGAAAGCGAGTTGAAGAAAGGAGCTCAGGGGCACTGTAATTCACAAACCTGCAGAGTTATAAATGACAGCTATCGTCCAAAAATATATTGAAGTAAGGCTGCCAAGAGGACTTGAAAGCGGGGCAGAATTGCAGGAAACCGATTTCAGGAGGTAGACTGGAATTGCATGTAAAGCATAGGAAAAGAGGCAGAACGTCCACAATGATGCACTTGGCCAAAAAGGGCATATGCGTTTTTTCCTGAATATATTCAGGAAAAAACGCATACGCCCTTTTTGGCCAACCAAGCAAGCTTGCAAAGGAAATCTGCACTACAATGAAGTCTCACTGCCCCACAGTCAAAAGGGCCATCTGAAAAATGTGTAAAATCCAGAAAGGCCGGACAGGCCATGGAGAACTGGGAGCCTTGTTATGCTGATGGGCGGGATGTAAATTGCCAACAGCCACTCTGGAGAAGTGTATGGTGTTTCCTGAAACATCTAAAAAACAAAGCAACAGAGCCTAGGGCACTTCCACTTATGGTCCTATAGCTTAGGGAAATTAAAATCAAAAAGACACAGCCACCCCAAAGTTTGGGACGGCTCTGTTTACAAGAACCTCGTTTACGGTACAAGTTCAATATCACAGAAAGCGAAAAATGGATAAAGAAGTTGTGGTACTTACGTACAATGCAATATCACTCAGCAATGAAATCTATGTCATCAGGCCCATAGCAGCATAATGAGTGGATTCAGGTACGATGATTCTAAGTGAGATAAGTCACACAGAAAAAGAAACATCATAAGATATCACTAATACACGGAATGTAAACTTGGCTACACAGGAACTGAATTACAAAACAGAACAAGGTCTCAAATGTAGAAAACCAACTTATGCTTGCTTAAGGGGAAAGGTGAGTTGGGGTGCTGCATAAAACCAGAGATTGAAATTAGCACAGATACCGTTCCATAAGCCAAATATGTAATAGACAAGAGCTACTCCTTGCTCAACGAAGAGGACTCAACACCCCATATTAAACGTCTAAGAATATACCTGACTAGGAAGAATCTTAAAACCTATGGATTTATATGTCTCCGAAAGAGAATCAAGGGTGTGTACAGTGGCATAAGCGCAGCAGTGATAGGATTGGTGAGGTTCGGTGAGCCAATGCAGAACCTTTGAAGTCATATTGCATGGTACCCATTCCATGGGTCTCAACTCTCCAGGTTTAAGGGATTCTTCCTTCAGCTAAAACATGCATGTGGAACCCAGAGTATGATCCACCATGTGATTGGGAAACGTGTTCAAATGTGACTCAGGTTTTGTCCCCTGGTACTCGGGTGCAACATTCCAGACGCTTTACTAACACTCTCCCCACTTGGAGAGTCAGTGCCTTTAACCTCCTGTTTGGCGCAGTTTGCAATATTTGTGGAAGATGAACAGGAATAGGGAGAACCAGTGAGAGACTAGCTGGAGGTGTCTGGACGGGCAAATATAACTCTCATTTCCCACCAGGAAGAGGAATTAACCAAAGGCTCAGCGTGCCATGCCGGAACGACACTAGGGCCTGACGCAATCCTGCGGTGTTGCGGCCAGCTCACAAGAAAGCGAGTTGAAGAAAGGAGCTCAGGGGCACTGTAATTCACAAACCTGCAGAGTTATAAATGACAGCTATCGTCCAAAAATATATTGAAGTAAGGCTGCCAAGAGGACTTGAAAGCGGGGCAGAATTGCAGGAAACCGATTTCAGGAGGTAGACAGGAATTGCATGTAAAGCATAGGAAAAGAGGCAGAACGTCCACAATGATGCACTTGGCCAAAAAGGGCGTATGCGTTTTTTCCTGAATATATTCAGGAAAAAACGCATACGCCCTTTTTGGCCAACCAAGCAAGCTTGCAAAGGAAATCTGCACTACAATGAAGTCTCACTGCCCCCCAGTCAAAAGGGCCATCTGAAAAAAGTTTAAAATCCAGAAAGGCAGGACAGGCCATGGAGAACTGGGAGCCTTGTTATGCTGATGGGCGGGATGTAAATTGCCAACAGCCACTCTGGAGAAGTGTATGGTGTTTCCTGAAACATCTAAAAAACAAAGCAACAGAGCCTAGGGCACTTCCACTTATGGTCCTATAGCTTAGGGAAATTAAAATCAAAAAGACACAGCCACCCCAAAGTTTGGGACGGCTCTGTTTACAAGAACCTCATTTACAGTACAAATTCAATATCACAGAAGGTGAAAAATGGATAAAGAGTTTGTGGTACTTACGTACAATGCAATATCACTCAGCAATGAAATCTATATCATCAGGCCCGTAGCAGCATAATGAGTGGATTCAGGTACGATGATTCTAAGTGAGATAAGTCACACAGAAAAAGAAACATCATAAGATATCACTACTACACGGAATGTAAACTTGGCTACACAGAAACTGAATTACAAAACAGAACACGGTCTCAAATGTAGAAAACCAACTTATGCTTGCTTAAGGGGAAAGGTGAGTTGGGGTTCTGCATAAAACCAGAGATTGAAATTAGCACAGATACCATTCCATAAGCCAAATATGTAATAGACAAGAGCTACTCCTTGCTCAACGAAGTGGACTCTACACCCCATATTAATCGCCTAAGAATATACCTGACTAGTAATAATCTTAAAACCTATGGATTTATATGTCTCCAAAAGAGAATCAAGCATGTGTACAGCGGCATAAACGCAGCAGTGATAGGATTGGTGAGGTTTGATGAGCAAATGCAGACCCTTTGAAGTCATATTGCATGCTAGCCATTCCACGGGTCTCAACTCTCCAGGTTTAAGGGATTCTTCCTTCAGCTAAAACATGCATGTGGTACCCAGAGTATGATCCACCGTGTGATCGGGAAACGTGTTCAAATGTGTCTCAGATTTTCTCCGCTGGTACTTGGGTGCAACATTCCAGACGCTTTACTAAAACTCTCCCCACTTGGAGAGTCAGTGCCTTTAACCTCCTGTTTGGCCCAGTTTGCAATTTCTGCGGAAAATGAACAGGAATAGGGAGAACCAATGAGAGACTAGCTGGAGGTGTCTGGATGGGCAAATGTAACTCTCATTTCCCACCAGGAAGAGGAATTAACCAAAGGCTCAGCGTGCCATGCCGGAACCACACTAGGGCCTGAAGCAATCCTGCGGTGTTGCGGCCATCTCACAAGAAAGCGAGTTGAAGAAAGGAGCTCAGGGGCACTGTAATTCACAAACCTGCAGAGTTATAAATGACAGCTATCGTCCAAAAATATATTGAAGTAAGGCTGCCAAGAGGACTTGAAAGCGGGGCAGAATTGCAGGAAACCGATTTCAGGAGGTAGACTGGAATTGCATGTAAAGCATAGGAAAAGAGGCAGAACGTCCACAATGATGCACTTGGCCAAAAAGGGCATATGCGTTTTTTCCTGAATATATTCAGGAAAAAACGCATACGCACTTTTTGGCCAACCAAGCAAGCTTGCAAAGGAAATCTGCACTACAATGAAGTCTCACTGCCCCCCAGTCAAAAGGGCCATCTGAAAAAAGTGTAAAATCCAGAAAGGCCGGACAGGCCATGGAGAACTGGGAGCCTTGTTATGCTGATGGGCGGGATGTAAATTGCCAACAGCCACTCTGGAGAAGTGTATGGTGTTTCCTGAAACATCTAAAAAACAAAGCAACAGAGCCTAGGGCACTTCCACTTATGGTCGTATAGCTTAGGGAAATTAAAATCAAAAAAACACAGCCACCCCAAAGTTTGGGACGGCTCTGTTTACAAGAACCTCGTTTACGGTACAAGTTCAATATCACAGAAAGCGAAAAATGGATAAAGAAGTTGTGGTACTTACGTACAATGCAATATCACTCAGCAATGAAATCTATGTCATCAGGCCCATAGCAGCATAATGAGTGGATTCAGGTACGATGATTCTAAGTGAGATAAGTCACACAGAAAAAGAAACATCATAAGATATCACTAATACACGGAATGTAAACTTGGCTACACAGGAACTGAATTACAAAACAGAACAAGGTCTCAAATGTAGAAAACCAACTTATGCTTGCTTAAGGGGAAAGGTGAGTTGGGGTGCTGCATAAAACCAGAGATTGAAATTAGCACAGATACCGTTCCATAAGCCAAATATGTAATAGACAAGAGCTACTCCTTGCTCAACGAAGAGGACTCAACACCCCATATTAAACTTCTAAGAATATACCTGACTAGGAAGAATCTTAAAACCTATGGATTTATATGTCTCCGAAAGAGAATCAAGGGTGTGTACAGTGGCATAAGCGCAGCAGTGATAGGATTGGTGAGGTTCGGTGAGCCAATGCAGAACCTTTGAAGTCATATTGCATGGTACCCATTCCATGGGTCTCAACTCTCCAGGTTTAAGGGATTCTTCCTTCAGCTAAAACATGCATGTGGAACCCAGAGTATGATCCACCATGTGATCGGGAAACGTGTTCAAATGTGTCTCAGGTTTTGTCCCCTGGTACTCGGGTGCAACATTCCAGACGCTTTACTAACACTCTCCCCACTTGGAGAGTCAGTGCCTTTAACCTCCTGTTTGGCCCAGTTTGCAATATTTGCGGAAGATGAACAGGAATAGGGAGAACCAGTGAGAGACTAGCTGGAGGTGTCTGGACGGGCAAATTTAACTCTCATTTCCCACCAGGAAGAGGAATTAACCAAAGGCTCAGCGTGCCATGCCGGAACCACACTAGGGCCTGAAGCAATCCTGCGGTGTTGCGGCCAGCTCACAAGAAAGCGAGTTGAAGAAAGGAGCTCAGCGGCACTGTAATTCACAAACCTGCAGAGTTATAAATGACAGCTATCGTCCAAAAATATATTGAAGTAAGGCTGCCAAGAGGACTTGAAAGCGGGGCAGAATTGCAGGAAACCGGTTTCAGGAGGTAGACTGGAATTGCATGTAAAGCATAGGAAAAGAGGCAGAACGTCCACAATGATGCACTTGGCCAAAAAGGGCATATGCGTTTTTTCCTGAATATATTCAGGAAAAAACGCATACGCCCTTTTTGGCCAACCAAGCAAGCTTGCAAAGGAAATCTGCACTACAATGAAGTCTCACTGCCCCCCGGTCAAAAGGGCCATCTGAAAAAAGTGTAAAATCCAGAAAGGCCGGACAGGCCATGGAGAACTGGGAGCCTTGTTATGCTGATGGGCGGGATGTAAATTGCCAACAGCCACTCTGGAGAAGTGTATGGTGTTTCCTGAAACATCTAAAAAACAAAGCAACAGAGCCTAGGGCACTTCCACTTATGGTCGTATAGCTTAGGGAAATTAAAATCAAAAAAACACAGCCACCCCAAAGTTTGGGATGGCTCTGTTTACAAGAACCTCGTTTACGGTACAAGTTCAATATCACAGAAAGCGAAAAATGGATAAAGAAGTTGTGGTACTTACGTACAATGCAATATCACTCAGCAATGAAATCTATATCATCAGGCCCGTAGCAGCATAATGAGTGGATTCAGGTACGATGATTCTAAGTGAGATAAGTCACACAGAAAAAGAAACATCATAAGATATCACTACTACACGGAATGTAAACTTGGCTACACAGAAACTGAATTACAAAACAGAACACGGTCTCAAATGTAGAAAACCAACTTATGCTTGCTTAAGGGGAAAGGTGAGTTGGGGTTCTGCATAAAACCAGAGATTGAAATTAGCACAGATACCATTCCATAAGCCAAATATGTAATAGACAAGAGCTACTCCTTGCTCAACGAAGTGGACTCTACACCCCATATTAATCGCCTAAGAATATACCTGACTAGTAATAATCTTAAAACCTATGGATTTATATGTCTCCAAAAGAGAATCAAGCATGTGTACAGCGGCATAAACGCAGCAGTGATAGGATTGGTGAGGTTTGATGAGCAAATGCAGACCCTTTGAAGTCATATTGCATGCTAGCCATTCCACGGGTCTCAACTCTCCAGGTTTAAGGGATTCTTCCTTCAGCTAAAACATGCATGTGGTACCCAGAGTATGATCCACCGTGTGATCGGGAAACGTGTTCAAATGTGTCTCAGATTTTCTCCGCTGGTACTTGGGTGCAACATTCCAGACGCTTTACTAAAACTCTCCCCACTTGGAGAGTCAGTGCCTTTAACCTCCTGTTTGGCCCAGTTTGCAATTTCTGCGGAAAATGAACAGGAATAGGGAGAACCAATGAGAGACTAGCTGGAGGTGTCTGGATGGGCAAATGTAACTCTCATTTCCCACCAGGAAGAGGAATTAACCAAAGGCTCAGCGTGCCATGCCGGAACCACACTAGGGCCTGAAGCAATCCTGCGGTGTTGCGGCCATCTCACAAGAAAGCGAGTTGAAGAAAGGAGCTCAGGGGCACTGTAATTCACAAACCTGCAGAGTTATAAATGACAGCTATCGTCCAAAAATATATTGAAGTAAGGCTGCCAAGAGGACTTGAAAGCGGGGCAGAATTGCAGGAAACCGATTTCAGGAGGTAGACTGGAATTGCATGTAAAGCATAGGAAAAGAGGCAGAACGTCCACAATGATGCACTTGGCCAAAAAGGGCATATGCGTTTTTTCCTGAATATATTCAGGAAAAAACGCATACGCACTTTTTGGCCAACCAAGCAAGCTTGCAAAGGAAATCTGCACTACAATGAAGTCTCACTGCCCCCCAGTCAAAAGGGCCATCTGAAAAAAGTGTAAAATCCAGAAAGGCCGGACAGGCCATGGAGAACTGGGAGCCTTGTTATGCTGATGGGCGGGATGTAAATTGCCAACAGCCACTCTGGAGAAGTGTATGGTGTTTCCTGAAACATCTAAAAAACAAAGCAACAGAGCCTAGGGCACTTCCACTTATGGTCGTATAGCTTAGGGAAATTAAAATCAAAAAAACACAGCCACCCCAAAGTTTGGGACGGCTCTGTTTACAAGAACCTCGTTTACGGTACAAGTTCAATATCACAGAAAGCGAAAAATGGATAAAGAAGTTGTGGTACTTACGTACAATGCAATATCACTCAGCAATGAAATCTATGTCATCAGGCCCATAGCAGCATAATGAGTGGATTCAGGTACGATGATTCTAAGTGAGATAAGTCACACAGAAAAAGAAACATCATAAGATATCACTAATACACGGAATGTAAACTTGGCTACACAGGAACTGAATTACAAAACAGAACAAGGTCTCAAATGTAGAAAACCAACTTATGCTTGCTTAAGGGGAAAGGTGAGTTGGGGTGCTGCATAAAACCAGAGATTGAAATTAGCACAGATACCGTTCCATAAGCCAAATATGTAATAGACAAGAGCTACTCCTTGCTCAACGAAGAGGACTCAACACCCCATATTAAACTTCTAAGAATATACCTGACTAGGAAGAATCTTAAAACCTATGGATTTATATGTCTCCGAAAGAGAATCAAGGGTGTGTACAGTGGCATAAGCGCAGCAGTGATAGGATTGGTGAGGTTCGGTGAGCCAATGCAGAACCTTTGAAGTCATATTGCATGGTACCCATTCCATGGGTCTCAACTCTCCAGGTTTAAGGGATTCTTCCTTCAGCTAAAACATGCATGTGGAACCCAGAGTATGATCCACCATGTGATCGGGAAACGTGTTCAAATGTGTCTCAGGTTTTGTCCCCTGGTACTCGGGTGCAACATTCCAGACGCTTTACTAACACTCTCCCCACTTGGAGAGTCAGTGCCTTTAACCTCCTGTTTGGCCCAGTTTGCAATATTTGCGGAAGATGAACAGGAATAGGGAGAACCAGTGAGAGACTAGCTGGAGGTGTCTGGACGGGCAAATTTAACTCTCATTTCCCACCAGGAAGAGGAATTAACCAAAGGCTCAGCGTGCCATGCCGGAACCACACTAGGGCCTGAAGCAATCCTGCGGTGTTGCGGCCAGCTCACAAGAAAGCGAGTTGAAGAAAGGAGCTCAGCGGCACTGTAATTCACAAACCTGCAGAGTTATAAATGACAGCTATCGTCCAAAAATATATTGAAGTAAGGCTGCCAAGAGGACTTGAAAGCGGGGCAGAATTGCAGGAAACCGGTTTCAGGAGGTAGACTGGAATTGCATGTAAAGCATAGGAAAAGAGGCAGAACGTCCACAATGATGCACTTGGCCAAAAAGGGCATATGCGTTTTTTCCTGAATATATTCAGGAAAAAACGCATACGCCCTTTTTGGCCAACCAAGCAAGCTTGCAAAGGAAATCTGCACTACAATGAAGTCTCACTGCCCCCCGGTCAAAAGGGCCATCTGAAAAAAGTGTAAAATCCAGAAAGGCCGGACAGGCCATGGAGAACTGGGAGCCTTGTTATGCTGATGGGCGGGATGTAAATTGCCAACAGCCACTCTGGAGAAGTGTATGGTGTTTCCTGAAACATCTAAAAAACAAAGCAACAGAGCCTAGGGCACTTCCACTTATGGTCGTATAGCTTAGGGAAATTAAAATCAAAAAAACACAGCCACCCCAAAGTTTGGGATGGCTCTGTTTACAAGAACCTCGTTTACGGTACAAGTTCAATATCACAGAAAGCGAAAAATGGATAAAGAAGTTGTGGTACTTACGTACAATGCAATATCACTCAGCAATGAAATCTATGTCATCAGGCCCATAGCAGCATAATGAGTGGATTCAGGTACGATGATTCTAAGTGAGATAAGTCACACAGAAAAAGAAACATCATAAGATATCACTAATACACGGAATGTAAACTTGGCTACACAGGAACTGAATTACAAAACAGAACAAGGTCTCAAATGTAGAAAACCAACTTATGCTTGCTTAAGGGGAAAGGTGAGTTGGGGTGCTGCATAAAACCAGAGATTGAAATTAGCACAGATACCGTTCCATAAGCCAAATATGTAATAGACAAGAGCTACTCCTTGCTCAACGAAGAGGACTCAACACCCCATATTAAACGTCTAAGAATATACCTGACTAGGAAGAATCTTAAAACCTATGGATTTATATGTCTCCGAAAGAGAATCAAGGGTGTGTACAGTGGCATAAGCGCAGCAGTGATAGGATTGGTGAGGTTCGGTGAGCCAATGCAGAACCTTTGAAGTCATATTGCATGGTACCCATTCCATGGGTCTCAACTCTCCAGGTTTAAGGGATTCTTCCTTCAGCTAAAACATGCATGTGGAACCCAGAGTATGATCCACCATGTGATCGGGAAACGTGTTCAAATGTGTCTCAGGTTTTGTCCCCTGGTACTCGGGTGCAACATTCCAGACGCTTTACTAACACTCTCCCCACTTGGAGAGTCAGTGCCTTTAACCTCCTGTTTGGCCCAGTTTGCAATATTTGCGGAAGATGAACAGGAATAGGGAGAACCAGTGAGAGACTAGCTGGAGGTGTCTGGACGGGCAAATTTAACTCTCATTTCCCACCAGGAAGAGGAATTAACCAAAGGCTCAGCGTGCCATGCCGGAACGACACTAGGGCCTGAAGCAATCCTGCGGTGTTGCGGCCAGCTCACAAGAAAGCGAGTTGAAGAAAGGAGCTCAGCGGCACTGTAATTCACAAACCTGCAGAGTTATAAATGACAGCTATCGTCCAAAAATATATTGAAGTAAGGCTGCCAAGACGACTTGAAAACGGGGCAGAATTGCAGGAAACCGATTTCAGGAGGTAGACTGGAATTGCATGTAAAGCATAGGAAAAGAGGCAGAACGTCCACAATGATGAACTTGGCCAGAAAGGGCGTATGCGTTTTTTCCTGAATATATTCAGGAAAAAACGCATACGCCCTTTTTGGCCAACCAAGCAAGCTTGCAAAGGAAATCTGCACTACAATGAAGTCTCACTGCCCCCCAGTCAAAAGGGCCATCTGAAAAAAGTGTAAAATCCAGAAAGGCCGGACAGGCCATGGAGAACTGGGAGCCTTGTTATGCTGATGGGCGGGATGTAAATTGCCAACAGCCACTCTGGAGAAGTGTATGGTGTTTCCTGAAACATCTAAAAAACAAAGCAACAGAGCCTAGGGCACTTCCACTTATGGTCGTATAGCTTAGGGAAATTAAAATCAAAAAAACACAGCCACCCCAAAGTTTGGGATGGCTCTGTTTACAAGAACCTCGTTTACGGTACAAGTTCAATATCACAGAAAGCGAAAAATGGATAAAGAAGTTGTGGTACTTACGTACAATGCAATATCACTCAGCAATGAAATCTATGTCATCAGGCCCATAGCAGCATAATGAGTGGATTCAGGTACGATGATTCTAAGTGAGATAAGTCACACAGAAAAAGAAACATCATAAGATATCACTAATACACGGAATGTAAACTTGGCTACACAGGAACTGAATTACAAAACAGAACAAGGTCTCAAATGTAGAAAACCAACTTATGCTTGCTTAAGGGGAAAGGTGAGTTGGGGTGCTGCATAAAACCAGAGATTGAAATTAGCACAGATACCGTTCCATAAGCCAAATATGTAATAGACAAGAGCTACTCCTTGCTCAACGAAGAGGACTCAACACCCCATATTAAACGTCTAAGAATATACCTGACTAGGAAGAATCTTAAAACCTATGGATTTATATGTCTCCGAAAGAGAATCAAGGGTGTGTACAGCGGCATAAGCGCAGCAGTGATAGGATTGGTGAGGTTCGGTGAGCCAATGCAGACCCTTTGAAGTCATATTGCATGGTACCCATTCCATGGGTCTCAACTCTCCAGGTTTAAGGGATTCTTCCTTCAGCTAAAACATGCATGTGGAACCCAGAGTATGATCCACCATGTGATCGGGAAACGTGTTCAAATGTGTCTCAGATTTTCTCCGCTGGTACTTGGGTGCAACATTCCAGACGCTTTACTAAAACTCTCCCCACTTGGAGAGTCAGTGCCTTTAACCTCCTGTTTGGCCCAGTTTGCAATTTCTGCGGAAAATGAACAGGAATAGGGAGAACCAATGAGAGACTAGCTGGAGGTGTCTGGATGGGCAAATGTAACTCTCATTTCCCACCAGGAAGAGGAATTAACCAAAGGCTCAGCGTGCCATGCCGGAACCACACTAGGGCCTGAAGCAATCCTGCGGTGTTGCGGCCAGCTCACAAGAAAGCGAGTTGAAGAAAGGAGCTCAGGGGCACTGTAATTCACAAACCTGCAGAGTTAAAAATGACAGCTATCGTCCAAAAATATATTGAAGTAAGGCTGCCAAGAGGACTTGAAAGCGGGGCAGAATTGCAGGAAACCGATTTCAGGAGGTAGACTGGAATTGCATGTAAAGCATAGGAAAAGAGGCAGAACGTCCACAATGATGCACTTGGCCAGAAAGGGCATATGCGTTTTTTCCTGAATATATTCAGGAAAAAACGCATACGCCCTTTTTGGCCAACCAAGCAAGCTTGCAAAGGAAATCTGCACTACAATGAAGTCTCACTGCCCCCCAGTCAAAAGGGCCATCTGAAAAAAGTGTAAAATCCAGAAAGGCCGGACAGGCCATGGAGAACTGGGAGCCTTGTTATGCTGATGGGCGGGATGTAAATTGCCAACAGCCACTCTGGAGAAGTGTATGGTGTTTCCTGAAACATCTAAAAAACAAAGCAACAGAGCCTACGGCACTTCCACTTATGGTCCTATAGCTTAGGGAAATTAAAATCAAAAAGACACAGCCACCCCAAAGTTTGGGACGGCTCTGTTTACAAGAACCTCATTTACAGTACAAATTCAATATCACAGAAGGTGAAAAATGGATAAAGAATTTGTGGTACTTACGTACAATGCAATATCACTCAGCAATGAAATCTATATCATCAGGCCCGTAGCAGCATAATGAGTGGATTCAGGTACGATGATTCTAAGTGAGATAAGTCACACAGAAAAAGAAACATCATAAGATATCACTACTACACGGAATGAAAACTTGGCTACACAGAAACTGAATTACAAAACAGAACACGGTCTCAAATGTAGAAAACCAACTTATGCTTGCTTAAGGGGAAAGGTGAGTTGGGGTTCTGCATAAAACCAGAGATTGAAATTAGCACAGATACCATTCCATAAGCCAAATATGTAATAGACAAGAGCTACTCCTTGCTCAACGAAGTGGACTCTACACCCCATATTAATCGCCTAAGAATATACCTGACTAGTAATAATCTTAAAACCTATGGATTTATATGTCTCCAAAAGAGAATCAAGCATGTGTACAGCGGCATAAACGCAGCAGTGATAGGATTGGTGAGGTTTGATGAGCAAATGCAGACCCATTGAAGTCATATTGCATGCTAGCCATTCCATGGGTCTCAACTCTCCAGGTTTAAGGGATTCTTCCTTCAGCTAAAACATGCATGTGGAACCCAGAGTATGATCCACCATGTGATCGGGAAACGTGTTCAAATGTGTCTCAGATTTTCTCCGCTGGTACTTGGGTGCAACATTCCAGACGCTTTACTAAAACTCTCCCCACTTGGAGAGTCAGTGCCTTTAACCTCCTGTTTGGCCCAGTTTGCAATTTCTGCGGAAAATGAACAGGAATAGGGAGAACCAATGAGAGACTAGCTGGAGGTGTCTGGATGGGCAAATGTAACTCTCATTTCCCACCAGGAAGAGGAATTAACCAAAGGCTCAGCGTGCCATGCCGGAACCACACTAGGGCCTGAAGCAATCCTGCGGTGTTGCGGCCAGCTCACAAGAAAGCGAGTTGAAGAAAGGAGCTCAGGGGCACTGTAATTCACAAACCTGCAGAGTTAAAAATGACAGCTATCGTCCAAAAATATATTGAAGTAAGGCTGCCAAGAGGACTTGAAAGTGGGGCAGAATTGCAGGAAACCGATTTCAGGAGGTAGACTGGAATTGCATGTAAAGCATAGGAAAAGAGGCAGAACGTCCACAATGATGCACTTGGCCAAAAAGGGCGTATGTGTTTTTTCCTGAATATATTCAGGAAAAAACGCATACGCCCTTTTTGGCCAACCAAGCAAGCTTGCAAAGGTAATCTGCAGTACAATGAAGTCTCACTGCCCCCCGGTCAAAAGGGCCATCTGAAAAAAGTGTAAAATCCAGAAAGGCAGGACAGGCCATGGAGAACTGGGAGCCTTGTTATGCTGATGGGCGGGATGTAAATTGCCAACAGCCACTCTGGAGAAGTGTATGGTGTTTCCTGAAACATCTAAAAAACAAAGCAACAGAGCCTAGGGCACTTCCACTTATGGTCCTATAGCTTAGGGAAATTAAAATCAAAAAGACACAGCCACCCCAAAGTATGGGACGGCTCTGTTTACAAGAACCTCGTTTACGGTACAAGTTCAATATCGCAGAAAGTGAAAAATGGATAAAGAAGTTGTGGTACTTACGTACAATGCAATATCACTCAGGAATGAAATCTATGTCATCAGGCCCGTAGCAGCATAATGAGTGGATTCAGGTACGATGATTCTAAGTGAGATAAGTCACACAGAAAAAGAAACATCATAAGATATCACTACTACACGGAATGTAAACTTGGCTACACAGGAACTGAATTACAAAACAGAACAGGGTCTCAAATGTAGAAAACCAACTTATGCTTGCTTAAGGGGAAAGGTGAGTTGGGGTGCTGCATAAAACCAGAGATTGAAATTAGCACAGATACCGTTCCATAAGCCAAATATGTAATAGACAAGAGCTACTCCTTGCTCAACGAAGTGGACTCTACACCCCATATTAAACGCCTAAGAATATACCTGACCAGTAAGAATCTTAAAACCTATAGATTTATATGTCTCCGAAAGAGAATCAAGCGTGTGTACAGCGGCATAAACGCAGCAGTGATAGGATTGGTGAGGTTCGGTGAGCAAATGCAGACCCTTTGAGGTCACATTGCATGGTACCCATTCCATGGGTCTCAACTCTCCAGGTTTAAGGGATTCTTCCTTCAGCTAAAACATGCATGTGGAACCCAGAGTATGATCCACCGTGTGATCGGGAAACGTGTTCAAATGTGTCTCAGGTTTCGTCCCCTGGTACTCGGGTGCAACATTCCAGACGCTTTACTAACACTCTCCCCACTTGGAGAGTCAGTGCCTTTAACCTCCTGTTTGGCCTAGTTTGCCATTTCTGCGGAAAATGAACAGGAATAGGGAGAACCAATGAGAGACTAGCTGGAGGTGCCTGGACGGGCAAATTTAACTCTCATTTCCCACCAGGAAGAGGAATTAACCAAAGGCTCAGCGTGCCATGCCGGAACCACACTAGGGCCTGAAGCAATCCTGCGGTGTTGCGGCCAGCTCACAAGAAAGCGAGTTGAAGAAAGGAGCTTAGGGGCACTGTAATTCACAAACCTGCAGAGTTATAAATGACAGCTATCGTCCAAAAATATATTGAAGTAAGGCTGCCAAGAGGACTTGAAAGCGGGGCAGAATTGCAGGAAACCGATTTCAGGAGGTAGACTGGAATTGCATGTAAAGCATAGGAAAAGAGGCAGAACGTCCACAATGATGCACTTGGCTAAAAAGGGCGTATGCGTTTTTTCCTGAATATATTCAGGAAAAAACGCATACGCCCTTTTGGGCCAACCAAGCAAGCTTGCAAAGGAAATCTGCACTACAATGAAGTCTCACTGCCCCCCGGTCAAAAGGGCCATCTGAAAAAAGTATAAAATCCAGAAAGGCAGGACAGGCCATGGAGAACTGGGAGCCTTGTTATGCTGATGGGCGGGATGTAAATTGCCAACAGCCACTCTGGAGAAGTTTATGGTGTTTCCTGAAACATCTACAAAACAAAGCAACAGAGCCTAGGACACTTCCACTTATGGTCGTATAGCTTAGGGAAATTAAAATCAAAAAGACACAGCCACCGCAAAGTTTGGGACGGCTCTGTTTACAAGAACCTCTTTTGTGGTACAAGTTCAATATCACAGAAAGCGAAAAATGGATAAAGAATTTGTGGTACTTACGTACAATGCAATATCACTCAGCAATGAAATGTATATCATCAGGCCCGTAGCAGCATAATGAGTGGATTCAGGTACGATGATTCTAAGTGAAATAAGTCACACAGAAAAAGAAACATCATAAGATATCACTAATACACGGAATGTAAACTTGGGTACACAGGAACTGAATTACAAAACAGAACAGGGTCTCAAATGTAGAAAACCAACTTATGCTTGCTTAAGGGCAAAGGTGAGTTGGGGTGCTGCATAAAACCAGAGATTGAAATTAGCACAGATACCGTTCCATAAGCCAAATATGTAATAGACAAGAGCTACTCCTTGCTCAACGAAGTGGACTCTACACCCCATATTAAACGCCTAAGAATATACCTGACTAGTAAGAATCTTAAAACCTATGGATTTATATGTCTCTGAAAGAGAATGAAGCGTGTGTACAGTGCATTAGCGCAGCAGTGATAGGATTGGTGAGGTTCGGTGAGCCAATGCAGACCCTTTGAAGTCATATTGCATGGTACCCATGCCAAGGGTCTCAACTCTCCAGGTTTAAGGGATTCTTCCTTCAGCTAAAACATGCATGTGGAACCCAGAGTATGATCCACCGTGAGATCGGGAAACGTGTTCAAATGTGTCTCAGGTTTCGTTCCCTGGTACTCGGGTGCAACATTCCAGACGCTTTACTAACACTCTCCCCACTTGGAGAGTCAGTGCCTTTAACCTCCTGTTTGGCCCAGTTTGCAAATTCTTTGAAAGTTGAACAGGAATAGGGAGAACCAATGAGAGACTAGCTGGAGGTGTCTGGACGGGCAAATTTAACTCTCATTTCCCACCAGGAAGAGGAATTAACCAAAGGCTCAGCGTGCCATGCCGGAACCACACTAGGGCCTGAAGCAATCCTGCGGTGTTGCGGCCAGCTCACAAGAAAGCGAGTTGAAGAAAGGAGCTTAGGGGCACTGTAATTCACAAACCTGCAGAGTTATAAATGACAGCTATCGTCCAAAAATATATTGAAGTAAGGCTGCCAAGAGGACTTGAAAGCGGGGCAGAATTGCAGGAAACCGATTTCAGGAGGTAGACTGGAATTGCATGTAAAGCATAGGAAAAGAGGCAGAACGTCCACAATGATGCACTTGGCCAAAAAGGGCGTATGCGTTTTTTCCTGAATATATTCAGGAAAAAACGCATACGCCCTTTTTGGCAAACCAAGCAAGCTTGCAATGGAAATCCGAACTACTATGAAGTGTCACTTCCCCCCAGTTTAAAGAGCCATCTGAAAAAAGTGGAAAATGCAGAAAGGCAAGACAGGCCATGGGGATAAAGGAACCTTGTTATGCTGATGGGCGGGATGTAAATTGCCAACAGCCACTCTGGAGAAGTGTATGGTGTTTCCTGATACATCTGAAAAACAAAGCAACAGAGTCTAGGGCATTTCCACTTATGGTCCTATAGCTTAGGGAAATTAAAATCAAAAAGACACAGCCACCCCAAAATTTGGGACGGCTCTGTTTACAGGAACCTCTTCTATGGTACAAGTTAAGTATCCCAGAGAGCAAATAATTGATAAAGAAGTTGCGGTACTTAACGTACAACAGAATACCACTCAGCAATGAAATCTGTGTCACCAGGCCTGTACCCGCATAATGAGTGGATTGAGGCACGATGATTCTAAGTGAAATAAGTCACACAGATAAGGAAACATCATAAGGTATCACTAATACATGGAATGTAAACTTGGCTACACATGAACTGAATTACAAAACAGAACAGGGTCTCAAGTTTAGAAAACCAACTTATGCTTGCTTAAGGGGAAAGGTGAGTTGGGGTGCTGCATAAAACCAGAGTTTGAAATTAGCACAGATACCGTTCCATAAGCCAAATATGTAATAGACAAGACCTACCCCTTGCTCAACGAAATGGACTCAACAATGAGGTATCACCTCACACCTGTTAGAATGGGCATCATCTGAAAATCTACAAACAACAATTGCTGGAAAGGGTGTGGGGAAAAGGAAGCCTCTTCCACTATTGTTGGGAATATAAATTGATACAGTCACTATGGAGAACAATATGGAGTCTTAAGAAACTAATAATAGAATTACCATATGATACAGCAATCCCAGTACTGGACATATACACAGACAAAACCATAAATCAAAAAGAGACATTCACCGCAATGTTCATTGCATCACTATTTACAATATCGAGGTAATGGAAGCAACCTAAATGCCCACAGACAGACGAATGCATAAAGATGTGGTACATATATAAAATGGAATATTACTAAGCCATGAAAGGAATGAAATTGGGTCATTTGTAGAGACGTCGATGGATCTAGAGACTGTCATACAGAGTGAAGTAAGTCAGAAAGAGAAAAACAAATCTTGTATATTCATGCATATATGTGGAACCTAGAAAAACTGTACAGATTAACCGTTTTGCAAGGCATAAATAGAGCAACAGATGTAGACAACAATCGTATGGACAACAAGGGGGGAAAGCTCTTGGGGGGGTGGTGGTGGGAGGAGCTGAGAGATTGGGATTGGCATGTAAACATTTATATGTATAAAATAGATAACCAATAAGAACCTGCTGTATAAAAATATAAAATAAAATTCAAAATTAAAAAGAAATAAAATTTAAAAAATAAAACAGAAAAAACAATTATTCCCTTCACATACATGTATTTATATGAATAAATTATTTCCATGCTTATATCTGTAAATACAAAAAAGAGGAATAAAATCTACCTTGAACCAAAAACGAAAAAGAGAAAAAAAAAAAAACAGAACCCACCAGTTACTCAGAGGAAAACCGTATCAGGGCACTTGCTCCAGTTGTAAACAATTCTGAAGTTGGTCAGTGGTGGGGAATCGTCTCCCATTCAGCCAGCAGCCCCCACACAAGCGTACTCATTGCAAAGCTGGGGCACTGTGCCGAGGCATCTGTGAGTGAACGTGAGCTGAGCCCCAGGCCAGTTGCTGTTGAACTGTTCCCACCCTTCCCAGGTAAAACACCTGAATATATACAAGGACTTGAAAGCCTAGAGGAAGGGCCATGGAGCCACACGAGTGACAGCATGCCAGCTGACTTGGTGCCTGCAGGCCAGCCAGGATGGTCCTGTCCCTGGGTGCTCTTCTGGAAGATTTCCATTTCCCTGCCTGAGATACCCGTCCTGTCCCTGCCCCCACTGCTTTTTTCCTTCCTCACCTCTGCCCAGGGAGAAATTCCAGCAGCAGGTATGGGTGACACATCCTCTTCTTTAGCAGGTGGCAGCCTGGCAACTGCTGCAGAAAGTCCAGCAGAGCCCCACTCACACTGGGCCACCCACAAAGCCGTGGCCTCTCACTCCCTCCCACCAGCCCAGCCCCGAGACTGCTGACAGGGCAGAGAAAATGGCGTCAGGCAGAGCTGCAGGGGCTCTTGCTGCCTGGAGTGGTATTTATATTGATCTCAACCCAGGCACACCTGGGGAGGGCTGGCCGGCATGGTAAGGCTGCCCAGGTCAGCCAATCATCACCCCTCAGGGGCTCACAGTTGCAGAAAATGGAACTTGCTGAACCGGCCAGGTCCAAGGAACAGGTGTGGGCTCCTGAGAGTCAGGATAGACAAGGGGCTGCAGCTTTGGCTTGTTTTCTAATCATTTTATCTGGCCCATGAGTGGGAGACAACTTCAAGAAAACCCTCTCCTAATGAGAGGAACCCAGGAGTCAGGGAGAGGAGGGGTGGGTGGTGGTTGGAGACAGAGGCTTGGTGCCCCGGGTGCAGTGGAAGTCTCTAGAAGACCAGGTGGAGGGAGGCCACACAGAGTGATGCCCAGGGTCACAGACCTGTCGGAGCTGCTGTTTGTTAGTTCAAGTCCTGCTCTGAGGTGCTCTGTGTCAGCTCTGAGCGACAGGTGAGATGGGGGTGCTCTTCAATGAGGGCTATGTGCACAGTTCCTGTGTGCCCAGCCCTGCCACGGTACCTGCAAGGGTAGCTCTGTATCCTGGGAGAGGCCTGACCATGAGAGCCCCGTGGGCTGGGTTGGGGGTGGGGTACCTGCCCAGGAGAGCTCCATATCCTGGGATTGGCCTGACCACGAGAGCCCCATGGGCTGCTGGGGACCTGGTAAAGGATGTCAGGACAGTCAGTGAAGCCACCGAGGATATACCTCCAGTTGCTCCATTTCCTACACCCTGCTGGTCATTCTACCAACCACCAGGACATGGTATTCTGTATTAGTCTTCAATGATGCCTTCTTTTGTATTCCATTAGTCCCAGAGTCACAAGAAATTTTGGCTTGTGAGTGGCAGGACTCAACATACAACTAAAACAATACTTCCGGGCCGTCTTGCCCCAAGGGTTCAAAAATTCCCACACCATCTTTGGGGAAAGCTTAGCTAAAGACCGAAAAGTTCTACCTCTAGAAAAGGAAACCCTCCTTCAATATGCAGACGACATTCTGATCGCCAGCCCTACTAAGGAGGCCTCTGAACTACCAAGCCAATAAAGGATAGAAGTTGTCCAAGAAAAAGCTCAAATATCACAGACTGCGGTGACCTGCCTGGGCTTCATTCTCACAGAAGGTCGGAGAAGCCCATCCCAGGAAAGGGAAGAAACCATTTGCAGCCTTACCCCTTTCTAAAACTAGAAGACAGCTTAGGGGTTCCTGGGGAGGCCAGGGTTTGCTGCTTCTGGATCCCTAACTACAGTCTACTAGCTGGGCCTCTATATGAAACACTGAAAGGAAAAGATGATGATCCTTTTGAACAGAATCCAGAAGTGGCCTTTCAAGAATGGAAAGAGCAGTCAATTCAGACCCTTGCCCTGGAACTCCCTAATTGAGCTAAACCCTTTGACCTTTCCATTCCCGGTGAAAGGTGAGTCGCCATTGGAGAATTAGTGCAAAAACTGGGACCACTTGAAATGGAACAACGCAAGAATGCCATCCAGGTAGGATAAAATAGAGTCACCAAGGGGCTTGGCCCACTGCCACATCTGGCCAAGATACTGGCGGTATCTAAAAACCTGGAAATCAGCAGCCCAAAAGGCCACCTCCCTCCTAAGGGAAAAGGACCCCACGTGGTGATCCTAATCACCAACCATGCCCTGAAGTTGCAGGGTTCGCTCCGTGGGCACACCGACCTCGAGTGAGGAGGCCCTCCAACTCCAACATCCAGAGAGATAACCGGGGGCAACAGGGCACCATGACGACTCGTGTGAACATCACTTGACCTGGAGTTTCTCTCATAAAACAACAATAGTGTGTCCCGAATGAGTAGACTACTGCTTGCAGGACTTACTGCACCCGGAGGGGAGCTAATAGTCTTGGCGGGGGAAACGTATATCACACTGTCACCATAGAAAAGCCTACAGACACCGTGATGATGGTGGCCAATAAGACCGGCTGGACTCCTGTTTATTTCAAAAGGCTGTTGACTCAGTGGCCATCATGGTCCTTGATCACCACTGACCCTGGACTGTCTGGGAGTTGAGCGGGCAGGGCTCTGACACCTGGTGCTGTTTTTACGTTAATTCAGGGGCCTAATTGAAGAAAGAGCAGACTACTGGTCAGAGCATCTAGGCTGGCAGAAACGGTCAGCCTAAGGTGGCCGAACAAATGTGGGGCGGGGTGAAACCGGCCCCCACAGCGTCTCTGCACATCTCTTTCCTGAACCCTTAAAGGTCATTAGAATCTATAACACTTCCAATGCTGGTGCTCAGGTGGACGAGCAGGGAGGCAGGGGGCCTGGGGCCAATCAACGTCACCTGGAGGCTGCTGGGGAGAAGTTCTGACCCTCATCCCCTGGTATGAGGGCTCCCAACTCAGCACTCAGCAGTTACAGAAGAAGGGTCTGCACCCTCAGCACTCCAAGAATGAGGAACGGGACAAAAGGCAGAGGAGGGGTTTGTCCCCAGCAAAGCCCATTAAAAATCCCTGGGAGATAAAAATAGAATCTGGGCAATAAAGTCAAGTCTGACCTTTTTTATCCTTTGTGCTTTGTCTAATTTCACGTGCTCCTAGGGTCCCGCATGCAGAGGTTCCACACCCGGCACTTCAGACCAGATTTCCTAGTGCAGAATGGCTGGGTCGACACCTCAGCTCCTGGGGCCCAGTGCAGACTCTAAGATATAGAGCCTGAGCTGCAGCCAACCCGGCCCTCGAGTGCTCCGCCCCCTCCCTCCCACTGACTCTGACAGGATCTCTACACAGCAGCCCAGCCCACAGCCCACGGGGTAGTGCATGCTCTCACCTCTCCATTCTCTGATCAAAATATAAAGTTTCCTTTGCTTGTGAACCAAACTCAGTCTCGATCTGTTGGCCCCAATGACACTGGGCAGGGGGACACTTGTTGGGGTCCACTCTGGAGGATCAGTAACAGAAATTGAGACTATTGTAACTTCAATGAACAGATGTGTGAGCCAAACTGTAGTTAACATAGAACAGTTTATAAGGCTCGGGTAAAATAAGATGTTTCTAACACTTCCATTTGATATTTCCATCACTTTATTATAAGCAAGTTCAGTGAAAAGGTTTGTCTTATTTGTCAGGTCAATATTAGAGAAATGAAGTGATTTCTTTCCAAGGATGTACATCTAATAATCTTGGTTAAAGCTTCAATCTTGTTTTAAATGCTTTTCCATTGAAAATGATACCTCTCTTTCAGCTCCCCCATTTCTGAGAAGTATAAAATCTTATAATTTATTATTACCAAAGGGGAAAGGTGGGAGGAGGGATAAATTAACAGTTTGGAATTAACACATACACACTGCTATGTATAAAATAGATCATCAACAAGGAACCACTGTATAGCACAGGGAACTACACTCAATATTTTGCAATAACCTATAAGGGGAAATAATCGGAAAAAGAATAGATATTTTTATTGACATCATCTATCAATGACAGTTAAAGTGTAACCTAAGGGAAGCCAGTGGTGAG